>NC_080593.1:84916479-85526092 GCF_027887145.1 Ammospiza caudacuta
TATTGAAACTCCTACTAGACTTGATACTTATAGGAGTTTATTATACTTATAGGAGTTTAGGCTTCAAAACATATTCAGATCAGGAACTGCTGTGTTTAATTGCTCTTTGATGGCCTCTGCTGTCCTGATATAGAAAGAGGTGAATTGATGTTAGTGAGTGAGCCAGTGCAGGGATGTGTTGCACATATGTGTGTTGCTCATCCTCTCCACTGCAGTACAGAAGCAGCATTTAATAAACCTATAGCAGTAGTCTCACAGTTGTGAGAAAAAAAACAACAACTGTGTCTGAGTTAATCCTACCAAGCTGTCTAGCTAGGCTGGATCAGACCCAAATGTGGATGCAGCATTTACAAAAAGCCAAACCAACATAGTGATATTCAAATTTTTAGTTTTCTCCATAAGCCAATTACTGTCTCACTTTTCACTAGCAATAAAAGTCATGAAGCAGATTATAGTCATTTTCAGGAGTATTAGCTGTTCCACAGATTTTTGTTTAATAGTAAACTGCTGCAGTTTATCTGTATGTAATATCCACAATATCTGTATGTAATTGAGAATTACACTGAAGCTAAAGAGGTACTCATACACTTAGTATGGCTTTCTGGACTAGGGTCCTTTCCTTGCTGGCTTGCTACTTATAATTGACCACAGAATCATAGAATATTCTGAGTTATAAGGGATCCACAAGGATCCTCCAGTCCAGCTCCTGCCCCTGCACAGGACAAACCCCAAAAAAATCACACCATATGTCTGAGAATGTTGTTCAATAAATAATATCTCATTTAACTTTACTGGAAGTGTTTTGCTCTCGTTTGGCCTTCACAAGCTCTCCAAGATCTTTCTTTCCATTTGAAAAGAATAGAGGGATTAGAAGAACTATGAAAAAGTTTTCGACATCTAGAATTCAGTTCCCTGCAGTTACTTAAAACGCTGTACTTCAGGGATGAGAGAAAAGTAGATTTCAGCTCTATGTCTGTAAAGCACACAAATGTAGTTAAAATATAAGTGTAAACTTCCTGAATTACAATTTTTGGGGTATTTTTGGGGGGATAAGGATGGGGGTGGGCGGGGGCGACAGGAGAGTGTGACAAGACCTAGAGCAACATTTGCTTTAGTAAATATACTTCAATTAATATTTAACAGTTGATGTGTATGGGAATTGAGATTAATTGAGAAAAAAAAAAAGGAAAAAAAAAAGAAAAGATAAACAAAGAGCAAAACAAACCTTGTTATCATGCACCTTCTGTCCTTGATTGACTCTGTTGATTGCCTCTGTTGTTAACATGCACCCTCTGTTCTTGTTTGAGTCTGCTCTTGATTGAGTCTGTTCTTAACAGTCCTTGCTCACGTTGATATTGTCATTTGTTCCTCTAAGGAACAGCAATACACTGAGGATTACTTGTGTGTTTGCCACTGGGAGAAGCATCTCATCTGAGGACAGACTTACTTTCCAATCCTTCACTCACTGAGAATTGAATGTTTCAAGCTCAGTAATTTTGATGGGATTAGCAGTTCTGGTGTTCAGATCAATGGTTTAAAAGAAGCCCATTTTTCAGAAAGTTCTGAAAATGTGAACCCTGTGGATTTTTTCAAGGACAAAAATGTGTTGTCAAAATTATGGCAGGTGGAATTGCTGCTAACTTGTTTGGGGGAGGGGGGGTTGTTTGTTGTTTTAAAGCCATTATTTTTGGCCAGCACTCTCTGTCAGGTGCAGAAGAGAAAAGAAATAAATGTCCTAGTGAGGGAGTTGTGTTTTTTTGTTTTTATATGTTTATCCAACATAATCCCCTCAAATTGCAACAGATTACAAACTAATGCTTCTAGAAGTGTTTTTCCTTCTGTCATTGTTTTCCAATTTAGTGCTATATGGAATGGCCGTGGGCTACAATAAGAGAGTCAAATCAACCACAGAACTGTAAGGTTTGTTTTATTATTAATGAGATTCCTAGGTTTCTGATTCCTATGAAAAATGCTTACAAAGATCTGTTAGAGATAGTGTAGGCTTGTGAATTTTGTTAGAAAGGGATTTTAGGAAGGATTGGATTGTACATTTCCAAGTCCTTCTTTGCCCTCCAGTATATTCAAAATGTGAATTTGCCAGCTATTTTTAACCCTTCCCTCCTTCCAGTATGTTTCCACATTATGAATAATTTAATTTCTCCCCTGATTAGTCATCTATATTTTCAACTCATCCAAGTTGCTTTATGAGCCTAATAAATGCATTGTTCATTTTATACTCTGCAAGAAGAACTAGTCATGATGCCTGCAAGCTCAAATACCTTGAAGGGAGATTCTTTCATGTTCCCAGTTAATTAAGAGATCTAGTAGACTTGACAAGTTTCACTCATTTGGCAGGAGAAGCTTTTATTTTTGCATGAATTTGAAGTTGTTTCTTAAATAACTTATCTCTCTCCCTGGGAAATTTTTCCACATTCCTATTTCCTTGAAATGTTTCATACAAACTGTCATTGCTTGACAGCCCTGGATTCTTTACTCTGTCTCATCCCAAGTAACTGAGTCCCTGATGAGAAGAAAGCCTATTTCTACTTTCTCTGGTTAAAAAAATCCTAGACTGATCATCCAAAGATGTATTTCATTTGTGGAAATTATCATATAATAATAAAGATTTTTAGCAGCAGAGACTCTTAAATTTAGTTACCTTATTATAGGTGAGCTGTAATTTCATTGAAACTAAAGCTATTTCTGATTAATCTTCATTGCAGCTTTGACATAACTGCTGCAGCATTGCCTTTTTTGACTGAACAGGCCACTAATAAAGCACAACAAATCAGTGACTTAGATAAATTCTCTCTTGTGTCAATGTAGTTCGTCTGTTGGCATCAGAATGTTATTTGGGGAAGAAAAATACATAGATCCTATGCAAACAATGACAAAATTTGCATTGGTAAAGCATTTGTAGAATTCAAGCAGAAGGTGTTTGGTTAGACAGGCTGCAATTACCTCTCTTGATTAAGGATCCTGTGGCACGTATATGCTTCACATAATTCCAGGATGCTCTTGTTGGGATTGTGCACAAATATTGGGAAACAGCCATGGGGGAGTACTCACTGAGACATCTTCATTATTTCAGTGTGGTGGATGTGCCTCTCATCACTGGAAGGATGGAAACATTGAGTATTTCCACAGTACACTTGCAGGGCCCTATTCAAACTGGATATTATAAACACTTTTGCTTGCTGTCTCATGGCACTGCAAAAGAGACCCTCAAGCCTATGTCCTTCAAGAGAACTACTCTGAATGCAGGGCCAGTAAGAAAATAATGCTGATCCATCTCATTTGCATAAAGGTTGCTAAATTCAATAATGCTGATCCATCTCATTTGCCTAACGGATGTTACATTCTCAGTGAAAAATATCACATGGCTGAACTTGCTTTAATTATATCCATCCTATCCTGCATCTGCTCACTCTGGGTCAGTGCTGCAATGTCAGTCCAAATATGGGGAGCTGGAGGAGACAGTACATATGTACAAACACGATTCTTAAAATTCAGGTAGATTTAACAAAAACAAGACTACACAATAACCTTGAAGATGCTTTTCTTCTTGTTGGTTTAATTTAAATTAGATCAATCTTATGACCAGCATTTTGCTGGGAGACTGCTTCTATTTTAACCTCTGTGACAAAACATTCATCTACTTTGTACATTTGTGCAGTTCTGTGACATTCATTCCCCCAAAATCTGTGTGCTAGAAGCACGACAAAAGGAGATTGTTTTATTATGTCAATGTACTGCTAAAATTCTAGGGTTTATTTTTACTTCTTTTTAATTTTTTTAATCAACAGACAGGTAATACATTTTTTCAGGATTGTTCTGTAATCCTCTAATAGTATTGTTTTGTTTTATTAACAATTGCCGAAGTATCACTTCAGTCAGTTTAACATTATGAATTGTAACATTGCTTCAGAAATTTTTTAGTGTTTGTTGACATTTGTTGGAGCAATCTTGATTGTAAAGATCATATAGTAGTGGCTGAGTTTATTGTGGATTGCTGAAAGAGATGCTCAGAACAATATCCACATTGTTACCTTCCCCTAAGTGTTAGCAAGATCTAAATTTGCATCATTAAATAGTTCTCCACACCCCATACAAATGAACATAATAAGCAATTCTGGAATCCTCTTGCATCTGTGAAATAATGCATCATTATGAATGTAACAATTTCACATTGAACTCCTTCATAAAGTACTTCACTTCATAAAACACCAGCGTTTTGCTTCATAAGGCATTTCTTCACAGTCCATGTGAAAGCAGTCTACATTTGGCTACATTATGAGCTGAGGGAGACCTTGAAAAAAGTTTTAAGATTTTTCAAGGCCCATCACATGATACTTCCTGTACCATTGTTCAGCAGCTGTCTCAACTCAAAAAATACAGCATTTTATTTTGTTGTTGAAAAGTCAATAAATTAATGTAGGCTAAATTAGTTATTTTAATTTAGCTGTTTGAATATTAAAACGGTGTTGAAAATGTTTAAAATAATTACTGTAATGGTACTGCTAACAGTTTCTAAAAGTACAAAATCAGTTAATTTTAAGTAACCCAGCTGAACTACTAGGATGCTTTAAATGTCATGACCAGACTTAAAAGGTTAATTAATGTTAAAACACCCTTATCTATCTGTGCATTTCCTTTCTGACTTATGTGAACCATACACCTTGTATTCTCTCATATTCTCTTTAAAAGTGCTTATTAAGTTTTGCTGCTAGATCTTATTTAATAAGAGATCTGTAAGAATAAATACAGCAGGGGGTGTTGTAGAGGACGAGACCTAAGCATGTTTTGTCTCAAATATTCTGAGTATGGCTGCAGGAAACGTGTGATTGGAAGAGAAGGTCCCACAGAGGTGAGGACAGGCTGCGTTGAGCCAGCTTCCTGCTCCACCTTGAGGCTTGTGCTCAGCCTCTCCCCAGCTCGCTTCCTGGAGAAGGTCTGCCTCTGCATGCATGGAAAAAATGTGCAAAAATTCTGATTTACTTGAGAAACATACACCAGGTCAATTATAAAAGGAAATTAATTTGTCTCACTTCCTCTCTCTTGGACAGAGATTGGGCCTTCTCACTCCATTTTTTCCTCTCTTCTCATCTCCTCTCCTCTTTTCTCTTCTGTTTTCTTTGACTTGCAACCCCAGCTCTAGACTATCCACATGGCAGCACCAACACAGGATCCAGGGATTGGTGATATTCCTTGTCTTCTTGCCTTGCTTTGCCTGGGAAAATAGCCAAAACGTGGCTACTGTATTCTATCCCCTAATCATTATTGAAATTTCCTGTGGGAGTGGGAAGCTTGTGGAGGTGTTTTGGCTTGTGAATCATCGAGCACAATTTCGAACTTTATTGCTGGATTTGTGGAGTGTACAAAATTAAAGTTTTCTTATCCTCCACTCTTGTAGAAGTGTATTGTAGGAATTTAAGGGAATGTTAGCTAATACCTTTTACATCAAAACATTGGACTGGTTGCTGGAGTTATAGAAGACCATGCAATAAAACGTAAGAGTTGCCTGACATGTCCAGTGTCTTTGTTCAGCCTGACAAGAATTTATAACAAATGTTACACACCCTATCATTGAGTCATGACAGGGTTCAAATCAGTTTTCACACTGTAGAGTGGCTTGGGTTGAAAGGGAACTTGAAGATCATCTAGTCCAAATCCCTCTGCTTCAGGCAAGGGCACCTTCCACTAGATCGGGTTCTTCAGAGCTCCATCCAACCTTCCACCAGCAGTTCCAGGAACAAGGCATCCACACATCCACAACTTCTCTGGGCAACCTGAAATGCTTGTCTCAGCACTACTACAGTAAAGAATTTCTTCCTAATATCTAACCTAACCCCACTTTCTTTCAGTTGGAAATTATCCCTCCCCCTTGTCCCATCACTACATGCTCTTGAAAAAAGTCCCTCTCCATTTTTCTTGTCAGCTTCTTTATGCACTGGAATGCTGCAATTAGGTCATCCCAAAGCCTTTTCTTTTCCAGCCTAAGCAATCCCAGTTCTCTCAGCTTTTACTCATAGGGGAGGTGTTTCATCTCTCAAATCTTCTTGATGGCCTACTCCGGACTTGCTCCAATGGTTCCCTGTCCTTCCTGGGCTGGGTGCCTGAGCTGGATGCAGCCCTGCAGGTGGGGTCTCACCAGAGCAGAGAAGAGCAGAGGGGCAGAATCCCCTCCCTCTCCCTGCTGGTTTTGGATGCAGCCCAGGACACGTCATTTGGTTTCTGGGCTGGGAGTGCCCGTGTCTGGGTCATGTCCAGCCTCTCATCCACCAGCATCCCCAAGTCCTTCTGGTCAAGGCTGCCCTTGGTCTGTTTATCCCCCAGCCTGTGCTGGTACCAGATGTGGTTTCTTATACAAAAAAAATAAATAAATAAAGTAAGAGCCTTTATAATTATACATGGGGGAGCGCTAAATGTAGAGAGAGGTCATCACAGAGCACCCAAGTTGCACATAAAATTTAGCAAAAGTAGATATGTAACTTATCAACTGATCTTTTAGTCTTCATGACCCAAGAAAAATTTGAAGGGTGAACATTTTTCATGTTGAATCAAATACACTGTGGTGAGCAAGAGCACAGAAAGGTCTAAAAAGCCTTTAAGTTATTGGATACAGAAGTATCTTGTCATGCTCATCCCATGCTTCAGGGTAGGTTATGCTTGTGCTTCACTGAAAGAAGTATTAGCAGAATAAAGTGTACCTTTCATCTCTCCTTTTTTTTTTTTTTTTTTTTTTAAATGAAAGATGTTTCCAGGTTTGGGATGCAAATGGAAGAGGGAAGAAGGCAAATTTGCCAGATGCATTCAAACTTTTTCCACATGACCCAGAAGGAGTAGTATGGCAACAGCAACTTGCTTCCTGTAAAGCTTTTAAATGAAATGTTCTTTAATAAGAACAGGATTTGTTCTCATACGAGTGAGAGTTTTCCCAGTATTTTCAATGTGAACAGGATTTGAGTCATTTCCTCACTAAGTGGCAATGAGGAAAATTGAGTGAATAGGTCTCATGATCTCCTATTTGCCAGTATCTGAGTACCTAATTGATTTAGATTCTGAATACATAATTGTGAGCTTGTGGAACATAGTAGCGTGTACAAATCCGCTCATCCCAAATGACCTAAAGTCTACGTGAGCAGTGTTGTCTGAATTCCTTAGGCCAGCTGCGCTCTACAGTTATTAATGACCACGTTCCTCAGCTTGCTGTGTTGGACTAATTGTTTGTCAGATGTGAATTCAGATACAAGCAAATGTGGGAAGATTGAAAAGGACAATTTATGGCTAACTTCAGGAAACCATTGTTTATGTTCTTACATGAATGTATCTTCTTACATTTCTGCTGGTTATTGGTCAAGTTCTGATCTCTGTTTAACAGGTACAACTCAGTCAACATAATTTAGTTAGGACTGCTGCCAGCTCTATGGTTTTTGTTTTACTGTATCACATACAGCCTTGCACCCCTCTCTTTTTGGTGTGGCGTGAATAGTTTCATAATATGGATATGATTCAAGAACACATTTCTGTTAAGGATTAGTTTCCCACAAAGAGTAGTTAATGCTATCCATTTATATTGAATTTTGAAAGGGAATTGTAGCTACTCAGCATTTTTTTAAAGAATGAGGTCTTTATAGGCAAATACTTCTTAATATAAGCATTTAACTGGAGTTACCGTGTCTTGCAACTTTATGTCTTGGCACACTGCTGTTACTTTTGTAACAGATGGTTTCTCCCTGAAGACCTAAAACTCTGAGGTTTTGAGCAGCAGTGACAAAATACTTTATGGAGATAGGGGTATCAATTAAAACATTAAAAAAAAAAAAAGCTTCCTATATATGTTATCACAGTTTAGAAGACACGATCTCAGAGAAAGGTTATGAAGCAATAAATCTTGTTACTAAGAAACACAACCACATGTGGAAAACCCAATAATGACGAATTTTGGTCTGTTTAGTCTCAAGGAAAAATATTTATTCATAACTCTTATTATGTTTCCATGTTCCCCACCACATATACAAAACCCAAAATAATATTCTCATTCTGTCTATTTTTCTCACTTAGATTGTCTGGTAAGCATTTCCACACTCTGGTGATTGAGGATTGATTATGCCGCATGAGGATATGATTGTAAATGTGAATGCTAAGTGCCATGTGTATGAATTTAAGCTAGCAACTTTTTCTCTCAGTAAGATCAGGTATAATTTCCTTTGTTTTTCCATTTGTTCATCAGAAAAAAAAAACAATTGCTGTATTTTTTTTTTAACTTAGTCACCTTATGATTTCTCAGCCTAGACAGATCAGTCTACTTCATACGTCACAAAAAAATCCAAACAGAATATAACATAATCCATGGTATACATTTTAGACCAGTGATGCTGGAGAGTTCAGACTCTCGTTTAAATTTAAAAAAAATAATATTGATGTACACAAGATGAAAAGGTTTTGATCTGACAGTATCAAAGAAGCCTTAGATTTCCAGCAAAACCCTGGAGGCTCACAATAAAAGATACTACTTTTTTTCCTCCCCTCCTGAAATAGGCATATTCTTCATATTAATTATATTTTTAAATGTTCAATAAATAGATCAACAGCTGCTAGTACAGAGCCTTAGGAAATAGGCTGGACTGGAACAGTGTTTAAAAGCTAGACTGTATCTTTTAAGTGGCTCGTGAGAAACTTCAGTAGTCCTCAAGTTTTTTACTGGGTATTCTGTCTGGTGTTAAAAAAAAAAAAAACTGTCTTGGGAGACTTTTAGGAGTAAATTTAGACAGTCATTAAACTTCATTCGGGTCTCTTAAGGAGGGAAAAAACTGCCCAGAATTAATTTTGACCTCGGGCAACCTTACCAAGACTCAGGGTACTTAGGAACAGTGAGGAACCTAATGAAGAGAAATGCATTATAGATCACAAAGTGATTTTTCCCCAAAATCTTCCTAGGTCTTGGTACCTGTTCAACTTCAAAGACTGTCTGTCTTTGAGACAAGGAACCAGAAATTTATAATTGAAACCTGGGAATTAATATTTTTGTCTCTAGGAATCTTAGAGAAAGGGAAACTGGCGATGGTTCTGAAGGTCTAGCTGCAAGATTGAATTTCTTGAAAAAAATAATAGTCAGTGTTTAAAAAGAGGAAAGATCCTAGCATGGAAATGAAGGTACCAAAATAATGGTATCCTGCTGGGCCCAAGGTAAAGACAACACACAGGCCAAGGGTGGCCCAGGAACCTTTTAGTTGTACAGCCTTGTTCTGGCCCTATCTGGTTATTGTGGACTGATACATGTCATAGGAAAAAACTTGTTAACATCTGTATATTAATAATAGCTGTTCATAAAATTATGCCAGAAAAAATTAGATAAAACATATTTGGTGTATTCATTCAGGGGGAAGTAAAGTCTCAGAATTCAACACCTTTGTCCCTGTTCTTGAAAAAGTAATGATAAATCTGTTGCTCTCTGACCAGGCAAAGAATCAGCCACTTAATATGTATCTTTCTTTGCTTGTATGTCTTTCATAAGCATCAGTATAGGTAAAGATGACAAAGATTTTTGTTTCATTAAAATTAATCAATTTCCCTCCAGCTTTCAAACCTCAGGTCACAATACCAAAAATCCCAACAATGTAATCCTCTTCTACCTTGAAATTGTTGCTAACAAGGGGTCATATTCTTTTTGGGAGTCTCTTGGTGTTTTTAAATGCTGTGAGTTTAATAGTAAATGACAGATGACTTTGCATAGAAAAATAATAGGGAAAAAACCTTCTTGCTTTCACATGACTTTCAAAACCCCGTAAAGACTGGAATAGGTGGCAGATGTACTTTTGTGTCTTCCATTACAGTTTCTAATGATTCGATAGCAGAGGAAAATACATTCAGGACTCTAGAACTCCTACCTCAAAGACACTCAATAGTGTTGGGACTAATGACTAGCAGCTATTACACGTTATTATGCCATCTTAACAATGGCTTCTGAAAGGTCTAGGCAATCTTCTCTCAATTACTATATATTTATTTGACATTCTTCTGTTTTAAAATGACCTTTACTTAAATCAATTTATGTCTTACTGAATTCTTGCTGGACCCTCCCTGGAAGGGATTAGTTGATATTTGTGAGTTCCAACCATTTGATCTGTAGGAATTTAGTTTTGTGTAACTCAATATACAGTCATAGTTGCATTGGTTTGGGTTTGGCTTTTTTTTGTTTTTCCTACATTTATTAATTTTTCATATTAATTGACTTTCTTTTGAGATTTATATAAGTCAATAAAATTCCTACAACTAATGGATATTGTATATCAATATACAGACTTAACATGAAGTGCTTAGAGACCAAGGTTTAGAGTATAAAATTAGAATTTTCATTGCATATAACACTAATGCTCTGACTTTGTCACTATTTGTTAACGCAAAAGCCAGCTGTATTCTTCCAGAAGCCAGTGTACTTCTTCTAGTCACAATATTCATTGAGCATTCAAGTATCATGCAAATGTAACCCTTAATTTATTGTCTCTCTTTAAGCATGTGCAAAGGCTCTATAAGTAGAGTTTTTACATTTACAGTTTTTAAAGTTACAACAATGATTCACTGGCAAGATACACAGAGCAGGTAGCTAGGAGCAGCTAGACTAAACATGAGCTTGCTCAGCATCTCCAGTACAGGCATTTGATGAGTCCTGGCTGCCCAGATAATTATTATTGATGTGGAAAAGTGTCAGATCCTCCATGGTCCTTAGAACCGCCTTGTTCTTAATCCTTCTGAGCTCTTATTTTTTGGCTCACTGGTTCTTTTCAGCATTTCAGCCCTTTACATGTCACTGTTTTTCTCTGATTCCTCAAGTTGGTGCAAGCATTTCAAAATTTTCACTTTTGCCGTTGTTTCTTTTTTTCTCAAGAAAATCTTGGCTTTAGCCTGTGTCCTCTCACAGCCCAAGAATTTTTCAGTGAAGCTGAGCCAAGGAACATCACTGTGCCTTACAAAACTGGGCCATGGGCTGCAGACAGCTCAGCTCCTGTGCCACAGATTGCAGTGTGTGCAGACACAGATCTGTTGGAAAAGGTTTGGCTTAAGAATGAGTGCACAGGTATTGCATATACTCCTGAGATAATCTTAATGTCAGTTATGTCAGGGGTAAAGATTTCTCTTTAGCTAAGTACCTTGGTGGGGGTTTTTTGGTTGTTTTTATTTTTTGTTGTTGTTGTTGTTTTGGGTTTTTTTTGCAATGATGTCTTGTGACAATCTGCAGATGCCTAAGTGCAGTAAGTACATAAACCAAGGAAATCAGCATCATTCTCATCTCTTGGATGAACAGTTTGCTTACCAAGGAATTATCTTTTCTTTTAATGTGTTGGGGGTTGGATTTTTTTTAACATAGTGGCTGTCTAATACTTTAATATTCTTTACAAGTGGTATCTGAATAATCAAAAATATATTTGATAAATTAAAACAATGATGGTATAGGTCTATGGATGTAAAATTATTTAATGTCTATGCATAGAATTGCATGTCTGGTTAGGTTGGAAAAACCTAAAATTCATAAAAATTTTATGAAAGAGGATTTAAGGTAGCACTTTGAGATATCATGCCTCCTTAAAGTTTAAGCTCAGTTGCTTATACACCATTTTGAATAGTCTTCTACACCCGTTTAAAGTATTTCAAAGGGTTTTTTTTTTCCTTCATAGTAGGGCACTACATCCATAGATAGCAGTTAAATTTGCTAGATTAAGATGAGAATTTAGATTATGCAATACTACACCCACGTCTACCTTTCTATTACCTGAAACATTAAATTGAAATCTGGCTTTCTTCCAAGATCTGAAAGAAAGATCATCAGCAGTGAATAACCATACTCTATCCGGTCCATACAAAAAATATTTACAAAATCATTACATTGGGAGCTGAGGCTGTTATCCATTGGGTATATTCAACGATGAAAATCCCATGGGAAACTAACCTCGGTTTACTTGGAATTTATGACTCTAATTCTCTTTTATTACTGAATTCAGACTGCCCCAGAACCTGTAGCAAGGCTTTTTACCTTTCTTTGAAATATACTCCCATTTAAATAGTCTCCCTTCTCTTAGTTTGCATGTCCTGGTTGAAATAAGATGTTCTTTCATTATCTTCAGGAAAAGAAGCAGCATTTGTGATGACATGCTGAAAATGCAAGTGAGAAAGCGCTCAGTTCACAGCTTGAAAATAGAAATACCAATTTTTTATGCTCTACTCTTTATTTTGTCATAAGACTAGCATAATTCTTGAATAACAACAACAAGACAAAGTAATTAGAGCTGGATCCATCTTTTCTATTAGTGCTCCATGTTCCCATTTTTGAACACAATCTCCACTAAACTGCTGAAATATATTTCACAGACAGTTTTGTAGAGAGAAAATACAAATATTTTGATAGAGATTTGGCAAGAGTTTTAACATTAAACCAATCAATTTTGCAGTGTAAATGAGAACAGGATAAGCTGTGACTGGTGATTGCTTCAGGAAAGAGCATGATATATTTTTATTATATATGTAGCTTCAGATTACTCATGTTTTCCCCACCTGCTTCTGGATGTAACTGAAGAAAATACCTTTCTGCAGTTTCTTCAATGCACAATATACTCAGAACACACTGCTGAGAGGATCTCTCAGCGATTCCTCTTCCCTTCTATCCCTGAAATTTCTAGGATATAAAGATGTTTGCCAAATTCTTGCATGATTGACATTTACAATTTTCCTTAAAATCACATGAGTTATTATTATTTCTTTCTTAGGGAAAACTTGTGTCACATTATAAGAAAAGGCTTATAGCACATGCAAGAAAGTGTGTTGCAGATAATGACATATTTTAGTAAACAGGGAAAGGAATATTCTGCTGGGAAAAAGAAAGAATAGAAATCATTGTATGATAAATTCAGTTCACTGCACTGTGATTTTAACACTGACATATTCTAGGGACCTTGGGATCAATAATATTCATAATCTGATTTCCCAGAATAATTTTTCTCATATGCAAACATCACCAAATCAGCTGTAATTTACAGTTCAGCATTTTGCATAATGCCTGAGAAGCTGAGCAATAATTTAAAAAACTTCCTCGCTCCCCATTTTTGACCTTGAGAATTGATATGAGAGAATCTGGCATGTCAGATCTTTGTGTTGAGTTCTCATTTAGTAAGAAAAATTATCTCTCTTCTAAGGCTAGCAGTCTCTCTGTTCCAAGGCAAAATCATTATTGCATCTGAACAGCATCAGTCCAAGAGCAAATCTTGTTCTGGGGGCATCAAAAAATCTGAGTAATAAGACAGGAAAAAAATTTCTGAGAAGAATGCAAATTGATTGAAACACCTACTGACCTAAATAGGAACATCTTTGTCTGCCAAGAATGACTGCAATTTATTAGCTCAAGAAACCATATTTCTGTGAAAATGAGTATTTTTCCAGTCTCTTAAAGATTTTTTTTTCTTTTTTTCTCCCTTATCATGGATATCCCATCTAAGAATCCATCCCATATTCAGGTTCTATATAGACTTTTTACTTAGAACAAACTTGTATTTCAGAGCAGTAGCATTTTTTCCAAGATGAAACAATGCTTTATGAAGATTTTTTTCTATTAGCAAAAATCAAATGCCATCTACTCTGGTACATTGTGTGGAATCTGCTTAACTTCTTAATCTAACATTGCTGATTTTGTCTTGTTTTCTCCTATCTGCTTCTGAGCCTCTCGCTTTTCAGAAAAGCTCTTTAAGATTTCTAAAACTTAGAAGTTACATTTAAAAAACCTCAAAACCCAAACACATACACACATGAAAACCACAAGACCTGCAAGACCTGAGATACAAAAGGTTGGTGGTTTGGTTGTTCTGGTTTTGTTCTTGTCTTCGTACAGCCATGTAGTAATTAAAACAATTAAAACAAATACCATGATGGATAGAGGAGGCTGAGGGACAAATGCCCTCTTATTTTTATTATTCAATGTCAAATATAGAAATATTGCCCTGTCAAAAGCAACAAAGAGAGAAAGCACTGTTCATTTGGTAAAAAGACATGAGGGATTGTTGAGGCACTCAGCAATGTCTTGAAGCACAAAACACAAGGCACAGTAACAAGCATTGAGTACACTATTGTCAGGAATCCTGCCTTCAAGACAATAAGTCACTATGGCATGTAATTGTTACTTAGGTCTGACTTCAGGCTGCAGAAGAGTGTATTTTTGTGTGACAGTGGGAAATGTTATCACTCAGACATCCACGAGGAAAATAATTTTTTTCTTACTAGGGTTTTAATTTGAAAATTACACTCAAGACAATAGAATAAGGTGGAGGCTTAGCTTTCCAAAATAATGCCTTGTTAAAGGAAAAATACTGTTTCTGCCAAAGGGAATCCTCATCAGAGACCAGTGAAATTTTGAATACTTTCATCAATCATTTCCTTTGAGGTAGCATGTACATTCCATCTGTCTGCTCTTCCCCTCCCAAGAACCATAAATCGGAGAATAATCATTCTAACAAAATAGTTCATTTTATTGTGTCTGGCAACATGAGAAGTAACCCAGGGTACCTTAAATTACAAAGCCTAGGTTTTATATATACTTTTTCTCATTGTTTTTTCATTTGATACTTTGATTTTTCCCTATTTAGTTTAAGGGTTGTTTTGTTGTTTGTTTTTTTTTTTGGTCAGGGGGGATTATTTCCCCTTTCCCTGCCCCTCTGTGACAAAGATATATAAAATTATTTTTCTCTGGGTAACTAAGGTTTAAAAATAATCCAGAAATGCTCTTATTTTGGAAGATAAGTAAGTAAGCAATCAAAGAGCCCTCATAAAGTTTTTTTTAGCTGGTAGAGCATACCTACAAAAGCAGACTCTATACAGTCTTATTTCAACAACTGACTAGTAACTGATTAATTCAGAAAAACTTTTCACAGCTTTTGGGTGATTTAGTCACTTGTCAACTATTTTTCTCATTTGTTTTCTTGGAAACAGCATTAATAAATCTGATATTACTCCATTTCAGTCAATGGAACTAATAGAAGCTCATTCTATGCTCACAGGTGGTTAAAGCCACAGGAAAATCGTTTCATTGCATCTTTTAACTGAGAACAGAGCTTTAGAACTTATCTTTGGTCTTTGGTCAAACTGAGCCTCAGGTTATTTGGACATTTGGTTCACAGATTTTCTCAACATTGTTTATTCAAGAAGTCTGCAACCTGTTTACCAGCCCAGCTGGCAGAGGATGAGCGTTGGAGTGAGCTCTGCCATCTATATTTTTCTGTCATCATCATTACACAGGTTTCTGAAATGCATGCCAAATAGTTCTGTTTTCTATTCCAGTGTCTGGTGCTTCAAAGACCTGGTAGTTAGAATGAACGTGTGTGAAGAAAATTTCCTTGGATCACCATTGGGTGTCTAGTGACTTCTGCAGGATGATGAAAATTCTCACAGAAGAGTCATAGCAAAAAGTGAATAATAAACTACAATGCTTAACATAAACACTCAGAGAGGAGTAAAATCAGATCAATTTTATCAAGAATTTAACATTGATGTAACTGATAATGATAGTCAGATGAACAGCAAACTAGATAGACAGCAAGTCTTAATTATTCTTCTAATCCCATCTATGATCTCTAAAGCAGTCAGAGTTGAATGTTTTCAGAAACAGAAAATTCCTGGCAGTTCCCATTGTATCTGTTAAAAACTAGAAGAATCAAGGACCAGCCTGAAGAAGGTAAAAGCCAGAGCAACAGAGGTGCAGTTTACTTAGAGAATCATAGAAAATTATAGAGGTTGGAAAATACCTCTAAGGTCATCAAGTCCAATCATAAACCTGACACCAACAGGTCCACCACTAAACCATGTCCCTAAGTACCACATCAACATGTTTTTTGAAAACTTGAAAAAAAAGTAATACAGTCATTTTTACATGTGTATTCTCCCATTGTTTCTATCAGTTCCAAATCTTAAGAACATACCATACTCAACACGTAAAAGCAGGAACTTAACAGCCAAATATTTCAGCTGAGGCACTTGATAGCAGTTAGCTCTTGTAAAAGAGGCTCAGTCATTACCATAGTGCAACATTTGAGAACAGTGCTTGCTTATTTTGTGAAATCCATGCACCTGCATCTGCATTAATTCATTTTTGAAAGGGGGATTTCTTTGTAATTAGCTAAGGATCACAAAAAACTTTGCATGTCAAACCAGAACTGGCTCTTTCCTAGAAGTATTTCTTTGATTATGCTTCACTAATTGCATATTATGTAACAACTAGGGATAAATTAAACTATCAGCATTTTTGAAATAAGGTTCCATTAGTCTCATCTCATACTTCTGACTGAGTTAATACACAAATGCAAAAAAAGGTCAAGTCTTCTTGCCAGTATGAGCAGAATTGTAGTTTAAGAGTATAAAGATTTTGAAAACCACTTTTACAGTTGGTCTGAGCTTCAAGGTATGTAGGTCAGACATTATCAGAGATGTTTTCTAGTATGATAAAATGAGCCTTGTGAAACTTCAGAAGGACCATGAAAACTGAGAAGGGCAATAGGAAAAGAACCTAGAGTTTGTCCATATCAGAAGGAAGAAAAGCATTGAGTTTTAGATTCTTCCAGAAGTCTTGAGACAAACAGGCACTCTGAAGAAGCAGCAAAAAAGTTGGACTCATTTGTTTCTTTTAACAGGAGGGAGGAGCAAGGGACTTGTTTCCAACCCTCCACCCAAAAGTTAAAAAAATCTTAAAGAAAACAGCAACAAAAACATTACTAATTTGTGGAATAGGTACTTATTTGCTGACATTCTACCTGCATAGCTGCATACTTTATTTTTGAGAGGAACTTACCTATCCTGTTTTTCCCTCATATAAATGAATTTCTTGAGTTAGTTCATTTCCTGAAATGTTTTTCAGTCATTTTCTTTGCACTTCATATCTATAGACACAAAAGTTTATACAGCGCCGTCTTCTTTCCTAGACTAGACTTCAGATACACTCCAGATTAAACCTGGTAGTTCTGTAGTCAGAAACACTCGTACATGAACATGGCAGGTTTAGGTGGGGCTGTCATTCAGTATCCACATCTGACTGAATCCCTGGAGTATCTGAGCTGCCCTTTGAAAGAAACAAGCTCACCAGTTCTGGAAGGAGGGGATGAAAGTAATTACCTGTTTAACAGCACAGAGAATATCCTCAGCTCAGTGCTAGATCCTGAGAGCTGTCCTTTGGGGACATTAGATAGTTATTTCATCCAGAACTAAAAACTCCCACCTGCAAGAACGAACACTCTTACCTTTAGAATAAACTGAAATTTCCATGAGAAAATTAATGGGAAATTATTACACCTCTCCAGTTAATTTCCTGTCCAGAATAATACAAAGTTTTTATCTGCAAGCTCATAATGACTCACAAATTATAATGGTGCCTGCCTGGGAAAAGGGCATGTAATGGATTTGCATGCCAAGGCAAGGACAGTGGGGAGCTGTGGCCTCCAAGAGGAGCAGCCAGGGCTGTCCCATGTCAGAAACAACCAGTTCCTGTCACACTGCAGGGGATAGCTGAGCCCCTAGTCATGGCTAGGCCCCTCAATGAAAACATCTTCAAGGAAAGGGAGAAAATTCTGCACAAACTGAGAATGAAGGAACAAAAACAGTGGGAAACAGCAGATGGAACACCAGGGTAAGGAGGAAATACTCCATGCTTGATCAGATATCCACTCTGCAGCCCATGGAGGACCCAAGGCTGCAGCAGGTACACATGTCCTGAGAGAAGTGGCAGCCCATGGAAAGCCCACAGTGGAGCTGAGGAAAAGGGTGAGGAGGAAGGAGTGGCAGAGAGGAACTATCATGATTGCAACCCCCAGTTCCCCACTGCCTCTGCAATGCTGGACAGAGTGGGGAGAGGATGAGGAGTCAGGAATAGAGGAATGATGTTGAATATGGGAAAAAAAGGGGAAGGTGAAGTGTCTTTTTGTTTTTCAACATCTACGTAATTTTAAATGGCAATAAATTGAATTAATTTTCCCCAAGTCACAGAATCACAGAATATGCTGAGTTACAAGGGAAGCACAAGGATCATGGATTCCAAATCCCAACCCTGCCCAGGACCATCCCCAAGAGTCACACCATGTGCCCAAGAGCATTGTCCAAATTCTTCTTGAACTCTCTCAGGCTGGTGCTGTGGCCACTTCCCTGTTTCAGTGCCCAACCACTCTCTGGGAGAAGAACCTTTGTCTAATATCCAATGTAAACCTTCCCTGACTCAGTTTCCCTCAGGTCCTGTCACTGATCACCAGAGAGAAGAGATCAGTGTCTGCCCTTCCTCTTTCCCTTATGAAGAATCTGTAAGCTGCAATGAAGTCTCCCCTCAGGCTCCCTCAGGCTGAACATACCAAATCAAGTCTGTTTTGTTTATGACAAAAAGTGGGCAATCAATCTTCATACCTTGATCTTCACCCATGTTATTTTCTCCCCGTCCCATGTGTGAGGAAGGTGAAGAAGTGAGAATCTGAGAAGGTGTCCAGCAGCTAGCCAAGGGCAGTCCACCCTAGAGAGTTTGACAGATGTTCCTGCAAACATCTTTGCAGGAAGATAAACCTTATGTCTTCCTAAGAGCATCAGTAATATGAACAGAAGTATTTCTTGCACTCGCTGTACAAAACACAGTGGAAAAGCTTTTTGTGATTTTTTACCACCTAGATTTACTCAACTTCAAGCACTTAATTGAGGCATCTAACTCAGAAGTTTAGTTCCCTTAGTCAATGAAAAACAACAGATGCCTTCAAAAGATTATTTAAGTCTTTAATTGGACAACATTTTATCTGGAGGTATTGGATTCTCATCATTGATTATAAATGAAACCACAGACAAAGGCACTCTTGAAGGACCTTAAGTTAAGCAGGATGAATCAAGGCGTCTGTGGCTGAGGTCTAACAGTCCTTGATCTTTCTTCTACAAAGGGAGAAGCTAGTAACAGCACTTTAGAGTCTGCTTTTCATGTATTGGTTGCAGTAGCCATGCAGGTTATTCTGCTCTTCCACAGCAAACTGAAATGTCCCTACCTCCTTAGTACTCAAGACTATTTTTTGGGCTCAGGGTTTAAGGCAGTTGCACCTTTTAATGTTGCAGTTCTTTATTAAAGATGTGCTGTACTTCCCCAGTAGTGTTTCTTGCAGAGGAAAGCATTACCAAAATGAACTAGCATCATTAAGAATGGACAGAACTTTAGAAGATATTTAAGTGTAGCTGTGCAATTTAAAAATCTGAATTACAGAGTTTGGGCACTGAGGAAATAATTTGTGACACCTAAAATCAACCCACACAAATTTAGCTTTTGGGTAAAATATTAAACTTTTTTTGTTGTTTGCATGTCAGTCCTACCAATCATCCCACTCCACTAATCCAAAAATGTAAGTTGATGACTGACGGATGATTATTTTCATTTGAGTTATGTTAGCCAAACTAGAGGTTTAACTATTTATGAGTTAAATAACATTTTCTTTCAACAATTGTCTTTCTCTCCTAAATTGCTTACTGTTGAGATAATAATCTCCTTTTCCTTCCATAAATCAGGTACTGTTAAACAAAACTTTTATTTCAGATGATTTTAATGAGTTGGGAATAAGGACCAGCTCTGATCACTCATGTTAAAACCACTTCATAAATTCTGTGATTGATATGGTTGATAAGATGAACCTGGACAGATGGAGGAAAAAAGCCCATAGTTCTCCAGTGAATTTTTAATCACATCATTACAGTTTGGGTTGCTTTTTTTCTTTTTTGCACTATGTTCATAACCAGTTTTGGCTTTTTGTTCATCGTTGTTGAATTTCTCACACTATGTGTTTAACTCCATTCCTGTACTTCCACACACTCAATTTTTTGCTTCCTATAACATGTTGCTGCAGAGTCCTGCCGTTTTTTTAACAACAATGCTTATTTTGAATTATCTTTTTGCTACTGCAGGGTGCCAGGTAGCTTTTTCTCCTTGCTTAAACCTCCACTGGTAATCAAATTCTGTAGCAATGTCTCTTGCAGGTTTGTTTGTTTGTTTGTTTGTTTGTTTTTAATGATGAAAACTCTATAAAAATTGTTTAGGGAGAAAAATCCAGTCCTCTGTGGCAGCTTGGTTTCCAATGCATGGTCTCTATGGCCTTGCATCTAATTAATCTCTTTGTTTTCAGGTTTCTCTAACCAAAACATTGAAACAGGAGATTTGCAGTTGATATATGCACAAGCTGGACTTTATTCAAACAGTGCAGAATCTTCCCTGCCACCTTTCCACCAGGAAAAATGAAATAAGGCGAGGTTATCTGCAGAGAATTTTCTCAGTATCTCTGCCATAGCAAAACATTTACATGCAGCAAGGGGAAACAACAAGAGGAAAAAAGATGTTCAGTACTGTATTCCAAATTAAACCTTACCTGGAGCCATCTTTGTGCTTTTATGTCAAGCAAAACAATCTATGAACTCAAAGGGAACCTGTAGTTACTGCTGAAGATAAATTTCTTGGTGTGACACATATATGCTGAGAAAGACACATACAGCCATACCACAGGTGCTCAGGTACTGTGGTAATTTCCCTCATTTGGGACTAAATTGTGATTGTGACATTTGCTTATGTTTTGGCAACTGGAAAATAAATAGTGGTCATGAGAAGTCCTATTTTAATATAATTAATGTGAGGGATGAGCTGGTAAGTATTATTCCATTTTGGTTTATATTCTCACCAGCCACTCACCTTGGACCGTAGGTTCTTGAAAATACTTGCTGTTCTGCTACTTGAGTTTAGTTTTAACTGATATAAAGGAGCAAATGGAAGTGTGCTTATGAAGAAAGACATAACTATCTGTTAGGAACATGAAAATTAATATATTTTGTTTATAAAACTTCAGTTCTGTTTTGAGCAGCATAATCTTTTTAATAATGTTAGGGAATATAAAATCTGGAGGATGGTTTCCTATTGTCTTTATGAAATTTAGCTTTTTATTCAATGCTTTTAGACATTTCTTTTGGCATTTTTACTGACTTGAGCTCCCCTGAGTCTAATTCCATCACTAATAAGCTGATATCTTGCAAAAAGGCCATGGCTGTATATTCAAGACAAGAGCCACAACTTGAAAAGGCCCACTTAATTCAGTTTTTGTCCCAGTTGTGTACTCTAATAAGGTAATTTTCAATATGTATGATATTAAAATAAGTCAAATGAGCCCTGTGAATCTCAAAAACCAACGTGTTGAGGAGAGCTGGTTGTGCCTCCAAAATTAGGTGCTGGTCAGTTTTTCAGCAAATTTGAAAAATTACTGTGGGATTCTGAGGCCATAGAACAAGCTCATGATAACAGAAGTGGAACACTTCTCTGTGTTTTTCTTTGAATATTTAATTTAAGGCATAAATACTTATCCAGTGGTAAAAGGAATAAATATAAACCTTTAACCTATCAGGGAAATGGTAAGAGGCATTTGGATGAAGGAAGATTTGACCAGCCCTTGTTTTGCCAGTGGAGTCACAGCGATCACAGCCAGCTGACTGACCACACTCACAATACCCCAGGGCATCACTGTGATGTGCTATGGGTGCTTACACAACCCTGTGAGAGGTTATTTTGGAGTCCCCTCATTTGACTTGGAATCATTATTCTGCAGAAATCCTAACAGTTCTAAAGCTCAAAAGTTGATAAAAATTCCAAACCATTAAAAAGCTGCAACTGTGCCATGCTGAGACATTTCTGTACAAATTTCCTTTTGTTACATATGTACAAGATATTCATAATAATACAGTGAGATCAGGCATATTTATAAATTTTGCAGGTTGCTTGAAACATGTAATTTTTGCCCCAACATGATTTTCCTGATTTTTCTTGCACCAGGCAGCAACACTATATTTTTGCGTTTTAGCCCACCTCTCAGGAATGCTAGTCAGTAATCACACACACCCTGCTCTTACCTGGAACCAACCATGTAGTTGGTTATGCTGTCTAGCCTTAGAAATTGCTTTTTTGACACTCTTAAAAGAAGCAGCAAAACTGAAACAAGCAAATTACAAGAAGAACAAGTTGTACCAGAACTAAAGCTTTATTGTAATATAATGAAATTCTATCATCAGGCAAAGAAAAACCACTGAACTGATGTGAAAAGCAGTTTAAACCTTGTGTATCATCGCTGTCATTCCTCAAGTGATTTCAACATGAAAAGAAGTGCAAAAATAAATTTGCAGAGTTTTTTGTGTTCTTGGAACAGGAATTGGTTATATGAATGGCTTCTCGAGGAATTAATAATTGACTTGAGTGGCTTTAGAAGCAAAATTCCTTGTACAGTTGCTGTTACAGTTTTAGATAAGATAAGGATTAAGAATATAAATTGCCTAATAAAGAGCAAAATCTTTTCAAGTTGTTTGACTCCCTCCTGTCACAAGGGAAGGTAAAAATTCTTAAGTCCTGTTAAGAAAAGATTCTTAACCACCCTAAAACACATTCCTATGCCAGAAAAAGAGCATGCTGCTTTCAAAGTTGAAGCCTAACCATGTTTTATGCATTCTGAGAGATGGGACCCCAGGCCCACCAATGTCAGTAGGTTTCCTTTAACAGCAGTGAGAAGCAGGTGTTTGAGGAGTTTAATATTCAGGCCTTCCCCAATGTAACATATTTGTAGCTTCTATGATGCATCAATATGAGTACTTCTGAATCAAAGAACCCTACTGAATTGCTGCATTTAAAAAATCAGTAAATTTAAATTTAATTTAAGTTTTTCCAGCCTTTGAAGACTTTTGTTTGGTTTTGTTTTACCTCTAAAATGTTCTGTGATACTGGGCTACACAGTACAAACTGTACAAAACTGTCCCTTTGCTGTTAAATACATATTCTGAACCTGGTAAGAAGGCCAGTGTGCTTCTAACTTCTCATGAGTCACAGTGACATATGATATCAGGGGCAATTCCTGGGCCAACCTTGATTTACAGACCCTTATAGTATTGCTTACCAACTCATTTATTTCCATAAAGAAGAATCTCAGTGTTGATTTTCTCCTCATATAGTTTTTTTCACTATGAGTATCATATTTGGTCCCTTTAGTAAGTTTTTCTTCTAGTTCTACTTGATAGCTGGAGCAGGTATCTGAAGTCTGCAGCCAGCTAATTCTGAAGTTAAAATTAAGCTGACAAAAAGAAAGTCCACTCAGATCTGAGATTTACTTTTTTTTTCTTCTTACTTAAAAAAAAACCTCAATAAGAAACAATTACTAGCACTGCTGCTTCATTTTAAAGTATTAAAAAAGAGAAATTATTGTTTTTCATTCTAGCTCAATACAAAATAATATTTGTTGCAGGAATGACAATGGGAAAACTTTATTATCATCTTGAGAGCTGGGTACATGCTGCAAGGTATTTGCTGTGAATATTCAGGAGTAATTTTAAAGCAATCAAACTCAGTTTGAGTCAGCCTCCTGTTGCTTCTATGGCAGTCATTTATTAGAGATATATTAGCAAATATTTTTGTTTCTTATTCTGCTTTGTAAAACAACCTATGCCTAAGAAGAAATCATGAAGATATGGAATTAAAATTCCAAATTCATAGTTATAAGAATTCACAATGGGGAATATAATAGAATAATTTTTATCTTCTGAAATGTGAGATGATTTATTGAGATTGGTTACTGTAATAACTTATTTACTTTAAGTCCTTTACAGGAATAAAGGAAGAAATCCTTTAATATTGATATCTCATATCTGTTGACTTTATGGTGACATTGGACTTTTTTCTTGATGTTGGTGTTTTCCATTTGTCGCAGACATTTTTCATAGAAATCCTTTCTTTCAGATTTGTGCATCTTCTGGGAAGCAGAGGCCCCAGAAGAGAATGTAAACAATGATTATCAGCTGCTGTGAAATGCAATAGGATGCACCTGTGATTGGTTCATGTTCCATGTGTACAGTTGTGGGCCAAGCACAGGAGCAGCTTGGGGAAAGATTCCTGTACACAGAACTTTGTTATAGATTCTTTTCTATTCTTGGCTTAGCAAGCCTCTGCATCTTCTCTTCTTATTCTTTTTAGTATAGTCATAATGTATTATATATCATATATCAATAAATCCAGCCTTCTGATCATCAAACAAGATTCTCGTCCTTCTCTCACCATGGAGACCTCTTCAGGTCGCTGTAATATCCATTATTTGCTCTTGTAAGTGTATGAAATCAGACTTCTTATTCAGACAGAGATTGCTAGTAACTATGTTGTTTTCATGCTGTCTCTCCTAAAATGAAGTTATTTAATTCATTAGAATTACTGAGAATGTAAGTTACTCTTGGTTTGGCACATGAACTACAACAAATGCAAAATGGTAGGAAGTCCCATCTGTTAAGGATCACATAAGAAATAAATATTAGTATTCAGAAAGATTTAATATCCATATGTGAAGTGCAGAGAGACAGCAAGAAGGTTGCAGAATGTTGTTTTGCAAATGATAGTTTGCTAATACCAACACAGTCTTCCCACAGAAGACTTTCTTGTTGCCTCCCATCTATTCATTTTAATAAAAATTCTTCAGGAAAACATTGTGAAAGCCATCCAAAAAGTGGTTACTGAGTGTAAGCTGATCCTTCACACCGAGTCAGTTTTAGGCTTCATCAGAACTGCTTCAAGTGATGTGTTTGTAAATCCCTGGTTTTGATTTTTTTTTTCCTAGATGTCCAAGGACAAGAGTGATACTTTTGAAAATAAAACAACAAAAAATAACAAAAACTTCTGAAATAGATAGACTAAATAGCACTGACACCCCACTGTTGGAAAGCAGATACATTTGATCCCTTTATGTAAGAGTCTTGACCTTTTATTTCTTTCATAGCTCTAAAAACCTTTCACCTTTTGTTCAAGTACACCAAATGAAGGAAAAAGATCACACTAGTGTACATAAATGAACAGACAGATGAAAACCTTCACCGAGACCAAGTAATGTTCTAAAAAAATGTCAAAATTGTCAAAATTTTTCCTGGCACAGAATAAATAATGTTTGTCTGGAAAGTATATAACATGAACCATGACATTTAAAAAAATATTGGTGTTCTATTGCATCTTTTTACATGTCCAAGACTAACATATCCAGTGTAACCATAAGGACTGTATATACCTGTGTCTCTCATGAAAAGGCAAATCAGCATTTAAGGGAAATACAGAATTACCTTCCAGTAAATTGGGAAACTTTGAGGATTACATGGTCATAGGTCTAGATGCTTGAAAACAAGCAATAGCCATAAGGCCATCTCAGAACACAGAATAAAAATACTGAGAATCTCAGTGAGAAAGAGCTCCAAAGCTAAGGATTTCTAGATTCCTTCAACTGTAGAAAAAATCAAAGTAAGATTTTTTTCATTTGTTGGGGCTTTCATCGTTTTTGGAGATATGAGCAAATACAGCACAGACCATTTTTGGATTTGTTTATCCTCATTGGAAGGGACATAAAAGACTTTTAGGAGGCTAAAGTGGGTCCCTAGTTGAAGAGCAGTAGTCCTGTTGATTTTTTTAGGCCTAATGCCTTGTTTTTAATTGTTCTGAAGAAAGAAAATTAAAGAATCAAATTATGCCTTTGGGGATCTCAGGCACTGGGCTCAGCCAGCATTGGCTTGAGAAAGGCTGGCCCTGCTTGGCCAGAATGATTTCTTTTTAAGATCAGGTGGCTCAGTTAGTGGGTGAGGGAGAGGCTGTGATTATTTTCTACCTGGACTTCAGTAAAGGTTGGACTCTGTTTCCCACAGCTTTCCCCTGGAGAAAGCAGCTGCTCATGGCTTGGACAGGTACACTCTTCCCTGGGTTAGAATTGTCTGGATGGCAGGGCCTGCAGAGTGTTGGTGAATGGTGCTGCTTCCACATGGTGTCTGGACGCCAGCGGGATTCCCCAGGGATCAGTGCTGGGCTCAGTTGTGTTCAATATCTTTACTGATCACCCGAGCAGGAGCATCAAGCGTGATCTCTAAAAGTTCATAGACAGCACCAAACTGGTTGGGAGTGTTGATCTGCTGAAGGGTAGGCAGGCTCTGCAAAGGGATCTGGACAGGCTGGATCCACGGGCCAAGGCCAACTGTATGAGTTTCCTCAAGGCCCTTCCCTTGGGTCACAGCAGCCCCATGCAGCAGTGCAGGCTGAGGGCAGAGTGGCTGGAAAGTGCCCCAGTGGAAAAGAACTTGGGAATGCTGATTGACAGTGGTTGAACATGAGACAGCATGTGTCCAGGTGGCCAAAAAGTCACATGTACCCTGGTCTATTTTAAAAATACTGTGGCCAGCAGGATCAGGGCAGAGATTGTCCTGTTGTTCTCAGCACTGGTGGGGCCACACTTCAAATCCTGTGTCCAGTTTTGGGGCCCTCACAACAAGAAGGACATTGAGGTGCTGGAGCAAGACCAGAGAAGGGAAATGAAGCTGATGAAGGGTCTTGAGTACTAGTCTTGTGAAGACTGGTGAGGAAGCTGAGCAGGGATTGTTTAGCCTGAAGAAAGGAGGCTCAGGGGAGACTTTATCACTCACTACAACTGCCTGTAAGAAGGTTGTAACAAGGTGGGGCTGGGTCGCTTTTCCCAGGCAGTCAGCAACAGGACAAGAGGAAATGGCCTCAGGCCGTGCTGGGGGAGGTTCAGTGTGTGCATCACTATGAATTTCTTCATTGCAAAGGTTGCCAAGCTTTGGAATGCGCTGTCTGGGAAAGTGTTGGAGTCACATGTAGAAGATGTGCATATGTGGCCATTGGGGACATTGTTTACTGGGGAACTTGGCAGTCCTGGTTTAGCAGTTGGACTCAATGATCTTAAGAGTCTTTTCCAAATAATGTGATTCATTGTTTCTATAATTCTATCAAAATTTGTATTTTTAGGAAAACCAGAACAGATTGGCTCATGATGCTTTAGCAGCACTGCACTAGCTTGAGCTTCCTTGCAAGATTTGTGTTATAAATTTCCATAGTAATTTTGCCAAAGCTTGCTTATTTGGAAAGTAGTTTCATCCATTTTCCTGTAACCTTTCCTCAATTTTTATCTACATTCTTCATCTGTTAATGTGTTTGTTCTTTACCTGCCCTTATACAACACCTGTAGGTTCCAAGAAAGACTGAAGAGCGTCTTAACTGCATCCAAGGTCTATACACCAAGATTGATTGGAATGGATTCCTGTGCTTTGAGAATATATAAAATACTAGTTCATACATTGGCAACACATACTTCAATCAAAGCAATTGACACACAATTTGTAAGGTGAAATGACAGAAAGAGTGATTATCCCAAGATGAGCAGCCTGTTAAATTACAGTCTTTCGTGTGCCTTTTCACAGGAATGAGAACTCAGGTGCAGAATAATATGTTTAAAAAAACCCAAAAAACTCAAAGACATCTCATGACCCTTAGAGCTAAAAATATATTTTTAAGAAAAAGACAAAGAGAAAAATGGTCAAATGAAAACTTGTATCTTATTTATTTTAATTTCAAAATAAGAAAAAAAAATCTTTTGTTTCAAAATAAAGTGCATTCATATCTCATTCTGCAGTATCAAATATATGGGCAAGCAAATGATAAGAAAAGGGAGAAAATTCTTTTATGTAGTCTACCATATATGATTGTTCAAGTCAGATGACATAGGTTTACATTTGTAGGGAAACTAATAAAATGCTTCAAAATGAAATGAAGCGGCAATGTAATATTTCAAAATATCTTTTACAGAAGATTCAAACATCATGTGTACTTTGTCAGAGCTGCCTTGTTTCATAGTGCCTTTTATTACTGGGTCACTAGTTTATAAATTGTCAAAGAAATAAAATCTGGAAGAGCTGTCAAATTTTTAAAAAATGCCTTCAGCTGAATTCTTTGTTTTTCTGAAATAACTTGGCATAAAAAATAAGAACTGCCAAAGAACTGCCAGCTTTTAAAGAAAATTAAGGTGTCAGCAGAAAGAAATTTGTTATCAATACAATTTCCATAATAAAAGCATGGGATATGTTTTCAAACAGTGCCATTTTAGATATTCCTAAATGAAAGATAGTTTTCCTTTCTGAAAAATGTTTCTTGTCGTGGCTCATTTCATTGCTATAAACTTATTACAGCATCCTGAGTGGGTCGCTGGAGGTGAGAGAGAGACGAGAATCTTGTTTCTTGATCAGAAGGCTGGATTTATTGATATATGATATATAATACATTATAACTATACTAAATAGAATAAAGAGAGAAGTTGCAGAGGCTTCCTAAGCTAAGAATAGAAAGAAAGAATCTATAAAAAAGTTGTGTCCAGGGACTCTGTCCCCAGCTTGCTCCCGTGATTGGCCGTTAATTATAAACATGGGAACATGAACCAATCACACAGGTGCATCCTATTGCATTTCACAGCAGCTGATAATCATTGTTTACATTCTTCTTCTGGGGGCCCTTGCTTCCCAGAAGCTACAGAAATCTGAAAGAAAGGATTTCTGTGAAAAAAAATGTCTGCGACATAAACTCATTGATGTGCAGTCATTTCATTGCAGTTCTTGTCAGAAAGTTCAGCATCTTGCTGTTACTCTGGGCTTTCTTGGCATCAGTGACAATTTCCACAGCCCCCTGCAAGTTCAATTATCAGCAGCCAACTTAGCACCTTCAGCCCTAAACAAAAGGGTTTTTTCTGTGCAAAGAGCAGTGAAATGCAGTCAACCAAAACTAACAGCTTAGTTTACTCGGACTCTTCATTTAACAATAAGACTAAAACTCAAGCAGAGGATACATTTTTGAGTGTGGCAGTGACATAATTAAGATTTTTAGAGGAACATAAATTTGTGTCCTTATACATATACTATAAGAAGCTGTCTTTAATTGCATGATAGACAGCCTTCACCTCATTCTGAGGGTTCATCATGTTTTGAGGAGATAGCCAAGAACTCCACAACTTTGTGGAAGTTGTAAAGCCGCTATGTTTATTATTACAGCGCCGGACGCATGCGGAGATTACTCTCCTTAAAAGGCATGCCTACCTCTGGGAACTCCAGGTCCCTTTTTATCCCCCTCTCAAATACATACGCATACAGTTTCACAATAGGTTCATACATATTCATTCAGTTTTGGCTATGATCCATTTCTTTGCTCCAACAGGTACCCAGCAGTCCCTTATTCTGAGTTTTGCTTTACTCCTCAACTCTAGACAATCAAATAAATCCCATGTTTATTTGCTGGTGAATATTTATGTAGTTCCATGTGATTTGTGTTTCCCTTTCAGATTTCCTAATTTCAGAGTGTTTTGTAGTATTATCCTGTGAACTGAACACTTAAGTAATTTTCATATTTAAGACAGGCAATTTGTGATGGAACACTGCTTTGAAGAGCCAGATTTGCGTTGGGTTTTTTTGCATGTGTGATTTTCTACTGACCCCAAAATCATTCTTACTGGTATCAATATGTTATTTATGAGGTGAGCTGTATTTGACCAACAGCTTTAGAAATGTATCTATATTTAAAGACCTTGACATCTACTGTGCTAACCCATCACTTTATCCTAGATATCAAGCCACAAATGACCTGAATAAGGAATATTCTCTTGTTTCCACACAGTAATTCAGCTCTGAGCTCTAGCACGTTGCATCCTGAGGCAAACTCTTCCAGGAAGATGGAATTGAATAGGTGGTTTGGTCTAAGCTCAGGCGGGGAGTTGCCTAAAGAGAGCATCATAAAGGTGAAACACCCCATCAGAGAGTGAACTAAAAGTGTGTCAGGGCAGGACAACTGTAATAATGAAGTCAAGCAGCCTGCCAAGTTTATATAAGCCTTTTAACTAAGTATTACACCTTATGACTAAATATTTTTCCTTGACATACTTGCTTCCATGTTCATGCATTGAAATGTATGAATCATTAAAATGGAAAAAGGGAGAATGCTTGTGGGATCCATCTAACAAACTGTATTCAATCTCATAATCTTGAAGCCTTGCATTGTCTCTCAATCCACTAGTGCATACACAAGGTAAAAAAAATAAAGTAGAATAATCTGATCAACACCTTAGATTTTTTGTCAAATTGTTTTATTATCAACAGGTATGCAGTATTCCCAAGTTTAGAACTTACATTCTGTATTCGAAAAATAATTTTTGAAAATGTTTTAACCTGAAGTATGTAATTTTGATAAGAGAGCAAGATATTTTAACAACTTCACTAACCCTATAAATTAAATATGTTTCAGCTGCAGAGTGGACTGGAGATTTTTACCATTTGGAGACCTGAAATTTTTTTTATTGAATAATGCATGTTATAAATTCATGATGTTTTTACTATGTTTCTTCTAAAGGTTACATACATTTTTCTCTCATTTCTGAGTAAATGTTTTTGCTGTAGGTGCTACACTCAGGGAAGTTTTGAAAGTTTACAGTGTGCAAGGTTCTCTTGAGAGAAGTTAACTCATTTCAGACTTATTTAAAATGTATCAAAGAAGAACCCTACTTACCAACTGGAAATATTAAAATTTTTACTTCTACAACAGAGTATTCCTGTTAGGCCTCTGCCTATCACAATATACATTCTGATGACCACTCTCATTTCATCTTTGTAAGCATAGCCATCTATATCAAATACTGTGGCAAAAGCATTTAAAGAAAAAATTAGCATTTGATGCCACTCAGAAAAAAAACCCACAAAAACAAACAAACAAACCTCTAAATCTACCTATGATTCTTCTTTAACTTGATATTAGGTAGTTATTTATTGGCATAAAAACAATTGGAACTTTTACATCTTGAAATTTCTTGACTCTGAGCCCTCCAAAAATATCCAATAATATTTGAACTACAGTTTAATGTTAGCCACACCCTTTCTTCTTTTTGCCAGTAGTTGTTACTGACTAAAGTAAGAAAGGAGAATTGAAAGCATGATTTGGCCTACTTTCAAATATGAAATTTTTTGAAACTTCATCAGTCTGTAAGTATTGAACATGTGCCATTGGTCCTTTTTGATGTCTTGGATGAAGAAGAATTGTTTCAGAAAAAACTCCAAAATTTAATAAAAATGGTCAATTGTGAAAAAAGTGACATACAAGGCAATAGAACCTTAAATCTGTAATCTTGTGGTGAGTGTTTTATAGTTTATAGAGAAGTGGGAGTGCCACTTGTAATAACATTCATTTGGATTTTCTGTCTTTGGGAGCCCTTTGATTTTCCTCCATTATTGCTCATTCTTGTACCTCATCCCATCAATGAATGACAGATTATTGGAGGTGATAAATATTGTTTGCCATTTACTTTTTCCAGCCAGGTCACTATTTTTTTGCTTGTCCTGTCAATACAACTTTAATCCTAGAAAAATCAGTTATATTCCAAATGAGAAAATTAATTACATGTGCAATAAATAAAAATTTTTGCTCATTTCCTTAGCTGTTCAGAGCCTGAATGGTTCTGTGAAGCCACAAAAGTCTGCACTTCATTTGTTTAAAATAAGATACTCATATCTCCCTGTGGTAGGTTGCCCCTGGCTAGATGCCAGGTATCCACAAAAATGCTCTTCTTAGTTAGGCAGAGGAGAGAAAGTAAGGTGAAAAATGACTTCTAGATTGAGTTAAGGCAGTTTAATAAAGCAAAAGTGAAGGTTTGCATGTGCACAAACAAGGAGAAAAAGCCAATAATTTTGTTTTCCACTTCCCCTCAGCAAGCAATTTCCAGCCCCTTCCCAGCAAGCAGGGCTTCAATACACATAGCGGTTGCTCTGGAAGGCAAACATTGTAAATAACAGCTGCCCCACTTTCTCCTCCTCCTTTCTTTAGCTTTTATATCTGAGGAGATGTCACGTGGTATGGAATGTCCCTTTGGTCACTTTGGGTGACAGTCATAGCTGGCCGAGCAGTGTCCCCTCCCTAGATCTTGCCCAGCCCAGCCTATGGATGCAAGGGCAGAATGCTTGAGAGACATCCCTGGTGCTGTGCCAGCCCTGCTCAGCAGGAGCCCAAACACTGGTGTGTCATCAACATCTCTATAGCCATCAGTGCCGAGCACAGCTCTGGGAGGGCTGCTGTGGGAAAAGGAGCTCCAGCCCAGCCAAACCCGGTACACCCTCCTACTAGGGTATGTGCAGTCACCAGTGAAGAGCTAAAGAGCTCTTCACAAAGTGTATTTAGCTACATGGTCCTTACCCTTTTGCCTGAATTAAATGGAGGTTTAAACCCTGTCCTAGGCATGCTATGCTGCCAAACAGTGGATCTTCTGTGGCAGTTTCTTTAGCTTTCTTTTAGTTCTAGAGTTATAACCTGTGAAGACTTAAAGAATGCAGTTACATGTCTCAAAATACTGCTCCCAAGAGTCACCACAATGGAACTTGAGATAAGCAGAGATGCCACACCAGGAAGGAGCTAATACTTGACCTAATAGAGGTAAAGGTTTGATTAGCTTGTAGACAAAAAATTCCCACCATGGCAGGCAGTGGGAAGTGGGAGGAAGCAAGTGTTTATGCACACACCATCTCAAATAATGGGAACAATATCTATGCCATGTGGATACCCAGGACTTGGAGTGTATAAAAGTGAAGAATGATTCTGGGACCCTCACCACAAAGAAGACCAGGGTGAAGAAGGACCAGCAGGGTACCACAGAAATCCATGTTCTGGTGATATCTTCTGCTTAATCTCTCTGTCTTTTTTTTTCTCCTTATCTTCCCCCTTGCCACTCTCTTCCTGTTTGTTTCTATCTCTCGACCTCATATGTACTGTTAAATAAATTCCATACTGTTGAATTTGCCATATGGTCTTGTTTGCACCTTAATTTGGGCAGAAATATCTCTTAATCTTAACACAGCATTGCTTGCAATTATCTATATATACTTATGTCTATATATGTGTATGTATGTGTATATATATATATATATATGTATGTGTGAATAGATGTAGATGTGAATATGTATGTACATAATCTGCATAGGACTTCATATAGGAGGAGATATCAGGAGCAGAATTCTGTCCTTTGCTATATTTAACTTCACTCTATTTCTTATTCTGGTGTCTCCCATTTTCAAAGTACTACAGATATGCTTTAGCAATGCATAACACCAATACAAAAGATACTAAGAGAGCGAATTTGAGAACAATAGAATCGTTCATCATGTGTGAGTATACAAAAGTTTATTTGGAAACCACACAGATATGAGTACATAGAAAATAACACATTATATTTTAATCCTTCAATATTTAATTTAAAATAGAGACATCTAAGCTGCCACCAATATAATTGCAGAGTTAACCACCTCTTGAGATGAATGGATTCTTTCTGCAGGAAAATGTTGTATTTTTAAGGTACATATTTTTAAGGTTATCTATGTCATCATAAGCAGTAAGAATATTTTTGCTTCAGTGAAAGCAGAGTTTCTAGGACACACTTAATACAGTCACATTTATTTTTCTGGAGATTAGAGGCATAGAAATTCACTCTGCCACTAGGTTTACAAGTGGTAATTTAAATAAGGGTAATGTTACTGTGTATATATGCAGAATTGTAGTTTGTCTCTTTCCTTAAAGAGATCTCTTTAGGAAATATTTTCAAAGCTTGCAATAGCGATTCCATCTAAGGGTAGATATTTATTATACTAAACAGTTTATAACATGTTTATTTATTTTAGAGAAAATAGCAGTTTCAAAGTTTGGTGTTATTTTCCAAAACAGAGTTAATATTCTGGGTTTATACATATATACATAGCTGGTATGATATTAGCTTTGTATTTTAACTTGGTGTTAATTCTTATACTGATATTCATTAGCAGGTATCTAATATATAGACACAGGATTCATATATTATCAATAGCATTTTTGAATTTTGACTTTTTTATACATTATTTAATAGAGATGATTTTCAGCTAGGCTACTTATTTCTTTTTTGAATGTATCATTTATGTTCCAAGATATTTATTTTCTCTAGTTAGTCCTTTTGAGTTAGTCCTTTTCAAACCAAGTTAGCTGTAAGGGTTGTGTTGTTCATGTCTATTTGTCACATTAGATTCCCAGAATCTCATCAGAACCATGTCAAATTGCATCAGTCCAAACTCTGGACTTCTGATAACAGAGTGCTATAAGCACAGCACGGCTTGAAGGTTATTGTAAGACAAATAGCTTATCATGATCACAGAAGTACTATAAGAGATGCAATAATTTATTGAGTGTTCATGCAATATGATTTTCTGTTGTACCACAGTAACATCAAATTTTCAGTAGCTTTTGCTTTACAAAACCTGTTCACAACACTGGACTACATTTTATAAGAGTATTTGTAATGCCTGCTAGGGGAACTGTTTTCTTTCTGCAAAAAATACAGTAATGAGGTAGTGATATCTTTCATTCTGACCCCAGAAAAGAGCCAAATACTAAAACAGGAAATTAAAAAACATTCCCTGAAGTTAAATATATTACAAGATATTGCTGCCCTCACTATAAGACTGGGAAAGGAGCAAAATTGCATCCCCTGGCTGCACGAGCTCTACCAGCAAATCTGGCACAGATGCAGATAAACCAGGCAGGGTGCCTTTCTGCTTCTGCATTTTATAGAACATGGCAAAAGACAGTCTATCACAAAAATGTACATTATCATATGCTGCTGCTACTGTTATGCTCAGCTGCTTCTAGAGCTTGGACAAGCCCAGGCACACAGAGAATGAACCTTTCTCATTTCATCCCTGGACTAGTGAAGCAGAGAAACAAAGTCTGTCAGAACCTAAGAGTTGGCCTGCTTCTGGAAGTGTGCTATGGATTTCTCTTGTAATGCTCATATCTTTCTTAGAAGACTGCTACATTCCTTCTTTTAGAATTTTGTGAATGGTTGGAAAGATCTGGCATGAGGTTTTTTCCATGATCCTAAATTTTCTCATAAGCAAGAGCTTTGAAGGGACAAATCTATTATTTTTCTCCCGGGCCTGCAAGGCTATTTACTGTTGTGCCAGGCTTAACTTGCATAAATCCCTTAAATTATTCTATATCCTTTTGGGACTGAGATTAGAAAGTTTTCAGGCTGCAATTACCAGCTCATGTAGGGATGGAAAAAAAAACCAAACCAAGATATATTCCTGAAAGTTCCTCTGCAGTGAAGGGCAGCTATGTCATGTCAGCAAGTAGTTTCTATTTGCTAAAATTATTCATTAAGTGAGAATGACAACTTATCCAGTGTGTATGATCTTACTATTCCTTTCACTTGTCCTAGTGAGCCTCCTCACCAATAGCACAAAGTGGGGTATATTACCTTTTCCTTATTGAAGTTTTACTCATATCCTTGAGTAAATTACATTTAACTGCTGTTGCAAATTTGATTCTGGGAACATGTTTAAAAGACATTTTTTGTGGTCCCTAGCAGTGGCACTACTTACCTCTGAGAGCCAGAAGATTGCCTCCACTGTATTTAGTAATAATAGAAAACTGAATTTCCTATAGGTCAGTCCAAAATTCTGGCCACCTGGACTAATAAAAGTCTCTGTTACTTCCTTTGAGTAACTCTCACTTTCTATTCAAGTGTTGCCAGTTTTATTGGGGGTCTTACAAATATTGGAGGATTTAGCCCTCATAGTCAGAAGAAAATGTCTAGTTATATGCAAAGCACCAAAGGCAAAAAAATATATTGCATTTTTAATTTTTAAATATCATGTAACTTTTATTCCAGTTGTGAATATAATAGAACAGAATAATAAATTCAAAACTAATAGATATCAATCACATTGGATTCCCAGAAATTGTTCTTTTGGACCCAATGCACAACTCCCTTGCATCAGAGGAAGTCTCTTTGACTTCTGTGGTGTTTGGCTTAGGCCCAGGGAGATGTTTGTATAAGGGTATTAGGAGTGAGAGATAAAAATTTTGTATCTTTCCTACTTTGTCAAGTACAGCCCAGGTTTAACACATCTGTTTCCTATGTACTGTTGCTGTAGAGTCACCACTGCTGTAAAATGTGACAGCAAGGTTCAACATATTCTACCTTTCTCAAAATATGTCTCTGAGGCTCTGTCTTTTCTGCATATGTTCTCAAGGTAACTTGTCTGAATGAGACAATGCTTGAACTAAAAGGTAAAAAGTAGTGTCACTAGCTCACTTACAGCTGTAAGAACTTCTGACACAGCTCATCATCTTTATTGTTGCAACATTCTACATTAGAAATTTCTTTGTGCTAGGACAGCTCAAAAATCTTCTGTCCTGTTGGATACACTTGGGAGTTGTGAGAAGGCATTAGGAGTCTAATAGAATTTGATAACTTTTGTCTGCTTTGACATTTACTGTGGCTTTTTTAAAGTGAGATGAAAATTCATCTTGTGTCCCAGGACAACACACCAAGTAAAGGAGATATATTTTCAAGGGTGCATGGATCACAGCTAGGACCCACCTCCAGCTTGAAACTGGACAGGTTGAGGGTATGGATCAAGCTTTGCAAGGTATTTCTGATATGCTATGTGTTATGCGATGTTGCCATCAAACATATTTCACTGATAGGGAAGGGAAAAATTAGTTTGTGAAACAAGCATGAGCATTTGGCTGATCCTGTGGAAACCCCAGCTCTTTGGGGCTCACAGTGAGCTTTTTGTCAGTTGGTTATTTGTTTTTATTGAAAACTGAAGTTATGAGGGACAGACTAGAGTGAGATCTCTGAGCTGGCTGTGAGATAACCAGAAATGCTTCAGCTAGGAAGAATTTGTTTTCTCCAGTATAAATTTCCATAGTTTGCTAAATAAATTATGAGCTACATTGGCCAGCAGTTCCCAGACTCTTGCACAGCTCAGTCCAATACCAGGAAATTCATGAACTACAAACTAGTGTTCTTCACATTGCATGACAGTATCAAAATTCCTATTTGTCTTACTAGAAACAGGAGGCCTTTTTTAAGGTGACCTTTCTTGCTAGCAAGGAAAATATTTCTTCTAAGGCAAAAAATGTACTGTCCATATCTTTATGGTAACATCAGTGAATAAATTGAATGTTGCAGTCCTTCAGTTCTGCCAGCTTGTCATCTAAAGCAACAATAAGAATATGAGTCCACTTTGTTCTGCCAATTTCTGAAGGTATCATAGAGGTTAAATAGCAAGTACCTAATGTTTCTGCTTTGGATGATGTTATAAAGGAAATTGCATAAACACAGGAATATAAATCAAGGAAAGTTGCTAGAAAATTGTGCCATCAGTTAGAAAAATGTGCCATACTTATACCTGATCTATCCTCTTACTTGCTGAAAGTAGAAAAGAGAAAAGCATTCGGCACCTTGAGTAATCCATAATCCAGGCACTGATTAATTGCATCCCATAATGCTTTCTAATGTATCTTCTAGAAAACCTTATAAATCATACACAGGCCTTTTCTTTTAAAATGCTACTTTATCAATTCTCAATTGCTCAACTTTCAAAATAAAGGAAGAAAATTAGGATCTTAGCAGCTGGGATTTATTTTCCTCCTCAGGGCCTGGATTCAATTCAGTATTTAGGTACATGTACAGCCTGAAACAGGTGCACAGTCCCATTAAAGATGTGTTCTTAGGTACCTTTGTAAATGACAATTATTTTTGGTCTTTCAAAACACTGTGACATTTGATGCATGGTAGAAAATCATCCCACTTGAAAAAGGTCGTACAAAGATACAAGAAAAGCAATTTTTTTCATTAATATAACTATAGGCTTGAGTTTCAAACCTGTGATACAATGAGTTTTACACAATTTCACATTTCATTGCTGGCATCTGAGTGTGTGACTCTTACACATTTCTGTATGCAAATTAACTAGAACATTGTAGTTTTTCACATTAATAAGCCCCAAATCATGGGAAAGTGAAACTCATAAACTGAAGAAGTCAGTTGTGATTGTTCCACCTTATATTTCAAACCTGGAAAATTATTCAAGCTTGGGTCTACTTCTAGCTTCTTGTGGGAAACATTTTGCAAAGCCTTCTTTAGGTAAGAGCTACTAGAACTTCCATTTCTTTAACCATAGATTCACACAGGGTTTTGAAACAGATTTGGAAATATATGGTGATGGTGGAGAATGTTTTAACTTTGGTAGCAAGCATGGCACAGCAAAATATTGATAATTACAGAGTTTTGCAAAAGCTGTCAATCTCATTGAATAGAGAGGAAATTACTGGTTTTATTATGCATTCCTTTGGCCCACTTTTTAAAAGAATGTCGGAAATAAGGATGAGAGGTTGTGTAAAATAGCAAGAGAGGAAGCCTTTAGCTGAGTCAGGAAATCAAGTTCAGTGCACCAGCTACCATTAACCTCCTCTCCCACCTGCTAATGAAAGCACAGCATTACATCTCAGTCAGTATTTGGGTCTGCTTTAAATTGCAATCAACCAGCAAGCTTTCTTTCTGAAATACACTAGTAGAAATTTATTGAAAATATTGCATTGTTACATTTTATAAACAGCTATTATAATATAAAATTACATTATAATTTTCTGTGGAGGTGCATTTTGATGTTCTCCTTACTTTCCAACCCAAAAAAATTGTTATTAATGGAATCAGTTGTAAATGGAAACAAACTATTTGACTCAGTCCAGCTCATGTCAAGGAGAAAGGCTAATACAAAGAACCCACCTCTCTCTATAAATAGTCAGGAAGAAGGAGAAGAAAACTGTAACCAAAGTCCATATGTAGCATTCTGTAGTTACTCTTTCCTAGCTATAATGAAGGTAATTTCAAAGGTTTGTGGGATCCCTATCTTAAAATTCTGCCCTCATTTTCTAGCTAATGCATGCATGATTTTCCAATGTGAGAGGGAAATCATCTTTTCTTCAGGTATGATATACTTTTCCTACCAGGTTTATTTTGGGGACTTTGAAGACCAGTAAGGAATTGATTTAAAAGTGCTTCCCAGAGTATGACTTCAAATTGAATGGTCAGAGTACTTGTCATACTTAGAGAGCAGAACCACAGGGGTTGATTTCCTCCTGGGGGCATTCCTTGTGGGAGCAGCCCATCACACTGTGGCTGTAGAGTTACTGGTACCTGTGTCTGTGTCACACAATCCCCATACCTTTCCAAGCCTCTCAGTTGCCTCTCCTGATGCAAAGCCTTGGCAGTTTGGATAGTTGTGGGCGCCACAGTGCAAAACCAGCATAGTACTACTGCTTTCCTTAGGATAAACAGAGTCCTTAAGCATGAGCAAAAGAGAGGAGAAAATAAGGGAATGGGATTGTTCAGCATAGTTAAGGACTAAAGTGCAGCCTTTTTAAGGACATCTGTCCAAAGTAAACTTCCCTGTGAAGTAACACTGCTTTTCTGCTAAGCTATTGTTAGAAGGATTTTCATTTAATAGGAACAATGAATAATCCTCCTTGTTCTCTCATTTTGTCAATGAGCTCATGTACTATGCAGGACTTAAGGTTTATCACAAAATGCTAGAGGATCAGGGGATTGCAGGGATGATGTGACTGTCAAGTTGTGATGAAACTGGAAAACACAGAGCTATGTAGAGCCAATAGACCTACTCATGTAATCAAGACTGAAGGCTGGCACAGCACACAGCGCTGTGTCTAGCCTTCTCACAGCAAGGCTCACCACCTTGGTGAGCTGTGCTCAGGAGCAAGGCTGAAGTCTGAGAGTGAGGTTGGAGAGTGAGAGGCTAATTCTTCTCTGTATTGAACTGGGGTAGATCAAGTGTAGCACTTCACAAATCACTGGATGAACAACATAAAACACACAAGATACAAAAATTGCTTATTTTCTTTTATGTCATGCTTTTTTTCCAATAACTCTCTCCTAGTGAAATGTCTGCATATTTGAGAAGGTGAGAATTACAGGATACATGTGGTGACTGTTTTCTCCAAGGCTAGAGGTGATACCAGATGGATCCTGAACAAGGTTTCATTTTCTAAAAACTGTCAGATTAGTACCATTTGCCAGAAATAAATACACATGAAAATGTTAAGTAATGAAGAAAACTGTTGTGCTTTTGTCTCCAATATATTGTTCCATATGCAATATTAATCAAAAGGACAGATTTCATTATTTTCTTAGCCACCAGTTCAAGGACCACACACCTGACTGCAAGTAGTCTGCTGTTCTCCCTGATGAATGGAATAGGATTTTTATTATATTTTCAGTGCCTTTTTTCTTTTTTCCTCAGGGACATTATGGTCAACTGTTTTTGATATCCACATCCATCCACATTGATGCTAACCTGTGACACTCTGTGACATAAGTCACATACAACTGGATGCACAGAGGTCTGTTAGCATTCTGGTAAGGTAGAGAATCTGACATTTTGAAGGTCTCTGCCTCAAATCTCATTTGATGGTTTCCAACTACCTTGCAGACAGATACCCTTGTCATAGCTGACATCCTGGACAGCATTTTCAACGGAGAGACAAAGGATTACAACTGCAGCAAGAGGCTGAACTTCAGACCCTTTCTTTTTTTACCTGACATAATCTGTGAACACACAAAAAAAATCCACTTCAAAAAATCCAAATAAAATGAAGCTGTCTTTCCATGCAAATCCCCCCATTGTGAAGATGGACTCATTGATCAGGGCAATAGAGAACCTTGTGACAACAGCAGCTCACGGGGCTTCCTTGTGTTCACAGTGTCAGCACTCCTCTGACATCACAAAGTCAGCCTCTCTGCTGCTGAGCATCAGCACTGTGACTGATTCATTGGACACAGAGAGAGGAAGGAGTCAGGGAAACTAAAACTGAGGACATAGGATGAGAAATGTCAATATGCTCAGCATCATTCCCTTAAAAAAGAACAAGAAGTATATTTAGGAAATAAAGTTAAGCCACCCTGGAAGGAAAATAAAGTTGTTGTGAACTGATGTTGAAAACCATCAGATCTTTGATGTAAAAATGATAAGCCTTATGATGAAAAGTGCTTTTCAAAAAGATATTTTGGTTTCTGCAAACAAAAAAGCCTGAATATTGTGGAGAGTTTAGTTCAAGCATGGCTTAAAGAAAAAGGCCATGAAGGCATACAGTTGAGAGAAGGGTAGAAGGTAGTTGCAAAGCAGTTCCAAAAGCAGTTCCCAGGCTGATTTCTATAAACAATTAGGCTCTCTCATGCATCACTTTATAAACAATAAGGTTCTCAGACAGTCTTCCCATAACAAGCAAAACACCCCCTATGGGAAAAGATGGCACCCTGGGAACAGATATGGAAGTTTTGGGAACCTTTCATATCACAGTGGGAACACTGGTTCTGTTTTTAATAAACAATCATAGGTATTGTAAAACAAAAGGAGTGGTTAGAGTTTTCTCTGTTAGCCTATCATGAGCTTGGATTTTGTAATATGCATGAAGTTAATTAACACTATTATATAAAGTGACTGATCGATCAATAAATCCGAGTTCGATGCATCAAAGGATGGTCGTCTCCCTTCACTTCAATAGAATATCCCTCTCATAACAGATTGAAATTGTATAGTGTATCTTTCACTTACTTATTAAATTCTTTCATGAATTTAAACCTCTTTATATATTTTTTTACAAATTTTTTCCTATAAATTATAAATGCATTCAATTTTAATATCATAAGCACTGGAAAATATTTTATCCATCACTTGAAATATTCACAATATGCTCTGTTTGAAAAATTTGAGTTCCTGTGCTCACATGTTTAATCACAAGATCAACACTTGAAAACATCCTCAAGGGTATCAAAAACATTGCTATGTTGAAAGAAAAATTCTTCACTGCATGTACAGAATTTATTCAAGCAAACATCAGACAGAAAGCAAGACTGCAAACTGAAGAGAGCTCTGATTTAGAAAATCAATAGAAAAAATCAGGTAAAAGACACACCAAACTATAAAGTGATAACAGATGAAAATATGAAAATATGGATGAGATCCCAGAGGAAAACTCACAGAAAGCCCATAAGAAATCTGAGCAAGTGTACAACTACAAATGATACAGCAATCCTAACCACTAAGGGTTCATCTTTGGTTTAATATTAATTGATTAAGAAATGTGTGTTGTTAGAAATTAATAAAAATATGTGTGTTGTTAGAAATTTTTATTAATTTCTAACAAGACACATATTTTTATTAATTTGTGTTGTTAGAAAATTCAACCATCTCAAGGAGCAAGAACGAGCTAAGAGTAATAGAAAAAAAAATAACCTGAATGTGTAAGTGGTGAGAAAATCATTGCAGTTTTGACAGAAAATGAAAATTTTCTGCAGAAAATGTAGAATCACAGAATGATTTGGGTTGGAAAGGACCTTAAAGGTCATAATTCCAACTCCCTGCTACTGGCAGGGTTGCCTTCCACTAGAATATTTCATAAATCCATACTCATTTGAAATGGGAAAGTATATGAACTTAGTCATTTTATTTACATTTATTTTAAAAGACAGAATGAACCCTACAATATATGACAAGGGAGATGCTAGATGACATATAAATGTTCGGTTACATAAAATAGTAAACAGATACTTTTTGTAACCATAAGCAGCCTGAGTTTTCAGGCAGCAGTCTGAAAGTTTAAAAGTCATCAAGGTACCACTGACTGTGAAGGACAAGGAGCAACAAAGTAATTCCTCTGTTAAAATGTTACTTAAACCTGAGAAGCTGTAGAGCTGAGATTGAAGTCTTACAAATGATTTGGGAGAAGGGAAGCTGACGCTGCCTCATGCAGTGGCAGCTTGCAGGTCATGCTCAATATCAGCTCCTAAAGGTTGGATGCAGGGGAGTAAGTTACTGAAGCTGTCAGGATGTTGTGTCACCGACATCTTTTCATAAAAATCCTTTCTTTAGGATTTTTCTCCCTTCTGAGGAGCTGTGGCCTCAGCAACAAAATGTAAACAATGGTTATCTGCTGCTGGGGAATGCACCAGGTGGATCCCTGATTGGTCTCCTGTGGATGTTTGGATTTACTGACCACTCATGGCAGAGCTGGGTCTTGCTTTCTACTGGGACACAAACATTTGTTATTCATTCCTTTTCTATTCTTAACTTAGCTAGCCTTCTGAGAACTTTCCTTCTCATTCTTTTAGTTTAGTTATAATGTACTATATGCATCATAAAATAATAAATCAAGCCTTCTGAACATGAGGTCAACATTCTCACCTCTCTCTTCGTCCTGCAACCTTTGTGACCACTGTAACAGTTGTGGAAGATGCAGAAGTCATGAGTTCCAACCCAGAGAAGATGGTGAGGATTCAGTGGAACATGGAACCATTTGTCACCTGAACATCTCATAGGAAAGTCATGTCCAGAGTCCTTCAACCCAACTGAGGAATTGCCAAGCAAACTTACATTGATAAGCACCAAGAAAAACAAAGTTTAATTGAAAAGTCTGCATTCACTGGTGCTCCAGGCCAAGAAAATTTTTGAAAGTCACCTCTCAGTTGTAGTGTTAAATATCTCTTAATACATACCTGACCTATTCATAAAGCAGCTTTTCAACAGTTCTGCATACTATAAGCTTCCCTAAATTGACACAATCCCCTAGCAGTATCAGGACACAGAAGTAAATGTTAGCTTAGTGGTATGCAGGTGTGTATGCATAGAAACTAGATTAAATGTATGATTATCTTACTATCTTATACTGTATCTGAAACATTTCTACAATCATATGGATTATAGACAACCTCATTTGAAATTATGCCTGTCCATAGGTTTTGGACTAACTTTTCCAGCAGTCCATTGTATGAGTAATTTTGTCATCTTTAACAATTCATGAATTGTTAAAACAAGGAGAAAATTCAAAAATTTCTGTTACTGTATTTGTTAGACAATTCATACAAGCTATGCCTGCTTATGAATTTATTATATATTGTATTTCCACTAATTGCTATGCATGGTGTGATCCTCTGAATCTAATAGTTTGTTTGTGCTCCTATTAGAGAGACTGAAATATCTTAAACAGGAGAACAACAAATATTGAATGACAAGTATCAGACAATGCAATTCTCTTCTTTAACACTAAATTTAATGGAAGAAAAATTACTTGTGTTATGAACCTTGAAAAATTCTGGACTTAGCAAGGAAAAATCACTGCATGCTGTCTGCAACAAGTTTTTAGAGGATTTTTTTTTTTAATATTGAAAAACTCATGTCAAATATAATGTATTTTGTTGTAGAGTTTGTACAAATCAATGCTGCTGACTGAGGGCATTTAAACAAGTGGAAGCACTTATGTGACTATTCAGATCTAGTAAACTCAAGTTTTATTTCATTTTAATCACAGTTCATTCTTTACAACCACTCAATTTTTTCACATCAAAGAATAAGATGAATGAACTGCCTGACATGTCTCTGCCTGTTCTTTGTTGCAAGCTTTGCAATTGCTTGGTCTGTGCTTATAATTATATAATTTAACGGATGTTGTAAAAAGGGGCAGTTTTGTTCTGTGTGTTGTCCTATTTGGCTCTGTTTACCCCAAAGAGGGGAGAAAAGACAGAGATGAGACATGAATTCTAGACCCTGCATGTGCACAGAAAGAGCCTCAAATAATTCCTCAAATCTCAGAAAAATCCCGTGGCAGGAAGGAGTAGGATATGCAGAAGACTGAGTCGTGCATTTGTCCAAGATTTTCCTTTGCCACTAGGTCACAATACACTTTGGCAAATTCACTTGAAGGAGATCATCTCTTTATCTGGTTTAGATAAATAACACAGATTGTATGACATAATGTTACAGTATAAGGAAAGAAAAAAAGCCAAGATATCAAAAAAACCACCATTCTTAGTGGATGAAAATGATGTGACAGTTGCTCTGACGGGTACATTTGCCTTAACAGTCCTAGCCAGTGTGTGAGTTTGCTCCTGTGATAGCTGAAGTTGTTGTTTTGCCAGCTTCTTAACCTCTCAGAGATGACTGAATCTCAATGTTGATGGAAACAAATCCAGTTTCTAAAATTCTATTATATCATTTGGGTTGAAAGATACTATATACATATGATTTTCTTAAATAGATATACTGTAAAATATGGGATAGCTTTCATTTATAACTAGTTAAGAGCTTTCAAATGTTGTATTTCATACAATCGCTTCAACAATTTGGATGCTGCAAAACTTAGTCATCCTAGAGCAATGCAAAGCCAGAGGGAGAGAAAATTAAAATCCTGTGATTTTTTCTTTCTTTCTATTTCAGGATATGGTTCACCAAAACCCATATTAAAAACAAAATGGCTTTTTCATTGGTCAGTCATTTGAGGAAATAAAAGCAATTAAATGGCACATTGATTTTCAAATTTCCTTCTTTCAGACTTAAGTATATATACTCCAGGAGCTAACATTGAGATATTGTTATTTTACATCCACTCCTAGCTATGGCACAGTACTTCACAAAAGCTGCTTGCACAGCATTACACAAGGTTCAGGCCAGCAAATTGAGCTGACCTCATATTCCCTTTAAGAAAAGAAAGTAGTGAGGGATGAGATGCCATTTTGGGAATAGCTGTGCTCAGGCTAAGCTAGAGACAGACAGTTCAGGAAGCTTAAAGGTTGTGTTGAATATCTGTTGGAACAGATCTTCTAAACAATGCTGAGCACTAGACTTCAGCTTTTCTTTCCTGTAGCAAGGCAAATAACTATATGGGCTCTGCCTAGATTAAACATAAGGCCAGAAGAAAAACTGTCCTTATGGAAGAAAAATCCAGTAGAATTCACAGTCTCTGGCAGCACCCAACATGAGACTTTTGGGGAAAAGTATAAAATTAAGCAAACCACATGCTGATATTCTCCCAGCCTCCATCCATTTGCAGCTCATATTTGAGCCAAAGGTGGTATCTTTATATTTAATAGTTCTCAGTGGATTTTTTCATGAACTTGAGCACTCAATTTGAAACCATATAAACATTACTAGCCACAGAATCCTGCAATAAGCAGATTAGTTAGCTAGTCTATGCATTAAATATTAAGAGAAAAAATGGACTTTTAATATGAAGTTCTACTTCATGCAAATAAAATATAAAGTCTTATAGAAAGGGTTTAAGGTTCATTTATAGGCAGAACAGGTACTTTAAAATATGATCTCTTTCATTATGTTTTCTCAAATCAGTTTGGACTATCGGAAAAAACTGGCTAACAAGGATATTTACTTCCATCTAAGAAATAATTTTTTTGTGTCTCAAAGATTTTTTTTCTTTTATTTAGGGCAATATTTAGAAGCAAGGAATACAGTGTTGAATTTTAAAAGGACAGCAAGGTCCAGTAAAGGAGAGAAAGTAAGTGCCCCAGGTGCCAGAGCAGATTCCTCTGCAGCCCAAAGTGAAGGCCATGGTGAGGGAGTTGTGCCCCTGCAGCCCAGGGATGTCCATGGTAGAGCAGAGATCCACCTGCAGCTTGGAGGAACCCACACTGGAGAGGGTGGATGTTTGAAGAAGGCTGTGACTCCATGGGAAGCTTGAGCTGGAGCAGATTCATGGCAAGATCTGTACACCAGGGAGTAGCAGGTTTGCTGGCAGGACTTGTGACCTCACAGGGGACCTACACTGGAGCAGCCTGTTCCTGAAGGACTGCATCCTCTGGAAGACACCCCACTTGGAGCAGAAGAGGATATGAGAAGTCCTCCCGCTGAGGAGGAAGGCACATCAGAGACAACATGTGATGAACCAACTGCAGCCCCCATCCACCATTCTGTTGTGCCAGCTGGGGGAAGGAGGGAGAGCAAATAGAAAGTAGAGCCCAGGAAGAAGGTAGGGATGGGGGGAAGATCTTTTTTAACATTTAGTTTTCTCATATTCCGGCTTTGATTTGATTAGTAATAGATTGAACTAATCCCCCAGGTGAAGTGTCTTTTGATCATGATGGTGCCTAGTGAGTGACCTCTCCCTGCCCTTACCTTAACCCATGAGCCTTTTGTAATATTTTCTCTCCCCTGACAAACTGAGGAATGGAATGGTAGAGCAGCTTTGGTGGGCACATGGCATTCACCCAGGGTCAACCCACCACAGTGGTAAAACAAAATTTAACTTTCCTTCAATAAAAAAGAAATATGATCTCCAGGTTACAGCTTCCAACTCATTTACTTCTCATTTGGTGCACCCCTGATATCAGTTCTGTTGGAGTGCAGTCATAATTTACAGACTTGTGACAGAGACACGTATACATTTTCAGCTGCCAAGGTTGCTATGTTACCAGGCTTCGATACAGCTGCACTCTTGACGGCCCACTTTGGGGTATTTGCTGCCACTGTGCATAGACAGCTCAGATGATTAAAGGAAAACTACTGTGTGAGCTATCAGTAGCAATCGAAGCATTAAGGTTGGAAAAGACCTGCAAGATCAAGTTTAACCTTTGACCAAACATCTCCATGTCAACTAAACCATACTACTAAGTGCCACATCCAGTCTTTCTTGAGCACTTCCAGGCATTGTGGTTCTACCACTTCCCTGGACAGCTTGTTCCAAGGCTTAACCACCTTTCTTCTTCTTTCAGTGAAGAAATTTTTCCTGATGTCCAACCTGAACCTCTCCTAGCATAGCTTAGGACTATTGGCTATTTCTTCTTGTCCTGTTGCACAATATCTTTCTTGTACTGAGGGGTCCCAAACTGAACATAGGGTTGAAGACGCAGCTCACCAGTGCCAAATACATGGGGACAATCACTGTCCTGGTACTGCTGGCCACACTATTCCTGATGCAAGCTGGGATGCCCCCAGCCTTCCTTGCCACTTGGGCACATGCTGGCTCATGCTTAGCTGCTGTTGACCAGAACCCCCAGGTCCTTCTCCCACACCATTTTCTGGCCACCCTTTCCCCAGCCTGTAGTGCTGCATGGGGTTATTGTGACTGAAATGCAGGACCTGGCTCTTGCCCTTGTTGAACTTAATTTAAATTTCCACAGCACCATTGATCCAGTCTGCCTAGGTCTCTCTCTCTCTGCAGAGCTTCCCTACCCTCCAGCAGTTCAACACTTCCACCCAACAGAGTCATCCATGCATTTACTGAGGGAATACTCAATCCCCTCATCTTGATCATGGATGATGTTGTTAAACAAGACTGACCTCAGTACTCAGCCTTGAGGAGCCCCTGTAGCAAGCAGATGCCAAATGGATGTGTTACCATTCCTCATCACTCTCCAGGCTCAGCCATCCAGCCAGTTTTTAACCCAGCAAAGAGCACACCTGTCCAAGCTGTGCACTCACAGGTTCTCCAGGAGAATGCTGTGGGAGGCAGTATAAAAGGCCTTGCTGAAGTTCAGGAAGACTACATACACAACCTTTCGTTCATCCACTAGGGCAGGTCACTTGGTCGTAAAAGAAGATATGGTTAGTAAAGTGGCACCTGCCTTTCCTAACCCCATGCTGGGCCCTAATCCCCTGGCTTTCCTGTAAATCAAATCTTTCATATGTCTCTAGTGAAGAAAAATATCTTTTGAAACTTGGCGCTAGATAGGAGAAAATTTTAAAAAAGCAAAGCCTCCATCTTCATAGCCAGAAATTTAAGTTTGAAATCATTAGTTGTGTTTTCTCTCCCATAAGAGAGCAGGAAAACATCATTATCATCACTAAACACAATGGTAAATCCAAGTAATTATACAGTACTCTTCATCTGAAGACCCTGAGCAGTTAATAATCAGTAATTAATTAAGCCTTGCAGCATTTCTGGAAGGGATATGTAACTTGAATCATACATTACTCAGCGGACCCAAACTGTAGTCTTTTTGTGTGACCCACAGGTTAACTGGAAAATTCTGGATCAAATATATCTCAAGGCCTAGGATGTTAATCTATTTTTAAATTCAGCTCCAGTGAAATAGTCCCACTATGATGTTTGCTCCATGGAGGCAGAAGAAACAGAAGCAGGGATGTGGGGTTATAGCAAGTGCAAAATGATGGAGAAGGGCAGTGATGGGAATGTAGAATGGATTACACTTTACTCCACATGCTCAAGATTTCATTTGAGGTGTGGTTATCAGGTGTGTTATTCCAGATAATTTCTTATCAAGGAAAGTAGGCTTGTAAAAAATTTCACAGTGATTACAAATGTCCCACTTTCACTAACACCTTCCATAGTCAGAAGGTAAAATACAGTGTTGCAGACATTTTTTCATAGAAATCCTTTCTTTCAGATTTGTCCATCTTCTGGGAAGCTGAGGCCCCAGAAAGAGAATGTAAACAATGATTATCAGCTGCTGTGAAATGATGCAATAGGATGCACCTGTGATTGGTTCATGTTCCATGTGTACAATTAAGGGCCAATCACAAGGCAAGCTCTCTGGAACACAGGGACAGAGAACTCTCTTGTTTTTAGATTCTTTTCTATGCTATTCTTAGCTTAGCAGCTCTGCAACTTCTTATTCTTTTTAGTATAGTTATAATGTATTATATATCATATATCAATAAATCCAGCCTTCTGATCATCAAACAAGATTCTCCACTTCTCTCACCCCAGTGACCTCCGCAGGTCACTGTAATATTTGGTGACCCCTTGTGTCAGAGCAAAAATTAATTTGATAAGACCAGAGGAGCAAATTGCTGCACTGGGTAAAATCCTGTATGTGTAGCATGTGATGGTTGCTTTGAAGTGACCACAGAAGTGGATTCAAGCCAGGAGCTGAAGAACTGAAGATCCTGATTTGGACAGAGTTCACAGCCAAGGCTTACCACAAGTGAACCTTCTTCTGGAAAACCTTCAGGAAAGATGTTCGGAAAGAGCAGCAGAACCGTGGAGCTAGCCAGAGCATGCTGGACTCTCAAAATGTACTGTTGGCTTTTCCCTTCCTGATGAACCAGCCCTTCGTAGTTTGTGGCTGTTCGTATGGAAGACACATGCCTTGGAGGAAGAGGTTCAGTTCTCCCCTTCAGAGGAGAAACTTATTGCCCTCTGGCAAAACTGGTATAGAGAAGATGGTTTTTTTCTGTCAGAAACAGATCTCTATGAGTTTTTTTGATGGGCAAAGCTTTTTGGGTTCTTTACCGATGTCCTATACGCTTTGGATGTTTTCGTGTGGGAATGCATGGATTCCATTCTCCAGTTCGTCTAGAGGGAGGGACGCCTTTTGCCTCCTGTCTACCCAGCATTTAGAAAGCTCTTCCCAGTTTTGAAACGGAGAGCAGCTGTTTTTCCATGGATTTCTAACTGCTATGGGCAGGCTCCGTTTCCACCGTCCCCAGTGGGAGAAGACCCGGTGGGGGATGAGTTGGGGCTTCCCAGCCCCCCCTGCTTCGTGGCGGGGGGAGGCGAAACTTCGCCGCGCAAAGAAGTTTTTTTTACTCTTTCTCCTGAGTCTGCGCAGATGGGCTGTTCTCCTTCCCCCCCTTCTCTCTCTCTGGGGGGATGGGAGGAGGCGGCGCCGCTCAAGCCAGCGCCATTGGTGCTGCCCCTGGAAGCCCGGCAGGCCCTTCCCCAGCCGGTCCCTGAGGCCTCCCCCCCCTGCCAGCGCCTGCGTCTGAGAATGCAGAAGCAGCACTTCCTATGCTTGCACTGTTGCTAGGCGACGACTACGTGTCTTCAGCTTCCAGCTCAGCGGAGGAGTTGTTCTGTCCAGCCCCTCCGGCCCCCCGGCTGCTTTCATTGGCCTTCCCACCGCCTCAAGCTGAGACGGTCCCTGTTCAGGATGGTGCTGGAGATGGTGCCGAACCCGCGGGACCCTCAGAGCAGCCTGCGGCGGCTCTTACATCCAGCATGATTCCCTCCCCGGTTCCGGCTTCCCCGCCGCCTGCACAGGCTGCCCCAGCAGTTCTGCCTCTGTCGGAGACACTGTTCTCCGTGTCAGTGTCAGAGACTGCCCTGGAACCGGCGGCTTGTTCGAGCTCGGACCATCCCGGTCCGGTTGCCTCCATAGCAGCGGCCCCAGAGGCTGGTCTCTCCTTCCGTGGAGCGGGGAGTGCTCACCAGCTGATTGTGGGGACAGTCCGGCTGCCTGCGTTCAAGATCAGCATTCTCAGCGGGTTGGGGGGTGGTTTTTCGGGGATTGTCCCATGGAGGCTGCCATCTCTGCCGCCTCTCTTGCGCCCTAGTGGCATGGGGCAGGGGCACCCTGAGAGCTCTGCCTCTGGCCCCCAGCCCAGTGGGGATGGTGCCATGGGGCGGATGGAAGATACACCTGATGCATCTGCAATGCAGGGGAAGAGGGCACAGCTGGAGGACACCATAGTTGGTTTGCTGTGGGGAACAAACATCTCCAGACCCCAGATGGGATTTCTGGGGAAGGTTTCTATTTCCCTGCTGCTGGCATGCCTCAGTGGTTTTGGGGAAAGGAAGTGTGTCACCAACTGTGCTGCCATTGCACTGGCAGCAGGGTGCAGGCCTGTGGGAATGCAGAGCCTGCTTCATGGGTTTGGCCTGGGCCGTTGGGCTCAGGAAGTTCCTGGGCCGGGCCCACTGCGTGGCCTCCTTATGTTTCTGGGAGTTGGGGTTTCTCCTACTGGTCCTGGCCCCCCTTTGTGGGCCAGTTTTGGGGTTCCTGGTCCATCATGGGCCAGGGCCCCCAGGGCCTTTTCCTTCTCTGGCACTGCTCTGCTCGGCTACTGCTCTTTTCCTTTTCAATAAAAAAAAAAAAAAAAAAAATTTTTTTAAAAAAAATTAAATAAAAAAGATTGAAAATAGCGGGCAGCAGCTCTGAAGCACTGAAGCATTGAAGGGCCAGAAAAGGACATTCCAAAATTGTTCAAATTGTTTGAAATTGTTTGAAATTGTAAGACTGTCAATGCTTTGTGATAACTATTGATGGGACTTTTGCAGAAGTCTGTTTCAGGACCAAAAAGGACTCTCAGAGGTCCAAAAGAAACAACTTCAGCTCATGGACTGTTCCTGAAACTCAGCTGCTTGGACTTGAATTCTCTTTGCATTGTTTTTTGCATTTTCTTAGATTGTAGGATTGTTTTAGTGATTTGTTAGTATTGTATGTTTTACAGGTGAAGAAATTTCCTGTTCATTTCATATCAGCATTTTTCTTTTTAATTTATACAATTTAGAAAGGTGAGATGTCGCAGACATTTTTTCATAGAAATCCTTTCTTTCAGATTTGTCCATCTTCTGGGAAGCTGAGGCCCCAGAAAGAGAATGTAAACAATGATTATCAGCTGCTGTGAAATGATGCAATAGGATGCACCTGTGATTGGTTCATGTTCCATGTGTACAATTAAGGGCCAATCACAGGGCAAGCTCCCGGGAGCACAGGGACAGAGAACTCTCTTGTTTTTAGATTCTTTTCTATGCTATTCTTAGCTTAGCAGCTCTGCAACTTCTCTCCTTATTCTTTTTAGTATAGTTATAATGTATTATATATCATATATCAATAAATCCAGCCTTCTGATCATCAAACAATATTCTCCACTTCTCTCACCCCAGTGACCTCCTCAGGTTGCTGTAATAATACAGCTACATTATACCTAAGGGCCACAAGTTCTTCTACAGACAGCATGTTTGCTGTATCAAAAGTCCAGGCTGGTTTAGAGTCTGCTCTCACTCATACAATCAGCAATTTAGAACAACTTCATTAAAGTCATTAAGTAGGCTCAGTCCAGCACATATGAAGTCAAGTCCAAATGTAAAGCTGAAAATATGAAATAATAATGGCTTCTGTGTGAGAGAGAGGGGCAGAAAAAATATGAAATTTTGTGGCCTTAATACCATTGAAGGCAATTTGTGATGACAATTTAGTAGCTGGATTTTTTTCTTTCAGATGCATCCAAAGCACAAACATGCCTTTAAGGTTTCTCCAATCTTTCAATAAACCTAAATTCTACTGCTGATTTCTGATTTTTTTTTCACACTGAAGGAGTGAACTGGATTATTTTCAATCTAGAAACATGGCACTTAGATGCAATTTTCTCAAAAGAGGAGGAAATAATATGCCTCTCATTTAACATCTGGCTCTCACCAAACCAATTAACCTCAAGAAAGTTTTCATATTCTGAGGAAATGGTTGAAAGTTCTGTGGTAATTAAAAGTGAAAACCAACAAAAACCTCAAAGAAACAAATAAGATGTCCAAAGAAATAAAAAAAAAAACCCACAGCAAACAAATTAACCAGTGTTGATTGTTTATTACTTTATTATTTAATAATCCACCTTTTTGCAAGTCAGTGACATAGATAATCAGCTGCGTTTATTCTGTTTAACAGATTTCCTTTTTGCATGAATCCACCTATGATCTATATTTTGGATTCATCCTGATGTCTATAAGCAGAACTCTTCGTCCCTTCCATTGACCTTTTTTGTAGATGGAAGCTGATTGTGTCGTTCACACCTTCATCCCCTCTTTTGAATGCAAATAGACATTACCAAGTATGTTCAGCATGTGTTGCTTCATGCTTATGGAAAGCTTTTGTATTTTATATCCTGCTTGGCAATTGTTTAGAACATGTTTGGTGCTGCAGATCACATCTTATTTGCTGCACACTCTGATGCACTGAGACCACCAGAAGACACTCACCTAGATGCAGTAAATAAGTATTGCATGAGTTTGCACAAGCTAAATGTCAATGCATTAGCTAGGAAACAATTATTAGATAGGTGGGTTTATGTAAATTTCAATTCACAAATTATCTTCCTTTAGCTCCCTGCTATGCTTGATTTATGGAAAATTTCCACCTTGAACCTTGAATAAAAAATGTCTCTTCCATTAACATGATTCTTTGTCCATGTTTAGAGGGTTCCCAAAATGTGGCAACAATTCTGTGATAAACTTATGATTTGACATTTTTCATCAATTTGTGTGCTAACCATATGCATGGCTACATCAGTGTGCTTTGTGTCAACATTTCCCTGAATTTATCCTAATGCTAACTCACTTTCATATTGAGTCTTTGGTACAGAATTATTGCATGCAGTCTAGTCAATCCATTTCCTATTTCAAGTGTAATTTTATTATTCTCTAATCTGATACCTTCTCTGTCTGTCCAAAATCACACCAGCTTCTTGACAAGTGTTCAGTGTGCTCCTGTCCTCCTCTCTCATTCTTAAACTAAGACCAGAAAAAGAAAACCACAGACATGTACTTTGAAAAGGTCAAGTCCTGCTCTCAGCAGCGGCAGCATACTTGAGTATAGACTTGGACCCTAATGGGTGCTGTCTCTCTGCTATCTGATGACTAAAAATGACAAAGATTTCTCCCTTTCAGTAGTTACAAAGTTAAAAAAATAATGGCAGAGCAAGAAAAGTGCTGCTAATAAGAGAAATTTTGATTATAAGGACATAAATATGATTTCAGAATTCTAAATAAATTTAGAATTCTAATTCTAATAAAAATAGTAGAAAAATAGTCCTACTGAGTATACCAGCACAGATGATGGGTTGTGGCTGGCATAGCTTACCTTCTTTGTACATAACCTGTGGCACTTTGGCATAAATAGAAGTAAGCATGCATCATTTTACCTACGATTTAGTCTGAAGCAGAGCACTTAAAAGGCCACTGTATCATGAAATGGCAGTGGCTCTACTAAATCACCATCATCACAAACATGTTGAGAAGATATTTGACCACTTTCTTTATGTAAATATATTAACTGATTTGGTTACATAAGTGATTTTGTTCTTGTTGCTGTTGGTAGTTTGCAAGTTTGAATATGATTTATTTATTTACCTCTCCTTAGATGGTTTTTATCTTGCAGTGTTGAGACAGATTTAGGCTTTGTTTATGCCTGTGTTCTGTAGAAGTTTTTGTTCTGAAACAGTACATTTCCATAGGTTTCAGAGCATCACTTAGACTAGAGAAAACTACACTGTCTGCTAAAATGAAATCATAAACATCCTCTGCTAAAACAAAATTATACAATTTCTCAGTGCTCTTCCAATCAAGTCCAGAATAAACCCCCTAAGCTTTGTGATTCTTCTTCATTTTTCACTTGGTCTGGGATGTATGCATGCAAATCTTACAAAGCATCAACTAGGGAAAGAGTGTGAATACTCAAAAAAATCAATTACTATTTTCTTTAATGTCAACTAAAATAATTTGTGAAATCCATCTTCTGGAAATTACTCACAACAAGTGAAAAGGGAACTTTCAATTCAGTGAAAGAATCAATCTAGTGAAAGAATTAGTCATGTAATCTGAAACTTGTCACTGTGAGATGAAACCAAGAGAAAGGAGGGATGCACAGAACTGATTCTTGATGGGTATAAATTAATGAAGCTCCTTTGCAGGAGGCCTAGACCAAAGGAGATCAATGAGAAATTTAGTGAGTTGATGACATACAGAGTTTGCTATATAAGTTTTCTCCATGCAAGATATTGTTCTACTGCTTTGTATTCTTCTCTAACCTTCAGAAGAAATATTATAAAATATAGCTAAAAACTATAGTCATATTATTATCTTATTATTGTGACTTTGCCATTATTTTTATTGTGACTACCAGAAAGCTCCAGTTGTGTTACAATATCACTAGTTTCAGGCACTGTGGGTTCATAAACTTGAACTGACTGTTTTTATCCATAGGAGTTGAACAGAAAAACTCTGCATGTGTTTTGAGAAAGGCATTTAAGACATGAACAGAGCATGAAATAATGTGTTCTGCAAATCTAACTTATATATCATTATACTTGACAGTTTGGGGTTTTTTTATTTTCAGCAGGAACCAGGGGGAAACGGCAGTAACTGCTCAGTGGCTTCATATGAGGACAAGGGACCTTGAAGGAGTGAACTAAAACTAGACAGCTGACACAACAAAGAATATGTAGAGTAAAAGCTGAGTCCTGGCAATATGAAATATATGCTTCTCTGCTCATGCAGCCCTTGCTATGGCTGTGCTCTCTCCTCCCACATCTGATATTCAGCCTATAGAAATTTTTTTCTGGGTATGTGATCCCACTACTTTTGAGGCAGGCTGTCTGGAAAAGCAGAATGCACATGTTGAAAGGGGTTTCTTCAGTTTGGTTCCTGATTCATGTAGATCAGGATCACTGCTAATATCAGACCTGTGGATGTGGATTCCTGACTATTTAATGTTTTATGTTTTGTGTATCTTGTTGATGCATCTGCTTTGCAGACAGGATGCAGGAATTACTCAATCTGCAGGTAGTAGGAGCAAGCATCAACCCAATACAGCTACCTGGGTGCACCTGTACCACTGTGCATCTACCCAGAATGTGCTCACAAGAGCATGGTACTTGCTCTGCAACTGGTCCTAAAGTGCATTAAAAAGGCTTTCAGGAGGTCTACAAAAAATAAAAAAAAATAGTATCCCACTCATGAAATCTTTGTTTCCCAGCCTCAATGGGATGTTGGTGCAGAAAGCCCAGAGAAGGAAGATGAATCCTCCTGCTCCAAGTTGTGTCTGGTTTGGGTATTACAAGGGAACACAGGGAGCTGCACTCTTTAGAGTTTATGTGCATGTCCTCATGCAATTTTAGGTTTTGCCAGAAAATTCACAGTGCTCTTCAGATTCTTCTGTGTATTCATCAATGAGAATAATCTTTTGCTTCTGTTTTCACCAAAACTCGGAGAACTTCTGTAGGGTTTCCTGCAGATCCTGACCAATCACAGGGCTCCCTTGTATTTCAGACTTTGGACTGCCTACCCGGTGTCTCCACTATATATTAGTGCTGGAAATTTAAGATGAATGTAGTCTCAATATTTAAATAGTGTGATGTTGTACATATACTATCTGCAAGTCAGGGAAGAGTTGAAGCACACACCAGTATTGCAAAACTGAGGAATTACTTTTTAAAAGGTAAAAAAAGATGGATATTTCTGAAATTGCTAGAAACGCATTTTCTCACTACTAAGTAACTCTTCGCTTCATTTAGGAAAGACTGCAGACTTTCATCAAACTTTCTTGGGCTTGAGAACAGATACAGACCATATTTGAAAATTAAAAATTAAGCAAGTGTACTGTTCTTTATGTTACAAGCAATTGAAAGAAGGTTAATGGTGGCTTCTTAGTACATATGTTACTATTAGTTTCAGAAAATCAGCTAAAGCCACTCAGACAACTTTGGTCTTATCTAGGCTTCCTACAAGTTCTCTGAGCTCTGATTGAGACAACAAAAAATTGTGTTAGTTTCCATGTGTTACTTATCTGAAGTTGCAGAAGCCTTATTTATTCAGCAAAATGTACTTTGTTTTTGAAAATCAGTCCATTGAACCAGATGGCCTGATGTTGGTAAGAATAGATGGAAAAAATTCCATTGATTCCATGCATGGTATCTCGATTCAAAAATACATATAAGCTCGCTTATTTCTATTGCCTAAACAGATCAAAATATCTCCTATTCACAATTACATTTGTAATATGGAACATAAAATAGAAAGCTTCAGATTTTTCTGGTTTTTTAATTTGATGTGAACTATATTGCTTTCTTCTCTGAAAATAGAACATGCTGAAATGATGTGCAATCCAGTATCATGTATTTGTCAACAATCCATGAAATCTTTCATTGACCTAAACAAAGGCAAATTATTTGTTATGGGTATTCCTAAGGCACAACACTATTAGCTTAAAATTGAATAGAGCCTGAAAAGCAATTGTATAGAAGCAAAAAGAAGGAAAGAATTTATAATCATAATTATGAAGCCATACCTCAGAAGATGATCAGTCGTCAAAGTGAGATGAAAATTGCAAAAAATAAACAGATGAAAGTTATAGTTGTTGATTACTTCCTTATTTATTTTAGATTGTGTATTAAATCTTAAACAGAATTATTACTTGAAGTGTATCTGACAGTGAGAGGTAACGATTTTTTGGGTTTCTTTTATAAACTACATTTGTGATAAAGGCTTGGCACAGCTGATATGAAAGAACATTGATAGGACCTTGGTACCTAGAAATAAATTCAGTCCTGTTGCATGGAGTAGCATATTTCATGTGGGAGAAATAGCAATCTATTTTTAGTTCTGCTGTACTCTTAAGAAATGCACCTTTTCTCCCATGGAAAGAACTTATTGTACTTTCACAACTCAGTGGACTGTTAGTAAAACTTTTTAAGCACAAAATCCAGCAAGATGTAGTCAAGTGTACTACAGATTTGAAAGTCACTCACTGAAAATTGCAAATGCTCTATGTGAGTTAGTTAAGTTCAGTTCTTCCCTGATTAGTACAAATACTTTGGTTCTTCCTTCTCATTCATCGGTCAAATCTCTCAAGTGCAATATAAATCACTTTTTAGTTTATTTATTTGTTTATTATGATATATTTTTAAAACATTTAATTCACTCCAGTTCTGCTTATTTAGCAAGTTGAATTGCCAATGGCAATCTGCAGATAATATGCAGCTCAGCTAAGCTTTCAAAAATCATGGTATAACTGATGAAATTTTTTCACTGTTAGGATTAATATTCAGCTACAGAACAAATTAGACAGTTAGTCTTAGTATTGAAAACCCCTAATGACTTCTAACACTTTTCATTATGTAAGCTCCTTCTGAATTACTTAAAATGAGCATAGTAAATATTTGAAATGAAAACTTGTCATTATAGCATTTAGTAGGCTTGTTGTTTACTTTCTAACAAATTTATTGAAAGTAGGTTTTCCATTGTGAAGTTTACAACTATACAGTTTTGCCAAAGTTTAATATTTACTTAGCTGTTTGTTTGAAGAAGACAAGTGACTCCCTGATTTGGAAGATGTGCTATTGAAGCTGGCACAGACATAAACTAGTGGATCGTGGTGTCCTCAGTTATCAACAAAATAGCCCTTTTAATGGTCCCAGTGGGTGTCTGGGAACAGTAGGAATTCAGAGGTGTTCTGAGGTGTGTTGGCAGTGACTGTCAGCAGGGTTCTCAAAGGGGAGCTTTCTCAGCTTTATATGCTGGTAGAGGTGTCTTGAATGGGACAAACAGGAAAGAAACACATATGCCCTTAAAATATGTAGAAAGCAGGTTCCAAGGCCAATGGCAATTAGTAGAGGTACAACAGGCCAGTTACACAAGGAAATAATGAGTTGAATAGACTACAGGGTGAGTTATCAGCTGCACTGTGCCAATTAACCTCAAGGGCGAGAAATGGTTTTGGACACGCCACATTTGCTACTGTAAGCAGAGCAAAGGAGTTCCCAGCCTCAGTGACTTGTTTTATGAAAATACTGGTTGAAGGCATATTGCAGCAAAACCCACTTTGTCTTGCAGTCAAATTTGGTTGAAAGCCTTGAGGTGAGCAGCTAGTCTCAACTCATGCAGTCCCTATTCTTTATTCCATGCACTCAATTGTCTTTTTCTAGTGAGCAAGACTTTACATCACTACCTTATAAAATGAGAATGTAATTTGTATGTTAGAAAGAAGATTGAAAATTAATAGGAAACTAAAGTAATAGGTAATGTTTGCAAAATTATGTTTTCCTGTGTAGAATATCTGGGTCTTACATAGCCTAGTGTTTTCTGGGATGAGTAGGGCACAATTTGGAACCAAACTCCATTCTCTGGAGTAACCTAGTTTATTCCTTTCATAAAGTGGGGCATGTCCCCCTCAGCTGGTTAAAGGTAATGCTACACCTACTATGTATTTGAAGGTGATATGTGCTGTAAATATTAGGGGCTTGTACTCCAGGGTGTTAGTAAGAACGAGATAGGAAAATAAAGAAAAGAAACTTCCAAGTTCAGTGAATCTATCATTCCCCTATATCTGGCAACCATGATAGTTGATAGTTTATCAAATTTGTTGTTGACAACCATTAAATGAATTGATTTTTTTAACAATTTTTTTCAATTCTTTCTATACTTTTGGTTTTGGCAATTTCATATGAAAATAAGTACAGGAGGTTACAGTTAATGAATGGAAAATGTCCCTGAATCAGTGTTGAATCAAACACATTTTCATGTCATCATGTTTCTTTGCATTTACAATATGAGGCAAATAACAGAATTTCTATTTTTTTTTTGTTTTCTTATATAATCTAATTTTATCACATGTCTGTTTTCTGTTTCTTCAGTGATCAGTCCTAACTGCTCAGTTTCTTTTTATATGCAAACACTTCTAGTCCACTTTTCATACTTTTCAATAACCTAGGAACTAACCAAAGTTCTACCAGGTCGCTTTTGGGATAAGTGATCAGCACTGTGCACTCCAAATGAGGTAATAACAGTAATTACAGAAACTCGTCATATGGCAATGTAAATTACCATAATAATAGGGTAACATAACCTATTGTTAGGCTCCCAGCTACAGCTGCATCAAAGAATCTATAGCAATTTTCAGGTCTGCTGTAGGAGTTGCTTCCACACATTTAGAGCCCTCTGAGCTGGTGGAAAAATGTGAAAAATTTCCTTTTCTATATGAAATCAAATATTTATTATGTTGATGAATAGACAAATTAATTCAAGTATGTCCAAAATTTCTTTCAATCTCTGTGACCTTTCCTGACTTAGATGACTTTGTAGTATCTGCAATCTTCAGTAAGTAGAGAGCCAGTCCTGTTCTACAGTTCTTTTAAAACTATTGATCAGCACTGAACAATAAAAGTTTGAATGCAGTAAAGTCTTTGTTGTGTTCAGTTAGTTGCCTTGGTTTAGGTTTTAACTAGTTATTTCATTGTGCTCTTTGGCCTTTTCTTCACAACGATGTTTTCTTCATGACAATTCCTTTTGAGATTATTTCATCTCATAGAATCACAGAATATCTCAAACTGGAGAGGACCCATAAGGATCACCAACTCCCTGCTCCTTGGTGAACTGCCCTAAAACTAAAAGATATGACTGTGAGCATCACCCAGACACTTCCTGAACTCTGACAGACCTGGTGCCATGACCGCTTCACTGGTGAGCCTGTTCCAGGGGCAGACACCCCTCTCAGAGAAAAACCTTTTCCTAATGTCACATATGAACTGCCCTGAGCTACATTCTGGTTTTTTGGGTCCTACCCTTGGTCACTGAGAAAGGAGATCAGCACCTGCCCTGCCACTGCCAACCCTGAGGTCTGCAACGAGGTCACCCTCAGCCTCCTCTTCTTCAGGCTGAACAAACCAAGCAACCTCAGCAGTTCTTTGTAAGTCTTGCCCTTGAGGCTATTCATCATCTTGGTTGACCTGCTCTGGACACATTACTATAACTTGATGTCCTTCTTCTACTGAGGCACCTGAAACTGCACACAACGCCTGAGGCTGGGCCAGCACATGTTGAGTGGGACAATCACCTCCCACAACCAGCTAGCAATGCAGTTCTTGATGTTCCATGGGATGTAGTTGATCCTTTTGGTCTTCTTATTTTATAGAATCTTAATGAGGATCATGCCAAAGGCTCTTAAGTAGTTTAAATAAATTATGTGAAATATTTTTTCTTCATCTACCATTTTATAGATCTATTCAAAGAACTTAAATAGAAAACTAAGAAATGAGATTTTCCTTTGCAGAAGCCATGTTGTTTTTATTCTGCTTAATGATATCCTAGACATTTCAGTTTTTACCCTTGGTAACCATCATTTCAACTAACATACTAGGTACAGACGTAGACCTTAAATCTCTAAATGCTCTTTCAAGAGTAAAATTCATACTATGAATTAGGTCAGACGGCTAATCTGAGAATTCTAATTTTAAAAAAAGACACTCTACCAGTATACCAACATTTAGTTAGTTTTAATGAGTAATATCGATATTTTGGCTTTAATTCACAGTAGAAGAAGACTAATTAAACTAGAGAGGGCTCTGTGCTAATAACTTCACTAACTCAGGTCCTGTTCTCTCTGGCATTTCTTGAAAAAGACATACCATTACATTTCCACCAATTGAAATGCTTTTACAGGGTTTTTTTGAAGGAGAAAAGAAGGACAATACAAATAATTTTCTTGAAAACTGTCAATACCTTTTTTCTAAAATAAGAATAGATCTCACCAAGTATCTATTGAGCTGAACAGTCAAGACCATGGTCAATAAAAGATGTATAAGGTTAAGTATAAGAACAGGACAAGCAAGCAGTGACGCTTCTTCAAAATACTCTGCAGCCTTCAAAAACTTGTACTTAGGAATTTCTTCAGCTAGACACCTTAACTACCTGTTTGATAACCCTCCATGGAATTTTCTATGGTATTGTTCAATCACTCTGAACTTGTCAACTTTTAGCAACCCTTTCATCCTTACTAGCTGATGATTAGGGGCTAAGATTGCCATCTCTGAACATTTTTGTTCAACCCTTCAGTGAATCCACATAAAAGTGATTAAGTTTTATTATTTTGCAGGAGGCATTCAAACCACTTACTGATATTAGAAATGGTTTAGAAAAAGAAATACAGCTTTTCTTTTGCAGCACAGAAAAGACAATAAAATTTATAGTGCAATTCTATCATGTAGGAGGCATTCCCACAGCTGTTGTTAAGGTCTGTGTTGCACTTGGCATCAGGGCAGAATCAGTCCATTAGGCAACAAGGCTTCTGCAGAATAAAGATATTATAAGATTCCATTATTTCACCATTACAGCAAATGTATACATGTGGCTGCTTATACTCTTTTTGCATCAATTTGAATATATTCATCCTGCCTGCTCTAGTTTCAGAGGTGATTAGTCTTCAATACATGCCCTGGGTAATGACTTCAGCAAAGAAGGCTGAGGCCTCTACCACATTCACAAAGCGACCCTTGTGAGAATAGAAAAAGTTCAAAAGCGCTCAAAGTTAAACATTATCCTGTTTACAAACATTTACAATGTTTGGTCATTTGTGTACCACTGAAATTATACCTCCTGTATAATTTGATTGCAAAGAATTTTTCGTGTTGTAAATTCATATTACCCTCAACTAGTGTGTGAAATTTCTGTTGACATGTTACAAATGCCCCCTCTGAGGTAACAAGAAACATTTTTCATTTATATAATGATGGCTTTGTTTGGCATCAAAATTTTGTTAATCAGAGTCTCTTCTTTCCTTGCTTCATAAGTAGACAATCAAATCAGACAGTCTAAAAACTAACTGAGATGCATGAATTTCAGCAGGTTTGAGGACAATAACATGAGGATAAAACCCAGTATAAAAGGATAAAATATAGTGTAAATGAAGTAATACTTTATGTTTCTAAGATTTTCCTGCTTTTTTATTGAGGCAGAAATGAACAAAATCAAATAAATAGTTTAAAATAAAATAAAACATCCTGACATGCTCTAGAGATGTGCTACCATATTTGCCATCATAACCAAAATTATAAAATTATTTAATCTCATTTTCCTTCTAGGTTGAAACCTTCAAATTGGAAAAGCTGATGTTTAAGACATATTTCCATGTAAATTGCTTTAAGGTATTTGCATGTAAAAATTCATAGGAAGAATAAATAGTAATTATCATTGCAGACAGCTCAAACTGAAGAAAACTCTGCACTTCACAGCAGCAATTAAGGAAAGCAAACTTGGTAAAATGGATAATGAATAGGATATAAAGCACACAAGTATCCCATTAGAAATCAATGGAACACTCTCCTCAGAGTCAATCTGGAAAAGGATAAGGAAACAAGGAGTGTTCAGAAGCAAGCAGTGAGAACTATAAGATGTGGGGCTTTCAGTAAACTGTTCTAGGAAGCAAAATTTTGGCATCAAGATTTGGCAAGTGGATTCATAGAAGATATCCATTAACATATATCACAGAGAATCAAAGAGTTTAAACTGAAGGGATCTTCGGAAATCAGTCAAATCATCTTCTCAAGGAGGGTCAGCTAGAGCAGGTTTTCCAGGACCATGTCCACTTATATTATAAATACACCCACAGAGACTCCACAATGGTTTCAGGTAATCTGTTACAGTGTTTGACCACCCTCAATGTGAAAAAGAGGGGTGTGCATAAACATATCAAGATTTCTAGCTATAGGTAGCCAGAAGAAGATAGAGCTACAGTCATATAGATACATACACATGTATTTACCTCCATCCTGCAATCCCATGTGAACACAAGTGGCATGCATGGGTAGGTAAGATGGAAAAAATTTGTGTAAGAATTCCTACTTACTGAGTCTTTGTTTATTCCTGTCTGTGATAACAAAGACCTTACCAGAAGCTGTGGATTTCCTAAGAATTCATTTTCGAGCTCCAGTAACTATGAAATGTTATGAATAGTCATAGATGTGTACTAAATATTTAAAAATACCATTGTTTGTTCAACTCATTCTCAAAATATAAATTACATCAGAAGTTTAACAGAACACTTAGCGATGGTGTTGCTGTCATTTTAAAAGGATATTTAACCTGATATTAGATCAGATGACTAATATGTCAGAACATGTCTTTCAGAATCAGATTTGGAGTTTGATTTATTTAATTTTGAAGGTATTTTTGAGAAACACCTTCAAAGATAGAAATATTGCAACCTCAAAACATATTTCTCTGTAACTGATTACTGAAGGATTTTTTAATCTTCCTCCAAAACATTGGTTAAGCTTTAGCACCAGAGATTTGTCACAGGATTGTGAAAATGTTGTCTCTGATCTCTAGTAGTCATTCTTGGTGTGTTGAGTTTGTGTGGCCAAGCTTCAGTAGCAGGGGGGCTACAGAGATGGCTTTTGTCCCACCAGGGTCAACCCAATACATTTGGAAGAGAGCAAACATAATTGGATCTTTACAGAATTTTTTTTCAACATTTTATTATTTTGCTTGATTTCTGTCTTTAAATACTAATTTAAAAATTTATCATTGTAAATTTTACATAGTGTAAGAAAGATCTCATGGCCATCTAGCAGCACATTTTCTCAGTAAATGACATAGAATGGTTAACCAAAAAAAAAAAGTGAATTATTTTTTTTAAACTTTTTCCCAGAACATTCAAACCCCAAACTTTACAAATTCCTTTCCCTTTTAGGTTTAAGTTTCTTTTGTATTAATTTTTTCTCACCTAATATTAACTACTGCAGCCTCTTTTCCTATTCTCACATTCTATTCTGGTTGCAGATACATGAATATTTTAAAAAACCCTATCAAATACTTTGTTTGCAGTGCAGAAAAATAAGAAAGTATCCCGGGGCATTTTTCATATATTAATTATAGCTCTGGTTGATTTCCAGGAACAACTGTTTTGGAAACCTGCCCACAGAAAGTGAAACTGATAAAAGAATTTATATTAGAAATACTGCCTATTAAAAAAAACCAAAACCACCAGAACAATTGGTTTCAGCTATAAAACAGAATAATGGATACAGGAATTTAGATATAAGAGTCATCAAGGAAAAAAGAAGGAAATAAAAAAGTTAAATACTTAAAGTATCTTTAATGACATAGCAGAAGATACATAGATATAAAACGTGTACGTGGACACACACAAACATTCACATGCACGTGCACACACATATTCTTCCACTTGTTGCATTCCCTGGGTCTTGTTTATTATCTTGTTTATTATCATGAGCAAAGATAATAAAACACATTGTGTACTAACCTATTCTCTGGTGCAGAACTGTTCCATGTGGTTTGGTAACATAATATTTTTTTAAAAAAGAAGACCCAAATTTTTATATCTGTCTCAGATTTTCATTGTGATGTTTGAGTCTGATTTCAAAAAAGACTGAATACTTTTATCTGTAGCTGGAGAAAAGGCTCAGAATTCTAAAGGTAGATGACAAGAATTTTATCAGTTATATGCAGGCTTCTTGCCCCACTGTATCACAGTATTTAAGGAGGAGATGCAAAATCCACGGAGTTATCTGTCAGTACCTGGGAGATAGGGATGCTGTGACATATCTGGAAATAAGATATTTGGTTCCACATCTCTCAGATGTTTCTGGCAAAATGTTGAATAAAAAAATCGTCCCTAATGTAATGATCAGTTTAACTAGGGAAGGTTATTTCTTTAAAATGTTGCCCATACAACAACCACTAAGATGCACAGCTGCTGGTTTGGATGAACATTGTTGTTGTAAGGTCTTCATTGAGCAGTCCATGAGGCCTCAGGTGACAGAAAGAGAATGACCACAAGGACAGTGAGTTACCATAGACAGCTCTGCTGCAGTGACATATATATGACTGTATATTTCAGGGAAATGCTGCCAGCCTAGAGATGCTCATTATCTGTAACTTGCACAGACTCTAAGAAGAATATCCAGCTCCCAACAGTTCTGTCTGTTTTTTTGTGTAAGTTATTAATATTGGCATACTTTTAATCACTTTATAGATGTAAAAAGTTTTTTTGAGAGAGGATGAAAGTGCATTTTGGTAATTAGTGTTTGCAAAGTTCCAAGAAGTCCTAAATTTCAGTTGCTGGGTTCAAAATAATATGAGCATTTCTTTGTTCCCGAACTTCAGTGAATGTCCCTAAGTATACACTGCCTTTGATCAAATGATCAAGGTAATTTTGATGCCTTTATTCATGTGGAGTAGATCATTGCACAACATAAATGGTCCTACAGAGATCCCAATAAAGTACTTGTGGTTTGCAGTAGTATTCAATGCAAACAACAGGGTCTACTACCAATGGATAATGAGAAAAGAGGGTCCACTTCAATTTTAATTAAATCAATAGGAGTGTTTTCATTTGCTTCACTAAATAGGTTCTTTTCCTTTTTTACAAGATTTCTAATAGTCCATTTTAAAATATGTTTCTCCCTAGTGAGATCAAAATGAGTCTTTTACTGTGGCAACCAAGAAATATTTTCAATGCAGATGCAGTCATTGTGTTGTTTTACAGAGTGTAGCATTTACAATGTTTGGTCATTTGTGTACCACTGAAATAATGAGACAGACACACAATGTGACATGCAAATAGGAAAGAAAGCTTTCCAGAGCTATAGAACAGATAATAATATGGTCAGCTCATCTGAATAAAAAGCATCACTGTTTTTAACCAAAAAAAAAAAAAAAATAGGGGGGAAAAATTGTTGCATTGACTAAGTAATGTAAAGGATGCAGCATTGCCAACCTCTATGGAATCCTTAAAACCTGATAGGCCTTGTAACTTGCCATAGCTACAAACTATTTAAGTACATAATGGTTTTTCCAGCAAGTGAAAAAACCTTAGAACAGACTCCTTAGGAGAATGCAACTGCTCAAACAAAACCTTCAACCAGTAGAGCCACCTCTTTAAAATGTTAATGTTTGAGCTCTTTTGAGTTTACCAGTTTAGAAAAGCAAAATAAAACCCCGGAGCATTTCTAATAAAGATCTACATTATCTGGAAATCATTGAGATGCATAGTGCTCTAAAGAAAAGAAATTGATAGCTTGGGTATATGCTAATACTCATGCCATTATAGTTCATATTCACTCCTGCTACCAGTTGTTTACATTGTCTTTCCAAACAACACTGAGAACCAGACTTGAAGAGAAATCCTTTTATTGCTTTTAGAGCAGTGTTCTGAAATAATGCCTTGAATTCTGTTAGAGCCCCTGCAAAACTGTTACAAGAAGGAAGTCTAAAGTTCCTTGAAATTTCAAGGACTTTTTTAGTATACTCCACAAATACCTAGTTTTAAATCTGCCTGCCTATTTTATTTAGATAATCTATTTTAAGAGAGGATTTTTTATTATATAAGACCAAATTCTTCAAAGATACAGCTTTTAAAAATGTGAATGCACCCATTGAGCTCAATTGAATTAGATTACTGAGACTAGTAACTATAAATGCCTGCAGGAAAAACAACAACAACATTTCCTTAATGTTGCTGTATTTGCACTAAATACACTTTTTCATAAGTGCACCTAAAAGCAAGGTTCTGGTCACATAGTTCCCTTGAGCATTTTAGCAAGAAAGGCCAATAGTGCTAAACCTGTAAAGCAGACAGAGATAGATCACCTTTTTCTCAGGATAGCACAGGTGATGTCAGCAGTTCAGGGGTGGAATTCTGGGGCTTTGGATCATTCATAAAATCCGTTTGCAAAACCTGAATGGAATCTCAGGTGAATAGTAAACACTCATCTCTCTTTTCTGTAAAAGCATAGCTAACCAAATTTATAGTTAATATTTGTGTATTTACATGAACTGAAGGGGTGCAGCACAAAAATCTGGTCCAAGCTATGCAAGCATGCTTGCAATATAATTTTAAATAATATTAAGGCGTCTGAAATGGATTTTCAAAGCTGCTTTCATGAATTTGATGCAACTCAAACTATGTCTCCCACAAGACAGTGGATAAACACAACCCAAGTTAGAGCAAACATGTTTGGTAGTTTTTCATGGTAATAGTATACTAACTCTCTTCACAAGCAGATATTACAGTGCTTATGAAAAAGCACTCACTTTCGTTTGACAGATTACCACTGGCTCTTTTTTCCCACCTCTTCTTTTAGTTACATTTGCTAGGTCTATACACCTGGAAGAGCCAACTACCTGCAGCCCCAGGGAGCTGTTATGTATTACTGCAATTTAGTGGTGGAGACTGCCATTTCTTTTCTCCAAAACCACTAAATGTTGGGAGTTCTGCTGTTGTTGGTTGCTTTTTCTTGGTTCTTGCCTCCTTAAATGCTGTTAACTACTTTTGTCCTGATGTAGTTGTTTGAATGTTTTGAAAAGGATTAATTTTTCACTCAGGTGTTTTGAGGCCTTTGGTATTCCTGTGTGTTTGGGGTAAGTTTGAGAATGATCTTTTCCCCAAGCCTTGCTTTGCCTCTGCTACCCCAGGAGCAGGAACTCTTGACCTGTGGATGTAATGCTGTTTTTCTCAGGGCAGTTGGATGTTTGCTCTTTATTTTATTATGTGTACAATTTAGCATCGGTAAAGGAAATCCCATGTTAGCTCATGATCCTGCCTGTAGAGGGGCTGTATTTCACTGCTCAAAGGCCATTGTGGGACTTTCTACAAATTCAAAAGAAGGACATAAACTCTATCTGTTCTAAAGAAGTGGCTCTCAGCAGGCTGTGGAAGGTTTTATAGTCCCATGGCTGAATATTTACTTTTGAGCTGTGTAGGTGCCAGACAAAAGTAATGGTAGAATTAAATGAGATGTAGTTGATATGATTATTTCCTTCCATTGACTGCATCTCCTTAGTATTTTATCTTTCAGTTTAGTAGGATTTGCCAGATTGGCTTGGATCTAATTGCCAAGCTTTGTCTTGATCTGGCAGGTTCTCATTGTCCTAATATAACATTATAGTGTTGGGCTTTTTTACTTCACAAATACCCTGTGATATGTGCAATATGAGTTGTCAGAAGGATGTAGAACAAGTCAGCAACATGGACAGTAAAAAGTACACATATGCCCTCTATTTTTCCCTTGTGCTAAATGTGCAGAAAAAGTCTATTTTACAAATCTTTTGGTAACAGACTCTATAACTAGGATGTGGGGTTTTTATGAAATCCAGTGTAACTTTCTTATTGAAATGAGCATGAATCTTGATTTTCAAGGCACGTGTAACTTGGAATTTTATTTGGCAGAGTTATTCTTACTATCCTAGGACAGGCCCAGTTACAGCCTTTTTGGATTGAGAATTATACTACAAATATATTGGAAAATGTCAGAAGAACTAACTTAAACTCCAGTCAGTTTAATCCGGCATATGTTTATGCTGCTGCTGAAAAGGTCGTTTCTACTCTTGCCTTTATATTGGAGCTAACGTTCATGCGGCTTCAGAGTGGACTGATTAAAATGGTGTAAGGTGAAAGCTAAGCAGGGGCAAGTTGTTCAGGTGAATGTGGTTCCTGAAGAAGATTGCAGAAGACGACTGTGATTTCTGAAGAAGTGTGTCTGCATGAATGCCAGCCCTGGCATGTGGGAATACAGAGAAGAATCTGTAGGACACAGTGTCTGTGACTGCTCCTTTGTGCACTAGTATCTGCCAAAAGAACCTCCAAAAGACAGCCTTTAACCCACTACTTCCATGGTCTGTGCTGTGTTATGCACTGATTCCACTGCCTCACAGATGTGACTAAGCTTCTTTGTGCTGATCCACGTAAACATGAAAACAAACAGCACTTAGCCAAGAAGCAATTTCTCTTGCAGAGAAATGAAATGGAAATCTTGATGTAGCACACTGTATTTCCCAAGCCCGCAGGCTGATTTTGCTTATGACCTAGAAGGCAGTGCTTTATGTAATTTCATTAATTTGAGTGATTTCTGACCATGTCAGTTTTGTCTAATGATAAACTAAACAAAATTTAACAGTCCCAATAAAGAAAGTGTCTGCAGAAGTACAGCTAACACTGCTGTGAAATTTCATTACAAAAATGAAGATTGTATATTCTTGTGTATTTGGAAATCTATTTTGAGATAACACTGTCTCTGCCCACTATGTTTATTCTTCTCAAGATGAGTATAACTGAATTTTAGTTCTAAATTCTTTGCAAATTACAAGCATTCTTCCTTTGAAAAGCTTTTTAGGGATTTGAATATCTATTCACTTTCTAAATCATAATCCCATTTGCCTCCCCAGTTTTTGAGTTGTTTTGGTTCCATCACTTTAGAAAAACATATTTCAAGCACCCTATAGTAGTATAAAACTTCATGTACTCATTCCATACATTAAAATGTACTTGCTTTCTCTTCTACTTTGGAGCTATATAAGAACAAAAAGTCCTGTCTGTTCGCTACACATGAAAATCCCCATTGAATTAAATTTTTCCAGTTATAATGCTGTGTTTGAGTGATTTATGGTCTATGATGCATGGATGGAAATACACACACGAGATTTAATAAGCTATTTCCAAAACCCAAACAACCTAAGAAAGCCTCATTATGGATTGCATGTGCTACATGGTCAGTATTTAATCTTATGTGTAATAAGACCCATTACCTTATAACAGTAACTGATGGCAACACAACATATTGTGACACACAGAAGTAAATCTGTAGGTTTCTGGGGCCACTTTTGCAACCAAAGAATTTTTTTTTTTTAATCCTGCAGGAAGAACATACTTCTTTCTGTGCTTACAGTGAAGGTGCTGTCAGCATGAATTTTTTAAGCTACATTTTGTGTATGGTCATAGAGGGTGAAAAGTGCATAGTTTTCTTCTATGCCATAGTCTCCCAGCTCACTCTTACTGTCATTACAGGCCTGCTGATGGCTCTAGCATAAAAATGCAGTTCTTCTCTAGCATTCTGTGTGTTTCTTTTGTTAGCTATGGGACAGCCTTTCATAGAATCGTAGAATCATTTAGGTTGGAAAATGCCTCTAAGACAATAGAGTCTAGCCATTATTTTTGATATTGTTTCTGCAAAACCACAGTGGTAATGTCTTAACTGTATTTTCATAATTTTAATTCTTTATTTGCCACACATTACACCATTTTTAATGTTCCTGATTTTCTTTATATACATATGTATACAGGTGTTTCACTTTCTCATAGTCAATTACTTTATAGCATGAAACCAATGGCAGTAAATAGTTTTCCACTTATCTTGTAGAAATTGTGAAAGTGATATCTATGGTTTGTCTTCAAAAGTTAGCATGCTATACTGTCTCTATGGCACTGCACATTTTTCTTCATTTTAATACAGCCACACTGAAAAGTAGAGCAAATAGCACAGTAAATGCATACAGAATCATTGATACTTGAAAGGTGTGAGGCTGGATCAAAACAAACTAGCAAATCTTCAATTATCAAACAGTTTTAATCAGTGATTCTTCTCACAAAGGCATATATAGTTAGCTATATGTACACTTTATTTCTATGTCAGTTTGCAGACACCTTTAGTCTAGTAGAAGTGATCTCAAATGTAGTCCTTAGAGCATGAATGAAGCTAAGTAGAGATTTCATGTACCAACCATATAAACTGAACCGTTCAAAGTGCAGTGATTACAAGATGATTATTGGTATTATCATTGATGATGCTATTAAGACAAGAGCTCAGAGTGGAATCCACTTCCACCCACCCTCCTCATATGAAACACTACAGATTGGGAGATGGAATGGAGTGCCCATAGCTGAACCTTGATTTGATCTCATACTGATTACATGTATTATTTACTTTCATTCTTTGAATACAGTTATCAAATTTTCTTCTACAGATGGGAGTTGTGGAAAGCATGGAAAAGAATTATCCACTTAATTCCAGACTGTGAACATGATCAATATTAATTTAATGGAAAATCATGCTCTCATGCAAATGTTCTTTAAGGAATTTAGTAGAGCCTCTGTACAAACATTCAAGATTCTGAATTGGGTCCTTTGCTTCAGGATTATAGACAGAATATATTGTTATAATTAAAATTTTCTTTTCAACAATAAAAAATTCCTTCCTCCTCCACATGCTTGAGATAAAGATTTTATATTCAGAAAAACAAGGCTTTTAAAAGCCTTTATAGCAGATGTTGTTGTTAACCAAGAATCCCAAGGATCCATGCATGATGAAGTAATCACCTGGAATGGATGTAAACTGAGCAAGGGAATTCCACTGCAGAATTATAAATATCTCATTCTGCATAGAGTAACTGCTTCTTACTGCTACCTAAGTATAACGATGGCTATAACAGAGAAAGAAAAACAAAAGTAAACCAAATTAGCCAGAAACACCTGGTCTATGAAAAAAGAAAGTATTGTCAGAGCTAAAACAAGTAAAACAAAGCTACATGCAGGTTAAGAAATCTTCCCCCAAGACAGACATAATGAGCTTCAGTCCTGAGTTCCTGCAAGAACTGGCAGTACCCTATTTCTCTATTTCAGGGCTATCCCATCAGACCCATGAAAGAATCATATTAGTGGGTAAAACTTAACAGTGAGTCAAGATGACATTTAAGGATCACTGGATCTTTAGTAATTGAATGAACAGGTTTTTTAATACGAAAATTTACTTCTTGAAAATGGAAAATGTGGAGTCTTAAATTGATGGGTGTAATTCTGACCCCACAGTTATGATTACAGTGGATTAACTCCTTCCAGAAAGTCATGTTCTTTCTTAAGTCTCTCTGGATATGATTGAATGATTTTGTGTTTTACATTAGCACTGCTAAAATATTTGAGGTGAAACAGAATAAATCCCATATGTATTTTAGGGCATAACAAAATAAATATATTGTACTTCCCTGCACCTGACCTTGTTTATAGTTTTATATCTCTCAAAGACAGGCTGGCCTTTATAGAACCAGAGACCACTGGGAAAGTCAAAAGGAAATCAAAAGAGGATCTGAGCAACAGCACTGGTTTAATCCCATTAACCTCTGTAAACTCTCAGGTTCCTCATGCGCTTATGAGCCTTTCTCTTATTCTGTAAAAATGAGTGACATATCTATAAGGAAGCTCCACCTCCTTGTAAAAAACAGTAGGAAAACTTCACATTATTGTGACTTACCTTGACATGCAGTTGCAGGTTCAGACCCCTCATGGTTGGCAACAAGGAACAATATCACATAAAAACTATAAAAAGTGAGTTGGTCTCTTCCACTTTTCATTCATGTGGGTATTTCACAGTCCAAGTTCATTAGCTTCCAATAGAAAGCCCTCTCCTACATTTAGTCACCTCTGAAGCTGACAAGAAAGTGCTCTTGTTTTGGTGTTCTGTGTGTGCTGAACTCTTCTACAGAAATAATTTAATGGAAAACCATGCTCTCATGCAGATGTTCTCTAAGGAATTTAGTAGAGTCTTAATCATCTCACATGAGTTTTCTTAATGAACAGGTAGATCTTATCTTCCATCTCTCACGGCCCATTTTTAGATTCTTTTTTACCTTTCACCATCCCTTCTATTTGTAGATCAACTCTCCCCAAATACCTGTGGTCTGCTGCTATTGCAGTGGCTCCAGTTTTTGAGGTTTTCTCTTTGCTGGGTGCAGCAGGAGTCTTGAACTCCAGAGCACAACATGCTGTGCCTTGGGTTTTAAGCAGGAGACTCATTCTTCCACCTGTTGCCTTGTGCTCCCAAACTGTGAGGCTTCTGGGGCTCTGTCTCTGCCCCTTCTTGCTCCAGATCCTCATAAGCTGGGTGAAGGGTCTGGTTAGCAGATCTGTCATGCACCAGCCAAGTGTGGCTGCTACCAGAGGCCTGAAGCAAAGCAGACAAAACTGAAAGGATATTTTAAAAGGAAGTCATACTTCCTAAAAGTAGCTTGACATCCAGACCTAGATATGATAAATAAACTCCTATGTACACAAAATCAGTATACAGCCATTCTGCAACAAAACATCCATTCCAAGTGTTGAAATTCAAGTCTCACAGACCATTTACTCTTCCAGTAGTTCAAGAGGCATTGGCTTATTTGCAGTTCTGCAAATGGAACTGCAGTACCTTTAACCCCATGAGAAATGTATGAGTGCTTCTGCCATGCTTATGAGACTAATTTAATCTCTTTGTTATGTGGTTAAATCATCCTTTCTCAACCAGAAACTTTATGGTTTGAAAAAGGGAACACCTTGCTGAATTCTTATGCAAAATGAAAGTATATAGAAGGGGGAAAGACAGGGCAGACTACAAGGAGCAATATAAAAAGTTGCCTGGATTTTGTATAACTTGACTTTAGGAAAGCTGTGGTCTTTCATGGGGTCACTGTAGCCCAAGTGATGAATTCTTGTCTGCATAAGTGAACAATGACGTGGATGGAAAATTGGCTGAACCATCAGGCTCAAACAGTGTTCATTAATGTCCCAAAACTCAGCTGGTGCCCTGTAATAAGTGACATCCCACAGGGACAAATAGCGAGGCCAGGATTGTTGAATTTCTTTACCAATAACCTCTCTAATTTTGCAAGTCTGTGAATGGCACTAAAATGAGGGATGGAGGGAAGAAAAGAGGGGGAGCAGGGGGTCTCCCATGCTGGGGCAGGGTGCTCCATAATGGCCCATTTGGCTTAGTAAAAATACTCCAAAGACCTTAATTTTTAATTTTCTAAAGCATTTTGGCTGAGTCATGATTTTTCAGAAGCAGTTCTCTGAGGAAGGAAAATGCAAAGATTTTATGGAGAAGAGTGAAATGGGAAAGCAGCACAGCAGTCTGGCAAAAGCTGACTCTAAAATAAGCAACAGAGAAGTTGATCCAGTCGTAATCCCCAAGGAGTGTACTAACAAGTATCGATTTGGCTGGAGGAGCAAAGAAACTATCTTCTTCCTTCTCTTCTTTCCTTGCACACATCTTTTACACCCCTTTATCCACCTGATGATGAGGGGGAGGATGTAGGAGAGAAATGGTAATAAAGCCTCTTTAATCCTGAATCTCTGCATAATTGCCTTACTGCATCCCATTCCTTATTATTTTTCTTAGTCTCTGCTTAGAAGATTATCTTATATTTAAAAGCTTCAGAATCTCAGCAGAAAAACCTGAGGAAAGATGTGACCTTCTGTTAAGAACTAAATTCCTGAGCTAAGTGTGGTGTGAGAAGACAACTTGTTTGGCTACATTTATAGTTTCATGTATGATGTCAACTTTTCTTGGTTCTAGCTAAAGGTAATTATTTGTGTTAATTTTTTAAATTGCAAAAGAAAAATTTTAAAACTTTTCCTTCAAAATTGAAGCTTGAAACCAGAAGAAAATATAGATGCTTTGATCTTGGGGCTACGTATCCATCAGTGTATCAAGAGGGGAGTGCCAGATCAAGCATGGGATGCTTACACAGATATGAAATTGTACCATTTGCAGCAGTTTTATTACATTAATTACTTTCATTTAATTATTATTTACTCTTGGAATTTAGCACTCAGATGAAGACTCAGAAGGCAGCCTCTGCAGAACTACTGCCTCTACTCGTTTGGTGGTTGCCTATGGTTAATATAATCAGCTGGTAGCATATGCTGTGGCAAAAATACCAGTAAAGGGTCCATGACATGTATTTAGGAAAAAATCCAGCTGTGCTTAAGGTCAGCAAAGTGATATGTTTGGGGTTCAGCATAGTCCCTGGGTATAGACAATAAAGTCAGCAAGTGATTGAGAAGGTAAGTGTGCAAGATGTGTGGGAAAAGTTTACGGATGAGAAAAGGATATGTCTGTGGAGGAAGAGAAGTTACAGACTCTCTAAACTGATGACAGTCTTTGATTTAGTGGGGCAGAGATTATAACTTGATAAATATCAGCCAAAAGAGATGGCAAGCAAAACCCCAAAGCACAGAGAGCATGGGGTGATTGCATGTCCTAGGCAGTAGCTGTAGTTAGCATCATCCTCTCCAGAGCCTGCAGGCAGACACATCCCTCCCAGGCCCATCTCAGAAGCGGATGCAGCAGCACAATGCTGACAGCAGCTGGACTGAGTGCAGTGAGCTGCTGGACTCACTAACAGACCTGCTTCTCACAAACCTGCACAAAATGCTACACAGTAAGAAATTATTGAGCTCTTGGAGGTAATAACTCCAAAGCTGTGCAGCTGTTTTAATATTGTCTTTAGAGATGGCACTATGTGTTACAAGGCAGGCCTCAATTCAGCGTGCGTAAGTACTTGGAGAATGTTAAACACTTAGCAACTGATACAATCTGGCAATATTCAATTGCAGTCTACTTAATTCAGTGAGTGGAATATTTTTTTCCTTATGTGAACATGTTTTGTGGCAGAATATGCCCATATTTTTGCGGTGCCTGAGCTTGGTAATCCTTTCACGTCAGGTATCACCATGTGTTAACTTTTCAGAGATATGTGCTCCATGAACCTCGGTCCTTTTCTAGTGCCTACAGTGTCATGAAAAGTAGCATCAGGATCAGTGCCAAAGCTGCTCTGGCTTGGAAGCTTCCACATAACACCTGTGTGTGTCTGCATGATACTGCTTCTGTCTGAAAGCCTTTCCAAGTGCCAGGAACTGCTGCCACTTTCCCAGCAGCTCACCGTTAACTTGTGGGGAGTAACTGCTGCAAGCTGCAATCTGGAGTGAGTATTTCCAGTAGAGCTGACTCATTCTGAAGTTGATGAGATAATTCATTGTTTCATAGGATGAGTTTCCCTCTCCAGTGCTATCTTCAGTTCAAGAAGTAGGAAGATGATGTGATTCTGGAAGTGCTGAGCTTAGGTTGGAAGCACTTCCTGCATCTGTATCCAAAAAGGAATGAACCATTTTTTTTAGGCACGGTGATGTCATCCTGTGAAGCAAACTGAGGAAGAGCAAAGAACCTGGAATGGACACAATATAGAAAAAGTTACAGCAGGCAGGTGTAAGGAAAGGTGGAGCAGTATGGACAATGACAGGCAACTGGGAGTTAAACTGAAGAGAGTAAGGAGGAAGAAGAGGGGAAGGATGCCCAAACACTACTTAGATGGAGAGTGTAAGTCAGCAGGGAATCTTCCCAGGAAATAAAAGCCCCTTGCATGAGAAATAAGAGACATAAAATGTGTCACCATCGCATTTCCACAGATCTTTATCATTCTATTTTTTTAAGGATTTAGCCAAACCTGCAAGCACATTAAACAAACTGGGAACAGTTCTTAGGATATGCTAGCACTGAGCTCAGAGAATAGAAAAATCAGTGTTGACAGTAGCAGTACTTCTCACAGTCTCCAACACACCATGTTATCTATTCTCCCTCCAACACCCCGGGCTTTAAACCTGCTTCAACACTATCATAATGGGTAGCATATCAAAACAAGGAATACATAAAGATTTCAGCCTTTTGGGTTTTGTGGGTTCTTTTGTTATCTTTCTTCAACAAGACTCTACTCGTTTCTTGAAAATGTCATTCTAGCCAAAGATCTTCTATAATTAAAGAGCAAAACTGTCCAAATAATTAGAAGTTTTCTCTTGCCCTGAGCATAGCTCTGGGCATAGAAATGGAGTTTAAGGCAAACTGCGCAGCAGTAGGAGTAATTGAATTATTTAAAATGACTGTCTGCTTTCGAAACCCTGTTCAGTGGAAAAAAAACCCAGCAAGATCAGGAACAATGGAAAATGATAGGGGATTCTCCTTAGGAAAGTAATCAAAGCAAAAGTTACAAAAATCTTCTCTAAAGTGCAGTGAAACAGCGGGATTTTTTTAAAGCGACTGGCTGTCAGGCCCCTAGGGCTTCTGGCCTTGATTATGCAATGTCTGCACAGGCAGGACTGGCTGCCAGCAATGGCTTTCATATGCATTCCCTACAGAATATGCTACAATAAAATACACATTAGGCCCTTTTCATTTAGAACACATTGCCAATGGTAAAAATCCTTGAGTCCATTCTCATTTTCTGATGACAGGAGGAAGAGTCTTGTCTAATTAGGTGCATCTCATCCAAGATTCCTGCTTGCAAATCTCCCATCTCTGATAATGAGGTGTTCCTGCTCCCTCTGCAGGGGCTAAGCAGGCTGCAGTCATAAAACAGACAGCTTTTGTATGCCTGAGAACAAGGTGAAGACACAACCCTGACTGAACTTGTCCTCTCATTAGTGCCACGAGGAAAAATTTGCTCAGTTGAAAGTTTGGGAAAAATATTATTTGGAGCCTTTTATATCTCCCTTCCTTGCTGGTTGTTTTCTGTGGCTCTTTTTGAGGTTTTTGGGGGTTTTGGTTTGGATGCTTGGTTTTTTTGCAGCATAATAAAGCCAAAAACATAAATTATTTTGTGCTGATTGCATTTTCTGCTTCTTCAGGCTGATTTTCAAGCTATGGGATGTTGTGGCATCCTTAGAGACCAGGAACTTACCCTCTTTTATTTACTGGTGGAACATCAGTGCGATTAATGGTGCTCGGTAGGAAGGAGACAGCTGAATGTGACAGAAGAGAAGTAATGTGTAAGCATGCCTGTGCTAGCTCTGCAAAAGCTCCTGATAGCAAACTTGGAATAAAACTCTTCCTAGTGTGTAGTCAAAGCTCTGGACTGCACCTGTGCATTTCAATAGACTTTCCTTCCTTTAATGAAGCTGCTCTTCACTTATTTACCTTAAAACACTTATGTGGCTGTCACCCAAGTGTTTTGAAATAGAGATAACAGCTAGTTCCCTTTCTTCTTCCTTGGAGAAAGGAGAAATGATGTGATTAATTTATTACAGGTTTTTGTTTGCTTTATGTTTCTATGGATGACTGGGCACAATGTGCTGGAGACTGGGTGGGAATAAATTATCAAAGGAGAGCTATAGCAGAGCTGAAAAAAGGGAAATCTGTGGATGCTCATTTCACCTGAGGGTGCTTTCCATAACCTGAAGTCCTTCTCCTAGTGAGTTCTGTTGCTAATAGGATGTATTGCTGCATTTGCTAAGAATTTTGAATTTTCAGGCTGTCTGCCTTCATGTCTATATTTTGCCACCCATCACACATATTTTATTAGTTTGTATTCTACCTCATAGCCATCATGACAATTTTTTTTGTAACTTGAATTCCTTGAGTAAACAACAATGTACATATTCTTAGACATTGTATGAATCTAGAGCTACAATTATAAGTCTTATTTTCTCTCAAGTAAATAGAGTATCCCTCGAATACTGAATAAAACATGATAATTTCTTGTAACTTCTTAGCTGAATTGAATTCTTACTCCCGGCTGTCAGAAAGGAAGAGTAGGATTCCATGAGAAGATGTAGCCAGGGCAGGGTTAATTTTTGCAGTAGCTGTGGGGGGGGCCCTGACAAGGACCCAGAGGTTGTTGTGTACAACCTCACATCACTGCCAGGAGGGCAGGTGGGCAGAGGAGGGGAGAGAAAGGGCTCTCTTCTGGGAAGAAGGGGTTGTTTGCTGATCCCAAACCACAGGGAGCTGTCGGGAGAGTGTGCTGCAGTTGGGTGTTCGTTTCAGGGGTTTCTGTGGTGAGCAATCATAATTCTTTTCTTGTGCCCTCTGTCATTTGTATGTGGCTGTCACTGTTTCTTTCCTTATCTCATTGCTGTTTCCAGTAAATTGTTCTTATATCAATCCTTGTGGTCTTCACCCCTTGTGCACCTTTTGCTCTTCACCCAGTTCTCCTCTCTAGCCCACTGCAGGGGTCGGGGAGGAGGAGGCACGGAGTGAGAAAGTGGCCTGAGGTTCACAGTAGATTCAGTGGGAATGCTAAATTTGGAAGTACAATTCCTAAACACCATCTATTAAGGGACATTTTAGCTGGAAAGGGGCCGTTTGAAACTGATAGTGTTCCACAATTATATGACTCCAAAGTGGTGGGGTCTTTCAACAAAATCAGTGAAATTTCAGCCTTGGCTTTGAAGAAATTTTCTTTATCCAAACCTAATAAATCCCTTTCCAGTGGTGAATAAGCTGTAATGATGATATTTAGATGTGACATTTAGAAAAATTTCTTCACTGAAAGGATTGTCTAAAAATTGGAACAGGCTGCCCAGGGAAGTGGTCGTGTCAGACTTGCAGATGTAGTAGCGGGGTACGTGGTTTAGTGGTGGACTTGGAAATCAACAGTTGGACTCAGAGATCTTGAAGGTTTTTTCCAACATGAACCTGTGATCCCTCTAGGGTGAAGAGAAGTGTAAAGTGGCCTGAGAGGCCTTTCCTTATCACCCTGAAGTGCAGTGATCGGAGAGAGGAAGGAAGCATCACAATAAACCACACACTGCTGCAAGGCAGCCTTACCTGCGCATAGAAAATTATCTAAATTCTCAGTCTTGGCATTCCTGAGACTTTTTTGGAGCATCACACACGTGTACAGATATCAGCCCACTGCACACAAGTGGCATTGGACACAAAAAGCCTAATCTGGCACCAGGTGGAGCCTGGAGGCAACTCTGTTATAAACACTGTCGAAAATTAATGCCTTTGTCTCTTGGGGTTTTATAACACTTTAATTTCCTAAACCACATTCACCTGAATGTCTGCACACACATTTCACTGGTATATGATTTTAATTGTTTCAATATTCTCCTAAAAGCTGAAGCAGGTAACTGCTCAGTGAACTCTCTTACCTGTGTTCCAAGATAGCAAAGATGACTGATTAGTATGAAATGAAATTGTGCACCCATATTAAACCTTGAGACTTCATAGACTGGCTTATCTTTATATTACCCTTCAAATTAGGCTGTGATTTCCTTTAGCTAAAAAAAAAAAAAAAAAAAAAAAAAAAAGAGAGAGAGAGAGAAAAAAGGAAAAAGAAGTTAGGAATAATTTTATAGTTTCATATGAAGAACTGCAGATACCAGATAAGGACAGAAGTTCTTCAGGAGCAAAGGGTTATAACCTTCTGAAAGGTTAAACCTTGATATCTGGATATTTAAACAGTAAACTGTTCTGAAAAATTTAGGACCTATTTTTATGGGTATAATATTAGGATATTAACATTTTTGTAACTATTCTGGGACACAAAACTTTCTGTTTTCCATGGTCAGCCTTTTCGGAGACCAGACGCATAGCCCCAAATTCAGGATGCTCATTCAAACAGCCATGCAAATTTGCAGTAAATTTTACTCTCTCAAAGGACAGGAGATCAGCATTAACCATGCATTCGAACCCCTTTGTGGAAAACCTAGACTTTTATTTGTGATACATTTATTCTTCTTTTGAGGAGTCAAAAGAGACCTATAGATCTTTTGGGGAAATGGCTGACTTTATAAATTATTGAGGCATAACTGCAATAATTAGCTGGCTTTTGTCATCATCATACTCCATATATAGCAGAGCTGCTAATCTCTTACTTTTTTCAGAGCTTTTGTCTCCTCAGTAGATTATATCTGTATGATTGGTTTTGATCACTTTGTAATGAATATTATATCACAGTCTGCTAAGTAGACTAGTATCAACAGGCCACTACTTCTTTAGGATTAAAATGTATGTGAAAAGTTTAAAAAGGCATTCACACTGAGTGGAAAAATTCAGTGTTTTCCAAACTATTTGATTCTGTAGATTAGGCCAGTCTTTGATTGTGTGTGATATTACTGGACATAGTAAGTCCATGGAAAGCTGTTTCAGTTCTAAATTGGCTCACAAAGACAATTCATCATTGTCTCCATCCTGAGGTGCATGCATCCATCATGTCCTTCAGGGGATGGTAGTAAAGTATTTTAATCCTGCTTTACAGATAAAAAGCCTCAACAATGAGAGCTGAACAGGTTTATCAGACATTGCAGCACAGGACAAGTGAAGCAAGAAATGAAGCTATAGGACACTCTGATGTCCTAACCATGAGAAGTATACAGCTTTCCTAGCAAATCTGGATAAGGACACATCTGCATTTTATCTAATTGTCCAGGCTCAACTTTTGAGAACTTGTGGCTGCAAAATTAATCCACTTTATTTCAGCATACTAATAGCTGCAAGTGTCTCAGATGTAGCTCACTACATCCACCCTCCTGGCTTTTCTCTGCTGCTCTCTGTGTGTATGCAGTGCTGGTTTGGGCTGCCTTATAAAAGCTCCTAGGGCATATACAATTCCTCTTCTGTGGCAAATGGTGCTAGGTTTGCATGTTGCAGGCCAGTGCTGCAAAGTGATAGTGCTAGACTTGTAACATTCCAGAGGTGTGCTTCCCCAGTCACCACACTTCAAGGAGCCACAAGAAACTGCTTTGGGCAACCTGCTGGCCATCCTAGAGGCTCTGAAATGTGGTAAAGAGTAGAGAGCCAAATGTCAGATATGATGCTTTGTAAATAAAGATGTGACCCAGGAAACATCGGTCAATATGTGCTGAACTGAGCCTCCTGTACCCGGTTTTTATGCTCTTTTAGACCAGAGCAGACATCAAAACACAAACCACTGAGCCATTTGTCACTCTTTCAACATAGAAGGCCTGTGAAATGATACAGAATGCTGCAGTCAAACCCTTGAAAGCATTACATGCACAGAGCACTGCTCTGATTAACACATTTCAAACTACAGAAACTGCTAATAAGATAAAAGGCAGTAACAAATCAAAGAATATCACCTCCAACAATCATGCATGGCTTACCATGGCAAACACATCCTCGCAGCGTCTGTTTCAGGCCTCCTGCTGCAGCCTTTTATGCTTTTTATTTTTATCCCATTTGTCAAAATAACAGCCCTTTATCAGTGCTGATTGCAAAGATTTTGACTCCTTGCCTGCTGGTTTCCCCCTCTGCTCCACAGGAGTTTCCTAATTGAATATTACCCCTGTGAAAAGAAAAGCTTTGAATAAGAAGTGGAAAAAACTTATAAAGAGTCTTGAAACCATCCCTGAATATTCCACCACAATCCCACATACAAGCTCCCATTTTCTCCCCAAAGTGAAGTATAGTCTTCATTGAGAAGCATCAGCTCTTTTCCTGAAGCTAATCACATTTATCATACACTGAAACTTGTAAATGAACTGCAGTAAGAATCTAACTTGAAGAGGAGGGGAAGGATAGAAAGATATTAATTCAAAATAAGTTATAAAAGGTGTCTGGTTAGGTTAGATTCACTGGTGCCTCGTTTTTCATATTTATGAGTCAAAAACAAGGAATCATTTACTGCCTGCATTGAGACCTGGGTTTAACAATTTCTGTCCATGTCTTGGTGCATGGTGTGGGACTTTGAATTTATCAAAAGATGATTTGTAAACTCTCTTTCCTGGCACCATTATTCCTGCTATAGCAGCAGCAGGCTGCATGCTCAGGTTCACTTGAGAAAGGACAAAAAACTTGTACTTCAGGTCTCAGTGTGTGTGGGAAGTGATGCTTTGGCTTGAGACAGATGAAAGACTTTGTCTGCCAAGTCCTTACCCTGACCATGATGGCTACTGTCAAAGCTCACGTTCCCTACTTGCTCATCAAAAGTCACTCCTCAGGTGCTCTTGCTGCATCCCTTAGAGAATGAAGCACAAAAAACCCAGAGCTTTAAAGTCAGCTATTGAATGTGGAACTTGTCTGTCTTGTCTGTGAAAAAAAGGAGAAAAAAAAAAGAGAAGCATGTCAATGAGGCTGCTGAATGGGGCTGCTATGCACACCTGGCTTCTTCAAAGCATGGCATACTTTCCTAGAAAATTGAGGGTCTGGTCTCTTGTTCCCTGGCATTCCTCAGCTAAGTGTTTCCTGAGTTTCAGGATGCTCCCTACCTCTTTGCAAACAAACCAACAAAATAAATAAATAAATAGTAAAATGGGTGGTGAGGACATATGAAAAACAAGGGAATCACAGCTGACAGATAACCATGGAAAGGACTTAAAATGGCTGAAGGGAAACTCTTCTCTCTACATCCTTGTTTTTCGGTCTCTATGCCGTCATGGATTTATTTTTTCTTCTATTTCAAAGAGGGCTTTGTTATTCAAATGCTCATGAAAATAATCTTGCAAAGTTATTCCTTCAATGCACCAGCTCAGCATGTTGAGAAAACCAGAGGTTTTCCCACTCTCCAGTTTAGGCCTGCTATACCCCATTAAGGGAGGGCCATCTCCACATTCTGCTCCTGCTGTCTGTCCTACCTCCAGGATTATACAGCCTCTAGCAACTTTTTCCATGTAATTCCCCCACTTTAGGAGGCAAACTGGTGAATCCATTTCCCTGTTATGCAGCTACATGTGAGGCAAGAAGACTGCAAAAGGGAGGTATCTCTCCTACTGAGAGCAAGATAAAGGTCACCCATCCCTCAGTACCATTTTCAAAAATCACCTGTTCTCCTATCAGGTGACCTATAGTCGAATGTCTGCTTTGCAACAAAAAGATCTTGAGAGGAATGGATGGTTAACTGAATTCTGATACTCCCAGTAGGTTAATTAGCAAGAGCTTAACCACATCCTTATTCTTTGAACAAAACGGCTGAAAAAAAAAGGTGGATTTCAGCAAGTTTCTCTATGTGTGCACATTGGCCTGTGAAGTCAGAGTTGGCACAACCAAGAGGGAAGACCCAGAGGGTCCTCGGTCAGCAGCAGATATGGTTCAGGTGTTTTTAGGCAGGTAGGCAACATGGGGTTGTAGCTGCAGAACAGATTCAACCATAACCTGAGCGGGAAGAGCGTGGGCTGGGTGGGATGGCCAAGGTTGGGTGGCTCCTATGGCAGCAGGCCAAGACTGCTCAGGACAATCAGGTTTGGGGTAACTCCAGAGCAGATGAGCCTTCTGTGTTTCCTGACAGCATGAGAGTAGGAGACAGGTTGTGATTGCTGCTGGGAAGCTCTGGAGTGAGGCTGCCATCTTATTCCCCATCCTGCTTCTGTCCCTTATCTGAGCAAAGTAGCAGTCACTCCCGCTTTGTAGGGTGCATGACCACTGTGGAGAAGAAGATCCTGCACGTTTGGCCTCTTCTGAGAGCTTGCTGCCAGCTCTGAATGTGCTTGGAAGCAGCCCTGGTTGCAAGCAAGAAAAAGCAAATAATTCTTTTGTAAACAAAGCAGTTTGATACCACTAGGCATGGCAACTAAACATGCGGCCAGAGCTTTGAATTCTCACAGGTGCTCTTCTGAATGGCATGCCTCTTCTTGTGAGGGCCCACCAGGCATGGGGAAGAGCAGAGTAAATGTGCTTTGCAGTGTGTGTAATCAAGTCTGCTGAGTACAGAGGGAAGATAAAAGGCCGTAGCAGAAGGACACGTAGCGCTGCATCTCTTCTGGCTGCTCACAAGTTCCCAGCAAGTGCAGCATGAGGGAGACAGCTATTAATAGTTCTGCTCATCACAGCTGCACAGTGAAACAGCATAATCCCAGCACAAGGGAACAGGGGCGCCGTGAACTCCAAAGCGAAAAACTTCAGGCACAGAAGGCAGCCTCAAAACTGTAATAATTAACAAAGGAGGGAAAGAATATGTGTAATATGGGTTATTTATGAAGCTACAAGAGAATGCCTCTGCATTAAATAAAATGTAAACGAAGCCTTGCACCTGAGCCAGAGAGACAAGTGTCCCAGCTCACTCTCACATTCTATTCTATTTCTGAACAGATCAATTAAAGCCTTTGCTATACAGCTGCCTAATAAATAGTATATATGCTGGAACATGTTAATCTCATTTTAATACATGTCTAGGTCTTCCTTAGGGTTCTCATATTCTTCTATAGCTATGGACTTCTTCTAAAATTTATACGCATCTAGAAATTGTTGTCAGAAGAGTACAGGCCTGAATTTATATCAAAAGAAAATTACAGAAATGCATATACATTCAGTTTGACAGAATCCTCAGACTGTAATATTGAGTGAAGACTGTGATTTTGTGCAGTGATAAAATAGTATGTCTTGGTTATTACATAAACATACATCTAATTTTGGTGCATAAAGTGTATTCACAGTTTCCTGAAATTACCAGTGTTACAATCATGACTCTCAGGCAAGAAGAAGAAAATCGTATTAGTGCATTCCCACAGAGGAAAACAGTATGATTTGGAATAACAGTAGCTACTGAAGGCTGTGAAGATAAAATATGTAGAACATGATATCTGAGAAAATAGCATAATATTTGTATGAAAGTATTATGCAGTATTTATGAAGAAACCTTCTCTGTTAAATGTTTATACCTTGATTAAATCCTATAAAAATGCTAAGCACACTTCCAGGCATATTTCTATTTTCACTTTTCAACAATTTGATTGCTTGTATTCAGAGGCTTTGCAAATGGCTTTAGCTGGGTCATTCTTTAGCTGGTATTTCTAACAAGCATAGTGCCATGGGCCATTCCTCTTGTCAGAACACATTTATTTTATTATCTAGATTATGGTGACCATATTTTTTCCTTATATATTCTACCTTGGTGATATGCTGAATTCTCGGATTTTCAGCAAACACTTGCAATGCAATTACTGTAAATATAATACAGTGTCTCTTATCCTCAGTGTTCCCAGAACTTTAAAGTTATTAAGTTTGTATCAAAACTGCAAGAGAAAAGAAATTGGTTATGGCCCTCCTACATTGGTGGAGCCAGCACTGATATTGGGCCCAGATACAGTTATACATGTTAAAAATATGTACAATAAACAATCCAAATGCTCAGGCGCACATTTTAAAAAAGATGGAGATATAGGCTACCTATTTCAATATTTTCAGTTAATTTGGAGTAACAATTCCAAATAACAATTGCAACTTATAGGAAATAGTTTTGTTTTAATTAAATCTGTGGAACAAAAGGAAAAAGCAATTTATAGTTTAAAAATAGGGACTTGAATGTGAGCTTTCACCCTCTCAGATGTCTTATTAATGAACCTCCAGTGCCATTTCTATTACTGCTTTAATATGAACAGTCACTAGGAAAATAAAATAAGCAGCTATTTGAAACCATGTCCCCCACATCCTAGCTGACTAACTTTTCAGCTTGAGAGGTTTAATAATTCATTTCTGCCACATCTCATTTGTTTTGCATTTTTTTAGCTTTCTATTAAGGCTTTATCAAAATAATTATTTTTATTTTTTATTTTAATTCACTCTCTTTTGAAATGCATAAACATTGGAGTTTGAAAAATAGCCTGACTAGACTCTCTGGCGACTTTGTGGTGCAAAGTGCAAACTGTCTCGTTTAAGGTATATCAGAGAAAACACATGGGATTATGGAAGAATGACAATTAAGATGAACCAGAAGCAGGACCTCTCTGAGTCACCACGCTCCTCTAGAAATACTTTATTTGCAATAAACAGGAAAAGATACGCAACATAAATAATGACTAATGAATTCTCCTAAAGCTTGGGTCAAAACCTTCATTAATAATGGAATTAATACACTGTAACTTTTTTTCCTTGTTGTGAAAATTATTATCAAGTAACTAATGAATCCTATAATAAAAACTAATCAGGATCAGCCAAATCTGCTTGGACCAAAATTGACATGACATAACTGACAGGTGAACTCCTGTTAGTGGAGCTGTTTTCAGATGTCAGTATGGGAAACACTCTTCTGGGGCAACTCTAGTTCAAAAGATCTAAAATCCAGATCTTAAAACCAGACTAGGATGGGTTTGGTCTCCTATCTGACAAACATACCAGAGCATATGGTAAAATGTTGTCATTTTATAGCTATTTCATTGGTTTGCTACAGGCCGTATGAAAATATTGGGGGTAAAAGGAGACTATAATTATATTAGAGCAAATAAAAGTTTCAGATATAGATTCTGTCTGGATCTCTATTTCCATTTAACTATGATTGCAAAACATAAAATCTGCAGCAGTCTTACTGCAAGAGGGCTACATTTGTAAGGAATCCAGTCTCTGGCCTCTGTTAGCCATAAAACATTTCTCCAGGCAAGAAGAACTCTTGTGAAAGTGCTATGGGCTTTTCCATATTGATAATACTGCAGGCCTTTGACTTCTTAAACATCTAGCATTGGTTGATGGAGTAAAGGAGCTCAGTGGAGACAAATGAGGATGAGACTGTACAGGGCAGCCCCTCTGAGGGTGGGGAATGATGCTCATGTCTGCCACATCTGCCATCCCCTCTGTGTGCCATGGCACTGCCTTGTGAGCATGGCCACCAGCAGCAGGAGAGGGGCTGGCACCGTTGGAGAGGAGCAGGGCATCTGCCAAGTCCCTTCCATTTTCTTTTGCTTGCATAGAACGTTTTCTTCATAGGACCACACAAGCACTGAATATGCACCCATTAACAAGAAAAACTGAAAGGAATTTTCATGAACTGTAGTTGTATTAATCCCCATAGCTTACATTAATATTAGTCCTTCACATTTTATAAGCTATGTTTGCTTATTAAGAAAAAAGGGAGGGGTAGGAAAGAAAATCCATTAAATAAAGTGATGTGCTATGGAGCTTCAGCATATCCCCCTGTGTGGGTCCAGAACTCACCTAAAACTCCAGAAAAACTGACTCTCCAAAGACAAGGCAATAACAGCATTCTCTGATACTGGAAAGGGAAATGCTGAGTGTAAAGAAAAAAATTTCATTTGCCTGAGGTTTCTACCCACAATTCCTCCCATGACAGTTGGGTATATACAAGATGTGCAAAACAAGGATCCCATTTTTGGCAGGAAATACACTCCCAGCAGTATCTCCTGCACTGGTTCTTCTATCCCTAAATGAGAACTTACATGAAGCTGACACCTCCGTGCAATAACGTGCAACGCCATGCAACACCACTGTCCTTTTGTCCCAATATTCAAGGACAGTGTTCCCTAACTGGCTACTAAAGAATGAAGGAACAATGAGTTTTGGACTAGCCTAGGGGCTGGAGGCAGTTTGGCCTGAAGGCACCTGAGACCTGGAGGCCAGACTATTGAGGTCCTGGAGAGCACAAAGAGGCCAGCTGAATGCACTGATTAATTGCCTAAAGGTAAGCAGGAAAAGCTCTCTGCCTTTCATCAGTAGCTCTCTATGGACCTTTCTTTATGTGCTTGATCTCATACCTTTCTTATCCACACACAGGATATACCATGGATTTGCATCTGCTTTATTCCAGTGCAGTGAGCTTTGTAGAGCAAATCTCCTTTCCTGAGCAGCTGTGCAGGAATTACCTGTTGGTGGAGACATGATAGCAGATATCATCAGACAAGACAAAAGGAAAATGATATGGCAAGTAGATGTTTACCTCCTGAAACCCAAACTGCAAAGATGGAAGAAGGCATTAATGGCTGCTAAAGTTTTTCTGGTAAGTGGTAGTGTTTATTTTTCATATAACTATTTCCTGTGTTTCTGCAAGTAGAAACTTCATCTCCCATAACAGACAATTCCTTGATACTGTAGAAACTAATCAGGAATTAATTTAAAAGAAGAAACAAGATGTAAGGAGCTAAAATTGTGAAATCTTGTTTTTTCCTAAAATATTAATCAGCAAGGTTCAGCCTTTGAGTATAATTTTTTTCAATTTACTTTTTCTACCAGAAGAGGCTATAAAACACACATTGCCTTTTGGAACTATTTAAAGTACACACACAAGAAAGGCAAAACCAAAATCAAGTCACATTTAATTCTGAAACTGGAGCTGAGTAGTAATGCAAGACGAGCTACTGGTGCTTATGCAAGCCCCTTTGGCACAAAGAGGCTGCCAGACAGTCTCCTAGGCTGTAAAATAAAGCTAGAAAGAAGGCTGTGTTATTGACTTTTCAAGTTGAATGCTGTGAGAACAGAGATAATTTTCTCACATTTGACAAAACAGACACAATAGCAAAAGATACAGTACAGAAAAAGTAGGGAAGCATGTTTTTGTGATCATGTTCTCAGGGCATGTGGCAGCTGGTCAGTCACAGATGGCTGCTCTGGGCTGGCAGGTCAGCTATGACAGCTGTTGCTCTAAACCTTGGCTTGCTTCCCTGGTTCACAGATCATCAGGATAAAATCTCCTTCCTTCCCTCATTCCTTGCAGGCTACGCCCAAGTGAAGGAATTTTTCTCTGCTATGGTATAGGTACAGTGTGGTGCAGCTCACTTCCAGTTCAGGAGGAGTGAAAAGAGAGGGGACAAGGTGGGGTTATTTGAAGAAGGATGGGGATGGTAGAGCAAGAGCTCGTGCAGCTCAGAGCATCCAAGCTGCACAGCCCAAGAGCTGAGGCTTGTGCACAAAGATCAGAATGACCCAGCCCTGGCAGCCTTAGGCACTGCATCCTGCAGCAACTCATCACCTTGGGTTTGCTCTGTAGTGTTGTTTCCCTTTGAGCGTCCGCATATAAAGCACCTCAGCCTCTAAATAAATAAAGTGTGATATATTTGGAGTTATCAGTTAGACCTATTTATTGTCATTCACTTAAAGGTCTTGATAATACTGCAGCCCTTGAAAATTAATAGGTTATTGTGCTTGAATTTGTCTCCTCTTTGTATTCATTCTGTCAATAGTCATTAGAGACTATCTAAAGACTACTGATTACTGCCATAGGTATGATGAGCTCTAAGCAGGTTCTTCCAGGTGATCTAGCAGAGCAGTGCCCTCAATTAACACTGGTATCTTTTTTATTACAGACAGTTGCTAATCAGAATCAACCATTTGGTCATAAAATTTCAATCACAAAATGAAGAAACAAGGTAAATATAACTGATAGCTCTGTGTTCCTTGCCAGATCGCCCCAGAGACAGTTATGGACCAAACATCCACAAATGTCCTTTTCTTCATTTTTTGAACACTTGCAAAATTGCTGCCCTGCTGTCACCAGGCAGGACTAGCTAAATGATCAGCATTTTAAAGTCTCAACTTAGACCTCCCTTAGTCCCATGGTACACACCTCTGCAGTGACATATTCTACGCTGTGGGCTGTCTGATGTGAAGCCATTTCTAGAAATATCAGGTAGCCATGTTTCCTAGGTAGAAAAGTCCCATGCGGGGAAACTTTCTTCCATGGATGCAGAGCTAAGATTCCTTGTTGACTGGGAATCATTAGAGAAGCTGCGAGAATCTGTGGAAGGGGAAAGGCAGGGAAAGCCAAAAGAATGCTTTGGTCAAGGTTTAGGACATGGCCTCGAGTTACACTAAAGGAGGTTTTGATTAGATAGAAGGAAAAATTTGTCCCCTGAAAGGGTGGTCATGCACTGGAATAGTGTTCAAAACACTTGTGGATGTGACACTTGGCAACAGGGTTTAGTGGTGAACACAGCAGTGCTGGGTTAATAATTGGACTCAGTGATCTTAGAGGTCTTTCCCAACCTTAATGGTTCCGTGGTTCTGTGATTCATGCACTGAACACTGCTGGACAAAGTTGGGATACATACACGTCTGCTCTGAGCTTGCAGCTGCTGAGACAGAAATCCTTTATTCTAATTCCCTGCGAAGTCTGAGAGCACAGGCTGAAGAACCACAGGAGCTCAGTCATCTCTAGGAAATTTAAACAAACTTCTGGATTTTAGAGAAATCATGACTGGGAAGTTCTGAAAGACATTTGCTAACATACATTTTATCAGTGGATAAATGTAACTGTGCTTTCTTTCACCACCTAAAATGTCATCTCACTGTTCTTGTAATAGATGATGGAATATAGGAACAATCACAGTCAATTTTTTCTAAAAGAGATTACACAGATGCCAATCTACATACATAAATGCAGCTACAACATGCCTAGCTTTGAATAGAATAATTTCCAAGTCTTGCGTTTGTTTGGAATTGGGACATATTTATCCATTTGCATTATTTAAAACTTTCCCCTGCACAGAAGTACTCATTAGAGAAAGAAGGATTAGTATGTCTAAAGAAATGAAACATCTTCATAATTAATCTTTAAAATTGTGTGTATATATAAAATTGTATATATATATATACACACATATATATGTATATATATGTCTCTAATGCATGTGTCCATAATATTTATGTATTTAGAAATATCTTTTATATGTGCAGATTGTTAATATTTCCATTAAAATCTGCACATATAATAGAGATGTCTATATACAAAAATATTATGAACACATGCATTAGAAACACATATATATATATATACATACACACACAATTTTAAAGATTAATTCTATTTTTCCTTTCCTTATATCAAAAAGTCAAGACTCTGCTTTTCACAGTGCTTTTTGTTTACTGAACACAGGGATTTTTGCATGCATTCATGGAAATGGATGTCCTCTGGTTTCCTCGTGCACACTCTTTGCTGTGCTGAGAGCCAGGAGCTAAGCAGTGCTTTTTTCTGCTCCTCTAGTCCAAGTCCACAAGCCACACAAGGATATCCCTCGCACCCTCCCACTCCTCACATCAAGGAGATGCTGACCAGACTGCTTAGTTTTGTAGCCTACCACAGACAGACTAAAAATATAAAGACAAACTGGAATTCCTGGAAGAGCAAATCTGATAAACTTGCTCTGATGGCACCAGAGGAAAGATTTATGCCTCTGGCTCACACTGCAGCCAGGCTGTCCTGCAAGTGCAGAGAAAGGGAGATGCAGTCTCTACCAAAAGCTGTGTTAACTACACCACAGAGCAGTACTGATGAAGGAAGCACAGCTTCCTGTCTGCCCTCTGCCCAGCAGAGAAAGAAAAGGTAGAAACCTCTTCTCCCTTAATGACTTCCGAGCCCTGGTGACAAGGAAAATAATTTGTCAGTGCTTCCGCTTAACAAACCTTTGGCTAGACATTAGAGAGCAATTTTTTCCACAAAGAAAGTCCCCCTTTGCCCTCTTTCTGCAAGATTTGTGTGGCAAATTTGGGGGGTTTTGATGTAAAAGAAATCTAGATTCACTTCTCTGTAGAGAACAAGATTATGCAGGGTTAATATCTATTTCAGAAAGGAAGACAATTTGAAAGTGAATAAATATATAAAAATTTCTTCAGGGTACATGTTCCTCTATGGCAGATTGTGCAACCAGGCTGTGTGTAAAACTTTGCCTGCTGAGGTTGTGCTTTTTTTCCAATTTTATTTTAAGTAGCATCCATAGGAATCTTGCCAAACACGATTATGGTGCCAACTCAAATGCTACATATAGCCTGAAGTGCTGGGCTGTTTGGGATTTTTGGGGGCATGGGGAGAAGAGCAACAATGTTTTGGTTCACACACACAATCCCCGAGTTCTTGCATTTCACTGAGTTTTCAGGAAATGAGCATACGGCTTTGGAACATCCCCCTCTGAGTCTTAGGCTGTGTCAGCTGTAACGAGGAGAGGAGCAGCACTAAACACAGGCAAGTCACACATATGTGTCTAGCACAGGAAGGGTACCTTCAAAGAAAGCTGAAGGAGTTGGAGATTCCATTGGGGAAGACAGCACTTGGATTTGGGTACTAAACTCTGTCGTCATCTTTTTGGAAGCCATATGCTTTCAAAACATGCTGCAGAAGGGTCTGTATTGATCTGTTGCGCACCATTAGCAAGCAATTCTCACAAACCCCTAATTCTCAAGTCAAAAATTGGTCTTCTGCAAAAATAAAAATGTTCACCTTTATGAGGGTTGGGCTTCAAGCCATGATTTGTCTGTGATGCTGCTCAAAAAGAGCTTTTATTTTTTTTTTTTTATCAAAAGAAAATACTTCCTCTTCCGCCTTTTGCCCACCAGTTGCTGAAATTGTGGATTTTTGGCCTTGAAAATGCAAGAAGTATAGATAAATTATTCAAACTCTAGGGATTTTCTACTTGATAGCTGGGAATTTTAGCAAGTAAAGAAAAGGATATTATTTAGTGTCTTTATGCACTGAAAAAGTGAATGAAGGGCAGCTTTGCTGTTTGCTGTGACAGGTCCAGATCAGGCCATCAATTAAAAATCCCTAGCCTAATCCCCAAAACAGCCCTAAGCTGTTGCATACTTTATTAAGTGAGTAGAAGCCTGCAAATAATTATAAATAATAAAATTATTGTCTAGTTTGGTTAACTTTGGTAATTATTTAATTGCTTCTTTTCTTCTGAACTTCCTGACTGAGGACACATTACAAACATCAGGGTAAAAGCATTTCCCCAGAGACTTCTAAGGCTATCAGAAGCAGGAAGCACTGTATTGTAAAATCTATTGTTGTTAAACTAAAGCTCAATAAAGGATTCACCCCGCCATTATGCAATTTTTTAGTCTGAGTATTGAAGGAAAATAGTATTTTGTTAGTCTGCTTCACAACTTGCTGGTGAATGGCTCCAACTTGCTGTTCCATGCATGATATCTGCACAGTTCCTACCCAGTGAACTCACAAGGTGGGCACCTGAAATGAAAATGTCAGTGAATGAAGTCAAGCACCCAGCACCAGCTAGGCAGTAAAAGACAGCTGCAGTTCTGAGGAGTACAAAGCAAGATCAATGACATTTCAAAAGCATCCTGGAATTGTTTACTGCCAGTAAAGCACAAATGCCTTTGACTAGGTATAAAGCTAGAGTGTTAGACGTCTGCTCTCGTTCCAATGTCTCTTAAATGAATAAGGCTTAATACATCACTTTTTTTATGCTGCACTTTTGTTTCCTTTTATGTAATGGATTATTCAGAGCACTTTCTTTGGGATAGAGTTTGTCAGTCAGATGGAAATTATTTGATTTTGCAAACACATTCACATAGCAAGACATGTGCCTTTTATACTGAACATTAATGCAAATACATGCACTCCACCTAATTCAAGGAGACACCATTCTGTTAGAGCTCCCATGCTAATCCACAGCTTTGCTTTGACCCCTTTACACAAAATCAAAGTGAAAAAGGTATGAAGATGTTCAAATATCCCTGCCAATAACAACAGGGGAGCAATTCTGACCATGCCCAGCAGACAGCAGTCACGGAGTTGTTGTTTGAGTATTTCACGCAAACTTAAATTTGAAAATGTTAATTGTAGGACCTGAGAGACAGGTATAAAAGACTACAGAGTTTTAGAGTGAATCTGTTTTACATGGGACAACTCCAGGGAGATGACTGGAGTTTAAACATTCCTAGTGCTCTCTGAGTTGTGCAGCCTCCAAGGCAGAGAGAAATGCACAAGTCTTCATGCCCTATTTTAATGACCTGATCTCAGTTTCAGAGCCCTGTTGTTCTGCCTACCTGTGGACAGCAGGATGAAGCTCACTATGATTTTTTTTCCTCCCCATAGGGATTTTCTGGCCAGGAAGAGGAAAAAATCAAAGCTGCTGCAGTGTGTTATGTAACCTCTTTTTTTTTCTTTTCCTTTTTTTTTTCTCTTCAGATGAGAAAGTGTTGATCCTTCCCTTTTTCACAGCCTGGCTCTCCAGCTGCTAGCTTCTTTGCTTTTATTACAAAGTTCTACCATGTTAATCTGATCCTTTCTCTCTGTTACATCATTCTCTCCCTTTAGCCCAGGAAGTTTGTTGCAAGTGGACTTCATTCATTTCACATGAATTGACTGTTTTCAATTTTAACCAGACTGAAGTTGTGATTGTGCGTTGTTTATCCATATAAATGAAAGGGGAAAAACTCTTCTTGCTGGGGAGAGATCAGAGGAGATTATTTAGTCTGAACTGTCTCCACTCCCAGGACTGAGACTTCCTTAGGTAAGCTTGCTGACCTGTTGAATATACCTTTCTTCACTCATCTGCTTTTTTTCCTCTGTTATTTTAATATTACATCCCCAACTATCTATCTAGATTGTACACTGCCATCCTGCAATGTGTTTAATTTGCTGCAGTGAGCAGGTAAAAATCTTTGTTCATTGTGGGCACAAGGTGGTATGTTTTCAAACAGCTTCACTAGTCATAGCTGAGAGATTTTCATCAACACAGCTTCTTTCTGTGTAGCTACAAACACTTGGAAACCTCAGGCTTACACACAGCAGAGCCACTTGTAAGAGGTGCTTCATGAACCATTAACAGAGCTGTCATATATGGTTTCCCTTTAATTAAATATTGCTAGGAATTTATCTTTGTACAACATTTCAGACTAATATGGAAAAATCCTTTCAAACTGCATAACAGATCAACATGCCTACATGGCTCTCCTCCTGTTCTACTGGCTGAGGTACACAAAATGGGAACATTTTTCAGCTTTTAGTGCCATTTGGATTCCTACTGGCTTTACTAGCAATATAATTAGGGATGCCAGTTAATGTCAGTGATGGTTCATGTGAATGGTGGTTTATTTAATTTTAATTAATTTTAATTACTATGAGGGAAATCACCAACCTCTTTCACAACAATTTATCAATAGGGTTTTTTCATCTGCTTGAATCAACTCTTGAAAAATTAAGATGTCTGTAAAAGTTTCCCTGTTCAGTATCAAGCATAAGCAATTGAATAAATAAATAGTTTTCCAATGGAATTGTTCTCATTCTGAAAAGAATTTCACTCCACGCTGCCCACCTCCTTTGGCAGGTACTGCTGAAGATCACACATCTCTCTGGAACATTTGTGTGTGAGATTCTTTCACTTTTAGGCCTGCCTTTTTTAATAAGCTGTTTAATAAGTACTTGTGGCTAGTGAGCTCTAAGTCTTTTGTTTATTGCTTGGAAAAAAAAAGATAATGTGCTGTCTGTCAATCAGAGTGCAGCTTTGAAGACTTCTTTTCATTTCTTTAAGAACACATTTCAGGCTCAGAAGACATTCAGAGAATCAGCAAATTCTGACAAGTATGAGTGATTCACTTACACTGTATTTCTCTGCTGTGTAGTACTCACTTCTCCTGATGCTCAGTTTTACTGGCAAAGTTGTCTTTAAAACAAGCTAGTCATCGTGTTGCAAATTTGCATGAATGGTTCAGTTTACTTTTAGCATTGATTTCTTCTATGTGGTTTACTTTACTTATATTCACTTTAACATTTTAATTTTGAATTGATACATAATTTAATGACAGAAAAATAATAATAAACTTTCTTCTATCTCATAGAGTATTTAATTATCTTCACATCTCATCCATAGGAATAGGAGTCTCTTCTCACTCTTAGGCTTAGGAACTTCAGCCTTAGTCAGTATTGCACAACATAAGCATAAGGAAAATGCAGCTCTAGAAATATTTAACTCTAAGAACAGATAATTTTAAGTTATTTACTGGAGACTTGTCTGTAAAATCTGGTCCTGGCATTTTGCTTAGGAACATTTTCAGGCCAGTGGTGCTTGACAGAAGTCCTGTTTGCCAATGTATTTCCAAGTGCTGTTATAACTAGACCGTGTAGTTCTACACCGGTCTTCCCTCAGCACAGAAACTACTCTTTTAAAGGGGAGAGCTCCAATGCCACGGTCAACAGATTTCATTTCTTCATGCACTTCCCATGTGGCTTTGAGTTGTGCTGAATGAATGAATGCTATAACACTAGGTCTTCATTCAGATTCTAAGCACTGGCTGGGGGCAAATCCAGCTCTGCAGATGTTTTCTTTTGGCAGGGTGTGCATTGGCAGGAACAGAAGTTTGTTTATTGGAAATGTTTCTTCCACCTCTCAGTTCTGACTTGTTTGTTTGAGGAGCACTGTCCTGAGATATAAAACACCCTTATTTTATTGCCAAATGCCTGAGCCATGGATAGTCTTCACAACTGTTTCAAAACCCTTCACATTTGTGTCCTTTTGGCTTTCTCTGCATCTGGATACATCAGTGTTACTGTAAATTAAGGAAGGGGACAAAAAAAGGTGCCAAACCAAAACAAAGAAAAAGCTCTTCAAAAACCCCCAGCATGCTCAGGATAAAGATAACGGAGCAAATAAATGAAGCCTAGTTAAGCATTGGTTTGTATTGGGGAGTCACAGAAATGTTAAGCAAAGAGGCCATGATTATATAATAAAACATGAGTATATCTAATAAGGCAAAATGGCAATTTTGGTCTGTTTAGCAGCTGTTAAACAGCAAGGAAACAGCAAGAAATTAATAAGAATCAGAGAAAGTGGCAACAAATTCTTTTTGAGTTTAAGAATCCTGCCTATTCTGTAAAATCAAATTTTATTTAGTGATGCTGAACAGCACCTGCAAGTAGAAGACTTTTCAGCAAGAGAGGATGAATAGTACAGCTTCAAGAACGTATTGATTACTGCAGCGACGAGAGAGGTTGTACAGGTGAAACTGTGATATGTTCATCCTTCTGAATCCAAATAATGGGATGGTGTGTTCTGCCTCTGTGAGAGGCATTTGAGCCCATGTAACATTCACTGATGGGTCTGAATCATCTTCAAACATTTATGGCATAAATAAAGAGTTTCCCTATGCTGTACACATAGAATTAAAGGGCAGGCTGGATTAAGTGTCTTGCTCAAGGGCGTAGAGGAAGACCAAATCCAACCATTGTTCTTGTCAACTGGTGCAGCATTTATCAGGTGGCTGATTAAGTGGAGGGTCCTACATTCTATTATTGGTGATGCTGGTCTGACAAGGAGTCCTGGTAAGGTGGCATACAAATGAACCCTGTTAATTTACGTACCATTAGAAACACAAGACAGAAGGAAGAAAATCAATGCTTTGTTTTATAGTAAAGAAAAAATCAATGAGGAAAGAAATGATGTTTCCTAGGATCTCAGAAAATGGTTTGGGCTATGGGGAGTAGTTAGAGGGAATTAAAACTATTTAATACAAGTTGCCAGAGTCCTTTTAGGGAACAATAGTCTAGAGCTATCATTTTGTAACAAAAACATGAGTAAAATCCAGAAATTCAAAGTTGTGAGAAGAAAGAAATATCAAGATACTTCTGTTGTTCTTTTTTTTATTTTAAAATAAACTGGCAGCCAGCTGCATTGAATCCATGAAAACTGAAGAATATGTCTTATAAATAAAATTTAAAAACAAATCTCTGCAGCAAATGAGAGGCTACATGTAATCCCAAAATCTGCAAGACAGGTTTACCTAAGAGAACTGCCAGAGGTCCATTTCTAGTTTTGTTTTTCTATCTCTCAGAGTAGCACATAAAGGATTGCTAGGGGGAAAATGTAAAAACAGGCCAAAAATGGAATAAAGTTTTCATGGTGTTGACTCTTGCTCTTGGCAGTCTGCAGTTTAGAGACACCCTGAACCAGAGGTTGCATCAGGACTACCCTATTTAATAGTCTCTGACATTACTTCTATAATTTTTAACTGTTCTTTAAAGACAATGCTCTGATTTAAAAAAAAAAAAATAAAGCAAAACAGAAAACCATAATTTAAGTATGTATAATATTAAAAATCAGTGGGTTTGTTTTTGCTTTAAACTTGTTTACTTTTCATTTGGTATCCCTACTTCCTATAGCACAACAATTACTGAAAAATTATTCCCCTAACTCCTTCCTTAGTTATTTTTGCAGTTCACAGAACCACAGAACCACAGAATCACAGAATCACAAAATCACAGAATAAGATGAGTTGAAAGGATGATTGAAGTCCAACTCCTGGCCCTGCACAGGACACCCCAATAATCACTCCAGGTGCCTGAGTGTGCTGTTCAAATGCTTCTTGAACTCTTTCAAGCTGTGACCACTTCCCCTGGGAGCCTGATCCAGTGTCCAGCCATATTCCAAGTGAAGAAAATTTGTCTAACATCCAACCTTAACCTCCCCTGGCACAGCTTCAGGCCATTCCCTCAGGTGCTGTCGCTGGTCACCACAGAGAAGAGATCAGTGCCTGTCCCTCCTCTTCCCCTCACAAGGTAGAGTGCAGTGGGGTCTCCCCTCAATCTCCTTCTCTCGAGGCTGAACAGACCAAGCGACCTCAGCCACTCCTCACTCATCTTCCTCTCCAGGCCTTTCACCATTCTCATAGCCCTCCTTTGGACATTCTCCAACAGTTTAATGCCTTTTTTATATTGTGGCACCCAAACCTGCCCCCAGCACTCGAGGTGGGGCCGCCCCAGCTCAGAGCAGAGCAGGACAATCCCCTCCCTTGCCTGGCTGTGATGCTGTCCCTGATGCCCCCCAGGACACTCCTGGCTCTCCTGGCTGCCAGGGCACTGCTGGCTCACGTTCAACATTTCATCAACCAGGACCCCCAGGTCCCTTTCCATGGCACTGCTTTCCAGCGCCTCATTCCCCAGCCTGTACATTCATCCAGGGTTGTCCCATGCCAGGTGCAGAATTCACATTTACCCTTATTAAATCTGGTTGCTGATTGCCCAGTCCTCTGATTTGCCTAGATTATCCAACAGATTTCTCCTTCCTCTTGCTCCCTGTGCCCAAAAGTAATTTCTATGTTAAACTGTTGTGGCCTTTGGTATTTATTTTATCTGAAATATAAAGAATTCAATAACTCTAAAAACATTCTCACTCTTATGTTTATCTTTATAGGCACTTCTTGTACCATAGTGACATTTGAGGTACCATATGACATTATGACATATGAATTTATCCTATGTCATAATGATGGTGTCTCTTTGTTTTCTCTTTCTTCCTAACAGTTCCTAATATTTCTCTTTTTTTTTCTTTTCACTGCCAGTGAGATTTGTAGAGTAGATTTTGAATACCTACCAACAGTGCCACAGGAGTCTCTTATGTGATAATATACCCTGAAATGAGTCCATCAGTTGTTTGCTCTTTGTTTTAATGTTGCTTGTCACATTAAATGAAATTTTGTCACTTCTTTTTTCACCTCTTCTCCAAATGTCTCATATTATGATGAAAAAGAGAAATTAGTTGGCCCTAGGGAATGCTTCCACTCCTGTCTATCTATGTTGCTTCCTGCCTTTTAGCTAATTTCCTCTACACAAGCAGATATTTCTCCTGCACCACGCTTTATTTTTTAACACCTTCTGGTAAAGAAATTTGTCTAAGTTTTTATGGAAAACTGAAATTTAGTCTACTTCACTAGCTAGATTGTTCTTTGCAATATTTCCATGATTTTTTTTTTTAATTTTAAGAAATTTGTGAGGCACGATTTATTCCTCATTAGAACATAACTGTTTGCAAATATCCATACATGCATTAAGACCTCACATAATTTAAATAACAAAAGGGATGATCCATAAGTACTTTTGGATAACTTTTAAAAAATATGTAACTGGCATTCTAAAATATCTCCTATTTCTCTGACAGCAAGACAAACATAAGTGGTACATGAACACAGTACTTAACTTCTAGCAATTTCACATTTAAATTCTTTTAGAATTCATGGAATTGGAATTCTTAGGACTGTTCTGAATTAATTCTTTTAAAGAATTTTAGATATTTGTTTCAAAGGCTGTTTTGCTGATGCTTCAGTTTGGGCGATGGTTTCACAAATTAGCATCCTGTAAAGAAGGATTCTGGCACAGAAATCTACCTAAGGTCATTTGCCCCCTAACTACTGCCATTGTATCTCATTTTCTGTTTGGCATTTTAATAGTTTTCTTTTTTCTAATGTTTTGAAAAACATCCTTGGAAATTTGAATTGTTTTCTCAAGTGTTCCTCAAAAATAATTTTTTGGCCTGCCTGTCCTGTTCAAGGTTTACATTTAACATGATGGTTTTGAATTTTCATATTTTGTATCACCTCTGTGTATGTATATTGTATAAATATATTTTGTTAATATATCCCTATAAAACATTCTGTGTTGCACAGAATTTATTTCATATTTTATTGAAGTTCTATATTTATACCATCAGTTTCATATTCCCTCAATTTGAACACATTTTCAGACACTGAAGAATTTACTAATTCTGTTAACCTCCTTTACCTTGCTATTACAAGCATACCATCTTTTCCTTGTCCTTCTAGAGGACAATTTCCTCTTGAGAGGTAATCTTGACTTAGTCTGGCCCATCAAAAAGGGGTCTCTAAACAGTTAGAACAAAAATTATTTTATCTCTGACAGCAAAAATTATTTTATCCTTTCCTGTTTCATAGCTTTTTATGTAGTTCCCTTATTTGAATCTAAATGTTATGTAGGGAATATTTTGGTTTTTTAACTATGGTAACAAGGTGAATCATTGTCAGATACAAAATTACCAGGTTCTTTGTTGCTTGGGATTAAATTTTGCCTTTGTAAATTCTTATTGTTCCAACAAATAGTCTAATATAAAACCCTTGTAACATCAAAAATTTAAGTATCTTCATCACTTTTTCTTTTAAAATATATCCAAATAATTACCAATGACGATAAGTGAGTTCTATTACCATTGAATATTCTATACTTAGAGTATATGTAATTGTTTTCAGCACTACACAGTCTTTATCATTGTCTTGATTGAGTGGCCAATTATAACTTATGTAACACATTTAATATATATTGATTGCATCTCAGTATGGAATTTTAATATGCAATGACTCTGTATTATCAAAGTCTCCTGACTTTAATATTTTAACTCTATTATTTTGTTCCATTCCACTTTGGGAGTTTTTCTTTCCTATATTTAGGAAAACCAGTCCTAAAAGGCATATCATTCTTCTTCTGGGACATCTATCCAGATTTAGCTAGGCCAAAGTTGGTCAGAAGCAGTAGTCTAGCTTTCAAAAATGGTTAGAAAAATTGCAAAATGTGTGAATGGACACATCCAGGTAACCAAGGGCAACCCCCAAACCACAGCTGAAATGCAAAGAGTAGATTTATCTGGTGACCTCACCAACAACGCTGTGGGGTTCACTGCCTGCCTCACTGGAACAAAAGGCTTTGGGCATGTCGGAGAGTGTGTTGTTGTTACCTCTCCATGGGAATTCTTCTTCTAAAACCAGACAACACCAGGCATAATAAATGGAGTTTTCCCATGCTGATATTTTTAGTCTCCCCAGCTACAAGGTCACTTTGAATGAAACTATTCTCTGCTCCTTGACAAATCTTTCAGTTTTCACCCTTTTCTCTCAGCACAATGACAGACATTACTACATGGCTGAACACTGTAAGCCTGTCTGAGACAATCCTAAAATCATTGATCATAGGAAATATGACAAGACCATATATTGAAGAAAATTGGAGGTGAAGTACTGCATTTTGCCAGAAATTTGATTGAAACCACAAGTCTCCCATCACTCTGAACATAAGATTAACTTCAAAGGAAACAGGTACTTTTGCGGTAAAAAGTTCAAAACATGTAGAATAATTCTTGATATTCTGAAGGAGATATAATTCTTGAGCTTTTTGATCTCCTTCATCAAGGAGATGAAGATGCACAACTCCTGGACAGTGCATTAAAAACTTTCAAGACCAGCTGTTGTGTGCTAGATTAAAACTCCAAAGTTGGGAATTTTCCCTCTGAAAGGGGACAGCAGTTAGCAACAAGGGTACAGTAGAGCCAGCACACTTCATAGTTGTGCATCTGTCCAAGAGAGTTTGTTTCCTGAACCCATTTCCATCAGCAAGATCTTTTGACAATCAATGTCACTGTTCAATATGGAAAGTATGGTAAAAATATATGTTCATTTGCTTCTTTATAACTCTGATATTATGGAAAAATTGAATCACCCTTCTATATTCAACTTCTTTATGTCTTTCCTGACTATCATGTTTTCATAGAGTTGTGTCTTTTATAAGTTGAGGAGTGTTGGTATGTAGAGGTTCTCCTTGTTGGTCGAGCAGAGGGTTCCTGCTTGTCACACTTTTCTTCTCCTTTTCTCAGTCACCAACATTCACTAGGAGATGATGAGAATCAAAACTGCCTGTTTGGAAGTTCTCTACACTTTTCAAGAGGATGTCTAACACCCTAGTCCCTGTTTGATTAGCATCAACCTGATATTGTCTTAGATCTATCAATTATAAGTCCAAAATCCTTTCCCTGAGTGGTAGCAGCTGCTTTACAGCTCATCATTAGGGATCTTCTGGAATTTTTTTCTCCTCATTGCCTTCCTTTACTAAAACAGAATTTATTCTGTTCTTTATTTGTAATCCTTTTTATTATAAGGAACCTTCTGCAATGATTTTCAATCAGCTTCTCTTTTTATCCTTCACACCACTTTCTTTGTATCCAATCACTTTCTAGATCACTTTTGAATGCATAGAGTGAAGATACCCCAGCATAAATATCTATTTCTTTCCATTTTGAAAACTAATGCTTTATTTGTGCCTTCTTTTTATTTTTGTCCTGTGTTTTAGTCCATTACTAGTTCATGAGAATGCCTTCCTTTTTACCCATGTCAATTCAAGTCTTTTGGAAAAGACTTTTAAAGCCTTCACCCCTGTAGATTAGTATAATATTCATCTACACCCTTCTCAGCTTCCTCAAACAATGCAAACAGATTTATGAGGCATAAAGATCTGACTTGACTGCTGTCTGTAGTGTATTATTTTTCTTATATGTCTACTATTTTTGTTCTTCAGTATTGGTTTAGCCAGTACATTCTTCAGATTTTCTTCTACAGATTTTCACATCATGTCAGGCTTTTCTGGTAAGTGATATCCCTGGGACTCCATGCAACCCTTAGAGTTAGCATTACAGTCTTCTGATATGAAGGCTGATGTGAGAAACTGCACATTGCTGTTAAAGTTCAGTATTAGGCTAAAACTCGTGGCTGAATGAAAAATGGTTGCTGTACTTCATATCAACTTTGTTCTGAAACGAGGATTTGTTTGAGATACAACCTCTGATGCGCCCCTGTAAAAAAATTTCTTCCACAGTGAACACACACAAAAAAAAATTAAATTAGCTTCTCTGTTATGGCCTCATTTCCTCCAAGAGCTTCTGATGCAGTTTCTTTCAAAAGATGCCTAGGCTTCCATTTCTACTGCAAAACTAAAATATATTATTTTTTGTGGGGCTACCCTGTTATGGTCAGTACCAAGAACATGCACACACTCTTGGGTTGTACCTACATTTGGGACACTGTGCAGGAGAAGGGTGTATGGCATAAAATGGGAAAGATGAGAAGTTTCATTCTATTCTTACTTTATATACACACAGGAGTAGATCTGGTGAAGCAGTTGAATAAAATCAGAATTACAGAATTACACTCAAACACCCAGTGAAGGAGAAAAAGTCTATCTTGAGCAAGAAAATGAGGAAATTCTTTTCTGCCACAAATGATAGTCTTGCAATAGAGTTCTGCATTCTGCTCGATGAAGAGTTTTTAATGAGATATTTTGTCAAATGGTTCTGATTGATTGAGTCAGACTGAATGCAACCATGGAATTGTAGCTGCTTCACTGGGATTTTCATCAGAAGGTATTTGGGTGGTGCTAAAATAACTTTCACTCAAGGGTTATGGCAATTGCACACAATGCACGAAATCTTCATGTTTATTCTTTACTGTCCACACAAATTGCAAGTGAGTCAGTCCCATTAGGTGAACTTTTATTAATAAATTTCTCTCTCCACACTTAAGTAAATAATTCTTGATAGGGAGAGAGAATGTTGATATCTATAAATCATAGGTTTGGACAGTATGAAAATGCAGCACTGAGAGTGTTACTGAATTGTGGCTTTTGAGAATGAAAACCAGATATTCTGGAATGCTATGTAGCTCTTCACCATCAAACAAAATTTAATATGAATTATTTAATTTGATCACAATCCAAGTTCCTACTTCTTAAAAAGAATTCAAAATCACTTTATTTTTTATACATCAGCCATCCAGAAACACCACAGAAATTATTCTCAGATGTATTCTCCCCTCCTGAACATATCCTTCCATATTCTGCCTTTCACGGTGTGATGGTCTCAAAGAAAACTTTAAATAGACACAGTAAACCAGAAGATTGGGCTACTTCATTAAACTTTCTAACCATACTTTTATCTGAATTCACAAACTTGTCAAAAATCAAAGGATTTTGCAAATAGAGTGTGATGATGTTCCAGCCCAACCCTCCCAGTTCAGCCTGGCCTCTGGTCCTCTGCTCTCTTCTCACTTCCCTGCCTTTCTCTCAGGCAGGCCACTTGCTGCATCGCCAGAGCAATTCTACAGGCTGAGTTGAGACATCCTTTATTTTCCTGTCCAGGGAGAGAAAAGATCAGAGGAAGGCAGAGGATTTTTTGTTTTGGTTTTTTTGGGGCTTGTGGGATTTTGTTTAGTTTTAACGCTTAAAGTATACAATTCTGGGATGACATTTTCAGGTCTATTTTTCAAACTCCTCTTAGATGACTTGAGGTAAAATAATTAATTATTTCTTTTTACTAGTTCTATTCTGAGTACAAAAGAGTCCAAGTTGTGATGTTCCAGCTTTGCCTTTATTGCTGCTTCTTTCCCACCATGATGCAGTGTCAATGCAACTGACAAAATGTGGCATGTATCTGTGCTGAGAGATCTGACCTGAGGCTTGTCATCAGGCTCCTGCAGGCTAGATGTCATTGACTGTTTGCCTTTGACAACCCTTTCCAGCAATTGTATCAATTAACCCTGGGGATTGAGGGTACCCCACACCAGCACAACACTCAATTTCTCCCCCCTAGGCAAGAACTTAGTGCATAATCTGAAGCAGATTTCTCCCCAAATCACCTACTGAAACCTCTTTTTAAGAAGAAGGAGAATTGGGGGACCCATGTACCATCAACAAACAAACAACAAAACATTTCTAACAATTCAAGAGCCCTTGATTGTCCAGATGCCAGCTAGCAAGTGAAAAGACTAACAGCTACCCATGCATTTTCTTTCATCATATGGGGTGTTCAGCAATCTTGAGTTGCTAAGAATAAGGGGAAAAAGTTATTCTTTAATTTGAACCCGACTTACTGGCAAATTCATCTCTGTCAGGTACATAGCAAAACAGAGTCATTTTCTCTTTTCTCTTTTTCTCTGAGCACTGCAGCCCAAAAAACCAGAGAAATTAAATTACAGATGTGAGCTGAGCAAGGCAGACTCTAAAAAGCAATGTAAACACCAAACTTGGAAACCAAACATATGAACTAAGGCAGCAAAGGAAGCTGTGAACATTTTCACACTAAATCTTGCCTCTATCAAAAGCCTGAGTCAACATATCAAAGAAATCCCATTAGTACCAAAGCAAGAGCCTAGATACAGATCCAGTGAACTACTACTGGATTTTTTGCCTCTGCTTCAGGGATTTTTCTTCTATCTACAAATCACTGTGGATTTGTTTAACGGCAAGAACTGTTTGTTTAAAACCTCAGGTGTGCTTGATATTTTCTTTTTCCAAAATCAGTTATAACCTCTATCTTTCTAAAGAAAAATTAATCCCAAATGAAAAAAAAAAAAGCATTGGCAATAGAAGAAGGTTGTTTTTTTCCCGTTTATCTCATTCTGTTCTGTTTAACCAAAAAGTAGAAAAGTTCTGGGAGCCTGCTCTTATGTTTACCTCTTATTTAAGGCTTGGCTTGAAAAAAAATTTTTTTAAAATAAACTCAGGCAAAAACTTTCCAGGAGAGTTGAGAGTTTGTGCCATAATCAACCATCTCACTCCTGTTTAAAGCACAAAAGTGTTTTTCACCAGGCTTTCAGCCAAAGATAGCTAGCTCTTATTAATAACATATTCGTACTCTGGGAGAAATCCAGCCTAAGGGTCTGAGCTATAGAGGCACTGGTCACCTGCAGCTCTCATCAACTTCAATGAGAAGTAGATGTCTCTGTAGATCAGAATTTACTGGAACAGAATTTCAGCCTCAGGATAAAATGAGACTTTTTAAAGAAATTTAATTTACAGGGAGAAATATGACTGCTTGGGGTGGCTGCAAGCTGCTATGTAAGGATCTCTCCAAAGGCCCGAGCTAGAGTTTGATGGAGTAATGGCAAGAGCATCTCCTTTTGTGGCTTCAACCCATATCGATTGTTGCTCTCCTTAATTTAAAAAAACCAACCAACCAATCAAATAAACCCCAAAACAAAACAACCTCACAACTGGAAGTAATTGATTCCAAAAGATACAGGAGGGAAATGAGAACTCCAATGGACTGTCAGGCGTAATACGAATAGTATGACAGCTTTAGCACTCAGGAATAACCGGGGCTCCTAGTTCCTTGTATGATCTTTATGTAGTAGTTACTGGTGTCAAACAAAAATTACTTTTTTTAATGAAATACATAGAATTAATTCCAGCAGTAAAAGAAAACTGTATATGTGCACATAAACACCTGTTCTTGAATCTATCAGGGAAAAAGGACTTAAGTGGAAGAAAAGAAAGGCAAAAGATGACATGAAGCAAAATGAACCTAAATTTCAGAAATCAAACAGCTAGCAAAACAAAGTTTATCTCAATGTCAACACCTAGATTACTTTCTCAGCAGATAGCTGTTTTGGGGACAACGATGATGGGGGCTCAATGGTGGCTAGAAACTGAATCAACAAACAAGGCAGTGCTTATAGGGCATGCTAAAGACTAGATTTTCAGAAGCCCTGGACATTTATTTGTTTCTTCTGTAAAACTAATTGCCACACTACTTCTGATTTCTCAAGAGGTTATGGACATATTGTTTTCCACTATTTATATCTTGAGTGTTTTTTCTGTCATGTGCCAAGTTATACACCTGGACTACTTGCAAAATTAGCATATGATATCAGTTAGACTACTATTAAGCAAAAACGTTTTGGAAGTATTTTTTACATGGACTTTTGAGATTATTTTTAAATGTAGGAATGGCAAAAATATTTTAGCTTACAGTGAAATAAAAGAAAACTGTGATATTTTATTGTTTTGTTTTCTCTGGGACAGATGTCCCTGCTCAGAGTGTTGGAACACAGCACATTCCAGCAGGGGTGTTGGAACTAGATGATCTTTAAGGTCCCTTCCAAGGTGAGGCTGTTCTTTGATTCCATGATTCTTCAGAGCAGGCTGCTGCCCAGCGGGCTGAGAATCTTTGACAATCAGGCTCCTTGGTTTGGTAGCTATTTGCTTGGCCTGACAAAAGTCCTAGCCAGTCAAATCCTTCCTGAGTCCTGAAGGTACCACATGCATTGATCTTCCTTCTCTTCTGTTACTGCTGCTGCTGATCTTAGGCAGAAGCTGAGGTATAGCTTTGTATGGAATTACTGCATTGGGTCAGCAGTCTGAATCTGCTTTAGAAATCAGTAACAGTGTTAAATCTGCATGAATTTTAATAATGGAGGAAGGAAGAATGCATTCTGAAAGCCTTTAAAGGCAAGAGTTTAATGCTGTGAGGATTACCAAGTTACGGATGGTTGATTCAGGCAAATCAATTCATGGCTGATTTAATATCCTTATATTTCTCCAACAGCCATTTTAATCCTAGAGCAAGATTCAACTTCTTTTTTTTTTTAAGCCAAACTTTTTTGTCAGTTCTTGGTCTGTGGCTTCTGCTCCAAAACCAAGCTGAAGAACAAGCAACACCAAAGGGACTGACAAATTAGAGCACAAGGCCTGTTCACATGAAAATTTATTTGGGTCACGCCTACCGAATATTTTCTGATTAGGGTAAGAATTATTAGAAGAAAACACAAAGAATCACAGAAATACTAAGTTTGGAAAAGAGCTTTAGGATGACGTGTTGAATCCATCTAAACTCTGAGCAGAGCTACAGATGGGCATTAAATGAGGTTTGCTCACCTTTTCATGCTGAAGTTGGTTGCCTTGACAGTGCGGATGACTGAGGCTTGGTCAGTCTTCCTCCAGCAAACTATTTAAAGCAGAGCAGTATTAAGTGAGTAATTAATTGCTAGCAGCCTGGTGGTTAGGGAAGGTAGGACTGTGGGGTTAAATAGCCTCAGGTGAGGGATGGAAGAAACTTGTGGTTCTATCTGGTTTTGGTGCGTGATTCACTGTCACTAGTGTGTCACAGGGGAGTTTTTGTGACCATCTAGACTGTCAGTGTCTTTACTGATTGGCAAGGACCTAATCTGAAAAGTCAGTCACTTACCAAGTCCTATCTGTAATAACTTTCAAGCAGTACTGTAAGTAGCAAGGGACATTATGTTTTTCCCTGTTGTCTTCTTCCAACAAATAGTAAATTCAACCAGCACTAAAAGCTTGCATTTATTATGCAATTACAGAATACCTCCATTAATTTAATATTAAAGTTTGTACCATGGTGCTGGAGTACCCTCCTTGCTACACTTGACCTAAGGACATCAGTACATCAAGGCCTGGTGGTAACAACCAAACAAAGCACCAAGATTTTTGCACAAAGGAGCTAAACCTTTATACATATATAAGGGATGTAGTGCACCAGCTGTGCAGCAGTGCAGTCAATATTCTACTAGGGAAGAGAGGCAACATGGAGTGGTAAAGGTAAAATGGAAAGAGAAGATGAGAGAGAAGCAGGAGTTTATATAAACTTCTCAGCCCATACCTGCTGTATGACTTCAGGCCCGTCATTTCTGTCCTTTTCCTTCCTTCTTGGTCACTGAAGCATGTACTGTTCTAGGGGTCCCAACCAATTTTTTTAGTATTTGTGCAGTGCCTATATATGGACACCCAGTTTCCATCTGGAGTATCTCAGTCCTTAGTGCAAACAACAATTAATATGCCTTATGTTTGTCTGTTTCCTAATTCAAGTTCTAGACCAAATATTGTCTTCTCTGACTTTTTTTTGCTCTACTCTGTCAGCTTGAAGCCTAAATCATGAATTTTAAGACATGTAGCTTCTCTCATTAGAGAGAAAACTGTATCACCAGCCCCTGTGATTTCAGAAGGTCCTGAATGTAATCATCTCCAGTAATTAGATCTAAGGACAGAACACTTGGGAATCTGCAATTCATGAAACTTTCAAAATCATAATTTACCCAGGTTTTTAAATGCTGACATTATCAAATGCATATGTATTAATTTAAAGGCTTCATTGGGCCTGTAATTTAGGAAGAGCAACAAAATAATCCATTGGTCTCCTGGTGCCATATCACAGCAACTTGCTAAGGGACACAGGTACTTCTATAGTAATTTAGAGAAGGATAATGACAGGAAAGCAAAAGCATTTGAACACAGCAATTAGCAGAATTTTGTTATAGTTTGGTAACTTTAAATCCATTAACTCCAGCATCCAAGGTACAAACTCAGCATACCTAATGTGTCTTGGGCACTTCCATGGGTATCATCTCCTGTCACTGGTGGGCCTAACAATGCACATCTTTGGGAACAATCAGTGTAATGTTGCTCTTTAGTATCAATTCACCTCTTTTGCTGAAACTTTGAGAATGCAATTCCTTCTTCAAGTTTGGTTGAGCTTAGAGAGCAGGTTCAAAAAAAAAAAAAAAAAAGGAGGGCATTGTGATGGTGTTCACAGGGGTTTTCAGGTGAGGGAAGAGACGAGAATGTTGACTCCATGTTCAGAAGGCTTGATTCATTATTTTATGATATACATTACACTAAAATATACTGAAAAGAATAGAAGGAAAAGTTTAATCTCAGAAGGCTAGCTCGGCTAAGAATAGAATAGACAGGAATGATAACAAAAGGCAGCTGTCTCAGACTGTGTCTGAGACATCTGGGCCTTGATTGGCCATTAATTATAAACATCCAAGATGTGCCAATCAAAAATCCACCTGATGCATTCCACAGCAGCATATAACCATTGTTTACATTTTGTTTCTGAGGCCTCTCAGCTCCTCAGAAGGAAAAATCCTAAAGAAGGATTTTTCATGAAAAGATGTCTGCGACAGGGCAGTAGGATAACGTGTATGCATTATGCATCAAGTGTCATTGCAAAAGCTTCAATTTTTACAAACTGGATAGCAATAATGAAAAAACAAGAGGGCAAAGAATAGGAAAATTTTGAAGATGACCTCTGGAAAGCATATCGCTGAGGCCTTTGTGTGTAGGGGTTTATGCTTGGTAAATTTTGGAGAATATCAAGCTCCATGATGGTTCTCTGAGTCTGCAGACTGTTTTGGATTTTTTTTTTTTTAATACTACAGGATCAAGTGCCTGTAGGTTGCATTCTAATCCTACAAACTGTGGAGAGAAAGGAGGCTTTTGCATAGATACTGTGACTTCCTTATCTTTCCAGTTCTTGATATAGGAAACAATTTCATTATTTTTAAGGATTTATCTTGGTAGGAGACAATAGTTTACAACTAACAACCCTATAATAGATGGTTTTACTCTACACTAACAATATTAACATAGTATTTAAATAAGAACAATTTGATTAAACACATTTTTATTTTACTTACATACATATTTCAGAAAACACCTATGTTATTTTTCAAATAGTTCAACAGAAAACAATTACTAAACAGTAACATTTATGTTACAGAAGTTCCAAATAAAGTTAGAGAATGGAAATAAATATTAGTGTGAGTTACAATGCTAAATCAATTTTGTCAATAATAACTTCTATTTTGCCCTATCTTCCTGCAAGGTACATAAGTTGGGGTTTTGGTTTTTTTTTTTCCAATTCCATTTGTTCATTAAATTTAGGTCAATGTTTAATACAATAAAAGTCAAGAAATCCTGAGAGAACTGGAGAGAGAACAAAGCTGGGTTTTTGATTTTAGGGGGTTGTTTTTTCTCCAATAATACTAAAGAACAATGGAAGGATGAGATCTATTAACTTAAAATGTGGAACAATACAGGAATCAATTTTTTTTTATAAACCTTTTGAAAGCTGATATTCCTTTATTGAAGAACTTTACTGTGAACAAAAATGTCTAGAGAAACTTAATATATTAAAAATAAATAAACCAATAATTTAATCATAAATAATAAAGGGGAAAGTAAGAATGCTCTGTAATTTTAGCTAAATTTTAGATTATCTGTGAAGAAACCTATACACAAGCCTAAGAAACACTTTTCTCACTTTTCCGAAACAATGACAATGTAAAAACTAAAAACAATGGTAGTCCATCCTTTGGCTTTGCAAAATAGAAGAACAAGGCAAAGTATTAAGATTTCTTTATACAAAATATTGTGTATTTAAATGTTTCATATTACTTTGTGCATGCCTATGTGTACATACATGCAAAAATATTCTATCCCTCTTTGAGCAAGAACACATAAATACAAAAAAAATCTTCTGAGCCATGATTAACGTCCATTTACCCTAGGCTACTGAAATGATGGTAAAAATAGGGACATCAAAATGCATTCAGCAATGTTTCTTATGTTCTGTAATTACAAGCACAAAACACTGCATGTTAAATAGAAAATTATTTTTTCCTCAGAATTAGCCCATATGCACAAGTTCTGAATTGAATCCTCCTTGCTCTCCAAAGGTTTCACTATGCAATTTTAAATATTACATAACTATTATGATTAACATGGTAATAACACTTTTCTCAAGTCTATATTGCCAAAATCTCTATTAGAGATGCAACAGTCATGTGAAAATAGATTATTAAAAGTAGTGGAACGTGTAGACATCTCATATACAAAAAGGCAACCTCTATTTCCCTCTAAGGCAAAATAAGTGCATCAAAATCTCTGCACAGCTTGCAGGGCAGAGAAATTGGTATTTTCAAAGATAGATTTTTAGAGATTTTTTTAAACAAAACCAGTCTTCTTTCCAACATTTTGAAACAAGCTTCCGTTATAGATAACTTTCATTAGGATATTTTACATTAAGTTTTTATTTCTAATTGTCATGGCTTAACTCCAGATATAATCTCGGCCCCACGCAGTCGCTTCTTCACTCACTGGTGGGGTGGTGAGGAGAATTTGAAAAGTGATAGAATTCATGGGCTGAGACAAAGACAGTTCAATAGGCAAAGCAAAAGCAGCACACATAGGCAAAGCAAAACAAGGAATTCATTCACCCCTTCCCATGGGCAGGCAGGTGTTCAGCCACCCCCATGGAAGCATGGCTCAATCACACGTAGCGCTGACTTGGGAAGACAAACACCATCACCCCCGATTTATTCTTCATCACTCTTCATTATTCTTCCCCCAGCTTTCCACCCTAGCCATGATGCCATTTAGCAGGGTATGGGGTCAGCTGGGATCAGCTGATCTGGCTGTGTCCCCTCCCGGCCTCCTTGCTGGTGGGGTGGGGTGAGAGCCAGAAAAGGTCTTGGCTCTGGGCAAGCACTGCCCAGCTACAATGAAAGCTTCCCTGAACTATCAACAGTTTTCAGTAGAAATCAAAACCACCTACTGTGAAGCAAATTAACTTCACCCCCGTCAAAACCAGCACAGCATTAGATTTATATTTTTCCTAACAATGAGATAAATCATAAGCTAAAGGGGAGTTCATAGAACATAAACCAGTAGCAGCAAAAATCTTGTTTAAAATATGTTTTCTAAACCTATGACTTCTAAAGTTCAAATCTCCCCTTGGTCTACAGAGCTTTTTTTTTTTTTTTTTGGTATCACAGGTATAAGTAAAACTTAAACAAAAAATTAATTATTTATTTCCCAGCATGCAAACTGTGACTTACAGAAATGTAGGAGAGAATTGAAAATCCTACACTCTAAATGACAGGGGGGGGTTTAAGTTTTGATGAACACAAAGCAGAAAAAAGAATATTATAACATATCAATATTTGTGAAAAATTAATGAAGACAATTTTAATACAACTTGTGCAATACTGTGTAATACTACTTCAATAATTACTTATCAGAACTAAAGAAGCATCAGAAAAGTGAAAAAAAGAATGAACAGGAATGTGTCTGGAGTACTTTGACAAGTGGCATAGAGAAAACAATAAATAAAAATGAAAAGATGAAAGCTAACCTACTTTAAAGATAGTTATGAAAGCTTGCTTTTCTTTATTTATTTTTTAAGAGTTGTTTAAACTGCTTATTTATAATTGAGCCTTTCAAATACACATGATTTGTTAGAGTAATATGTACTTCAGCTTTGTCTCACTCTCTTTCTGTCTTCAGATTGACTGCTATTTGAAGGCCTTATTTTATATGGCTGGACTAATGCTATTGCACAAATTGCCACCTTTTCAAGGCTGTGATTTCAACCTGCCTGAACAACCGCCACTTTAGCACCACAATAAAAAATACCTTTTTGTATAACAACTCTCTTCCTTTTAGGAAGAATAATGAAACAAAGCAAAATAAAAAGGCACAACCATCCCTTTTCCCAGAAGAGTCAGGCTCTGGGGACATCTCCTCCCCTCTCACCTTCCAGAGTTTCAGAGCTGCTGCACCGACACGGGCACTGCAGCACACAGCTGCTGCAGCACTGCTCCCCCCAGCACGGCCTGTGCTGCCCCACAGCTGTCCCCAAAGCCAACCTCGCTGTTCTGTGGGGTTTTCCAACACCCACACCCACTCCCCAATTGCACCGGGGCTCCTTTTCTGCTCCCCCTGCCCAGTTTCCAGGGTCCCATGGAGCTTCCTCCTCTTTTCTCTCCCTGTCTCCTCACTGGAGGCAGGTGACACTTCCTTCAATAAAATAGTCCCTGGGAAAACACAGGGACTTGGATGCTTCAGGTGAGCCCCTGGAGTGCAGGGTTGCATGTCTACACTGACCCCAGTGTGCATATCCCAGATTTTATCCATATATTAGGCTAAAAGTGGTTGCCCTCAGTGCTCTTAGATGTCTAGATCATGCCTGCCTAGCTGCAAGGTTTTGAGTTTATGTTGTAATTACCCAGTCAGAGAACCAATTTTAACTTGGCAAAAGATCCAACACTTCAATTCTTGTTGTTCATGCAAAGGTCACTCTTTAAAAAAATTAATCAAAGTTTCAGTCCCCCTAACCTGTATGAGTAGATGTTTAATTAAGTATTTTTGACTAATAGCCAGCTATCTTCAGCATGGATGTCCACTTTCACTGTCTTGACTCTGGTCTAATGGAGATGGTCAACTTATTCCTTGCCAGAACAATTATTATTTCAACTTCCAACTTCCCTTTTGCTTTCCATTAAACTACATCCTATAAAATGAGGCTAATTCTTAGTAAAACTAAGCTAAAACAGAGAGAACTGTTTTGTGCACCTGACAGCTCTCATTTAAATAATAAGCTAATAGGAAGTTTTCATCATGCAGACAAGACCCAGAGAAAATTCTTGAATATGAAGCAGAATTTGATCCTCATCCAGATACAGAGTTGTCCTTGCTACAGTTGACATGGGGGGCATCAGAGGAGAGAAACTTGGAGCTGTATTTTTATGCTGAATTTTTTCTGTGAATAAACAGAATTTCAGTCTCCAGGACCTTACATGGTACAGCACACAATATAAAATATCTCATTAAAAATATTGTTAGAAGCAGCCTTCAGATGACAGATTTTCATTATTCTCTCTCCTAGTTCAGACTTCACTTCACTGAAGAAAACACCAAACATTTCTTACATATCTGCTACCTACATTTGGACTGTAACATATTGCAATTTGATCCTATGACATTAATGAAGTGGTCAGGTGTCAATTCTGCAAGGGTCATAATGTCAGATACAACTAATCACTTAATATACCTAAAAATCTGTCTAAATAGAGACTGAAGTCCAATGAGAAATCCTTTCAAAGAATAAAGGAGGGTGTTTACTTCTTACTTTGCCCAGTAGGCGAGGATGAGCTGCAGTTTGCTGTTACAAAAGTGCTCTGAGCCTTTGCCCTTCTTGCTGCAAAGCAGTGTCTTGAACCATCAGCTCCAGCTGATGATCCTTGTTCTATGTAACCAGGGGTGGGAGAGGGAGAGCTCCTACAAGGAGCGCCCTGCATGCTGAAGATCTCAGATTTTGTTCCAGAGTTTCACCTGGGAACACATGGAAATGTCAGAACCATAAATTGGCTTCTCTCTGCTCTTTACCACAGACATAACATTGCCTTCCCAAGGCCCTTATTTTCTTCTGCCTTGCTCTAGCCACAAGCAGCTGCTGCTGAACAGCAGTGCTCACAACTTTTGAACTCAAAGGTAGGTCCATCATTTTAAGTTGCTCCTCTGCCATCAGCAATGGAGTGTACTGGTTGCTCACCCCAGGTCAGGATTTAAACTACATAAGGCATAAAATATTTTAGGTTTAGACATGGCAAAGATTAAATTCTTTACTCAGAGGTAATGAGATGGTAGTTTGAAAGGAAGTACTCGATTATTAGCAGTCAGTTAATGAGAAAAGTCAATCTTAACTCCTTAGGAATTTGTCTAGAAATCCCCTAGCAATATGGAATTTCATTTTATTAGCGCAAACTATGGAAAAACTTAACTCCTTCATATCCTTCAAAACTGATGTCTTGTATTTTTAAAGTTTCTGAGAATTATTTAGTTGGTGAACATCTGACTGGAAGACATGATGTGATTTCAAGAGAAATATTTTTTAAAATTAGACAGAAGTCAATACTTTTTAATAGCAACAACCCAGCAGCCAAAAGAGTTTAGTACCTGCATCCTCCTGGGGAGCAATTTAGGTATTTGGGTTCTCACAATTAACAGGTGCTCGTGAAGGTATTTAACTATGAAACATTAGTACCCAGCAGATTTTCATTGCCCTCTTGAGTACCGATATTGGAGTGATACCATTTCAATGGGGAAAAAAACCAACCAAAACAAAACAAACCTGAAAATTATACCTAGCCTAAAAATTTCAGATACGGTGCCAAATATGTTGCAAAATACAGCCATGGTCACGAGAAGGGCATAGTGGATGTTGAAGTGCTACTGTGGCAGAGGGTTAGTGCAGCTGGGACTGCTCTGGAACATCTGTAAAACAAAATTCAGAAAAGAAGATTATACCGATATGTCATCTAATGCAGCTTAAAAATAAATAACTACATAAATAAATAACCTTTTGGACTCCAAGCCCTTGCTTAGATCCTGAACAAAAGTAACTCTAGCTTTTCTTGTGTATTTCTGTCCCAACACTCCTGCAGCAGTCATTTCATAACAGACCACACTGTCCTTTTTTTTCTTTTTGTATCAAAAAAGTATAAAGGAGAAAAACGCATCTATATTTAACTTCAGAACTGTCCATTAGCCATGCAAAACCACAAGTAGGCATTTCAACTAGTAAACCACCGACCACTTCGCTGCTAGGGCAGGCTGGCAGGGGAGCGCTGAGGCACAGCAGCGCGCGATGCTGCGGTGCGGGCAGCATCAGGCGGGCACACTGAATAAACGCTGCCCGTGCCCGGCGCGGGTCCGCAGGTGTGTCCGGCAGCGGGGCCGCGTCCCGCTCTCCGCGGGGAGAGCGCCCAAAGCCGCACGGGGCGGCAGCGCGCAGCTCGCGTCCCGAACCGACGCCCCCAACACCGCCAAAAGTTTCGGGGGCCGGCGCCCAGCGTGCCCGCCTTGCCCCGCTCTCCCTCCTGGAGCGCGGCCCTGCGGCACAGCTGGCTGGGGCTGCCCCCGCCCCGCACACCCCGGCGGCGGCAGGGCCGGGCAGGGCCGCTGCTCTGCCGCCCCCCGGCGGGCTCCGCGTCCCCGCCCTGCGCCCGCCCGCACCCGCGGCGCGGAGAGCGGCAGGGAGCGCGGCAGGGAGCGCCCGTCCTGCCCGCCGGCCCCGGGGCGCCCGGCCGCCATGTGAGAGCGGCGGGCCCGCGGCGGAGCCCGTCCCCGGGGCGGCGGGGCCGCACCGCCTGCGGCCGCCGCGCCGCGCTGCGGGCTCGGCAGCTCTGCGGAGCCGAGCGGGCAGCAACAAGCCGCCCCGGCCGCCCCGGCCGCCCGCGGCCCCGAGATGGGAGCCGGGCGCGGGCAGAGCGGAGCCGGGCCGAGCCGCCGCCGGGACTGAGCGCGGCGCCAGCGCAGGTACGGGGGAGAGAGGGGGGCACGGAGGCGCCGGGCCACGGGGGAGCCGGACGGGCTGGGGAAGGGGCTGGCCCGGCTCCCTCACAGCTGCACCGGGAGGGGTCGGGCGGCGCTGCCCGGCCCTCCGGAAAGTTTGGGCGGGCGGCGCGGAGCCCCGGCTCCCCTGCAGCGGTGTCGGGCGGGCGGAGCGCGGTGCCCACGATGCCATCGCCGAGGGCCGGCCAGGCGGGCGGCTAGAGAGAGAGAGGCTTCTAAATGGCTTTGGGGAGCGGTACCGCGGAGGTGGGGTCGTGCTGGGAGGCTGCACCGGCATTGCTTGTCGTGGCCGGAATAGTGTACGTATTTTGGTTTGGGTTTTTTGGTTTTTTTTTTTTTTTGTTTTGGTTTGTTTTTTTTTTTGTTTTTTTTTTTTTTTTGTTTTTTTTTTTGTTTTTTTTTCCCGATTTGGCGTGCAGTGTTTCAGGGAGAGGAGCCGGGAGCGCTGCCTAACTCCTGGAGGATGTGGGTTAAATGAGCCTTGGCTGCGGAAACTCGGAGCGGTTCTACCTTGTCTTTCGAACACGGGCGAGGAAGAGGTGGTGTTGTGTGCTGGTTCGGGTAGTTCGGAAAGGAGGTAGTTTGTCTTTGCTCGCTTTGGTGTGCTTGGTTTTAGTTGTCTGTTACAGAAACGTGCTCGCTGGTAGGTATTTAAACAGAACCCAAACCAGCGTACTTCGGACTGAATAAGATGTTAATAAAAATCATCGTGTGTGCAGACAGTGAATAGCACTGAGCTAGGTAATTTCTATTCCGGACCCTGCTGGACTTTGGGGAGTTCCATTTAATCCGTCGGGCGTCCGTCCTCTTCACATGTTGTCATTTGAAAGTTAAAAATAACCCCCCAAGCGCTCTGAGTTTTGCCTGCCCCTGCCTTTGCCAGCGCGGATTCCCGGAGTTGTGCGCGGTGCTCTCTCGGAGCCGAAGACGCCCGGTCCGTGTCCAGAGCCCTGCTATTTATAAGAGTTGGCAGAGCGGGGGAGGAGGAGGAGGGATGCAGCAGCAGGCTGTTTGCCTTTTGCATAAACTACCGAGGCAGGTTGCATATTGTTTGAGATGTTGCATCGGTGGAGGCGAGGCGGGGTGCGGGGGGGGGAAGAAGTGCAGAAGCTGAAGTATTCCTAATCCTTCTTTTCCTAGGGACTGTGGCTTTACGAAGCGCTTCCCTCCGATGTGAATGCAGTGTCCCCTGTGGGATGCAGTAGGTGATGCCCAGCTCTACTGCAATGGCAATTGGAGCTTTCTCTAGTTCTCTTCTCGTAACCTGCTGCCTCATGGTTGCCCTCTGTAGCTCCACCGTTCCCGTACAAAAACTGGCCAAGGCTCAAGATAAACAGGAGATAAAGACGAGCCAGGAAAAGAGAGATCACACGTCTGCAAGGGACAGCCAGACGGGTCCAGGGAAAATGAATGAGATCGGCAGGAGCGGGAGGGAGGAGGGTGGCAGGGACTGGAAGAGCAAAGGAAACAGGAACTACTCGAACAAGGAGTCTTGGACTAAGCAAAAGCAGGCTTGGAGCAGCCAGGGGACAAGCAGTAAATCGGCGAGCATTCAAGTGCAAGAGCAGAGGGATGCTGCTCCCGAGGAACCTCAGGTGGCTGAAGATTCCTCTCTGCCAGCCTCTGTTGCGAGCGCCACTGCCGAGCCCCCGGAGGAGTACGCGTACCCGGACTACCGCGGCAAGGGCTGCGTGGACGAGAGCGGCTTCGTCTACGCCATCGGCGAGAAGTTCGCGCCGGGCCCCTCGGCCTGCCCCTGCCTCTGCACCGAGGAGGGCCCGCTATGTATCCAGCCCGAGTGCCCCAGGCTCCACCCTCGCTGCATCCATGTGGACACCACGCAGTGCTGCCCGCAGTGCAAGGAGAGGAAGAACTACTGCGAGTTCCGAGGGAAAACCTACCAGACCCTAGAGGAGTTCATGGTAAGGAACGAAGCCAAAAGTCTTTTTGTGGGTTTTTCTCTTGTTCAAAGTGGTGTTATGGTCTTTAACTGTTTTCTCAGGGAGTGTTCTGTGTCTCCCCGTCCTCTTCACATTTTTGTGTTAATATTACTTCTGCAGTCCTGTAAAACATTCCCCTTAAACATGACCTTTCTTGCTCTATGGTACTCTAACATTTTTAAGTGAAGGTGCTGATCTTTATTAATTCCTTTGGTATTTACAGTAAAAAATGCTACTTGGAAGGATGCTGCTCCGTGGTGTTTTGGATTTTGTGAAAATTTTCAGCAATATGTTTGTTTCTTTATTTAACTATTAACTGTTAAACTTCTGTCTTGCAGGATCAAGCAGGGTTTTGTGGGCTGACCTCTATTCCTAGTAATGTTTGTGATGATCCCTTCTTTTTGAACAGTCATTTCTTTTTCCTTATTAACTATTTAGGCAGTGCTGCCAAGATTGCCTAATGTTTGCTTTCTGTGAATGACTATAGGTCTTCTTTTTAATAACAGCATAGTTTGCAGTCTTGATTGCAGTGATACCTAAAGAAAGGACTTGAAAAGCTTCATGTTCAGGGAAATCCTTTCAGACTGGGGTCTTTTTAGCATTATTATGCAAGGTTGTTATCATTGAAAATGCAGGATGTTACAATGCACTCCAAAGTTTTGGAGTTGGGGGCAGTTTTCTGGTTGTTTACGTTGTCTTTTTCCATTTAGTATTTTATTGTGGTTGAGACCTGTGAGCAGGCTCTGAGATTGGTTTGTGAAATTTCCTGTGAGTGACTGTTAGATACAGGGCTGTTCCAAAACCCATTTCTGAATACACTGGAGAATTTCATGCTGAATGTATTGAGGGGAGTATGAAATATAATTCAAGGTTCTGGAAGCTGAGCCCCTCTCAGGGTGGAGAAATAGAAAGTGAATTTTTAAAGGCTGAAAGTAAGCTGTCACCTTTGCTCTCTGGTGTTTGCACATTCCTGAAAACTTAGTTTTGCTTCATAATGTCTTTCCATGTTCTTCAGTTTAAGAGAAAATAAAAGATCAGAGTTACTTTCTCCATAATAAGAAAGAGCATTGTCATTTGCTCTCCTTAGGCAATAATGGGCAGAGCACTGATGAATTGCAAGGTATGGCAGAAAACATTGTAACATCCTCCCTATTTCCATGTAATCCTCAAAGGTTACATTCAATTTCAGGATGAAGTTTTCTACTTCAGAGGGAGCAGCTACCTTAACAGCAGCTAGTTGGTGTGAGCTTTTCAGAGAGGGCGTTTGAGATCCTTTCTTTCCCAACAAACTTAATTCTTGAGGAGTGGCCAAAAGATGAAGCTTCTCCACACCTACTCCATAGGTTTGTGTTTTAAAGGCTTCTCCCTGCTTTTCATTCACTCTCTTCTGCAGAGTTCCATTTCTTAGCCTTTTTCTGTAGTGGTGTGGTAGTAATGGCTGTAAAGCAAGCCTAAAATACTGTGTTAAATATGTAGTAAGTGTAGAACCTCAATGTTCCCTTGCACATTTGAATATGACTGACAGCCTTGGTAAAAAAAGTGTTGAACAGAGACATTTATAGAAATGTCCTGAAAAGAATTTGGTTTCCAGCTTTTTCATTTGATTCAGCTTTTAGCCCTTGGCTTCATATCTTCCTCTAAAGAAACACTTCTGCTTTGTTTTACCTGGCTATGGAAACACAAGTGAGAAGGGATGTCTTCTCAGTACAAGCAAGGAAAGCTATGGATGCAATTAGGCAGTGGAAGTGCAGCCTGATTATTTTCCTATGTGAGAACCTTGTTTTTTAGTTGAGATTCAGTGTTGGCTCCAATATTGTGAGCACAAGCTGTAAGTGCAGCTGTTTGCCCAGGCCACTGCAATCAGTGGAGTTGTCTGGCAACACAAGGTACAGATGTAGTCAGGTTGCTGCTGCTCAGTGGAAGCAATTGCAGAATGCAAGCAGCAGTTTCAAAGGTGATTTTGTGAGTTTAAACTTGATGGTCTTAAGCTGACCATGCAATCTCTTGATTAAGGTCAGGGAAGGAGTTATAAATGGATAGTGATGTGATTTTTCTCTGCGTCTGCTCCTACTATTTGTGGCAAAGAGTACCAGACATCACTGAAGGAAGAAAAAGGTGACCTCCTAACATTTAAGTGACATTTTTCTTACAAACATTTATGTATAGATGTGTAATTATGCATGCAAGTTTGTGAGTCTGCTATATAAAACTCCTATATGGTTTGGCATGGCAAAGAATTGCCCTGACTGGAGCCAGCAGCTGAGTGTGCCAGGGAATTTGAGGTTTCATGTGTTTCTTCTTTGGTTTGCAGTCCATCCTTCAGGCTTTGCTTGCGTGTGCATGTATGCATGCATTTTTGTGTTTTCAAAAAGGACGTGGATGTCAGCACAACACACAGCTTGAGTGTAGGGAAAGGATGGAGTCTCATAAAGATGTTTCCATCAGCACCACTCTGGTCACCTGTGGGTACTGTGGGGCAGAATAGCAGTGTGATCACAACATCCATATTAGTGGAACTGGTAGCAAAATCTTTATTTGGTGAAATGTAATGGCTGTTAAAGTTGTGCTCTGAAGCTGAAAATTTCTAAAACACGTGGTCCAGTAAATTTCAAATTTTCAAGTAAAATTTGAAAATGAAATCTTCCAAGTAAAATTTGAAAATGAAGGCTGATGTATAAAGTCTTAAGAGAATGAGGAACTGTCTTCAGAAGTGCAATGTTTTGGAAAAGACCTATAATTTTGAAACCTGTTGCTTTGTGTCTTTTACAATTTCCTTGCTACCACAAGTGGTATTTGTTTTGTGGGTAAGTTACTTGGAAATCTGGAAGTCAACAAACTCAAGTTTTGAAAGATCAGTGGTATTTTGAAGGCACAGAGGAGTAAAAGCATGGCTGGTATGTTTATTATTGTCAGTGTAACCCCATTCATGTTCTCCTGGGTTATGTCAGTGGCAAGAAAATATTAGTAAAAATTCCAGCACTAAAGATAAGAAATTTGGGATTATGACTGGTTTTCTTTTTTTTTTAAATTTAGGTGTTTTTAAGGCTTAAGGAACCAAATGTAGATTGTATATCTGTTATTAATCCAGCTTTATGTTGGTTTTGTTTTGATGTCTATTTGGCTTGTAATAAAGTTGGACATTTGGTAGGGGAAGCTCAAATAACTTTGGACTACAAATGATTTGTCACTTCTTAATTATGACAATTTACCTTAAGCTTCTGAATAGACCTACTACCCTTATTAAGCTACAGCTTTCTTCACACCCTACCAGTGGAAAATGTAGCAATTTACAAGCAGTTTACACAGTAGTGCATTTGCTCTTTTACAGTGCCTGCAACTCCTATACCTCTGCTCATAAACTTCCCTTTAAACAATTCTAAAGAGCTAGGGTTTTTTTGCCATCTGTAGTCTATTTTCTGCAGGTTTTATGGCTGCCTGGTGAATACACGAGACTTCTGTTGCCTCTTGTTGTCTTCCTGCAGTTTTTTCATAGGTAGAACTGCTGCTGCTACAGAGTTAACAGCTTCATCTGTAGACCATGGAGATGTGGTATCATTAGTTATCAGAGAGAGATTGATATTATTTCCAGTCCAGCCTGGTTATGTCAGAAGTGGTGAGTGTGAGTGCTGCTGGGCTGGTCATTCCCCACAGGAACAAGAGGGATGCTCCTTGCAATGACTGCCACTGGGAACTGCCCTGCAGGGAATGTGCTTGTGCTGCATGAGTACAGAGGGGAAATGAAGGACCAAATGTGGCTTTTCATTCTGATTTATTTAGCTGCTGTTACATACAGAGACTGTCTTATTGTCACTCTCTCTAGTGATAATTATGTCTCCAAGTATTAAGCTGCCTTTAAGGTGCAGAAAGTGGGGGATTTCTACAGTTCCTGCTGTATCCTGATGATCAGTAAAAAGCAATGTGCTATTGTTTAGTCCAAGGATGAACAGACAATGGCTGACACTGATACCATTTTAGCAGCCACTGTGGTTTACTTGCATGCCTGAAAAGAGCTTTGTAGAAATAACCTCGTGGAGACCCTCCTTCCTGCTGCCATTACTCAGGTTGGTGGGTTGTACAGATGTCAGTACTTAACAAGGGTGTATTGTAAATATTACTCTGAAATCCTATGATCTATTACACTAGAAGTGTCTTCATTACTGCAGTATCACATTAACAGTACACTTTGTTGACAAAAGATGTAGTCTTCATGTGTGTGTGCTGTATAGGACAGAAATGTGTATCAGGAATCATCATTATTAGAATAAGAATTAGATCAGTTTTGTTTCTCAACCAATAGTACATGACTTATTATTCTGAGAATTTCAGCCTTTGTCAAATTTGGAAATCTAGTAAACCTATATAATTAGAATATACTTAAATTTTACAGAGGAGAGTTTTTACAAATAACTTCTTGCCTTGTTTCCTGACTGTCATCAGATACTCTAGTTTTTATACCACTTCCAATATTGAATGACACAGCTACTAAGCAGTGTCCTGGACTAATCAATGCCTGTTGCAGTAACTACTGATCTCATTCAGCTTTGATAGCTGGCAAATTTGCATCTTTTCCAAGTCATGGCAAAAAGTGTAAAATTTGATTTAAAGCTGTAGATTTGCCTTGTTCATCCTGATCTTTGGAACCGAGTGCTGGTATTTTTTCAAGTACGATTATTGTATTGTAGGATTATTATATTGCATAAAATTTTTATATTAAAACTAATATTTTAAAAATCAATCCTCCTTAAAAGCCATGTTTTTATAATTTAGTAAGTGTTGTTTCTAGGTATAACTCTAGAAGGAGGGATTCTTCTTATTGACTTAATACTTAGGAGCTCGGGTTTGCTGACACTCAAAACTTCACATGTGGTTCAAGTGATTACTTGAAATACCTGAGCCTTTCAACTCTGAGCATTGGATCAGAAACCTCCTCATGTGCTGACACTCCACCTCTGGAAATGAATGTAAAAACAATTACAGGACAAAGTTGTCCCAAAGTCTGCAATAAAGATCTTCTGCACTGGACTGTCAGCCTCCGTGTGGGATTTCCTAAACATATGTGTGGTGTTGTCGTTGGTAGAGTGTAAAGCAAAGAGAAAATGCAAAGTGAGTAGCCAGCAAAGGAAACCTGAAATAAATAATAATAATAAAAGCAGAAAGCAACACAGCAGGAGACCCTATTTAGGCTTTCTAAGCAGAGGGAAGGGCGTGAGAGATATCTGAGTGCATAAGCGAATAACAGCCTTGGCAGGTGGGAAGGGAAGTAGCAAAGCATGAATGAGCATTTAGTTGGAGATGATGCTTTGCAAGCAGCAGCATGTTTGAACTTTGGAAGTGAGAAGGATGTGAGAGGCAAGCAAGCAGAGAATGGATTTCAGGAAAAAAATGTGATAGGCTGCCTGAAAAATAGGGAGAAGAAGCAGATGATCTGCAAGTTAGACATCTGGGTGATTCTTCAATGTGAATAATTATTTTCTTCTTTAGATTTTCGTTTTTTCTTCTCTTATTGGAGAAGTGAAATGAGGGATTGTCTGCATCAGCTGGAATCTGGAATGAAAAACATTCCATAAAAAGAACAATGTCCTCCTTAAGTAAATCAGTAATCTGCACAGATTTTAGATTTAGAGGCTCACTAATAATAACGTTCAGCTGCATTTTCATCATCATGGGTACCCATGTGGTTTTTTGGAGTGCAGCAATGAGATTTACAGTATAGCATTTGTTGCTCTTCACATCCTTGCTTCCCTCCATCTTGTGTGGTATGAGGATATCAGCAGTGCAGGTGAGATGTGCCTGGTCAGGAATGGTGAGGAGGACAGCTGGAATTGTACATGTGGCAGATGCAGACATTTCAAAGTCCATTTTTTACTAAAGAGAGTCTTGCTACTCTTTTGTTGGGAATTAATCTTTGAAGTAGGTCTTTCAAGTAACTATCTCAGGGTATTCCTATTCTGTAAGAGTTCTTCAAACTCAGTAACATTTTGCTAGGTATAAAGGATTACCTGTATTTTCCTTCACCCCTTTCTTTGAATTTCAACTTTCTTTCAGAAAGTTACAATTATTAGAAGAATTGTCCAAAACCAATTAACCTATGGGAAATACCTGAATTCAAAAGGATGGGGTTTTTTCTTGACTTCTCTTTGAAAAATAGAAATTTCAATAAAATGTTAACTTTCTGCTACCAAAATACTTTCAAACCTGAAAAAATTACAGTAAGGATTTCCATTAAAAGAATTTTCAAACTTCATTTAGCAAAACTTTTCTTCTTAAAATACATTTTTTTTTCTCCAAATTATTTTTGAACCTCTAATAGAACTAAACGAGATTATGAGCTTAATTTTCATGAAGTTCATTTTCATAGTTCAGGCAGACTTCATCTTCATTAGAAGTTCGGTGAGGTAATTTTTAATTTGTATTAAAAGTCTTGACTGTTGTTGTTTTCAACATCCCTCTTGACTTTCCCATTTTGTATGTAGGTTCAGACAAGAACCTGTTTTGTTTTGGAACCTTTTCCTGCTGTGGTTCTATAACATTGCAGGAGCCCAGTCTTGCTCTCTGCATTATTTAGGCCACAAAACCCATTTGTTTTAGAGTGGAGAGGGAGAAAGGCATGAAGGAAAGAACATTGCAGATGAGAGGGGAGCACTGCACACTCCAGGAGAGCATTAAGTGGCAGAGCTGAGGGTGCCTGGGTTTGTGTTTCAGGTTTCTCCGTGCGAGAGGTGTCGCTGTGAGGCCAATGGCGAAGTGCTGTGCACGGTGTCAGCCTGTCCCCAGACCGAGTGCGTGGATCCCGTGTACGAGCCCGACCAGTGCTGCCCCATCTGCAAAAATGGTGAGTGGTGCCTGCAAAGCTCCTCTGCCACAGAGAAGATCCATGGTGCCCTGTTCTGCCTTTGAAAAAGGAGTCAGATACTTGTCTTTTTCCTTGAATGGAGATGAAGTTGTGTGTGGATGGTGTAATCCTGTTGTGAGGAATCAGACCTCCCTTGATTGTGGTGGACTCAGTTATCACCTACATGGATGTTAATGCCAGCTGTTGGTGTATCTCTTGTGTATATAATTTGCACGACCTTGTTGTGGTTGTGTTTTATCTAGGCACACAAAATGGAACTCAGACTCTTCATATTATCCACCTTGCAACATGAGCAGGAATAGCTGCTTTTGTTCTCCATTCATATTTGTTTCCCTTTCAGATATTCTTCTCCTTTTTTTTCCATTTTTCTTTCCTTAAGGCAAATCAAACGTACCTTATTGAGTTCATCTAATTTTCATACCTAAATGAATTAAACTCCCAAGTTTAATTGAATATTTTTTTGTAACTAAATTGGACAGAAAGTCTCTCTATTCCCAGCAAGAGCTTGTATTAGATCAAAGTCTTAGTCTATTTAGATGAAAGAAATTACATGACATACTAGCTCATCACTTATAAAGAAGGAATGATAATTTATTAATAGAAATGAAAGCTGCAAAATCTCAAATGAAATTATATTTAAAATTAAAAAGGACATTTAAAAATACTCAGATAATGTTCACACATCTATTATTTCTCTTGAATAGGTAGGTTTCATTACATTTGCTAAAACAAACTGCTTAAAATTGTGGGAAAGTTGGGGGAGGAGAGAGTGTACAGCATATGGTTTCCACAAATTCAACAGTAGATGATAAGAGATTGTTAATTGCATTGGAGGAGTTTCATTTGTATGGATATAAAAGTAATTGCTTCATATCCCTTAATTGGTTGTTACAACCCTGAAGGAATTTATTCTTGGCTGTAGAGCTTAAGGGCACTCTTCTTTTTGGAGATGAGGACAGGCATTTTTCAAGGCATTTAGGGACAGTTCCTGAGAAAGTCTGAGTTTGGAAGCTGGTGATGTCATAGCCAGCTAGTCTGAAGGATCCTTTAGCACTTGTTTGATGGCATGAATGTCACTGACATTGTGCATGACATGCTCTGCTGCAGTTCCCCAGGTCAAAGGGACTTTAGCTGGCACAAAGTCTGTTTTCAGTATCAGGGATGGAGTTACAAGCAGAGTATGTTTAGAGTCTGTAGTCTTTCTCATTGAGCTTGTCCAGTGGTCTTAACAGTGTTTGGAGCTGGGCTGACCTTCCATCAGCGCACATTCTCTCACAAGCAGCAACATAATGCACAGTAGTGGCAATCTCCCATTGATGGCTCTCTTTTGGATTAAGGTAGTGTAGCAGTGCAGGATTTGGCTTGGCTGTTCACACAGGTTCCCTGACACTTTTCCCAGAAATGAGGAAACTATACATGAAAGATGCCTTTTGTTGTGAGGAAGCTGCCTTTTCAGAGCTGGTAAAGCTGTATTACCTGAGTTCTACCAGCAAGAAAAGGATGATCTTGTCCTCAGCATCTGAATCCCCAATATTACATGAGTATTTCTCCCATATAACTATGAGCTGGCATCTCTGACCCAGTTTCAGACCAAGGTGACCACAGCTGCCTGTTTCTAGTCAGCTGTACTGTCACTTCTCTGCATGTCAGAGAACCAGCAGTGGCTTTCCTTGTTAGCTTTCAGATGAAGAAGAAAACCATTAGCAATAACAACAAGACCAAGATAGCTCAGAAGCAGCTCAGCTTTTCTGGATCAGCAGTTTCAGTATAATATCACAAAGAAACTTCTGAGGAACCCTCTCCACTGGGGGAGTGCATTTAAAAAAAAAGGACTGCTTGCTTTTCGAGCTTAAAGTGTGGTACCGGTGCAGTTCTCTAGGAACTTCAGTGAATTGCTCAATGTTTTTAATTAGACTGGAGCAAAAACCTACTGAGCAGGAAAGCCTAGCCTGCCTCATCCTCTCATTTTCAAGCCTGGTGGAACAAATGTGCTGTGAATGTGGGTTGGAGAAACAATCATTGTGTTGTGCTTCAGGGTTGATTGTTGCAGCGATGACATCAATGACATCGTGTTAGTGACACAAAAGGGCTCAGGGTGATGTACAGGGAGCTCAGCCTTTAACCTGAATGGTGGGAAGGGTGGAGCCATAGAAAGCATCCAAGTGAGGTATCTGCCATCAGGACGTGCAGTGAACAAGAAGGGGTGGGAGGTGAAGTTTGGATTCTCTACTTTACTAGCACTGGTATATGCTTTACTAGCATTTGGATCCTTTACATTTACTAGCATTGATGTGTTGAAAATGCACACAGTCAAACTGATTTCCCTGCCTTTCCTGCCACTTCTTAACATATAACACCTTCCCAGCTTGCCTGGTGGAAGATTGCTGGCAGTGACCCAACAGTGAGAGCTGAGTGACTGCCTCTGTCACTGGTAAGAATGCCCAAAATGCCCAATTAGAAGTGTGGAGGAGATCCAGTGAAAGCCTGTGGTTATTAGAAATTAATGAATTCAGTACATTGACAGGTGTGAGACCCTGTGCCTTCTCTTGTAGGAAGGCAGGCATGTAGTTGGCTTCTCTATTTTCACAAATTTGCTGGCAGCCCTTACGAGGAGAGGCATATGTGTAACTGCACATTGGGCTTACACAACTGCACATGTGGAGCTACAGACTTGCTTTGGGTGCAAGCAGTGGTGAATGGAAAACTTGTGGAATTAAAGAGTAGTTGTATGTGTAGTATTTAATAATATTCTATATCACATCCTGACTTTCAAAAAGAAACCTGGATACTTTCATAGCTGAAGATAGTATCTTCTTTGTGGGCAGGGACAGGGAGTGCTATAAAAGAACATTTGCTCTGAAAAGTAGTATATAGAAGAGACAAATGATAACACCTCAGTGAGATCTTTGGATTAGGGGAATTTTCCTGCTTTCTGTGTCTCAAGTCACTACAACTGAGGGAGCTGTTTTGTGTTTATCTTATATAAATTCCCTGAAAGGAAACAGTGTGAGGACAGTGTGAGGGATGGAGGAGAGGCTTCCTTCTCATGTGGATTACATGTTAAGCTTTATGCTTTTCGTAACCATCAGCACCAGCCACAAGAAAAAAATCCAGAAAGTTAAATCCGACTTCAGAAAGTTACATTAAGTAACAGGTGCCCAGTTCAGATCTCCATCCGGCTATACAGTATTAGCATTGTGGTTACTTTTGTGGAAGACATCTCTGTTCACAGTGATATCAATAACCTTAGATTCAGGTACAGAAATTTCTACAGTTTGTGCAGAGTCAAGGGTAAAGATAATGGGCATACAGTCACTCTTCCATTGGGAAAAGTCTGAGTACTTGTCACTGATGCATTTGGGGTGGGGTGGGGGGTAGTACTGGTGGTGAATTATCTTTCTCTAGATTACCCTGGTTGTGTGTTCCACTTGTATTCCCAGCATTAGAGCCCTAGTAGACATGCACAGCTGAATTCTGCTTGGCCTAAGCCTGCAGCCAAAGAGCAGCTGATGGAGTCAAGGGTGGCCCTGCTCCTGATGGTGTGCTTGCAGGAAGATGAGATTAAACCCATAACCCACGTGGTGCCTGAGGGGGAATCGTGGTTGCTAGACCAAAAAACATTTTGATCTAAGGTCCCCAAGAGATTTTTATTTCATTATATGGCTGAAAGATTGCCCCAGATAAAATGAAGTGGATCCTGTTGCCCTCCTAGCATTCATCTATCTGCGTGTCAGTGTTGTTTCTCTGTCTACAGCAGGGAGAGCTGAGCTTCTCCTTTTGGCAAAGGCTCATAGCTGTACAGTCAAAAATGAAAACATTGATGCCTGGAGGGTCAAGTGTGTTCTCAGGGCTGTAACATTTGCAGGAGATGTCTATTCTTACTGGCTGTGCAATAGGGAGGCTTCACTGATTGCAGTCCTTTCAGGTGCCTTAGGTCATTTCAGGACCTAATTTGATTTTTGTGTTCATAGTTATGGGTGAAATACATGCATCATTTGGTTGAAATGATTGTGTTCATAGTTATGGGTGAAATACATGCATCATTTGGTTGAAATGATTGCTGCTAGTGAGGTGCTGCTAGTGTGGCCAGGGAGGTTGTGTGGTGATGGTTTTGTATCCCTGTGCTGAGGCTGACTCACTGAAACTTTAGTACCTTTCCATACAATTGCAGTGTTTAGGCCCAAGGTGACTTAAAAGTGCTTCTGAATGGCAAGTGGGGACCTCCATCTGAGAGAAGGAGCTCTCAAGGCAGCAAAATCCTGGTAACAGCTGGCAGAGCTGCTGTCTCCTTTTGCTACTGTTGGTAAAACAGGGCTTTGTCTCACCTCAGGACCCAGGTCTGTTAAACAATGGTGCTGGTTGATGCAGTACTGATGTCATCCCTCTGAGATCCAGGTGGAGAGAGGCTGCATTGGCCTGAGAGACCTGGCTTGCCATAGGAAAGGGGAGGATGTTTATTCTGGGCCCATGAAGGGAAGTTGCACCTTGGCAGCTCTCACGTGAGCTGGCTGTTTGCTCTGCCCTGCAGCCCCAGCTTTGCTCAAGGACCATGGTGAATCTGACCTGTAAAATTTAATGTTCTTCTGCAGTGTGTTTAAATAAAATATGATATGACCTTGACTCTACATGCCTTAATCTCAGCAATGAAGAAAGTATCATCATGCCGGTGTCCAAGTAGGGGTCAAGGCAGGACTATTGCAAAAATCAGGAATGTAACTGCTGTAAAATTTAAGTAATCCATGCTTTTGATTGTCCTCCCTTCCTTTTTCTATTGTCACTTTAAATACCTTTTTCAGTCATGCTTTGGCAACTAATTTATATATAGCAAATGAGATCCAGAAGTTTTAACGCCTGAGAGTGGTTTCTTCAGTCTACATTATAAGGTGGGATCAAATCAGGTGGTTATGGTGGCCTCTTCTAGATGTAAGATATAGGTACCATAAAGTGATTGTAAGTTCTAGTTGATAATACTGAAACAGTATTTTTTTTAAATGGGATGTATGTTAAAAGTAATAACCTAATGAACAAGAAATCATTTTAAACTAATCCCAGTTCTACCCAGACAGTATGCACCAATGTGATTTGTTCCCTTCTAACTTGATGTGTTTGAATGCTTGTGTATGCAGGGTTACATTTGCTCCATGTTTCTGTATGCATAAATTGCTTAGCAAAAACTTCTGCATGGACTGTCCACTTTAATAGAGCATATTTCACAAAATTATTTATAATATGGGACTCCTAACCAAGAAATATTAATGTTCTGGGGGAATGAATGTTTCAGGGAGAAAAACACTATTTAAGTTGCATGAACAGCTGTATCTGATTAAAATTGCCTAGAGATTACGCGGGTAGGTTGAAAAACTAGCAGATATTTTGGCAGCCATGTATTGAAAACAACAGTGTTGCTTCCTTTAGTCTGCATTGGGTGTTTAAAGTGGCTTCCAAATTTGGTAGGTGAAGTTGGTAAACTAGTTGCAGTAGTTTTTATTCTCGGTTTCTGCTGTTGATGAAGTTGAGAGGAGGAGATTTGGTCTGTGTTGTCTTAATTCAAGGAATTCCTTTAAACTAATTTCATCTCTCCACTCACTTTCTCTCTCTACTGTGGGAAAGCTGGTGGCTGCATAGGCCATGTGTGCTTCCTGCAGAAATCACAGAATTTCATTCTTGTGCCATATTTTAGATCCAAAGCACGTGTTTAAATGCACGTGGATGAGGACTGCAAAGTGGGCTGAGCAAAACCTTATGCCAAAACCCCAGAGGCCTTGTTGTTTCCACCTCACATCCATGTGCACGTGGACATAGGATCCATTGTTGGCATCGCTTGTGTTCAGCTGGCTAAGGACAGGTAGCTGTGTTATTTCTGCCTCCAGGGGTGTTTATTTAGTGTACAAGTTGTGTTGACTTCCAGGGTATACAAGTTTTCCTAAGTATAGAAACCCATCAGACCATGAAAAGGGTCTGTCTGAAGATATAGCATAAGTATCCAAATACTGAACCTAGATCAGTTACAAGGATAAATAGGTTTATATAGTCTGTATGTATTTATTGCAAATAAATATTGTGTGCATTTTTTTCCCTTCCAGAGGCCAGAATGCTCTCAGTTGGCAGTTCTGCTGTCAAGAGGCAGCTGTAACTCCCCTGAGTATATAATATCCCATCATTTTGCTCAGATACATGAGGACAATCAGAAATTATACTAACCTTGGTATTTAATGTGGTACTTTATACTTAAGTAGAAGGATGTAGAAGAGCCTATTAAACTATAAAAGCAGCCTATCCCATAAAGTTTTCAGAACTCACTTTGCAATATTTTTTCTTTACAGGCCGTTACAGTGAGCCTGAAAAGCATTCAGGTTTTTTTTTCCTCTTACTTGATACTGCAGGTTTAAGTCATATATCAAAGCTAAATTCTGCTGTATCAGTCCACTTTTGTGACATCTGCTTGTCATTTTACTGTAAGTTGAAGCTAAAGCCAATGATAATATGCCCCAAACTGTTGTTTAGTGGTGGTGATCCCACGTGAGTGTGGGAAACAAGCTGCAAGTTCCCCATGGTGCTCAGAACTTCCATGTGTCACAGCTGCCTGGCTTCTGAAAGTGTGTTTTGTGCCAGCCTCAGGACCCGAAAAATGCACGTGCTTACTGTGCTGATAGAAAAAGAACATACACTGAAATCCTGGGATGGGAGGAGAACATTTTCTAGAGATTTTCATGTATCTGATGTCGTTTACAGTGCTTGTCATGGCAATTTCACTATCTGCTATCCTGTGTAGTTCTGGATGCTGGTTAGGGTTCAGACAGGAAAGTGCCTTTGCGCCAGTACCCATCAGAGCATTGGAGTAAACAGTGTGCTCCTGCTTGATTTGTGTTTCCTGACACTTTCTCTGGTACATTGAGCCACATTTGGGCATTTGCTTGGTTTCTAGCAGAACAGCTAGCCCATGCTCCCCAAAATAAAGTCATCAATTGCTTTGGGGTTTTATTTGCTTGTTTGTTTTGTATTATTAAGTTCTTCATGTAAGAATTTTCTGAGTTTATATTGCAGCTTTATTTCCACACACCTGGAGATAGGTAAGGTGTAAAAAGAGAAAATAGATCCCAGATCTCACATTGTGGGCTCCCGTTGCTCCATACACTGCCCCCAGCATTAGTTCTTTGCTGTTCAAAGAAAACAAACATTAATGGAGTTGCCTTGTCTCCTACATCCAGTATTTCTTTATATTCTTTTCATTAGAGAAAATATTCCCACTGCTAATTTTGCTCCCCCATTCTGCTATTGGACGTCTATTTTTATTTTGTATGTGTCATTAGCTGAAATTGTGGCAAACATTTGGGGGGCATGTAGGCCTCCAAGGTCTGAAACACTTGTGTGCATCTTGCTGTATGCAACATCCTTGGGGTAATATTCCCTATGAATAGAACACTACACTATTTGATTTAATTGTGAGCTCTTAGATTCTGAAACCTTGTCTTAACCCAGATGGAGTTACCCCAGGTTAATTCATTATCCAGGGTCAGCTGAGCCACTGTACTGCCCATGTGAGCTCTTAGTTGTGTTCCTGCAGATAATCCTGTTCGTAAATAGAAGCTATTACCTAGCCAGGTGCTACAGTAATAGGTCTACAGGGCTGATTAGTATTTTGTGATGCGATCAAAAGGAGCAGTGAAGAAAAATACACACGTTGTACATTTTGCTTTATGTTCTTTTGCATTTTTTTCATTGGTATTTCATTATGTTCAATGAGGCGTCCAAGAGTTTGCTTGGCTTTGAGGAGAAAAGGAGGCTTACATTAAAGTGCTGTGGTATGTTGGTATATCTCTCTCATATAACACTTGCCCTCTGATGATTAACAATATAATCAAAGTCTCCTATAGTTCTAAGTGCAATGTAATTTTCTGTGCTTATTTTTTCATAGAAGGTTGAGATTTAGGCATTAAGACAGATGTGAATTGATCCAAGTGACTTACTGGTTGACGGAAACAGGGAATTATCTGATTTCATTAGATTTTATTTCCTTACCACTTTGCTTTTCTGTGGTTGAGCTTTGCAATTGTGAGCTTTCCACACAGTGCAGGGTTGCTAATGCCAGGTTTGTCTTAACTCGACATAACTCCTCTTTCTTTTGAGTTTGTTGAAGATCTTACCATGGCATGACAGAAGTCTCAGAAGTTTTCTTCTAATCCTGATGAAACTCTATTTGTAAATGAAGTCAAGATCTGATCAACAGGAAAACTTGTTTCCTTTCCTGACATGAGCTTGACCAGGGGCTAACTGGGACACCTCTGCCAGTGTTTGAAAAAGGGTGCTGAAGGAAAAGGAATGAGGAGTTCTTAGGGAAAAGGCTAAAAGCTTATCTTATTTTTTATTAATATTTGTAAAATTGCAGTGCTTGTTTTCCTTGTTGCTCTAAGTAGCCTCTTACTGTTTCAAAGTACTTCAGTGGGGATCTCCCCCGTGTTGTGTGCTCCGGGAGTCCTGAATTAAGGCCCTGGCGATTACCTTTGCCCAGCAGGTCAAACACCTTTGTCAGCTAGAGACTTAAGTACTTTTCTAATTTAAAGCCTTGATCTTTAAGGTGGAAGGAGCTTTTACTTCATGAACCTTTAGATTGCTTCCATAGGGGTAATTATCCATACAGTTTTGTTTCCTTGAGCATGTGCAGCTGTAGAGCAGCAGTGATTAAAAAAAAAAAATAAAAAAAGAAAATAGCACACTTTAAGTAATTCCTTACCTTCACCAACACATTTACCATAATGATTAGCATTTCAAAGCTGATAAGCAATCAAAAACTTTGATTGCTATTTTCGTTTAGGGAAACAGTAATTTTTTTTTTCTGCCTACACTAGTGCTTGTTAAATTTTCATTAGAGGAATGACTTCCTACTGGTAAACATCACTTTCTCCTAAATGCCCTGTTCTTTTGCTGAGTCTTCAGCTCTGTTTGGTTACTTCTGTGCTGCTAGCCCTTGGATAGGGGCCCATTAAAGAACCGCATGCATAAATTCTACTTACCTTACAGTCTTGTAGGCATTAAGTGCTTTTTCTCCTGCATCATTTCTTCTCACTATTGCACATTGGTTGCTGACCAACTTTCTTTGAAATACTTGGAAGTAGCAAGTTACACACTCTTTATTACCCATGGAAAAGATGTCTTCACTGTGTGCTTACCCAACATTTTATTTAATTTAAAATTTTTTTTTCTTTTCAAGTGGAGTTGATCAGATGGAACAGTGGCAAGAAGAAGAGAACAAGCACTGCATTGTAGCAGGATTCAAAATACTATTTGGTGAATAGCACTGAATAAAGAAGATGCCTATCCAAATAACTGCATTTGGGCCTCCTGTGTTTAAAATACTTGTAGTGTTCTTTCCTTTCTCAGAGGTAGTTTGAAGTGTGATGTTAATTGCTTTTTCCAGAAAAAGTAGCTTGTTGTGCTCCAAAATGGTTCCCATTCCTTTTCTTCCTGCTAATACCTTCTCAAACATTCTGAATTCAAAAGGGAGATCACTGGTTTAGCTGGACAATTTTGGGGGAGATACACAAATAACAAGTCCTGTAGGACTAGTCGGAGTAGTGACCACTAATAATACCTCATGAAGCCAAACAGAAAGGCAGCACAGTGGTAAATGAAATTCAGCAAAACCCTATGTTAAGGAATGAGAGAAATTGCTTAAGTATTTTGATGACCTTTTGTTAAGATTTCTGCGAAGTGGTTTTATTTACATATCAGTGGGAAATATTGTATGTAAGCATCTGTCAGGCTTTATTAAGAAAGCTTGCATGTATTAGAAGTACACTATTATTTGAAGACTGGTTCCCCCCACCTGCTTTGTATAATCTTCCATGTTTCCTGAGCACTCAGCAAGAAGAGGTTGCAGAAGTAGAGAAGAGCAGCAAGAAATTCCCCTGTATATTCCCCTGTGAGAACAGATGAGGCCTCTAGTAGTGATAGCGCATTAATTAAAAATCATGTGATAAAGTGTGGTACCAGGGGAGAGGGACAGTACCAATGAAAATCTTCCCTGTGCTCACAAGTCAAGGGAGAAGCAAGAAAACAGAAAGACATTGTACATGAGGTCGTTCAAGCACCATGTAATTAACCCATAAACTCACTGCAGAAGATAGTGCTGAAACACAGTTTCCTAGAATTAGAATAAAGATCATGTCTTTGATAGAAGGAATAAAATACCTTAACCTAGCTACCATAAAACTGGCTGGGGTGGCGTGCTGTAAAGCCTCCCAGAAACCTTTTCATTTTCACTTGAACAGAAATATAACACTGTTTTCTACTGTCCACATCTCACAATTTTCTTTTTGAACTGCCTTTTTTTGTTTTTAAGTTACTTTGAAAAAGAAGAAAAAGAGTTGGGCTATCTTGACTTTAGCCCAGCCAACCCCATGTTGGACGGGTACTTCCTTGTGAAGGCAGAGCACAGAGCTAATGAGGAGAAATTAAAACAGCAGCAGTCCTTTTCCTGCCCAACCATTGAACAATCCTTGTGTTGTGTGCTGGGCCACAGTAGCACCTTACTCAGTACTTGTAGCTGATGGAGATGGGACCTAATGAGGATGCCTTTGTGGCATGGTCTGCTCTCAGCTATTCTATCAGCCTTTCTTTGAATGACCTAAAGGCAACTCACCCATGAACTGCTTGTGTAATAGCTGTCCAGGCTAAGACTTTTGAGATTGGTCACAGGACTCTGTATTTATAGTTACTGCGTGTTTAATACAATCTGCTGAAGAACTAATGGGAAAAAATGGGCTCAGAAGCAAATAAATTATAGCAGTTTATGAAGTTATTATATCAGTGTGATCCAGAATGTGCCACCCCACAATGAAAACTAATTATCTTCTGGCCACAGCAGTTGCTAACCTGATATTTTGTTAATGAATGGATTAGATGGAGCTTTGACAGCCACTAACATGAGTGAAGGATTAAGACCACTTTGTGCTGATGTCTAAGCTAGGTGATGATTATGACAACTTAGAGGTAATTCTGTATCCATTATTAAGCCCCTGCCCCCTCTTTCTCTCTCCCCTCCACTCTTCCCTGCCAACTCTCTTAGATAATTAAGTCTAATTATATATGTACATCCTTAAGCACTCCTACATGCGACTGGCATACATGAGAAAGCTTCATTTACCTACTTTGTAGCCTAGACATTAAATTTGCAAGCTGGAGTTTGATTTCAGTGTGTTTAAATAAGGTTTGCTTTCCTTCCCACATGACTGTTGTGTTTTGCTGTGACTAGATAAGCTGTTAAGACATTGGAAGAATCACCAAGTCCAAGTGCTGGGGAAAGGAAGATCCAGGTTTGCTGGCAAAGGCTGCCTGGCTTGCTGGCAAGCAGGTGTATGTCAAGTGTACAGTTTATATGCCTGTGGTGCTGAAAAATAAACACTTCCTTGGATTTTCTTGCCCACAGCTTGTTCAGCAGAGATGTTTTAACCATTGTGCAGTCTTCATTATGAGAAGGTGATGTATTTGTCAGTATGAGTGGACTTTTTAATTTCACATCAGCTGAGTGTTTAATCTCCAGTCTTCTGAAGTTAAGTTTGTTGTGACAGCTGATTCTTTCCAGTCAGAGTGACTGAAGAGTCAAGTCAATTATCTTGATATACATGGGTTTGTGCCTAGGTATGACTGATTAGTCTTTGGCTCCACGCTCTGTTGTGGTGCACGCTTCCTCAGGGCCCTGGGGCTCTCTCCCTGGCTGTGCTGCTGTCTGTGCTGTCACCTGGCCATGGCTGTGCACCAGAAGCTGCTTCCATAAAAATCCCTGTGTTATCAGCTAAGTGCAGGCACAGTCTGGAAACTTTAACTGTCCTTTAAGCAAGCTTTTAGGATGGCAGAAGATTTCTTTACTCTGGTTTTGAGGACTCTGCCAGAGACAAATATCTGGGGTGGACGGTTGACAGAATGTGAAAATCCCCCCTGATGCCAGTCATGTCCATGTAAATGGTATATACATGAGTTACAACATCTGGACAATGCAAAAGGGAACATTATAGATTCAGATAACAAAAACCCACTTAAATTTACCCTAAGCTAGGATCACCTCCAAAGGTGGTTCTCACTGCCTGAGGTCCAGCTGGCAGATTTCCAGCCTCCTGGCTAAATACATTCTTTCTATGTGTGTGTGTGTGTACACAGATGTGTATATACACACAAACACATGGTACAAGGGTCATCAGTCACCATACTTGATGGAAACATTTCCCACTTTGGAAGCCCTCTCAAGCTAATTGCTTACAGTGGTGCACAGGCATCACCCTTTTACTTTGCCTCCCAGACACTGGGGCAAACTTTCTGGTTAGGTCTCTTGTCATAGGACGAGGGGTAATTGTTTTAAACTAGAAGATAGATTTAGACATGATATAAAGAATAATTTTTTATCATGCTGATGTTGTTGATGCTCCATCACTGGAAGCATTCATTCACTCCAGGCTGAATTCTGGAGTGGCTGCTGTCATTTCCTCCCTGCTTTCATGAGATCAGGAGGTTGGTGACTTGTAACCTCAGTACCCATCTATCTGGACTATGTTGCAGTGGGTGTGCAGGGGAAATGCCTGCCCCAGGGGCCCATCACACCCTTGTTTTGCAGAGAAAGCTGCAGGAGTATTGCTTAAGCTGCAGGCCTGCTTTTGCTGTAGAGTTCTAGAGGACAAGAGGTTGCCTTGTTATTATGGTCCTAGAGATGAAAGATGACATTTTGCTTGTCTGCCTGAAGATGTGGGCAGTTGTCTGTCATTAGTTGTGTGCAGCTGATTCTGTAATGCATTTGTTACAGTTGTGAGGCTCAAAATCTAGTGTTTGTATTTTGTTGCCGCTTCCTCTTTTTAATAAGTGAAATCAGAGGTTTGGATTAAATCATAACATTTCTACAGACTGTGGTGAATCACCTTTAATTCACCTGAGACTGTAATAAATGTGAGTTCAGGGTTTCTCCTTGGCTGCACATTCCTTGCAGTGGCTGTAGCTGTGAGTTGGAGCAAGCTCTGTAATTACAGAGAAGCCCAAAGATGTATTCCCAAATGGGCAGGCCCATAGAAAGGTAAATTCCCATCAGTTGTCACTAGAGGTCAGCATTAATTTTAAGATCAAATCTATTCTTAGCACATAGTGAATTGTCTGTAGATTCGAGCTGTGAGTGGTTGTGACACAGGTGGGACTTGAATGAAATGAATAAAATAAGGAGTTGGGTTGAGTCATTTCATACATTCTTGTTATCTCTTGTTATGATGGAGTGACTGCTGCTTTTGAGGTAAGTAACAAGATTATTTGACTTACTATCTTCTCTTTTCCTCTCCCTGCTTACCTGCCTACTTTATAATTAAATACCTGTGTTCCTTTTCAAATGTGTGGGTTAGTTTTTTAGCAGAGTTTGAATTGAATAGCTGTTAACATAATTTTCAGTCAGGGGTTGGGATCAGAAGTTAAATGTACAGATACTGTTACAATGCTGTTGCGATTCAGTTTTTTGCATTACACAGGTTGCTCCTATAAAGAAGTATATATAGGAAGTGATGTCCATGTGTATGAGCGCATCTTGTGTGAAATCAGAGACCTAAAACTGTCTCACCAAAGCCCTGCCTCTAAACTTTAGTGTAGGTTCCTTCAATCTCCTCTGAATACTCCACCTAAAGAAGCCCTGTTTGTAAAAGGCAGGTATTGCTCTGAGTTGAATTAGAATATTTAGTTAGTTTGGTTTTTGGAATATATGTGTTTTAATAAAATGAGGACTAGCCCTTGATGCCTAGTTTTTCCTTGTGGAAATCACATAGATCTAAGTCTCAAATAGCAATATGGATCCATCTGTGCCAGGGCATCCAGTGCCTGGCCCAGTGGAGCTGCCTGGCTGTGTTCATAGAAAGCTTCTGGATACATTAAATTTTTGGCTGCCTGAGAATGTCAGGCCATGGATGTACAAGAAAAGATGCTGCCAGTTGCTGCAGCTCACTGAGCCAGGCCTAATCTCCATGGGAGTTTGGAGCCTCTTGAGGAATTGCAGTTATCTTCTGCCTGTGAACTTGCAGAGTTGCTTGTCTTTGGGATTGCGGTGTGTGCTTTGTTCGTAGCAGATTGTGCTTAGCAATAATTGGCACTGTGTCTAATCCTTTCTGGTTTAGGACATGGAAGAGAATTACATGAAGTGACAATGCCTGGAAAATAACAGAGTAGCCTTGTGTGAATGTGGTTATTCATCAACATGGCTTGTGGTACACATCAGGGATGGAAAAACAGAAAGGATGGAAACCTCCCTGATTTCAGGGAGAGCATGGCGTCTCATATGGCCTTTGAAACTCTAAAATAATGAATTTATTTTCTAACATCGGATTATTTGATAATATTTACATTTCTAATTCCAGATAAAATGATGTTATTTAAATGGGTGCCAGCCTTCCATTTATGGAAGGTTAAATGGCATTTGCATTTTGTGATGTTTGAAAGACTTCAGTTCTCCAAAATTGTTTTAGTGTGAGAAACCAGCTTCAGTGATAATTATAGAGAGACTAGCTTAGCATAAATGCATATATATGGGCTTACATCATTTTCATAGAAGGACAACTGAGTAGTGAAATCTCAGTGCCTGTTTTCCGTAAAGAAAATTCAAGGAATACTTCAGAATGCCCCAAACCAAGTGATTTGTGCCCTCACAAGATGCACCTGTAGGAGCACCAAGGTACTGGGTGAGTCAGTATAGATGGCTTTCCATGGACTGTTTAGGAGTTTGGTAACATGACACAGATTTCTTCAGTCAATCTCTATTTCTGGGTTATTTTTATTAGCAAGGTCAGTGATCTGTCTGAGCCTAATTATCCCATCTGGTGAGTACGCTTGAGGCACACAAGTTTCCTGCAGTTTGTGTGCACAAAGAAATTATGTAGTTAATTATGTGGTTACCTCGTTATTTAGTCAGCTCTGAATCCTTGGATGCACGGGAAGGTGTCTGCTGGGAGCTGCCTTGCCTGGGGTAGCCTTACATGTGACTGTGGAAAAGAGTTTCCCTCTCCAGTTTTATGGGGAGAGTTTGCTCTACTGCTCTGCTATTGGGATTTGTGTTTTCATCCCATAATTTATATTTTTTAGCACATTCTTTTATTGGTCTCAGTTAAAAGCTGTGTGTTGGTTCAGAATTTCTCTTCAGTTTTTCAGAAGTTTCTTCCTTTCTTCTTGTACCACTGAGCGATTAGGTGGGCGTTTCAAGAAGACCTCCAGGTCCTCCAGCTGCATCATCTTACAGCTACCATTGTCTATTTTGAGTGTTTGTGAAGACCTCCACAAGCACAGTATGTAGTCACCCCAGCCATCTCCAGTGCAGTTTAGCCACACAGTGCCTCTGTAACACACAGAACTAGTTTGGAGAAAAATTTTGGTGGGCCAAGTACCACGCCATTGGTCATGTGCACATGAGACATGGATGGAAAAGGAAATTGCATATTAACTCCTGGGTTATGTCTTAGCCTATGAGCTACTAAATCCCTCTGTTCTTTCCTGGGGCATCCATTCAAAATGCCAGCTGAAAGGAATACAGATTGCTGACATGTACTGTCACTTTATTTAAGCCTTCACCAAGACTATGCACAAACCTGAAATCTGCAGAGACATTTTTATTAATGAAGCTTCTCAGTCATAGGCAATAATATGGATATATATTTTAAGACATTCATTTCCATGCTTTATAATCCTATTTTAGCTCTGAAAAGAATGTAATACAATTCTGGCTGGAAAATGTTTTAGATAAATCTATGAATTCAGTAAAAACTGTGTATTCTTCGTCTGCTGCTAATCTCTTTCATTAGTGGCTCTTGACAAAACAGTGCTATGTAGAAGGTGACAGTGAAACTGATAAAAATCCAATTTTCTTTGTTTAACCAGAAACCGGTGTGCAGTCTGTGTATTTTCTCTGTCAGCTTAGAGATTGCTGGTGGGATTGAGATAGGTCTGTAGCCATGAGATTTGCAGCTTCAATTCTGTCACTGGCCATTTGCCCACTGGAATGAGCTATACCTATTTGCAGAGGCACAGAGCAAAGCTGTGCCAAACTGTGATAAAGATTATGTGCACAGGAATGAGAAAAGGATAAAAAACCCACATTGATATGAGGAGAACATGCTGATATGAGGAGATTTGAAAATATGAAATAAGGAAGGGAAAGCTTGCTTTCTTTTTTTTCTTTTCCCCACCTCTGTCTAGAACAATTTCAAACAAGATTGTGCTAGCCCTTGTTATGTCCTTGTACACATGCAGAGTTGTAAAGAGAGTAAACTCCTTTCTTCTGGTGTTGCAGTGAAAATGTGGGCACTTTCTCTGATATCATCATTGAAATGTGAAATATTTAAACAAAAAACCATTTTGTTCATTTGTTTGGAATAAAGCTCAGAAAAAGCCTGGGATATGAAACAAAGTGGTAATTTTTCCTTTCCTGATAAATTTGTTCTGGTGCACCTGTCTGGTGTGGATATTTCTTGGTCATCTAAGCTGGTCTTTAATTCTGCCAGCATCTCAGTTCAAATATTACTTCAGTGATTTAAGGAAAGGAGATGGAAGGTATGGGAATGAGTTAAAAATGAGAGAGAAGGATGAAGAGGAAGAAAGAGAGAAGGAGTGGAAGAAGATGGGAGAAGATGAATTAAAGACACACACTTAAGAAAAAGATTTTATCCCCCACAGTGAGGTAGGCAAGAAGTGCTTTTATTGTAGTCTGATTTATCTTGTTATCTTTGGAGGAGAAGAAAATACTTAGGGTCAAAACGTTTGTCCAGTGAAGAATTAGGGAGTGGGAGGCATGGAAAGCAGAGCTGTGGTGGCCATATATTCTACACACACCCAGCCTGCATCTGCTTGCTGACCATAACCCTGCAAGGCAGATGGGCACAAACTGTGTGGTGCATGTGTCTCTGTCTTCCCTGAAACTCTCCTGCACCAGCCCCAGATTTATTAAATTGTTTTAATCATCTTCCACAAAGTCATCCATCACCATCTTAAAACTTTCCTCCCAGCATCATAGGAGCTAAGCAGCCATTATACTGTTGAGATTATTGAGATTTTGTAAGTCTGGCAGCGTGGCTTTCATCAAACCACAGTTCTGTTACTTTGGCAGGAGATTTTTTAATTATTACTATTTTTTATGTATGAAACATAGCAGGACATTTGCACAGCTAAGTGTTTATTTTAAAAAGGGAATGTGGTGATAGAGATCTGTAGTCAATAGAAGCACTGGGGTATTCAAGAAATTGATTGGGTTTTTTTGTTGGTAATTTGATTTTTTTAATTAGTTATTGCCTTTGGTCATAATAGATTTATCATGACCTTAAAACTAATTGTGAACAACAGAGGAACTTAAGGAAAGATTGAATGATTTCACTTCTGAGTTGTTTTTTTCTGGGTGAACAGACATGATGCTTTTCTTTGTGGGCAGATTTTCCATGCTGCAGGTTTCCATGCTGCATTTCATCTTTTGCAAGTAAAAAAATTACAAGTAAATTGTTTTGGGTTTTTAAAGAGAGTGTGGCAAAGAGGAGAAATATCCCTTTGTTCTAAGGTCAATATCATATCCTTTGTTAGGTATTTTAGGACTCCCAGATTTTCAGTGTCTTGGGCAAGCATCCTGAACATGAAAAACTCAGAATGGGACCCCAAGGGCATCTCATCCAGTATGAGTCCATGATATCCCTATGCTATGTTGGCTGAGGGGAGTCCACGATGCCCAGTTCTGTTTGTAGCCATCAAAGCTGGCATTGGCTAAAAAAAATTATTTCAGGTTTGGGGAATTGTTTGCTTTTTCTTCCTTTTTCATTTTAAGGACGTGCCACCCATTTCAAACAGGAAGTTCTGAAATGAGCATTTCTGATGTCTGGTGGCACCTGTAGCTCATGTGACTTTTTTGGCAATGGTGGATAAAATTACTCCCTCTCAGCTGCTTTTGGGTGGTTTTATGTTTACTTGCATAACTCAGAAAGGATTTCTAGCACAGATTTCTCTACCAGATCAAGCAATGTATCTCAGCGTCTCAATGCCTCCTTCCTCACACCACACTGTCAGAAATGTCTCTTGCTCAGAGACACTTCTAGTCTTGGGGAGACTTTCACTATATTTGTAGTTGGCTTGTATTGGCAATAGCACCACAGTTTCTAAATCCATGAGCATTTGAATGGAGAATAAAAACAAAATCCCTGCTTTTACCAGTATACAGTCTAAATGCACGTTTCTTATAAGGAGTATGTTATTTTCATTAATATAGTTCCTAATGTCATACTCCCCACACTTATCATTACTTCAACTATCAATTGCCTATCCTTTGCACAGGGTTGTGTTCTCAGTCTGATATGTCATCTTTTATAGCCATAAAACATAGGGGATTTGGATAGCACTGAAGGATGTATATCAAGTATGGAGGGAATAAAATCCAATCGTTTTTATTACTCATGACCAGAACAATTCAGTACATTATACTGATAATCCTGTGCCAACATAAGGTTTGAAAGTATTGAGAAAATAGAGAATGATGTCAATCATTGATCTTGAAGCTTGGCCAGTGAAGGAAGCGAAAAATCTTCAGGACTCCTTTAAAAATAATTATTACTTGTAAACATGATTGTTCCAGTTTAATAAACTTGTTTGTTTAACCTTGACTTCAGTTTCTTTAATTGTTTTTATTAAACCACAAAGAAGGTGTACATGGGGAACTTTCCACTTCCATGTTCAAACCATTTATTAAGAATATGTGTACTCAGGCATTTATTAGTGCCATCAATATTGCCACATTGCCCAGTTCCTTTGGAAAAAAAATAGTATAAGAGTCATTCTTGTATAAGGACTTATATCTGAATGGAGGTGTAGTGTTTCTCAGGTAGTTTTCTTGGGTTGATATAGTTTTAATTGCCAACGTTCAGACTGACTGGTTGGGGCCATAGCCAGGTAACATTCAGGTCATTACCTATTTATAGTGCTTTCAGAATAGACAGTGCAGGTGTTGATTTGTGTGCACTCTTATAAATGTTTCCCATGGGCTTCTGCTGTTTGCAGTTACGCAGAACAGGAGAAGTCAGATTGCCATTGCAACAATTTTACAGATTTTATTTAGCAGAACTGCAACAAAGTGAGTGTCTTGTCCTGGTTATAGAAATTTAGATACAGCAGCTGAGCACTTTGGGTTACCCAGTTTGATTTGGCTGTGTTGCACAGTTGTGGTTATGCAGTCCTAATAGGCAGAAACTAGGATACACTGTGCTCTAACCTTACTTCTGGAGAAAAGGAAACAAACAAATAAACAAAACCGAAAAACCAAAGAAGAAAATAACAAGACAGCAGCACTTCAACAGGATCCTGATCTAGGACAAAGTATTTTGTTGCTACATGTAATAAACACCACAGGACAAAAAACACCACAGAAAAAACCCACCATGAAGTGACCAATGTATCTATATTCCATGTGCTTCACAGTAAAGACGGGGTTTGGTTATTTTATGTTTTTTGATAATGGAAGAGCAGATGTGAGGTGAGAAAGCAGATGGTCCTTCTTCTGAACAGCTCACATCTTAAATAAATAATTGTGCAAGCATAAGGAGAACGGGAGAAAGAAGAGGGTGAGTTTGTGCACACATTGTCATGGTGTGGGAAGATGCTCTGTTACCCAGTACTTCTCAGTGCTGAAAGTGTTCAAGGTGCTGAACTCTCCACATCTCTTTTCCCCTCTGCAGCCTGTGAGTGTAACTCTCTCCTGAGCTGTTGAGCTCTCTGTCAATGGGTGACGTGGACTGTGTCCAACCATAGGAGATTGCCCACAGCATTCCTGTGTCTCCCAAGCTGTGATGTGGGTGGCTTGGAAAGGTTTGGCTGAGGAGAGGTCTCTCCACTCTTCCTGCAATCAAGGTTTCCCATTACCTGCAGTGCTGCTTAGTTTTCCCCAAGACATTTAGGCCTCTCTGTTTTTCATATCTTTGGCCAGCAATTTTCTGGCTATGAATGATTTTTCAAGTTCTTGCTCACCCACAAAGGGGCAGGAACCCCTTCCCCCTCACCTCTTCACATGTGGATTGCTTCTACCTCTTCTTCTGGCTTCCAGGTGTCCCAGCAAGCAAAACAGGGTTGAACATCAGTCTCTGGAGCTCATGTAGCATCAAACAACTGGCAGTGGAGAAACCAAGAAATTTTCTGATGTGACTGCACAGGGAGTTTGCACGTATGGCTGCAGCTGAAGGAATGAGTGCTGCAGTGCCTCAGGAAGCTGAGCCAGCCAGCAGTGCTTGCCAAGGAGCCTCTGTGGTACCAGGAAGCTGTTTTCACACAGAGCAGGGTAGAAGCAAATCATCTCTAAGCCACCTTGTGATTTAAAGGATATACATTAGTATGTGGCAGTGTCCTCGTCAGGTGTGCCCTCACAAGGTCAGGAACAGCTCTGTTAAGCAGTGGAAATCAGGACAAAAGCAGCAGCAGAGAGTTGGAGCATCAGAGTTGTCATTCATTATCTCTTCAAGTCATCTTTGGATTACTGATAATTAGAGGATGTGTTGGCTCATTTGCCTGTGCTGTGAAGATGATGTTTATTTGAAGTCAAGTGACCTCTGAGAGAGGTGGTGCTGGCTGCTCTCAACTGGAGGTTGCCACTGTGAGAATCAGGTACCCAGGCATTTAGGATTGCACATCTGTTCTTTGCTGTAGGTCTAATGTGATTTTAAATAAATGGGAAAATTGAAAGGCATGAGACAAAGAGGAAAGTGCAGGAAAACTGGATGTCATTTAACTAAAAAAAACCCAAAAAACTATTAGAAAATGCTAGTCTTTGATGTCTTGGTTGTTTAGATCACATAGCATTAAAATGAGATTAAAAACAAGATTAAAAACATGCTCATTTTATACATCATATCTCCACCATTGCAAGTGCTTTCAAGTTGCAGACAGTTAAGAAGCTTTTAATGATAACGATCCAATTATTTTTAAGACTTGGTTGTAAATACATCATGTCAATATTTTAAGGGTTTAAAATAATTATTTCAGTTTTACAACTTGGTAAAAACTATTGTAAGAAATATGCACACCATATGAAATTCCATTAGCAAGGCACCCTTAAATCATACCCTATTCCTGGTGCATTACAAACATAAATCAAAATTAGAATCCTGTAAGTGATAATTTCTTTACTTGCTGCTTTCTTGGAATGGCATTATTATGTTCAAACCCCACATGGAGGTTGTGGTTGAGGTGTTTCCAACAGCAGTAAATAGTTTGAGTCTTTCAGAGGTGAGGACCCACAAACTGGTGTTTTCCTATACAGGATGCTGTCACACTTGCACAATTTTTTGTTTTCCTTAATTTTATTATTAGAGTTTTAAAATACTTCCTTAAAAGTGGAGGAGAGAATTAAAATGGATATAACATAATTAGTGGATGATGAACACAGACTCCTTTAATTATCTTTTGGGGATGACAGTGATTCTGGACAGGTGATACTACAGATATCACCTCTGTAATAATTGCCCATAATTACATGCCTAATAGTAAAAATACTCTGAAGTAGTTTATCCCTGTTTCTGAGCTTTGTGGAGAATCCATCTGACTGCATTGTGGGGATCAGACTCCACTGCTGTCCTTGGCTTCCTGGCACAACAGCCCAAGTTCTGAGCCTTGGTCAAACCTTTAAGTTATTCTCTTGAACAGGATTCTCAAAGCAGTTGCAGTCTCCTTTAGGCAAAGATTCAAGAGAAGTGACTAAAGACTTAAAGAGTTCATCTGAATTTTCCTCCTGTTTCTTGTGTGCAGTTGTTTTTTGTTCCAGCACAGCACTGTCAAAACAGAGACACCTCTCAGAATGTGGATGAGAGAAGAGTGTGTTAGCTGTGTGGAGAAAGAAATCTGTGCTTGTGCACTCATTTATTTTATTTGGTAAGGGAGGCTGAGCTCTGTTTTCATGCTTTTTGGATAGCATACTCTTGGTTTTAAAAACAATGATTCACAATTAAGCCTATAGTTTCAAATTTCATTTTGCAGAACAAAGACTTTGTCATTCTTTTTGTGCTTTCCTTTGCTCTGAGTTTTCATGCCAGATGAACCAAAGCTGTTTACTCCCAGGATCAAGTATTCATCTTGCGCTGTGGGCAGGTGAGCACTGGCAGAGCTGAGCTCTCTTCAGTAACAGCTTTAAATGAATGATGCTGAGCCAGTGGCCTCAACACACTTCCCACAGAGTTTGGTGTTCCTCTTCTGGAGCTGGTTAGCAGGCAGCTAGAGTGTGTTTATCCCTGCAACTTGTATCCTGCTTTAGTGTTAGAAATAAAATTTCATTGTTTCTAAAGCAGCATGGTACAGGAAATCCAGATCTTACAAAAGAAGAAAATATTGTCACTGACAGGCTCGTGTTTACAGCTATATTTGAATATTTAACCAAATACATGCAGGTTTTTTCCCCTGATTTATAATACTAAGTAGAATACTGTCTTTCCTTTTACACTTTATACAATGCATACAGATGGTGTATATAATAATTGTATCTACAATACATTCTACAATAATTTACTATTTAATACACTCAGTATATTAGTTATATGTATGTGTAGACAGAGGTGTATATGTGCACCGACATACTCTTTATCTTGAAAACCCTACTTCTGCAGGGGTAGTGGGTTTAGGTATAATTACAGCATCTCATTGACCAGGAGAGAGTGCAAGTTGTGTATAAAATCATCTGCTTACAATAAGTTAATGGCAGGATCACAGCTTAGTCCCATTAGTAAATGTCCCTTGGTACATATTCTGTAATTGCTTTAATTGGTCTCTCTCCTAGCTCCCCTGAGCAGAAAACGCCACTGAAAGGCTGCCATAATACATGGAAAATATAATTCAGTCCATGCTTCTAAGAGAGCAGGTGTCTCCCCCAATCTGTTTTAGTAATTGAGCTTCACTGAGAAATTTCAGCTTCTTACAGCCTAGTGTGATAAATTTTGGGATTTTCTTTTGAATTGCACCTGTTTGTAGATTCTGATTTGGCCCTGATGACTACCTCTCAGTGGTAGCCTAGGAGTAATAAATACATTCTTATTGATGGCTTACATCTATATGTATATATATATAGAGAGAGAGCATATATATATGCTTGCTAGAGACAAGCTTGCTTAAATTAATTGTAAGAAAAAGGAAAAAGTTTAATATAAGTATCTGTTGATAGCATTGAAATACCACAGGGGAGCTAAATGATTCCTGTGACTGATTTGGTAAAAAAGGATGGAAATGAATGTCAAAGGCCCTGGGCTCCATCCATGTACTTTGTTGGTCCTGTCAGGAGGTTTTTGCCTTGTAGGAGCTGTCTCCAGCTGCAACTTCGTTCTCCTGTCTGCTGGTCCAGTAGATAGTAAATCAGGTTTCCTTTAGGCAGGGGAGTTTGCAGCAGTGTTAACTGGTAACAGGCATTGTGCTCTTAGGGATGTGGAGGTGGCACATGAATTGCTGGTTCCTTCAAGAAAACAGTGGAAGCACTGTTCATGAACAGGAACTTCTCACAAATACAGAAAGGAGTATATTCCCCAATAAATATTTGTCCAGCTGTGTAGATTTCCCAGTTTTCTTTGCCTGCAAGTGTACTAATTGATTATCACACCAAAAAGGCATTTTGATCTGTTAGTGCTGTGAGGATTTTGAGCCTGTGTATTAGCAACATGATTAATTTGTGGTTAATTTGTGTTGCATGTTCCAAATTACTGCTGTTCTGGACATGTTAGATTACCAAAAGCCCAGGCACTGTATGTGCTAATACGGGGACTGAACTGGGTCTGCTAGGTGTAGGGTGAAGCACAAAGTAATTTGTGATATAGAGGGGTTTTGAGAAGGATTTTTTGTCCTTGGTTAGCTGGAAGAACTCATCAAAGACATGGAGAAACTTGTTTTGCAGCTCCTTTGTGTGGTTAGATAAGTTGAGCTAACTTTCCTTGACCCACAGGTTCATGAGCCTTCAAATGTTGATGAGATGATCGTTTTTGACCTCTATTACTGTAAGCTGCAGCTGTTTGCTTCTGTTGTGGTTTAACCCCAGCTGGTAGTAAGTAAGTACCGTGCAGCTGCTCACTTCCTTCCCTCCCTGCCCCCAGTGGGATGGGGAGGAGAATCAGAAACAAGGTAAAACCTATAGGTTGAGATTAAAAGAATTTAATAACTGAAATAAAGTATAAAATAATAAGAAGAAATAATAATAGTCATGAAAATCAATATCTCAGATCTTCTCAGATATTAAATATAGGGCCAACATACATCTGTGCCCTGGGATTGTTCAGTACATGTCCCACAGCTGTCTTTGACAAGTTGACAGCTAAAAGTCTGTGGTATGTATATCTGTGTAAATTCCCAAAGTGCTATCAGCATTCTTATTCAATAGTATCTCACCTTAATTCAAAGTAGTGTCAGAAACTGAAATTGCACTTTGAATACAGATCTGTGCAAATTATTTAAGAATATTCCATTAACTTATGTCCTGTGACGAGCTGAAACTTGGGTCTTCTATAATGTGACTATGTAGTGTCCCACATGTTTGGAAAACCTTGTTGAGAATGCAGCTGTGCAATAATGTGTGACACACTTCTAGCAGCTTTTTTTCTTTTTTATTTTATGACACAAAATCTTTCTTTTTTGGCCAAGTCCCTAGCTATCGGTAGAAGAGCATGAGGCTGAAGGACACTGGCTCTCAGCACATGTTTTTTCCATTGCAAGGAACTTCATTTTGTCTGTTGTTGTTGTGAGAGCGTGATCAGCACAGAGCAGCAATTTGAGGAGTTACAAGCTGGCACATTGTGAGACCAAAGAGTGCCAGCTGGGCCTGAGGAGCAGACTGATCCCTGGATGTGTTTTCCTGAAAGTGCTTGGACAAGTTCCATGTTGTGAGCAAGATGGGCAAAGCTCATATATCCAATAGGAGTCCTTAAGGCACTTTTTAAGTGTGCTCTCCAGCTGTATTTAATTACACCTCCAGCTGGGTAAAATTTCCCACGAGTTTTAAAAGTCCCTGGCCAGTACCTGAATTTATGCAGCTTAAGGTATTTGACACTGTTTCAGACTTCCTACTATTTGTCTTCTAATCCTTAAAATAACTTTTCTCTTTTAATCCTTCACACATACATATTTTCAAAGGCCTTTTTTTTGTTTATAGTCAGCCGCTAAAATGATTTGGCGTCTGTGGCTTTTTGCATCAGCTATCGAGGGAGCAGGAGCTGAGAGGGAAATGCTACTCTAGCAGTGATGAGTTCTGAATGATGACTGCTTTTCCACTAAACTTTTGTCTGTCTTTGTAGAATTAATGTAATTTCTGCAGGCAGTGTAAAGCTCTGATGGGGGGAGGGGAATAATTTGTGGGGGAGTTGCTTTAAAAATCAAATGGTACATGTTTGGGGAGGTCTGCAGAAAATTATTCTAATAATAAAACCATGACACTGGAGGTTTGCTATTTTGAAACATATAGCAATATTCAACATATTCAAAATTCAACATATACTAGTGAGACAAAAATCTCAGATGAGAATTGTCAGCTGTAGATGCTAGAAGAATTATCTGAAAATCATGTCTGCAGGTGCTGGGGACAGAGCTGAGGTCAGTCAGCCTCAAGCCATGCTTGTTTCTGTGGGTGTTCCAAATTGTCCAAATGCTCCCCCAACACTAGGGTGGTTTGGAAGGCTTGGTGCTTATCCTGCCCTGTTCTTCTGGGCTGTGCAGAAAGATGATAGGGTGCAGAAGCTGGTCTGTTGTGTAGTCTCTGTGTCATCAAGCCCCCTTTGCCCTGAGGGAGCTCTCTGAGGCCCCTGCATGGTTCCCTGCTTTAGTTCAGATTCCTCCAGCTGTTTGCCTGCCATGAGTCCCACTCTGGCTCTCCCCTTTCGGGAGTGCTGGTCACTGGGAAGGACTGGAGGACATTCCTGGCACACCTGGGTCTCTGAAGAGCTTGCAAGCTGGGTCTGGGGCAGACTCATGTTTGAGTCAGTTTCAGAAGATGTTCCGGAAATGCTTTAAATCACAGACATGGCCACCATGTGTCTTACCCTGATCCGTTTCAAAGGCTCATCCAGTTGTTCTCCCCAAGAGAACAATTGTTTCTCCCCAAGAGAAACAATTTTTTTCTAATACAACTGAGGCATTTCCCACTGTGCCAGGCTGTGTGTTTGTCCTGCACTCCCTGTACCAGTTAGGCATCACTGCACCTAGTAGGTTTATCTCCCTCAGGCTGGACACAGCTCTGCTTCATTTCCATTTGCAAAGGTGTTGGCTAGATGCTGAAACATGTCTTGCCTTCAAAAGAAAACGCTTAAATTCTCACCCCTCATTGATGATCATATAGTTAAATACTTTGCAGCAAAGTAGCACTGCTCTGCCCTGTCAGCAGGGCCCTGTCAATACAGATCATTCAAGCTCACACTTCCAAGCCCATGGAGCTAATCTGGTGTATAACAGCCATGGATCTGGCTCATTTTTCACATGCTGTGAACACCACTAAACATATTCATAGAAACCTTTGCTTTGCCACAGAGTTTCCTCATGACCATGAAAAAAAGAATTTAGAACTTTCTTATGTTTAAAATTATGAGAATGAAAATCTCTCTTGGCTCATCTGTGTTTTTTCTTGCTTGAATGTGAATTATAGCAGAACAAGTTTTATTATACAGTAGTGCATTGTATCATGATTAAGGTCTCTGCTGGAGCAATAAATATTACTATTCTACATAATTTTCATTTAAGCAATTGTTCTTGCTCTTCAGTTGCCTTCCATGCTTCTCCTCTGTTTATGTGTATGTGCATAGGTGCTTCTTTTCATATTGCACAGACAGGTAATACTAAATTTCATAGAAATTTGAGTGTGTGTGTCTCTGTGTGTGCCAACCAAACACAGAATCAACAACAGAAGTTATGTGTATGATCTAAGACTAATCTATTTATTGAACAGATGTTGGGAGGGAGGAGAGCAGTCTTTTTGCAAAGTGCCACTTTTAATTGTGACTCCAATATATTCTTACTTTACAAAGCCTTGGTAGAATTTTATTGACTTGATATATTCTTTGTAAATTAAAGTTTCAAATGCATAAGGAAATTACCATAACAAGCACCACTGTGTGTTCCTATTTGAAATTGATCAGGTTTCAAGCTATCTTAGCCATATATAACATTTTAGTGAAGTACAGAAATTTTCATGCCGTGAGTTTGGGAAGCCAGTTTGTTCTGTTCTATCCTTCTACCCAAGCTCTTTAAAAGAAACACTTTCCCTCCATTTGTCCTGGGTCTTATTTGGCTGAATGTGTAGATTAGTTCTAATTCTGGCATCTTGTTTGGTCCTTGGAATGATCAGCACTGCCCATGCTGCACCACGGCTCTGCAGGGGGACAGGCTGCTTTAGCCACGTGGTCCTGGGGCTCTGACTGATCATATATTTTGATTTCTTATGTGCATTAAATCTGTATCAAAACAGCCTTGAGGTATCTCTATTAGAAGATGACAAGTGTCTGTTTGTCCCCTCCTTGAAAGTTCACAGGCTGCTGTTAATGCTCTGAAAGGTGCTGCTTTGCAGTGTGCTTGGCCTGTGATTTCTGCAAGTACCATTATTCTAGAAGCATGAATTAGGGAACATCAAAATAAGTATATCTATAATATACTAAAAGCATAGGTTATAAGTGCTCAAGTGCCCATAATTATTCACTGTGTCTCACAGTTTCATTCTTTTGGTGAAAGGAGATTTGAGTCTTCCTCAAGTCACTGAACTACTTTGGAGTTAATAGTTTATATGAGTGTGTGCACAGGTGCATGAAGACAGCAGTTTCCAGCAGTTTCCCAAAAACATCAGAGTTTTGGGTTGGAGTTGCATGTGCAATGCTTTTTTTCTTAAAACCTGTAGGGAATCTTTAGGTTTTGGATGGTTTAGAAATGTCTATCAAAAGGCAGAGGGAAAAAATGAGCAAAAATATAGATGGTCAGCAACATTCCATGCCTAAATTAGCAGCTCAATCTATGTAATGACTACAGGGCAAAAAGTCATACAGTAAGGGACCCCCCACAACTGTGAAGTGACATAGCATATTGCATGGAGGAAAAAAAACAATTTAAACTTTATTAAGGTATTCAGTGTGCTACATATTGGAAAAATCTTCAAAAGAAAATGTTACTGATTGAAGAGAAATTATATGAAGAAGCTCTGTATTACCCCAGTGCTATAAATTTAAGTCAATGACTAGCCTGTATCAGAAACATGGAAATTTTCAAGAACCTGAACCTGTCATTAAAAAAAAAAAAAACAAAAGAAGCAATTATTTTTCTAGATTTCTGCTGGGATCTTAATAAGGCTCTTTGATTTCTGCTGGGAAAAAAAAGCTTCTCTGAGAGATGTAAACTTAGAGCAGCTGTTCAAAATCACCAAAGTGGTGCAGTATTTTTGATCAGCCTTGAATATACCTCAGAATGTTAGTGACAGCCAAGATGTCAGGACCAGCTTTTTTATCCATGTTCTGCAGGAGATACAGGGGTGAATTCATGCAACATGCACCTCTGTAATAAAACCTGTAGCATTCATGAGGAGAAAGCAAATCGCTCACCAGGGTGTGGAATTCCTGAGGTGAATGTACAGCTGGGAATACTTGTGCCTGTCTGTGGGAATGTGATGCTGGGCACCTTTCTGGTCAGGTCTGCTGTTTGTACTTGAACAGGCAGCATGAAGAGGTGCTGCTGCACAGCACATTATGGAGTCCTGCAGCTGTCTCAGAAATCAGGAGGAGTTAAGGGCAAGAAAGGAAGCAAAGTAAATCTGACTGGAGCAGAAGGGAATAAAAAGACTAGAGGTGAAGATAGAAACATAAATGGAATGAGAACTTGGAGATCTTTGCTTACCATAATTTGATTTTATCAACTTTTAAATTTATTGAAAGGTAAGAAAATTGCTTACAGACTGTACTTGTGTGTTTATGGCAGGTGAGGGCCTTAGGTAGCAAGAAAAGTAGTGTGCTAAGGGTGATGCTGGGGGCTGCAGCACATAAAGACTTGGCAGTGGGTACATTTGAGAAAACTAGTTTAGATGTGATGTTCTCATGCCATGATAGCTGGAGGAAGAGAAAGTGCTTTTAAGTTTCATTTATATTGCATGACCTCTTTTGGAATCTTTTTAGTGCCTTGGGCCTGGTTTCCTTAATATGCAGACTTGCACATTTCTGCATGGGAACCTTGCAGTTTATTTCATTTCCTTACTTTCTTATTTTTCCACTATTTTTTTTATCCTTCCCTATTACTCTCTACTGCAGTATGGCCAAGTGCTCTCTTCTCCTAAGTCTTATGCTTAAATGCCCTGTACAGTGTTCCTACAATCCTTTCACACAGCTCACATATGGAAACAACACAGGGCAGGACTGTACCTTAAGGGGGAAAAATAGATGTGGTGAGGGTTGAAGCTTTTCTTGAAATCTTTCTCTAAACACTAAGCAAATGAATGAGGAGCAAAGCCAAAGGTGTTCTGTCTGTGATGGGAGTCAAAGGTGGTCAGATATGGCTACACAGGCTGGCCCTTTCCTTTAGACTTTTTTTCTCTCTTTTAACAGCCTGGGAGTGGAATCTGTATTTTAACCAGAAACCTGTGTTAGAAATGATCTTTTAAAAGCACTGCCATCTGCAGGAAGAACCCACAACAGATTAGTTATTGGGGAAAAATAAGTGACTGAGTGCAGCTTTTAGGAGTTCTACTTTGAACAGAAGTGAAAACTAACAAGGGGAAGTACCAAAAAGCAAAGTTTATCATCCTGCCTTCCATTATAGCTGCCATTTTATCCTGTTTTAAGAGTTTTCCCCTTTCTGGCTTGTCAACATCTGTATTCAGTCATTACTTGACAACATGATTATTTTGTTTTTATTATTAAGAATGAATATGCCATAATTTGCTGAAATATCAGTCTCATAACTACAGGTGTTTCATTTGATAAGACATTGTGCCCAGTGGATAAAAATTACTTAATGTGCCAAGAAGGCTTAAAATCTGAAATATAAATTTACCACTCCAATTATTTAACCATGATAAGGGTATTTTGACTTAGTTTCAGAATCCTTTTACAGTTCTGGTGTTTGCAGCACTAGCCAAAGATGAAGATGTATTTAACCATGGGTTTTATTGCTGGCATTTTGAAGAGATGTTTGAAGGAGATCTGTTTGTGTGATTCCCTCATGAAATCTCATGTTTGCAGCTGTATTATTTTGCCTTGCTGCTAGATGTTTTTACCTGGAGCAGTGTTCCTAATACAGCAGAAATCAGATGACAATCATGCCTGAGGAAGGAGACTCCTTGATGCATTCTATTCCTTGTTGTAATGTGCCTGGAATGATACATAGTCTGTATGAAAGTTCCCATTCCCAAGTGTTTTAGTCTATTTTGGAGCATTTATATGGTCTTATTCACAGTATTGTGGTCAAGATTTCCCTTAAAAACTGTTGCAGAATTTTGGTTTTGGTTTGGATTTCTTTGCTGATTTACCTCCTGTTCTGACCAATTTTCTCTCCCCTCCTGAAAACCCATCCACAGCTTTTGTTCCACAAAGATTCCTTACAGAATTCATTTTTTATGCATGTTAATACATGGATTTCAATTGCACATGCATAAATTACGTATAGACTTGGAATAAAGAATGAGAAAATAAATTACTAATCCAGTAATGGTTGTAGACTTTACAAGTACATATCGTGCTATTAATGGGTATGGTATCAAGCGCAAAGGGAGTAATTGCAAATTAAACCCTGGAGCATTGCCTTGCAAAAGGGAGCAGATTAGAAGATCTGCTGCTTTCTTTCACTTGGGCTGATATCTCCCCCTTTGCTAGGACATCAGTTCTTCTGCAGGAAACATCTCCTTTCCGCACCTCTGAATCTCACATTTTACGGCATTCCCATCTACTCTGTAATTAAGAGCTTCTCATTTTAATTTAGCTTTGTTTTCTAGGGAGGTTCTTGAAAATAATAACTTCTACTCCAGACAAATTTCTCGAGTCTTCTTTACACTTATGATGTGTATGCACTTATGATGTGAGCAGTGATCATTTTTATCACCAGAGAGTAGAAGAATATCCCCAAGACAGACTGAGTAGCTATCACTGTAATCATACACCAAGTGTTTAATTGTTGGTTGTAGGACATTCTGGAGTAATAACTTCATTAGAAAAGTAAAATTTAATTTTTAGTTTTACCACTTTTGTATTATTTTATTGCTCTTTTTCTAGTGCACTAATCTGAGTTTCAAAAAAATCAGTTCAAAATGTCTTGGGAATCATTTACAGTTTCATAATGCTTTGGTTTTGCCTAGGAAAAAACAAACATAGCTTTCAGATAAACATAAAAGCACCAGCTGTTTTCCTCCAGAACTTTTATTTCCATAATAATTGCCTTTGGAGGTAATTTTACAAGAAGAAGCATATAATATGTGGAAATATTTAAGAATAGGTTTACAGTAATTCTATTACTGTATATACAAAGACTGATTTTCTTGCCTCAGTAAGTGCTCTAGAGGTCGTACATGTTAGGGAAAGAAAAGGAAAAGAAAGTTCTAGGAAGCAGCCCAGCTTCCCAGTGCCAACTTGGCCATCTTGGGGGCCATTTCTGGAATCCAATTTAGTTTTTTTCAGAGTTTTCTGGGCTATTAATTTAATGAAAGTCCTGATCTGATTTCTTTCTTTCCCCCGAGCATCTTTGCAGGAGCTTGATGGCTACTTCTGTGAACAGGAGCCCCAGTAATATTGGTAGTGCTTGCCTCCTCTTGGGCTTAGTGCCTTGACTTAGTGGTTGGGCATTTAAATAGTTCAGCCCCTCACTGTGGGAATATCTTGTCTCTCCTTTGAAGAGCAGACATCTTTGCAGTCTCCATTATATGAATTTTGGCTTCTTAGACTGTGAGTTTGCATTGGCTAAAACTAGAGGGCTGTACATGAGCCCTGGTGTTTTTTGGAGGTGTCCGTATCCTGCTGTGTGACTGGGATCAAATATTGAATTTTCCTAGCCAGAATAGCTAACATCTGTGATGTTAGTGTTGGTGGCTGAGCATGCAGATTCAATCCATTGATACCCCTTAGCAAGTCCACAGGAATGTTGAAGGGAACATTGAGCTGGTCATCCTCACTCTGTGTTTCTTTCACTGGCCCCTGGCCCAGCTGGCATATGTCCAGGAAGACAGAGATCTGTCTGCTCCGAGTGGGTTTTGCTCTCTGCTGGGCTCTGCCCAATTTCTCACACCTGTGTAATAGACAAAAAGAGCCTGTACTAACATCATCATGGGAGAAGAGCACTGCGCTATCAAATGGTGCTCTTGGCTTTGCAGCAAATGGGAAAATAAATGCTGTTTAAGACTCTAAAAGTGAAGAAGTTGGGCGATGTTATGTGGAAGATTTTTTTTGGGTAGTGTGTATCCTTTTATGTGTGCCCCTGTGAGTAACAGGAAATTTCTGTGCTGCTGCACTTCTCTTGGATGAAAGGGTTTGTATAACTCACAGAGGCAGTCCTTGCATTTAACAAAGATGGTTCTCGTATCTTTCCTGATTCATGTCTCTCACTTTAAGCCATACGTCCTTCCATCTCAGCAAAAAGGTGATTTCTTAAAATAATTTTGCCAGTCACCCTGCCTGCCTTCTTCCTTTTTGCTTCCTGCTTGAAATCACACTAATTCGGTTTCTTCCAACACCAATGGCTTCCTAATCTCTTGTATTTGCAATGAATCACCCTTCCCTCTTCTGGTTTCCCACTCTTCCTACTCCAAAGCATCCCTGTTAGCTAGTTTTTGATTCATGAGTTGTGTGAGAGTGATGCAAATGGAAGTTAGCGGAAATTAACTTCAGGTAGTGATGGATTTTCATGTTGCAACTTCATATTTTTAGATTTGCATAATACCTGGCTGTATTTCTTAAAAGTTTGCTTTAGACGTGGTCCTAAGTGGAGTGTGTGAATTCTCCTCAGGCATGGTGTCTCAGATTTTCAGCTCTGATTTGTTGACAGTTTCTGATCAACAGAATAACTAGTATTTGATGCACCCCTTTCTATCCTGAGCATTTCTTTCATTCAAATTGTGTTCTTTTAGCATCTCACTCAGTATTCTGTGCAAGCCCTTGATGAGGTAAGGGAGTGATCCAAGAGCCCATATGAGGAATGGGGCTGAAATGTGAGGAGGATGCCTGTGTGCTGGTGCAGGGCTCAGCCTGCAGCCCAGACTAGTGAGCAGCTGTGGCAGCACCTGTCTGCAGGATGTACAAGGACGTGTCCCCAGAGGTGCTTCTTCCTTTCCCTCTGTATATGCAGTCCGTGGGTGGCTGGCTTGGACCAGGTCCCTTGTTTTTGGGTGGCAAAGCTGGGTGCCTATGCCCAGAACTGTGTCTGGCTAGAAGTTGTGTGCTGGAGCAGGGATTGATGCCAGACTTGCCCCAGACTGCATCCTGGCCAGCCACGGGAGCAGGGCTGCTCAGGGAGCCCTGCCTGGGGTACCAGGGGCAGGAAGAGCCTGCTCTCACAGAGACATTTTCCTGTGATTTTAAATTCGGCTTCCTCCACAGGTACAAAATGCAGTCTTTCCAAAGCAAGCTGTGCCAGGGCTGTGTTTCATAACCACCAGGGGAAAATCGTTAAAGGGGATAAAAAACTGGAATTATTGATTGAGTAGCATGGAGGGCAAAGCATAACCTCTCTTTTGCTCCTTAAAATACTGTGATTTTTCTCAGTTGTGGAGTAACCTAGGTGCATCTTAAAGCTAGCTGATAAGGAATTTTTTCCTTAGGAAAACTTAAAAACTCAGTTTTTCACAGGTATATTCACACAGTAATAGTATGACATTAAAACAATTAGCAATTGCAAGTGTACGTTTTGTAAATTTTCACACCTATAGAATTAATATGCTAATATTGTGACTAAACAGGTTCTTCATTTTCCTCTTCTGGTTCCCATGCATTACACCTGTTTTTCACAAGAACAGCTTTTTATTTCAGTCAGTGAAGCTAACAATGCACAGCAAAGGACGTTGTTAGAATTCATTGTATTTTAAAATAATGCATGGCATGCTGACAGTTGTAGTTCATTCTTTGGCACACATCCCTGACATTTCTATTCCTGTAAGAAGGGGTAATATTTTTCTGTTTTTAGGAGGAAGATTTTTGGAAACATTCTAAATGAGAAAGGTAGAAGAGGGAAAAAAGGTGTTCAGTCTTCAGTATATATTGAAGAATATCCTTTTTGGAACTGTTTGATTTTTTTTAATGCTTTAAATAACATTTGTGCTGGTCTCGGTTAAGTACTTTCTTTTTGTAACTCAAAAGACATGGATAAAATAAGCACAAAATCACAGATACAATCAAGAAAATGCCGCAGGGCCAAAGTCCTCAAGTGCAAAGCTGAGCAGTTCAGATGTGACAGACCACTTATTTCTGTTACTGCAGAAACTGTATTGCTTTTAAGAACCTTAACCTCTGTTTCCTTTTTCTGCAGCTGTCAGCTGTGCTCGCAGCTTGTCTGTATGAGAGGGTTACACAGGTGTCTGAGATCCCAAAGTGCAGCTCCTTCAGTGTTAACACTTTTCTCATTGGTGTGTGTTAGTTCAGCAGCAGATTACCTAGAGAAAGGCATGGTAGGGAGATCTGTAAACCTACAACCAGAACAAATCAGCTCTAGTGAAGAGTGGCTAGAAATCTGTCTGTGTATGCAAGCCCCTAAGTTCATAACTAAAACAAAAATAAAAACCCAAAGGATCAGTAATGATCGTACTAAACACGAAATAACAACAAAAAGTCAAACCAAGTCTTTATAAAATACCTAAACTTGCAAGGGGACTGTGTAATTGGGAGAGTTGTCACTGTCTGCCGTGACCGTCTATCAGGACTTGAATGATAATACATTTAGGATTTTTATATAAATCATTCTCAGTAAGAAAGATAACCTCTGGTTTAACTGTATTCAGTGTGTTTATTCTAAAATGTGGTGAAAAAAATGGCTGATGCTTGACTGATGATGTTTTGTTGGTTCAATTGAATGATTCCTTGTAGTAGCAGGTAGCCAGTGGCCATCCTCACATATTGTATTCTCAATACCCAGTGATTTATAGTGCCTGACTGGAAAAATACACTGATTTAGATTCTGCTTCATTGCTAAAGCAGAATTATACTATATTTTGGTACCACTTTAGCTTTTGATTTAGTTGCAAACTTTAGAGGTTTTCCCAAAATACGTCTCTAAATCTTATCCTTCATTAGTATCCTGCATTTAGCCTGTGTTTCAGGACATATAAAATTCTGACTGTATGTGCATTTTTGCCTAAGTTACTGACCACTTCTCAGGACCTAACTAGCCTAACTGATAGACACTACAGCCCCCCAGTGCTGCAGTGTTTTGGCTAATTAAAATGTGCTTTTTGTTACAGTGTTTGCAGCAAATCTGTGAGGCCTGTATCATGTGCTTTTGGAAAAGGAGAATCATTTTAAACTTGCATAACAGTTTTTAGGACAACCTGTTGAGAATCTTTCAACAAAGACATTTCACATGGCTTGCTTAATCTGAAGAGCTGATGCTTCCCAGTGCAAAGAAGATGTCCTAGTCCTGAGCAGATCTTTCACCAGGCCCTCAGTTATCCTGCCAAGCCCAGCAGGGTCACTGGGATGAATAAACAGCTCAAGAAAGGGAAGGATTAGCCCCGTTAACCTCAACAGAAGGGTTTTTAAATTCCCGTGCTACAAGTGCTGGGCCAGGCAGGCATTTGACTCCACTGCAGCCCACAGACTGCCCCATCACTGCTGCCAGTCCTTGCAGTGCCTGTAAATGCTTCTGCAGTTTCTGTAACAGAGGGAAAAATTAGCAATGATTTGTTTTCTTAGACATGAGTGCCCTCTCTGGGCTTCAGAAGCAATTTCCAAGTGGCCAGTGCTACTCCCACACACTCCCTGGGCATCTCTGCAGAGCGCTGCACCACAGCTCATGTCCCAAACCAAGCCACCCTCCTCTCTTCCAGGCTGGCTTCAGCCCAGGCTGGCTCACAGGCCGGTGTGGGAGTGCAGGGGGAAGCAGGGAGGGAGCCAAGGGGGTGCAGGCAGGCAGGCAGCTTTCTGCAGCTGTGCCTGGGCCCAGCAGGCAGGACAATGGTAAGCAGGGTAAGGAGTGCCAGCCCCCAAGAGCTCCTGTTTCTGCCACAGCATTCTCCTGTAGAAATGGGCTGCTCATGGCTTGCACTGCTTCACTGTTCACTTGGTAAAAAAACCTGGATGAGCAGATGAGCAGACCCAGCAAGTGGTGGTGAATGGAGCTACATCCAGCTGGTCACACTGGTGTTCCCAGGGCTCAGCACTGGGGCCACACCTTGAATCCTGTGTCCAGTTCTGGGTCCCTCCCTACAAGGACACGGAGGTGCTGGAGAGCGCTTACGAGCATCAGAGAGGAGCAGTGGAGCTGATGTAGGGATTGCATTTCCCATGAAGACCAGCTGAGGGAGCCGGGGTTGTTTAGCCTGTGGAAAAGGAGGTTCAGGGGAGACCTCATTGCTCCCTAAAACTCCCTGGAAGGAGGTTGCAGCCAGGTGCAGGTCATGTCTCCCAAGCAGCAAGTGGCCTCAAGTTGTGTCATGGGAGATTTAGACTGGATATTAAAAAAATTCTTTATAGAAGGTGGTCAGGCTGCCAAGGAAAGAGTGGAGCCACCATGCCTGAAAGTATTCATTAGGCATGTGGATGTGCCACTTGGGGATGTGGTTTAGTGGTAGACCTGGCAGTGCTTGGTTAACACATGGACCAAATGAGCTTAGAGATCTTTTCCAACATACGCGTTTCTGTGATTCTTTTGTTATCCCAGGTATCTGACATGATTTTTCTCCATACATTCAAGCCTGATGTTTTTAATTTCCTGATCATCTGGGTTATGACAGACCTGCAAGAAAGCTGAGCCTAAAATTGATATGCAGCTTGCTGGCTTCTAGGTGTTTATGTAATTTTCTGTGAGATACCCACAATGTTCAGCTCATGTCTAATTGGTGCTGTTCCTCAGTGGAATACAATATCCTTTTATACAAGAAATTTAATAATTTTAAGTAGCCCATTTGAGTCTTTCTGTATTTTCCTCTGATAAAGGAAGTTGTTTGATGCAGTATATTTTTATGGCAGTCAAACCTCATGTTTAATTTGGCCGTTTTATGCTTCAGGACTATTTTGCTCATGTGGTATTGGATTGTGTGGTGTTTGCTTCTTTGTATTCAGTACACAAAAAGCTGAAATGCTGCTCTCTGGATACACCTGAAAATCTAAGGTGACAGCAGCAGTGGCAGGTTGCAGACTGTTCCCTTCCTAAAGCCATTTCTATCTGTGCAAAACTGTGCAGCCCTTTTTGGCAGTGGTACTACTGACATTGTCAGTGATTTTGGTAGTATTTGGCATTGTCGTTCCAGGGATGTTAACATCACCAACAAGTTCAAGGTGATGGAGAATCAGAGCTGGAAGAAGCAGTGGTCAAAAGGATCAGTCCAGTGGCTGTGGTGGCATTGTTTCATGTTCTGTGGATCTTTTTGGACACTACTGCAATTTCTAGAACTGGAGCCAGCATAAAACGTTCATCAATGGTGCTGTCACATGTGATAAATGAAAAAGAAAAACAATGAAACATGGTCATAAACAGGGCTTGTGAGTCTCATCAGCAGAACATTAAAACCCAACTCTTAAGTAGATTACAGCTGCTTTAACTTCTGGATTAAAGCCCATGCACCCACACAGGCACACGTAGGCTACAGCAAGTGCCAGAGCTTTGGTACCTTTTGTCACAGCAGTGCCACTGATGACATGGTCACCCTATTTAGTTGCAGAAGAGCTTCCTTGGGCTCTCTTCTATCTGTCCAATCACAGCAGATACTTCTATACACATCCTTCTAAATTAGTTGGCAAAATGTTATTTTAAATTGTTTCTTCCAATCTGTCATTTCCCTATGCATCTAACAAAGTATGGCCCTAATGGAAGGAAGGATTTTATTATTGTTAAAATCACCAAAGCTCTGTCTAGCATGAAAAAAATTATCCTTTTGTGGAGGTTATATATTGCACCCACTGCCTTTTTGTTACTTCCCATAGCAGGTAGGAAATATCACAAAATGGATATACTTTTATTATGCTTTTCCTTGTCATACATAAATATATACACACATTTACAGGAAGTCTGTTAGGATATCTGCCATGGTTCTCTGGCTGCCACTATCTTAAAGCATTGATAAACTATGGAAATAGTACATGATTTTTCAGGGTCTTAAATTGCTTTTAAATTGGGTTTATCTGAATCCTTCTTCTGTTGAAAACCCTCTTTTGGGGTTAGTTCAGTTGTGTCCAGAGATATTGAGGCAAGTATCACAAAAAGATTTCAATGAACTGGGAGAAGTCGGAACCATGACAGTAGCAGGGGTGATGAACTTATTTTTGTGAGAGAATGAGAGTCTGCTGTAATCCTGGTCACAGACTCCTTTTGCCAGCTGCTTTTTGTGCTTTATCTTCTGAGCTGACATTTCACAGGAGACAGATGTATTATATATACACACACATCCACGTGAGAGGGAAACAAAATCAAGTCAGGGAGATACAAACCCCTTAGAAGAGATTAGAGATTGGAAGGACACAAAGCAGGTACTGATACCATCTCTGGGGAAAGTGATTAGGTTTGAGAGGGACGAGGGAGATAGTGCCCCTGTCTCAGAGATCTTTCTGTGGCACAGCAGCCTTATTTAAATGTCTCACCGTGCCACATTAGCACGTTTCAAAGCCCATCTCAAACAGCTAAGCAGGTGAGAAGGGACTTTGTGTTCCTGTGCCCTGGGAGGCAGGCATAGCCAGCATCTGCCTGTGGTTTGGTCCTCAGTTGTCCTAGCTCCTCAGTGTAACTTCCAAAACGTCCTTGGCTGTGTATTGTGGCATCACAGGTCGTCTGCAGCAGGAGACAGCTTGAAATGCAGGCAGGTGGTTGTCTGCAATTTCCAGCTCAGTGTTTTATTAGTCTCCCTGGTATCTGCAATGGAGAAAGTCTCAAAACATCAGAAATATCTGAGAGATGGGAGGGAGGCTTTGCTTTCTCCAGCATGTTCCTGAAACTACTGAGCAACAAAAACACTTCTGCTGTACATGGAAGACTGTCAAGTAGCATTTCTGGACAGCCAGACTTTTACATAACACAGGCAGCAGCAGATTTTACTTGAGTGCAATGACATGCTTGTTTCTGTAAGATTTCTATCTGATGTAAAATTTATAACTTTATGAAAATGTCAGCTCAACTTTTTAATCAGTGGTCACAACAGAAAGGCAAATGTCAGGAAATGGGAGGAAAACAGAAAACAGAACAGGGAATATCACTGTGCTACTGTACAGATCCATGGTGTCTGTACAATTTGTGTATGGTACACAGGTCTGATCCTCACAGCCCCACAAAGGGGTAGCAGAACTGGGGGAGGTCTGGGGAGGTCAGAAGGACAGTGATGGTGCAGAGCTGGCCTCTTCAACCCTTAGGTGAGGTAATGGGATGGAAAGGAAGCATGATACAGGTCATGACAGCATGACAGAAATGGGAGTGGTTGTTACCACCTCCTCCACTATGAGGATTTCGAAATATTGAGTTGAGGTAGTGGATGGATAAGAAAAGAAAATGGTTCTACCCTGTGCACATAGCTGTGGACCTCCTTGCAACCAAATTCTGTTTATCGGAATTTGGTTTGGCAGGATGTTTGAGAGGTTAATCATAAAGTAACCTGTTAACTCCATCCATTAACTCCACCAACTCAGTAAGGAGGAGCCATTGACCAAATATCCAATGCAGACGGTGCTGGAAGCTGGACATGTGTGCTTGCTCTGTCCCTGTATGCTTCCCCATGCATCTCCTTCTGCCTCCTGCTCGTGCAGGTGGACCTCTGATCCCACCCAGCACTGCTCGTTCTTGTGTACTGTCATGGTTCCCAACACTTCCAGGGCAAAGTGTAAGACTTCCCTTTCCACATTGTAACCATTGGAACTGTCTCTGTGAAAAAATGAAAAAAAAAGAGTAAATAAAATGAAGGGGTAGGCTAAATACTGAGGTTATGTAATTTGCAAAGTGCTCTAATACCACATGCATGATGCCAGAATGAATGATGCCAGTGATGAATGCCAGAGAACTGTCAGGGTAGATGGGACTGCCGTCAGGTGCCTTGGAAGTGGCCTGACTGCTGCAAGGAGCTATTAGAGAGGCAGCTGTGAGGAAGTTTAGTACAAACCAGAGCCCAAGGCAGTCTTACATTGAAGTGTTGTATTACAGAGAGGTTGTCACTGTAGTTTTAATTGGCAGAAATCTGCTGTGACTTATTCTCCAGGCAAGCACATTCACTTGCAGTTGAACAGATTTCTTTGTCCATGATGGAGTTTAACGCATGATGGAAACTGTTGATGAAATCATGATTTGCCAAATTGCTGTATCTCATATTTTGTAACTGATTGGAACATGTGCCCATGCAACAGCAAGGACAGGAGGAAGAGGAAACAGGAACAGCTCTGTGACATACAGCTGTGGTTTTGTGGAAGGAGGGGAGGAGTAATTTCAGAGAGGCACTTCTGAGGTTGTCAAGGTTACAGGTACTTCTGTAGGTGAGTGGCTTGGGCATTCTCTGCTGAGAACTGGCATCAGCTGTTTCCATCTGAGATAAAAAAATTTGCATTTTAATTAGATTGTTGCCTTTTTCAACACTGAAGCATAGCATATAAGCAGTTGGAAACTTTCCACAGGACCAGTGAAATTATTAAAAAAATTTACAATAGCAGCATTTACCCCAATAATATTTTGAAACTTCCTTAGTTTTTAAGTGTTTCCAAGATTAGGATCTCTTTATAATCACTCAATGAATTAACCACCAAGATCTGGCTTTTTATTTTTCTAGATCTCAGTAAAAATGTTGCTTTTGGAAGGGAGGATTCACTGTTTCAGAGGCAGGGAAGCCAAGAGCTGCGTGCCATTCTGGTGCTCAGTGTGGGAACTGAGGATTTGCACTGAACTTGCTGCTTTCAGACATGGCTGCAGTAGCAGCAACTGTGCCTTAGCCCTGGGAAAGAAATCTGTGCTGATACCAGCATGGCATGGCTCGAGAGGAGTCTGACAGCACCACTTGTACACTTCAGGAAAACAAACAGTGTCGCGGTAGATTTCAAGCTGCGCTCAGAATTGATACAAATATGTCATAATGAATTTTCTGCCAGATTTAAGAGTGATACAGCAAGATCTTCATCTGCTATGAAGAAGTGAAGCACCACTGACTGCCTTAGTGCTGTATAAGTGTACACAGCTGGGGTTGAGGCCAGGGGGTTTACAATGCAGAGCAAACAAGCCGGCACTGCACTGAGCAAGTACCAGGTGCTGAAGTTGTGCAGAGTAGTGGTGTAGCCAAAAAGGAGCTCAGAAAGCAGGCAACCTCCTTTGTAAACCAAGGAGAACAAATTCACTGCTCCTGCAGCAGCAGAATTTAGTGAGAAAGCCCACCACTGCTGTGGGATTGGAACAGCCCCAATTTACTTGGAAATGCTTTTTGTGTGCTAAGTCAGGTAATTTTGGAAACTTAAAAACTCAAAAATTAAAAAAAAACCAAAATAACCTTTTGAAAATCTTGCTAAATGAATATTAACTGCTAAGTTTTAAGTAAAGCAGTACTTTCAGCAAGTGCCTTGCCATTGTGGCAGCTCGTCCTCCCTGAATAAGGAGGACCTCCCTCTTGAAAGGGAGACTGAGGAAAAGGCACTCTTACACTTTTAAAACCAACCTTTGTGTGCCTGCTGTGCCTCCAGGCCTTCCCACTGTCTGTTCAAAATCTTCAGTTCCTCAGTTTCCCTACTGTCCTTTCAGACAGGCAGAGAATCCTTAGTGGCATCATCATCGCTGTCCCTTTAACTGGACTTGATGATTCTTGTGGGTCTCTTCCAATTTAGAATATTCTGTGCTTGTGTGGCAGGCAGGGGCAGGGAAGGGCTGCTGGAGGCACAGGAGTACCAGAGCAGCCCTTCACCAAGGGTCCCACCAGTGCTGTCCATGTGCACCCCATCACTGCAGGCTGCTCTCATCAGTCCAGCCGTGTAACTCTGTGTTCTGTGTCTGCTCCTTGGAGGAAGAGGAAAGGGAGGAGCATTCCCTGCCTGGTGGAAAGGGAGCCAAGAGCCAGGACAAGCTCATACAGCTTCAAAATTGAATGAGGGTAGGGGTGAAGCTCAAAGTTATTTTCCCTAGAAGTCTGAGACTTTGGTGAAATGATAAGAGTTGTGGAATTATTTTCCCTTGTTTGGGCACTGTATTGCACTGACATTTATGTGCATGATGTTGCAGTAATCCAGTCAGTTCAGCCTGTTCATTCATGACCTTTCCTGTAACATTACCCACAATGTTGTGTGTGATATTGCAGAGAAAAAGGTGAGGGCAAGGGTGCCAGCTGACTGTTGTCAGCTTAAGTACGATGTAAGATTTGCACTTACAGTAATGATGGGTGCAAATGCAGAGGCAGAAAATGGGCAATTTTCTAAGGAAAACTTCCATGGTACTAAAACAACATTTGTTGCTGCCATTTATTTTTTTCAGGTCCCTTTTTCAGGTCAATGATTACTGTTCTTCTGTAGATTTACCAAAGCAATGACTTACCCCCATATAAAATAGTTTAAGAGTTGAGGTCTTACTTGTTGAATCTTTACTTAAATAACTTTCTGGTGTAAAAAGGACTCATCACACATGACATTAGTGTTGCTAATTGTGACTGGAGGCATTCACATTCTGAATCCAGGTGAATTATATTAGGTGTGTTGCACTGTTTTTACTTCATTCCCCAGTTGGTTTTATAACCAAGTATAACCTATAACATTTGCTTTTCCAGAATAAAATAAATCCTGTACAGGGGATTGACATCACTGTTTTCCTATGGTGCCTTTTAAGTAGTGTTTAAATTTCAAGTGGTCTTGTAGGTTTCATACAAATTCTCCATGAAAAGTAGATTCTGTTTTTAATATTTTAACTCTTTATATCACATGGCTTTGTAAATCATGGGGCTGTTACAGTCCAGTATGAAAAACATTTAAGTATCTTTACGTAATGTGCAGGTGAACTCATTTTGGGATGAAACTTTATTAATTGCAAGAAGAACACTGTATTTTAGAGAAACAGAATTGTACAGATCAGCATTCAAATATGTTCCACCAAGGACATCACAGTTTACTCTGCTTTACCTTGGTTGAAACTCAGGGCACCTCCCAGTGTGCAGGGGGACCCAGGAGCATTGCTTCCACCCCAAAAGTCCTCCTTCCAGTGTGTCCAGCTCAGTGACACTTTGCATGTACAGATGTAGGGACTGAAAACACAAAAGTATCATAGTACCATTAGGATAGTAAAGCAGCTGATTTTAAATGAGATATGCTGTATTTTGCTGCACTTTCTGCATCCAAATGGGCAGGAAGTGACCCAGAATTGTGGAAGAAGCCACATGTTGGAGATAATTGTCAGCAGTCAGTTCCAGAACTAGGATAGGCTACCCAGGGAAGTGGTGGAATCACTATCCATGAAAGTGTGGGAAAGGTATGTGGATGTGGCTCCTGGGGATGTGGTTTGGTGTGGAACACAGTGGTGCTGGATTAACAGCTGGACTCAGTGACCTTAGAGGTCTTTTCCAGCCTTAATGGTTCTACAGTCTGTGATTCTATGGAAACAAAGTGGGGCTTAAATATTAAGGGCATTAAGAAGAAGTACAGCATAGGGAAACAAACTTCTGAGGCTTTGCAGGTCTCATCTAGATTTAACTCTTACATGAGGAGAGGCTTTTTTTATGGCCAATTTGGCATCTAGTTCTCAGGCTGTTGTGTGCACACAAAGACATAACCTGCCTCAATGAGGTAACTGTTAAAATTGATTTGTGAAGTATTTGGTTTGTGCTTTAAAATGCACAGCCCAGGAGGTGGGCTACATTTCTGTAGAAGAAGAAGACCTGCTCTTTGGTGCAGGTCTTGGAGTAAACTCTCAGCAATGGAAGGCTGAGCCCATCTGGGATATATTTATTTGTATGACAAACAGGCTGGCAGTCAACAATTTGTGCATCCATAGCCTTTAAGAATTTCAGCAGTATCAGATCAGTGTATCCTGCCCTGATGACAGTGGTGCCAAAGTGCTGTGAGGTGGCCAGGCTGTGCCTGAGCTGCTGCTGTGTGTGCTCATTAAATGGAAAGGCCGGGTTCCACTGGGGGCATGACAGTGGATAGATGCATGGTTGGAGAGTTTAATGCTGCTCTGCAAGTGCATGTGGATTTTCAAGGCAGAAATAGACTTCTTTTTTGACAGAAGTATAGATAATCCAGCTCTCACAGCTTTCTGCTTTTTGAAAGAACCAGATTGGTCTCCTGAACCTTGTGCTGGTGGATTTTTTTTCCTGCCTCATCCTTGGAAATGAAGTTATTTCAGTGTACTATGAAAAGAGGTGTTTGGAGACTTACTGACTTACATAAAATGGAATATTTCATTTTGTACATGAAAAGTATCCTCATTCAGAAATGGCTGAAGCTATTCCACTCTGCTGGAAATAAACTATTTTCTCATGAAAGGGAAGATAAACTAATGTGATACTATGATTACTACAGAAAGTAAAATGCTTGCTTCCAGTGGGAAAAAAGTAATAAAATGTATAAATGGCTCTCTATAGCTTACAGTAGCACTGTTGAATTATCAACAGCTGGCATTTCCTCTAGCTTCAGTCTGTGTTCATCTGCACCATCAGGGTGTGCCCAGGTCTCTGTCACAGCTGTTTTATTGCATCTTCCTGCACAGGGAGCAGGGACAGTCCATACCAGAAACATCCAGCCCCTTGTGCAGGCAGCTCCTTGTTTTCCTTGCTGCTCCTATGCCCTGTGCACGATGCCCATGTTTGTGTCATGTGCCCAGCCTTACTCACATTGCTTTAGGCTTTCTGTGCCCAGGACCAGCACTGTGCTGGGCTGGGTTGCAGTGTGTGTTGGTGCCACATAATGAACTCTGTCCTTCTTTCAGGCCCGAACTGCTTTGCAGAAACCCTGGTGATTCCAGCAGGCCGGGAGGTGAAAACTGACGAGTGCACTATATGTCACTGTACTTACGAAGAAGGCACGTGGAGGATTGAACGGCAAGCCATGTGCACTAGACATGAATGCAAGCAAATATAGGAAATCTACAAATCTACAGACTTTTCGTGGTTTTTATAAAATATCCCACAGCAGTGAGCACCTGAGATGACCCAGGGAAATCCATATGAGAAGATTCTGGCGAGGAACAAGGAATAAAATACTGATATTTTGTTTTTCAAAGTAACATAATACTGCAAGGCAAAGAAGTGCATATATTTAAAGCATTTGGACATAAGAATACCTGTCTTAAATGTGTTATTTTCACAGTGAGTACACTTAAATACACTATAAAATATTCTATGTATTTCTATAATACCATTATAGAGCTTAAAAATAAATGTTTTATATAGACAATACAGATTGAAGTACTGTAGCATTGCCTCTCCTCTTGTATACATGCGCCATTGCTAAAACTATACACTTCTGTTCCAGTTTCGCTATATGAAGATTTTATTGTGTGTTTTTTGGTTTTGTTTTGGGTTTGGGGTTTTTTTGCTGTTGCTTATTTTGAGTTTATTGGGGCAGGCAAGAGATAGCACATGAGAAAACCTTGACATGCTCCATTTTGGAAAAAAGAGGAGAAGAATAGGCTTTCAGAGAAGATGTGTTCATTTAAGAACATAAATAGGTTGTAATGTAGAGGTGAGTCAGCTCCATATCTTACTTTTACTTGTGCTCCTGTCTTCTGATCCACTGCCAAGATGACTTGCAGCAGTGGGTAATGTGAAACTGGTCTCTCATAGCTACTGCTAAAAATTTATTCAGATGAATTCAGTTCTTAATATTCATTTCAGACATAAAATTTATCAGTAGGACAGATATGGCTGTGACATAATACGGCATCACCAAGCTGGTGGAAGTGATGGTAAGTAATCGCAGAGCATCATTGATGTGATGCATAATGGATATGGAGAAGTGCAGCTTGGGAGGGCTACAGCAACCACATAAGTCTTCACTGATGTGGCTCCACATTGCTGAGTTTAAACAGGAGAGCTGCACCATTCCCTAGCCCTGCTCTTGCCACCTTGTTGGAACCTGGTTCAATATTCTGTTTGGCAGAATGTACAGAATCTGTACACACTCTGTATTTAAGTGAAAGGTTTAAAACTCTGTCTTTGAATCCACCAGAGGATTTCTAGCACATAATCTGACCCTGCCTGCATGGGAGGTGAGTTACATCTCCCTGCTTCAGCCACCAACAGCCTTTGCTTAATTTCATTTCAGTTTTAGTTTAGTTTGTCACCAAATCCAACAATATGTCTGCTTTGGATACCTGTTAAGGCAGTGACTCAAGAAGTATGTTTTTACTTTTAAGCTTTTGCTGGAGGGAAGATTTGATTAATAAATGTCTGAAACCACAAGATTATTGCTTAAATTCCCACTTACTCTTTGCTAATTTCTCCTATGGTGTAACCTGGTTGCACTTTGCATCCATACAAAGTATGACTTCCTGCTGCTTCTGAACACTGAGGAACTTTTGCCAGTGACTTCAGTGGATCCTAGTTACCACCTCATGTCCTTATTTTGAGCATATTTCTATCACTGCGAGTTATTTGGGAGTAAAGGATGTATGTTTTGTCTAAAACTTGTGATAAAGTATACCAACCAATCCATTTCATAGGAGTCAGTAGTCATATGACAGAGAGCTAGCTCCTGAGCCAGTCAGACCCATGCCTCATGGCTATTGGGCTTCTGCTTGCTGAAATCAAATATCAGCACAGCTCTGAGAGAGTGCCATGAGTGCCAGTGGTCTTCCATGAATGACTTCTCAAGTGGAAGTACCCATTTGGGAAGCAGCCATGAAACTTGAGCAGAGAAGGTGAACTTGCAGCTCAGCGTGGGATTGCCTTTCCAAGTGGTGACTCTAAGAGACATATGTGTTTTCAGTGAACTGTGAGAAACTCACAGTTTATGTCTTTCAATGTATGACCAAAATGAGTAAATTTTTGGAATTCTCACTTCAGACTAGTAATGCTTTGCTTCTTTACTGAAGGTTCTTATGAAGCCTTCGACCATTTCCGAGGGGAATTTCTGTTCTTTTAGGCAGTTCTCTTTGTTGAAGTAGTGAGTATAAAGTTAAAGGCTTAGTTTCTAGTGTAGCTTTTATAAATGTTTTCTATTGTGCATTTTTTCAAAAATATTTTTCTGTCTTTCAGTCCTGGTACCAACATATTAATGTCATTTTTACTGTAGTAATAGGATGGACCTTTCGATTGCAATGTGAAACTTCCCAGGCATGTTTATCTTGACATCCAGCACTGTGAGTTGTTGCTTAAAGAGGTTATATTTTGAGTTATATAATGTTTTTTTTTTGTTTTAGAGAAGCAAACTTCAGGTATTTTTAGATCTTTTTTTCTTTTTATGGAGTGATGTAGAAGTTATTCTGAGTTTTTGACGTTCTTTATGCCTAGATCACTGGCCACATCCAGCTTTGGCCTGTAGTATTACCACATGAGGGCTCTTTGGTTATTCCTGAGATGGGGAAATGGGCTGAGTGACTCTTTCTAGGCAGATCTCACTAGTCTTGCCCAGTTGCCACACAGTGTGGTGTGGGAGAACCCCAATAGAGAGCTAAGCACCACATGGCCACTCACTCCCCAACTGCCCACCCATGTGGAATGGTGGAAAATAAAGGAAGAGTAAAAGCAAGAAAACTCATGGGTCAAGGTGAAAATAACTAAATAAAAAGAGAAAAGAGAGAACAAAAAAGCATCAAAAAAAGCACGGCAATTGCAATCACTCTCCACCTCCCATGGGCAGGCCAGTGGCCTGAGCAAAAGATAACCTCAACCTCATTCTTCTTCATTTCACTGCTGATCAGAGTACTATAGGGCATGAAACATCTCTTTGGTTACTTAGTTCAGATCACCTGCTGGTTTTGAGCCCTCCCAAGCCCTAACCTACCCCATTCTACTCACAGGGGATGAGTGAGAAGCAGAGAAGACCTTGGCACTGTGCATGTCCTGTTCAGCAATAGCCAAAACACTCGTGTGTTTCAGTGTTGCTTTGGTCACAAGCCTAAACCACAGCATCCTATTGCCTGTTAGGGAGAGTAATTCCATCCCAGCCTGTGGTGATTCTGCCAGCAACTCCATACAGACACAGAGGCAAACACACCAAAAGACCCCGAAATCCAGACTCCAACCAGTGACAGCACCAAGCAGCATGTGGGCCTTTGGCAGCCAAGCGAGGGAGCTGAGATTTGCAGCCTGATGTATAATGTCACTTCACACAGACAGGTTTAAAATTTTCTTGTTATTGGAGTTGATAATGAAAATAGGAAAAGTAAAATATTTAAAGTTAGCCATTATGGAATGCATTTGGGAACCATTTGCCTTTAAACTAATTTAATCTCAAGGCAATAAAATAACAACCCCAGAACTGCTGTGGTGGCCACATGTACTAATCTAAATGTTATGCTTTGGTTATGTAATCTACCTGTTCATGTGTAACCTTAAAAAATAAGAGAAAAGTCATCTGCATCATTTCCAGTGAACTAAATTCCAGAGAATATTGTCTTCCCTACTGAAGCCTAGGTACTCGGCTGGTTTTTGCTTCAGTGCAAACAGGATTATGCATCCTGCACATGAGGAATTCTTCAGCTTTGCAGGTGGGTTGTGTCTATTAAAGCTGTATTTCCAGACACACTAACAACTCATGAATAATTTTGTATTTGAAGGTCTGTTTCTTGGATAATGAATATTCTCAGATGTTCTCGTGTAGCTGCATTGGCATGAATATGAGATTTCTGCTTCTGCTTCACTTGCTTCTGCTTATTTCCCAGTTGAAATCAAGACAATCCATTTCTGTAGGAGTGCATTATACATGAATTTGTCTTCCAACCTGTGTAAGCAGGTGCCTGAAGAGATTAAATTCTAGATTATTTCAAGTAATTATAAAATTGCACAGTTAGTGTGCAGTAGGATTCTCTGTTCTACTCATTTAAGCCCCAAAAATGGAAGAGCTGATACTCAAATATTATGTTGTGAGATTTAAAAGGCAAAAGGGAAAAAAGACAAAGTATGAAAGACAGATGAGCTGGGCATTACAATAGGAGTGTCCAACAACAAAAAAAAAAAAAACAAACATACATTTTCAAAGAATATGATAAGAAAAGTAAATGAGAAAAGTATTTGGGCACAAATTGAAATACAAAAAATTCTACTTGGCAATGAAAAAAAAATCACACAGTAAAGGTGAATGAATACTGGAGGATGCTGCGAGGATGGCCAAATTCCAACTGGGCACAGCCCTGAGCAGCCTGCTGTGGCTGAACTTGCACTCAGCAAGTATTGGATGGGATGCTCTCCAGAGGTGCAAAATTAAAAACCAGCTTCAAATCACATTGAATTAAAGTCTTTAATACATACAAGAAAGAAAAAGATAAGATGAAAGGTTCCCTCACTTTGGAAAACAGCTGTTCTGTTTCCATATGGGGAACTGTACTGTCATGCTTGTAAAGTATTTGATGTTACTTTTGACAATAACTTTAATACCAAAGTTATCATAGCTCAGTGATACATAGAGGGCTTTTAAAGGCACACATTATTTAAGAATCTAATGTAATCCAATTAAATGCTCCATTTATTCCTCTTATCAGGCAATGAGTTTTCTTCACAGCCTGTGTTAACATGGATTTTCTCTTTGCAAAAATACAACTTCCTACTGCATTAATAACCAAACTCAAACTTGGGAGACAGCATGGAATATCACAGACTATTTTCCTCACTATCCAAGATTTCAAAATTTTCATCACTTTTTGGTTAAGGTAAGTACTGCTTTAGAAAGTACATAACTTGTTCAGTTTTGACAGCCACTCCTTCCCAGATTTCTCTTTCCTTTGAAAATATATTTAGGCTCAGCCACACTGAAAATGAAAAATTGTAGTCTCTTGAAATGCCTTCCATAGCAGGCAAAAAATAAGCACAATCTAGCATTTTATTTATTTATTTAATATGCCTGTAAAAGAAATACAGGAAAACTCCAAACTATTGTGTCACTCAGTAGTTACAGAGAAGTGGAAATAATGATACAGAATACTAAATTATCAGCAATAGGAAAAAATTCTTTTCTCAGCTAAATCAGCATAAAACAAGAGTTTTTCAGACGCCCGGGTAAACACTGTTAAAACGGAGATAAGTATTTCTTCCACAGGTAGAAATAATAAAGTCTCTGTACTTGACTACAGTCGGTGAATGAGAGGGAACATTCACAAATCCTGGTGTAAAGTGCCTTTGTTCATAGTAGCCAGAATTAAAGACAAACCTTTATTGATAACCATTTACTTTGCTTTTTCCAGTAAATCCTAAAGGTTGTGCAAACCTTGTGAAAGAAGGTGAATTTCAACTATCAGGAAGACCAATTCCCACTATCTCTATACTCTGCGAAAATCCATAAATGCGTGCATGGAGAAGAAATTCAATATTCCAGTGTGTATAATACTCCAGTGAAAAATACATGCATTTTATTTTTCTCTCTCAAAGTATAGATGCAAATCTATTAATGTCTTTATTTGATGAAAACATCTGCCAACTAGAGCTTTCCATTTCTGATAAAAAGGAATGCAAATTATAAAAATGTCACGGTGCTGCTTAACCTAGATGGCTATTTCCTTATATAGCTACATCCATTTCAGAGGAAAATTCTCAAATTGGTTTGCTATCCACAACTCAGTAAGGTCCATGTGCTGTATTACTTGTTACAGTTCCGTTTAACAAAACCAAAGTCTGTATTTTCACAAAAGCAATACTGTATGTGATGATCTCTTGTTAGCCACTGCTAATTCAAATGAATTCTAACTAATTTTGGTGCTGTTGTGAGTGAGAAATCATGGAGATAACACAGACATGCAGTGCTTCTGCCTAATGTAACAACTCACTGGTCTGTTCAATTCTGGTGATCACAAGAGGAATAAGGAATAGGTGGCCTTTAGTCATTCCAAGGGTTACAGTAAAAGACTGTAAGTTCAATTTCCTAAATGCCAAACATTTTGTAATGTTCTTTCCCAGGTATTTATTTTCAAATGGCATTTAATAAAAAGAGCTGTTTTATATATTCTGCTAGTTATGCCATTTATACTAATGTTTGAGCAGTTAACAGTGTAACTCTATAGAATGCTGAAAATGTATTCTTTCCATTTTCTTCCAAGGGCCTTAGCTGTCTAGGTTTTATACAAAAAACTTCATATATACTTAATTCAAACCAAAAAAGGCAAGTAATTCAGTCTCAGTAGTTACTTTCAAATGTACTGTTTTCAGTTTGGCATCCTTCAAATCAAAATACAATATAATTGGAGCTTCAGGTCCTGTCATGTTAACAGGATATTAGTGGGTGTCTTATAGTATAGTATCTTAAGATATAATACATCATATTGAGAAATTATTTCTTAGATGTAGGGCAGTATTTCTTTTTAGTCCTTTTTTTCAGAGTAGAGTTTCTGAGGACTCATATTTACCTCTGTGGTCCATGTTTGTGCTTGAAAAAACAAATACCTGCGAACCTCCTTTTCCAGATATGACAAAGAGATGAAAATGGTGTCATGGTTTCAGCCCAGCCAGCAACCAAGCTCTGTGCAGCTGTTTGCTCACTGCCCCACCAGCAGGATCAGGGAGAGAATTGGAAGCGTAAAAGCTGGAAACCACATGGGTTGAGATAAAGACAGTTTAACAGGGAAAGCAAAAGCCACATGCACAAGCAAAGTGAAACAAGGAGTTAATTCACTGCTTCCCATGGCCAGGCAGATGTTCAGCCATCTCCAGGAGAGCAGAGTCCCATCACACATAGAGGCTACTTGGGATGACAAACACCCTCACTCCAGATGTTCCCACTTCTTCCTTCTTTCCCCCATCTTTATATACTGAGCATGATGTCAGATGGTCTGGAACATCCCTTTGGTCAGCTGGGGTCACCTGTCCTGCCTGTGTCTCCTCCCACCCTCCCAAGCATCCCCAACTTTCTCACCAGCAGGCAGTGTGAGAAGCAGAAGAGTCCCTGGCTCTGTGTTACTGCCCTGCTCAGCAATAACATCTCTTTATAATCAACCTTCAGCACAAATCTAAAACAGAGGCCCATAATAGCCACTGTGAAGAAAATAAATTCTACCCCAGCCAAAACCAGCCCAAATGACCTTCACATCTAGCTGATTGTTATACATGAATTGCATGGAAAAGAAGAGGAAGATAATAAACTCTTTAATACTTATTAAAAACTAAGCAATTTGCAAATACAAAACAAATAGGATTTTAAACAGGAATCCACTAGTGAATGCCAACCTAAACAAGCACTTAGTGAATGATGATGACAAGGAATGCATTGAGTCAACCACTTAGTAATTCTGAGCAGTCTTACAAAAGTAGATGAGTGTCAGGAAAAGCAACACAGTACTTCATGTAGCTGTTTTCTTCCAGTAAGAGCAGAAGCCTTGTGTTCAACATGGTCTCTTAAAGCTGGACAGATGACTGACCCAAGTGGATATGTTACATCCTTTGGGAAGAAGTTACCAATGGGTCAGGAGTGGTGGTATAATTAACCCTGAAAGAAAGACTTTAGGACGTTTTTGCATCAGAGGCTACATGGCATCATTCATGACCTTTCACGTACACAATGAGCTGACTCTAATCCTCTAAACCAACCACTGAATGGGCAGGGAGCTGAAAACTACAGTACAGACTCCTTACATCAGCCCATCTTTATTTGAAATAGGCTTCTTGAGCATTCTGAGTTGATGGTGAAAAAATTGTATATATTTTCTACATCATCCATTTCTTAAACCATAATTTTCTTCACTTTTTACTCCATTTACCTATGGGGTATATGCCCATCAATTGCATTTTAACATGGCCTATATGCAGTAATATTTTAAATACACTTCTATAGCTCCTTGTATAAGTACTACAAGACAAAAAAAAGCTGAAATTTACACTGGTAGTTATTAAGAAGTAGTGCAAAAATAATACATCAAATTAGAAATCAATGCATGATGCAGAACAAGTGTTCTGAATGAAATCTTCTTCTCTTGGCTCATGTTATGCCATTTGAAAAAGTCTGTGCAGTCACCTACAGAATTACTTCACTGCAGAAGAATAACTCAGCATTGTGCTCTTGGCAGAAAAAAGCAGGATTTGAACTACTTGGTTATGACTGTCCTGATTCATACCTTGATTTGGCAATGGAAGCCTTTGTTTGGGATGGACCTTTAACTAACAGCATTTGCATTCAGTATGCAAAGAAAATTAGGGCCTTCTTCCCTTTTGCAGTGTTGGCATTTCCCTTGTTACTGCATTCTGCCTCAGTGTTGGCATCACAGTCACTGCTGCACAAACCTCCAGCTGGATTTTCAGTATTTGGTTTACTTTATCTTTGTTTGTTGAGGCTGGCAGGATTCCCTGGATCCCCAGGGGCTGTTACCAACTCACCAAGCACTTTTTGCCACTGCTGTTGATGGAAGGGGTTTTAGAGGTTATGGAAAGTGAGAGAGAAGGAGTCCTCTTCAGGTGATGTCAGAACATTGCTGTACATTAGTACAGACAGACCGAGATGGCTTCATGAAAGAGAAAGCTTTGCAGGTAACTAAAGATATTTTCCAACCTTTCTGTCTGGAAAATCCATCATGTGCACCAGAGGAATAATTCTTGTCTTTTTATTGAAGATTATAGGCACATATCTAGCAAATCCTTCAGAATTTTCAACTTCTTTAAATGTAGGAAGGTGGGCTTTTCCTAGAGTGGGAAAAAAACTTTATTTCTTAGAAGTGTCATCTGCTTGTCATCTATCAGAAAACATGAAAAACAGAAAGGAATCAGAAGTAAGAACCAGTAGCATGCTTACCCAGCAACTGGAAACTTTCTCTAACTGTTAAATTGAGTCAATCTTTTCAGTAATGGAAAACCCCTGTTTCTCTATATTTACTTTGAAAGCATAAAAAATCTTAACAAAATACTTTTTACAGGATATTTTACATACTTGCCACATCACAAACCAAAATGGACATGTCCTAATCTGTTCTTGTATCCTATAAGCTAAATAGTATTTTGCACTTTCTTCTGATTTTTAGGACTGTTTCAATGTTCTTTGAATAATGCTTTTCCTTTTGAACTTTCAAAAGGAAAGTATATGTCTGCAATAAAAATAATCACCATACTGTGAGCAAGAGCTGAAGAAAACCAAATTAGAACTGACTATTCAGTATCTGGTCTACTAAAAATAACACAGAAATCAAGCTCTGCAGAATAAAAATATTTCATTAAGTTACTATGGCATCTCAGATAAAATTTTCTCCTTAGAGAAGACCTAAGAAACATATGACATTTTGTACTGTATTAATCTCACAGCTGCACATGATTTTTATATATATAATATATATTTATAAAGCATACAAATTATATTTAAAAGTTTTGATGACATGAAAGGTGACTCCATTGCTTATCTTATGTAAAATTTAATGGTGGATCAAACACGTTGCCAAAATATTTAATTAACTTTTTTCTAAAATAACATTCTTTATTTAACATAAAACAGGATTTTAAAAGTAGAAAAACATTAAAATTAATACAAAATTATATTAAATAATTTCTCAGATGCTTGTGCTTATCAATTCTGTTTATTCAAGACTGCTTTACAGAAGCAGAACACTAAATGGAATTACTAATCATCATCAACTCTATGTCTTTAAGACTTTGCATCTACAAAACTGTTCAGTAAAAGCTTGGCCTGAGGCTTATCTAGTACTGGATGGACAGAACTTTGATATGTTTTACCACCTCTGTTTTCTGCCAAAAAGATTTCTCGATGGATAGGTACAGCACACAATGGCTAACCAGGCTAACACATTTAACTGATTCAGAAAGAGATTTAAAATACAAAACAGAAGTTGAGACAATAGTTCAGTGTTTCCTGCCATGTTAGTAGAAAAGTAGAGGTGAAAAAACAAATCAGGATATCGTTTGATACTGAGGAACACAAGGCTGATGCATGGAGAAGAAGATGAATGCAAGTTCTGATAAAAGACTTGGATTGGCAGATGATGCAGTAAGTGAAAGGGGTTCATGCTTAGTGCACAGACTGTGTGATGCAGTGTGAAATAAATGATGCATTGCACAACAGAGCACTGCAGAACAGTATGCAGGAGCAGAACTACTGAAACAACACGTGGAAAGAGATATTCTAAAAATAATAGAGGAAAGAGAACAGGTGTAACTGAACATGAAGCCATTTTGCTGTATTAAGAAGTAAAAATAGAACCCCCTTGGTTATGAAACCTGCAGAGACTATGGATAGGTTTTTTAATTTTTCCATGCTCTTGGGCCTACTCCATAACCTCTTTCCTTCTCTCAGGTCCTTATCAAGACATGGAGACTAGAAAAAGATGCTCTACTCAAACTTTAGGATACTTCAGAAATTCTTGAGTGACATCTGTTTGCATGTTCCAAAGTAGGACTGACCCACAGATGATAATATGAGGTTTTCAGTGTGTCTGTGGTGATAGCCTATGACTGATAAGAAATGTACTATAAAAGTTTCATTATAGGGAAAAATAAGAAAATACAAAATCACACACCAGCTGATCAGACCTATGTAATATGTAAAGACTTCACGAATGACTGCTGAAAACCATGCAGGTAAGTGTAAAGCAAATACAATCTGATGTGGTTTTTAAATTAAGATAAACGTGTAATTAATTTGAAGGCGCCTGATATGGCATCACATGCAAATGTAATTAACCAAAAAAAGACAATGTTTGAATGAAATTTAAAAAATGAATGATCCTAAAAGGGAAATGAGAGAGAGAAATTGCTAAACGGGTTACTCAGGAGCTTGCATTTAGAGAGGCTTACTAAATATTTCCACTAACATGATTATCAGAAAAAATCCCAATGGACAGTCCTGACAAAAAAAGTGTGAGAAGCCATGAATAAAGACAGTGTGTAAATAGGCAGGAAGAAACAGAAGAATGAGAGTGGCCTGTATATTTGTTTGATTAAAGAGGACTGTGGGCACAAACCATCACAGTGGAAAGGGGAAGTGTGTGCTGGGACACGTAGACCAAGAGAAAAAAACTAATGATGTAAAAGGCACTGGTAAGAGCTCATATGAAACACCATGTTACAATCTAGTGATCCCTGTGTGAGGATATTAAAACCAAACATGACATGCAGGATACAGGTTTGCTTTCCAGTGGTGAGGATGTGCAGTACAGAGTTTTATTTCCTTAGGAATCTGTGTAGCCTACTGAGGTTTTTAAAGCTTATGGAGGATACATCTCTCAGATATAACTGAAGCTCATATCTTGTCTTGAGGTAGAATGATAAGCAGAGGATGATAAGCAATGTGATTTGGATTCTGGGGAAGGAAATTCCTGATTTTACCAAGACGTCAGCCTAGGAACTGGTGTATTTTTGAGCATGCTGACACTCAGACTATGGGACATCCTCAGCCACGGGAAGTAGCAGCACTCGGGTTTCAGGACTGGCAGTTTCAGATTCTAGGGTTCTTCAAATCTGAAAGCTTGCCAAAGCCTCTGCCAAAGATGTGTCTGCTGCAATCCCTGCTGAACAGGAATCAGCTCCTTGGGGTGATGCTGGGGTAGGGCTGTGTGATGTTTCTGTCTGGTGCAGGAGGTAATGGAGCATGGAAGCTAAGAAAACAGTGTTATTTTTTGCTACTTATGTTAAACAGCCACCAGAGCTAATATGAAAGTTGTGTTTTGAAGAAAAAAAGAATGCAAATTAGCTTAGTCTCGAGTAAAATATTCTGAGGGAAAGCCCAAAACAAAAGTGCAGTCCATGCAAAGCAAGTGATCCTAAAAAAACCCTGCTTTTCTAAGCTTGATTTTCAAATTTAGATTTATTTTGCAAATTTATACAGAGCAATTATGGTACCTATTATCCTTATTATACTTAGATGTGGGATGGGGCATTTGAATTTGTAATTAGATGAAAGCATTGCATTACCATGATCCCCTTTATAAATTCAAGAACAAAAATAATTATCTTGCTTGTCTCATTGTACAAGAGACCTTGAAACATACCTTTTCAGATTACAGATTTTATATCCTAATTACAAAAAAAATATCATTGCTACTTAGAGGTCTGAACTCAATCTGATTGCTTTTAATTAGAATCAGGACATAGAAATTTAGGGTCTGGCATGAAATCTAAATCAACAAGGTCTTATTAAAGTTCTAGCTAAGTTCTAACCTGATCTAGTGCTTGTTACCTTGACAGGCTTGTCCCAAAACAGTCTGGCATAATAATCTTATGAAGTTAAGTATCAAAGTACTGAGTCCAATCAGAGGAAAAAAAAAACATTGTACCATTTAGTACTTCCAATGATAAATTAATTTGGCACTTAAGACAACAGTATGGATGTATTAAAACATTCATTCAATGGATATCCCCTGGGTACTCCTGGGAGGGTAGCAATCAACTCCTGCCATTTGTAGGGTAGCTTCAGTGTGGTGTATTGGAGGGAATAAATCAGGAATTTCCCTTCTGACTTCAGGCAGTTCCATAATGAAAACATCCCTGTACAGTGTTTTGCCTAAATTGAAGCAAACTGCTTTTTTAAAATCTTTGATTTTCTTTACAAGAAAAGACAAAACCATCTAGGTAAGAGTTAGAATTAAGATGTAAAGGATGTACCACTGAATCTTTGGGCTGTGGCTAAATGGAAACAGGACAAGTAATATTCTTGGATATGTTTGGTTTAATTTAGATAACCTTGATCAAGTAGTTCAATGTCTTTGAAAGTGTTCAGAATTATACAAATAGAACTTTCAAAGCTCATCTGAGGCAACCATGCCTACATTAGAGAGCTGCAGCCCACCCTCGGTAGACTTGGAGCTTTCCATCTGCATAAATACTACTGTTTATGTCCACTTATATTTCAGAAATACTTTCCATCTTTATTAGCCATTTCTTTCAATAAAGAAAAATGACAGAAGTCTCTTGAAGCCAAGTTAAATTAAGATGATGATGGTGATGATGTTGATGATGATGATGATTAATTAATCAAATATAATCATGGAAGACTAATGCTCTTATTAAAAAATATTTGTACAAATACAATCCTAGATATGAAAAACATTCATTTCAACCAGAGTAGGGTCTGCAGCACAGAATCACATAAATGTTAGAATGCAAAGGAGCTCTATTCCATCACATCTATTCCATCTCCCTAGCCAAAAACAATGTTTGTTTTTAAAATTGCTTTATTTTCTTATGAATTTTGGACTATTTTTATACACTATTTTACATTTGAATATTAAAGGTTTGAAGTCATAGCAGTTAAATTTGAAGATATGACTTCCAACTGGCTAAAATACATGGAATACAGAACAAAAAAAAAGCAATATGACAAAAAGTGACATTAAAACTTGTTGGTGCTGCAAATCCACACAGTGCTTTGTTTGTATAAAGTGTCTAGTTATGTAGAGAAAAAGCTAAAAGGAAAAAGCAAAAAAAAGGCTTTTTAATGCTTACAAGGCTCAGTACACACACAAATTGGCAAACACAAATTTATTCATGCTATCTTAACTTCATCCCTTTTTGTTGAAAAGTTTCACTTTGGTCGCAAGCTTTCCCTACAGATTTTTTTAGACTTTTTTCAGTGGGCAAGGTGGAAGCTGCTTAATGCCTACAATGATATTTTAGACTCCCTCACCCCTCTGTTGGAATCCCAAAGCACAATATGTATACAAAAGTATACTTCTTTCTTGCTATTCCCCCATACTTCCCTTCCCCTTTGTACTTTCCCCTCTTAAGAACCTTTGAATTATCACTTAACTTGGTAAGCAGGACTCTGGCTTCTGCTTCTTCAGTGTAACAGCCAAATGCCCTCAAGCAGCTAAAATTCTGCCCAATCAATAACAAAATCACTTTGAAGTGATGGAAAGACACTCCCACTGCAGAACAGCATGTTGGTTATTTATAAGGTAGCCCACTTTCAAAGTTTCCTGGTTGGCTTGCCACTTTTTATGCTCCTAATATAGATTGATAGTGTGATGTGCCTTACCCATAATGGCAATAGAATATTAGCAATTGTAACTGATAAAATTCTGTATCCACTAGGACTTTTCTATCGATTTATTAATTTACTAAACAAAGGCAGTTCCACTTTTTTAGTGCTGTTTTTCTTTATTGTGAGAGTGGCTTATTATGTTAGGTGCTGTTTTATGCTTCCATCTACAATACCTTGCTTAGTCTCTGAGGTGCATCACAAGCACTCTGCTGACACAGGCTGATTTCTTTTCGCTGTCTAAGGAGGCAACTGTAACAAAACATAATCTGATTATAGAAGAACCAAGTCAATGAAATAATTTTTTTTATTTACTTGTTTAAGATTCTAGTCAGCTTTGATGCAAGTATTTAGGAAATCTACCCCTCTAATAAATATCACACATCCACACCTAATTTTCAGTATACTTAAGTATTTCAGGGGAACTGTCATTTTTTTGCAAATTCTAATGGCAAGGGACTGTATAATTTTGACCTCTGCCCAGATTTATATAATCAGAATTGATTTAAAAAATAAACTATTCCCTCTCAGCTTCCCTGCTGTTGTGGTTCTATGAAGATTCAGCTCTATAAGGCAGTCATACAGGAACCATAACAGTTCCAGCTCCTGGCTGTTTCTGTTATGGACTCGAGTTTTCCCTCAAGAGCAATCAATCAGGTTAATATCTAGAGCTTTTAAAGACTTTCACTGCTCCAGCCCCCTACACAAACATATCAGTTCTTGAGCCTCCTGCACTCAACCCTTTATATTCTCCCTGGAATGTCGCTGACACATAGGAACAAAGGGAGATTTCAAGAACAGACTGAAGAAGAAGCATAATTACATTTTAGTAATCCATTTCGTGGCCCCACACTCCTTATCAGCTGGCTAGTACCAACATGTTGTGGTCAAGACCTGGGGAATTATTAACTAAGCTGCTGGACTGCTCTCCAGGACCGATATTAGAGTAAGCTGCCATATTAAGAATGAGATAAACTGTTAGCATTTGAATTTAACTCTGTATTATAAGCTTTACCTATCTCTGTCACAGAAGTTATTCTGAAATACCAAATGCTAAATAGAAATCAAGAAATGCTTCCTAAGACTTGAAGCTGGCCATGTGGTTTATGACTGGCTCATATCAAAGTTTACATTCATCAAAGTCTCTCACTGAAGACTTTCTCCTACTAACATTCCAATATTCTGTAAAGCCTACACATTGGCCAGATCTTATTTATGTAGTCTCAAAAGCCTTAGAATTAACTAACTACCTATGAGAGGAAGCAGATTTTTCAAGTACATCACTACAAATACAGTTTTCAGAGAAACACAACAGACTAAAGATTTCAATGCTTTAATGAAAAAAAAGTGAAGCATAATTGGTGCACTTTGTTCAGAAAGAGATCTTTTCAAATTGCAAACCTTGATACATAGTGACTAATCTTATGCAATATAGGGAAACAATGGCCTTTTTAGAACCAAAATAATTAGAAACAGTAAGTCCAAGAAAATACTGCAGATGTTCTAATGTACATTCAGTTCAACAATTTTAAGTAGCACCTCCTTGGGGGTTAGATATCTCTTTTACTAACAAACACTTCAATGAACTGATTTTACATTGGAACTCTGTTACAGGTTCCTTCAGAACTAAAAGCATAAATGAAATTTCTTTTTTCTTTTTTTTCATGTGGCTTCAGTGTTTAGAATGAAGGGTTTTAGAAAAAATCTCAGGGAAAAAAATCTCTTTTGGATTGACATGGCACTGAGATTTCTGACTTCTACACTTAAAGCCTTCGGTGAAAATCTGTTAATGAAAGTATTTTATAAAAGCAAATTCATGTTGAAGCAAAAATGTATTTTTAACAATACTATCAAAGGCGAATTAATAACTAAGACACTGAAGTGTTTTCATTTATGTATAAACTCAAACATCTAAATACCCGGATATCAAATATAAAGTTTTATAATTATTAGAATACACAATCACACTCATTAAGAATCCTTAAATATCCTGAAATTTGGTGACATATTCCCAGGACACTTAATCACTTGCCATAAATCAAGCCAACTCAATATTTCTGACAACTCAGTTTTATCCAAGTCTTCTTTAAGCTCCTTTTGTTTTAAAGAAATGTAAAATTATAACATCTCTCTCTTTGACCGGTGCCACTTCAAGAGGGGAAACTATTTAGGTTCATTTAATTCAACTAAATTCTTGAAAATCAGACATGCAGCCTTAGTCTATCATTGGGAAGCTGTTTATAAAGACCAAGGTGCATCCATGGAGTGATTTATGCACCTGCTGTACATGGCTGGATGAAGGCTCTCAGGGCAGTTAAAGAATGCACTGTATCACTTTCCTTCCTGTGTTACAAGGGACATTATAATGGTCTATGATACAAAATTAGAAACATCTTCATCTATCCACAGCTATAAGAAGTTCTAAAGCTATTTGAAATAATGTCAAATATGCACTTTTGATTAGATCAACTATCCTTTTGCAATTGACATGAATTTCACATTCAATACCTGGATATACTTTTACAATTGAGAAACTTTTTTGTTAAATCTTTATTATTAAATCTTCATAGTATTTTCTGCATGTAAGCAGTAAATACTGTTAATAATTCTAATCATGTTTTTAAAGTAAGGCAGATTTTGACTTGAATATGTAAGGTGCTGTAGACCTGCTCTCTGCATTTTTATATGATGGCAAGTTGACTTTAATTAATGGCCACTCACAACGTTCAGAAACTACTTTCTTTAGTATCAGAAGCAATACTTCCTCAGAAGTGTTATGGGAACTGCTGCAGAGGGCTGTTTGATACCAGGCTATGAACTCATGGTAAATTTTAGAGTCAGAATAAGCTTCAAGAAAAAATGTGGAAGATGATGAGGAACAAATATAAAATCAAAAAAAGACAAGTATTTGTATATTTGAAAATAAAATTTCCAGTTTAAATCCTCAATGTATAAACTAAACTTATTTTGAATACATACAGAATTTTAAATTATAAAATAGCATATGCTGGGCCAGTTGGAAATGCTAAAGAGATTTTTACAATTCAACATTCTTGTTTACATCCATAAGTAAGTCTTACTCTTTAATATTGTTATTTTTCTTTTATGGTTTTTAAACTAACAGAAGATTACAGTAAGAGAATAAGGAATATGAACTCTAAGGTTAAGAAACATGCAAAATAAACTTTAGTATGTGGCACAATATTTCATCTCACATATTTTGGCCAGTTTTAGTACATGTTTTTAGTCAACTATCACAAAAGTACTTTCAGAGGTGCAAAAACTGAATCCTCTTTCCCAGAGAGCAAGAAGATTAACTACTAGATGAACTAAGAAATGAACAGGAATTCCTTCTCTGTGAGCAACTGAAACTGTTTCTGTATAGGTAAGAAATTTGCTTTTATGGATTGATTGGCTATTTCACATTTACTGTGAAGCTAAATGCATACTGAGCATCTTTCACAAATAATCCAATGTACCATGTACATTTTTCTAGTTATTTCATTATAATTCTACTTATCCAAAGCTGAAGACCAACACATTGCTAAATAGAAATAAGGAAATAAGGAAATGAAGAAGAGGTACCATGTGTGGATACAGTCACAAAAATAAAAAGGGGTGTAAAGGAAGAAAAAAGGAATAGAAAACAAATCAGCTAAAAGGAGAAACAGAACACTAAAACATAATACCAAATTAAGGCAGCTTATTAGAACCCCTCTTTGAAGTATGCTGCTGCATATTTCAGATTTTTTTGTATATATGTAAACTGTAACATTTCTGTCAAAACTGCTTCAAATAAACCTTTTCCTATCCTGTTCTGTCAAGATGCTAAAATCATGATTATTCTGAAAGAAGGCTACATGACCAAATTTTAAACTTCCTCAGAGGTTAACTGAAGTTATTGGGCTGTACTGTGTTTCTAAATGAGCACTGGTATGCATTGTGAATTAAAGAACAGATGTAGTTCCTGCTGAGGGCAACACGAGCTCTTCCCTACCTCTCCCCAGGAATACAATATCCTTTAAAGAAGAAAATAAGAGCTAGTGATTAATAAAGAATGTTGCCTTTACAGTATTTCATTTTATAAGAGACTTTTTTACCTGCCCACAGAAGAAAATTTAATCAGAGCAGGAAAAAAAAGCTACAAGTATTACATCATTAAATTATATGTTCTTTAAAAACACAATCAGATAATAATCAAGGCATTAACATGTGTGAAATGAATTCATGTGGCTGTGCTAAAATTAATCTTCTAAAGAGTAACTATTTAAAATTATGGTATTTTAATGTTATTAAGGATTACTGCCTATTCAGTTTGTTACATTTAATGGGGTTTTTTTCTTTTTTTAGTCAAGAGCTGTATCATAAGTTTCTCAGCCACTGAGCTTCACTTAAGGCTGTGTAAATGGCATTAAATGAACTGCCTGGTAGTGACTAATATTAAAAACTATTTCCCAGAGAAACAGAATGTTCCTATCTCTGCATATTAAATTCTGAATAAGCCCATTTATTTTAAATTAGCAAGACATATTTTAAAAAGTAAAACTTCTTCAAGGCAAGACAATCCCACTTACCTAGACTGACAACACAATATAAGCCATGTAGTTTATTATGAGGGTTCTATCAGGTTTCACTGCTGTTTATAAATAATGGGAAAAATGCAGACTCTACTCAAAAAAATTACTGGAATAAAGGACAAAGTGTGTAAATAGTCTCTTTATACATCTGTAGTATAAAGTAAAACAGACTAGCAACCTTTCAGTGTTCAGAACTGCTTTACAAGCTAGCTGCTGGTGTTTAACATGCAGTAAACCTCAAAGTGAGGAAGACAGGAAGTTTATGTTAAGCAAGTACTGCACAATGGACTTTCAAAAATTGTATTTCTATGCCAAAATAAGAAATGTGTTTAATATTGTAAAATAATCCTTCTGAATGGAAAGCTATTCATTGTCATGGAGGCCAAAGTCTTAACACATCTCCCTAGCTCAAGGCAGAGAGGAAGCAGGCTCTTCTTCAAAGGACAGATCATGAGCATGGCTCCTTAACTGAGTTTTTAATTTGAAAGAGAAGCACTGTTAAAGGTCTGGGTTGAGCACTGACCATGCATGTGGGTCACTTGATGACACTTGTTGCATCCTTTCCTCAAAAGTCTTCAGGCAGTAACAAAGGTATAATAATAATGATATGTGGCCCATCTTGCTGTTGAAAAAGCTTATATTAGATTTTATTGGACTCAGTTGTAATAGATTTCAAGGTAAAATTATCACTTTCATAAAATATTTTGAGAAAAAAATATTTTGTTTCCATATTCAGACCAAACTCCTCCCAAGAGTTTTAACAATCTAAATAATTCAGACCTTTTATGTAGACAACATAAGCTCAGACAGTTAGCATGGTGCAAAAGCTGTGTATTTTTAGACTGAGAAAAAAAGAATCAATTAAATATCTGTATCACACATATCTTAGGGCTTTTACTTCAGACCAGTCCTAATCTGGTTTTACAGGCTGACCACATATTTTTGAAGCAAACCTTTTCAATAAGCTTCATCCAAAATGATTCCAGTTTGTGCACTCAAGAAACCAGACAATGATCCAAACAAAATGTGGTAAGTGGGTACAATCAAGCAATTCACTTCAAAGTCACACTCCTATTCAAAACAACATGTAGACACCTGCTGGTTCTCTTGGTTTGTGATTTTAAGAAAGATATTGAGGAATAAAAATAACACAATTGAATGCATCTCTTCAAGTACTTTGCAGGAGGATATACAACAATTTTGTTCCAGAAGAAACTAAGCTTTTAATTATTTTTTTATATATATGACTGTGTTTTAAAAAAAAATTGAAGTGCTAGTAAAAAGGAGCACTATTAAAAAGAAAATGCAAGTTATTTGGCAAGAATGGTTTGGGATTCCACATTTGCCTAGGCTCTTACAATAATGGTGCAGTGTCCTTCATTTTTTGGATGCTGATTTGGTTTTTAGCCTGTGAGCTAGACATCATTTTCTCTTGTGTGCTGCAACAGCTGAGATAGATTCACATTGTCAGAAAAACTGCACAGATTTAAGAACTACATGTAGTTCTGATCTTTGACATACACAACTGTCCTGTGTGGGCCAAAAGCAAGAATACTGTTAGTTGACTGATAGCTGGAACACCTTTAAGATGTATCAAGGACAGATTTGCTATATTTATAACATGTTACTGAACTGCAAAAATGGCAAGAAGTCTGCAAAAGACAAAGCTTAGAAATCCAGTGAAGAAATCAGAAATATTTTTTCAATGCACATCAGCAGCAATGTAAAAGTAAATTATTCTTCTGATGGACTGAATCCCTGACTTTATTGTAGAATTTTTATCCTACCTAGAACAGTGAGTGCTTCATATACCAGAAAAAACCAGAATTTCTGCATGGGAACCGTTAATTATTTTAATGGTATGTCTGAGTGTAAGGGATCTCCTTTCGTATCATGTAATTATGAGCCTGTTATATTGTTGATTTATGTGGTTTTTTCCCTCTAGTTCTATAAAGGAAACCAGATCTAAAATGCCTTATTCCATGGGATTATCTAAATGAATACTGCCTACTCTGCTGAATTTGTGTTCACATTCAGTTATTTTTAAAGCAAATTTTTTAAAGTGACTAAGGTATCCACCCTTCCCTAAAATTTAGCATTTTTTTCATGTTATTTCTCTGCAGTAGGTTCAGTAGGACAAGTGAGCAGGTTTGTGATGTGAAAATTGATTAAATATTGATCAATATGTTTGATTTAAAGTTGAACATGAGTCAGCAGTGCATTGTGGTGACCAGTGACAGGACCTGAGGGAATGTTCTGAGGTTGAGTCTGGGGAAGTTTAGATTGGATATTGGAGAAAAGTTCTTCTCCCAGAGGATAGTTGGGCACTGGAACAGGCTCCCCTGTTGGGAAGTGGTCACAGCCCCAGCCTGAGAGAGTTCAAGAAGCATTTGGCAACGCTCTTGGGAACATGGCATGACTCTTGGAGATGGTGCTGTGCAGAACCAGGAGTTGCACTTGGTGACTCTTGAGGGTTAGTTCCAACCGAGTTCATTCTGTGATGCTGTTAACTGTAAAACTAAATGAGGAAGGGAGTAAAGGAAACATTTTTTCAGCACTTGTTGTGCTATAGAAAAGAGGGGTACCCATTGAAAATAAGTTTAAAGCAAACCAAACCCACTGATTTTTAATATTATACATACTCGAATGGTGAGGGAGTTTCTTTTGTTGGTTTCTTTTTTTATTATTATTATATAATTAGGTTGATTTGTTTGGTTGGTTTTTGTTTTTGTTTTTGTTAGAGTTTTGTTTTAAAAGCAGTTAAAAATTATAAAAGTAATGTCAGAAACTAATGTCACTGACTTTGGTTCAGGGTATCTCTAAACTGCAGACTGCCAAGAGCAAGAGTCAACACTATGAAAATTTTATTTCATTTTTGGTCTGTTGTTACATTTCCCCCTAGCAATCCTTTATATGCCACTGTAAGAGACAGAAAAACAGAACTAGAAATGGACCTCTGGCAGTTCTCTTAGGTAAACCTGTCTTGCAGATTTTGGGATTACATGTAGCCTCTCATTTGCTGTAGATGTCAGGAAAAGGCTCTTTACCTGGAGAATGGTCAGGCACTGGAACAGGCTCCCCAGGGAAGTGGTCACAGCATCAGGCATGACAGAGCTCGAGAAATATTTGGACAGTGCTCTCAGGCACATGGTGTCATTCCTGGGAATGGTGCTGTGCAGGGCCAGAAGCTGGACTCGGTGATCCTCGTGGCTTCCTTCCAGCTGAGGTTATTCTGTGACCCTGTGATTCTGTGAATATGTCTGTACTACACAGGACACTTTTCACATGCACCATGGACCAAATGAAAATTCAGAGATTCCCTGGAGCTGGTGGAAATTGGCATGTTTTAAAACTGAAATTCTTTTTTAAATTAATGATAGAGCGGGAGCTAGACCATTTCCCAGGACCCTCTGGAATTAGAAGGATGCAAAGCAGAGCTGCTTCTGTGAGAACTCTGTTATGTATTCTAAATCCCACTGAACAAGTATGAATGATGTATCAAGCAAGGTTTATGTGTATAATTTTATTTGAAGAAAATGTTCCTATTTTTAGTTTATGTGTTTACTCAATTTAAAGCCAACAGAATGATTCTTCTTCCAGTTCTTTCAGATAAAAAATGAAGTTACTCCCCATCCATTCACCCCATCTCTTATTCAGACAAGTTTTATGGTAGATCAACTTTTGTATTTTGAAATTATACAATAAGAACAAAATTAAATGACAACAGAATCACGCTGATGGGCTTTTCAGAATTAGAATTTTTAGACATTTAGAAACAGCTATCAATCCAAACCATAAATTCAGATTAAACTATTGTGCATGCTCAAATTTAAATAATATATAAAGATGTCCAAATTCAGTGATTAATCATTCATGTACAGAAACAAAAGGTAGCATATATAGTAACACATGTATATATAAAACTTATATGTGTGTATATATATATATATATATATGTACTTATGTACATATATAATAAACTTGAGTTAACTGAAAAGCTTCTTAGGGATGAAATACACTCTGATTGGTAGGACTCTTACAGTCTTATCAGGAAATAACTCATGTACAATTTATTAGGATAGACCCATCTTCTGTAAACTGTTTCATTTTTTTTTTTTTAATTCTCTTTTGTATCCTATCTACAGAAGAACTGTTTTGTTTAGCAATAGAAGGTTTTGGAATGTCTGGGGTTTAGCTTGTACTTGAGAGGCTGACTGCAGGAGTTTGATTTCTCAGTTATTCATTTGCTTTGTTTTAAAAAAATACTAGGATGCTCTTTTTTTCAGTGTGAAAGGACATTCACAATCTTGCCACACATATATTCCTTCCATGCATATATTAGGGGGTGATGTGTATGAAAAGCAGTCGCTTTCCTGTAAATCTAAATTCCTATGTTCATTTTCACCCAACTGGAACAGGCCCATTCCAATGTTTGCATTTGGAAATAAAAATTGAAACATTATCTTTTTCTTTGTTCTATTTGGGCTACTTAGAAGATCAAAAATTCTGGTTAATACAGTAAAACTCTAAGATCCTGAACTTAAGAAGCAATTATTTTGAAGAGTTTTTTCCCTCCATTCAAAGTATATTTTAAAAACCTCTTATTCTCAGCAAGCCCAACAGCTGCTCAAAAACTTCAAAGTACAATTTCCAGATCTCAGTACAAAAGAGCCACTATGCCAGCTGAAGATAAATGGTTTGCTAATTTTAAAGTTTTAGTGATTTTAAATTAAATTTCGTGCAGTATTTAATTTTTCATAACTCTATACAAGGATTGGAACAATATGTGAACAAAGCTGCTTGTTCAAAAAACAACTGGCTTTTAATGCTACTGAAAGGAAAGTGTTTATTGCACTTTGTGGGCTTTTATTGTAGTCATGATGTTAGAATGCATGTAGCTGGACAGAACACACCTTTTAGGGCAAAACACACCTTCTTAGGGAGTGTATGTTTCAAGAGCTAATGTGTGTGAAAGAGAAGCTGATTTTTCTAACTCTGACAGTGCAATGAAGGATAGGCTCTCTTCCTGCTGATGTTATGCTTAAACAATTGCATTTATTTATTTTAAAGCATCCCAAGAAGAGGTATTTTATTACTCTTTCCTAAAACTTGATTCATAATTCATCATTTCCATTTTTCCTTTCCTACAACCACACTGAAAATAAAATTATGTATCAAGCAAAGTTTATGAATCCTAATTTCTTACTGTAATGGAGACTTGCTATGACAGGTATTAGAAGTCTCAGCAGTCACACAAAAACCCAGATACTTTTTACTATGTAGAGGATTACACCCATTGTTAAAGGAGGCCAAATGATCAAATTCTTCTTTTTACATAGCAAACATTTAATGAGCTAGAAAGTTTAAATAGATTTTTGTCTGTTTATATTTTCTTTAAATAGTTAAAAAAAAAATCTATCAAAGCTCTAAAGTAAGGAGTGTCTCCATGGTATTTACCAAGCTGTGGTGGCTGAAGCTGAAGTCCTTTGATTAGCATTTTTAACAAATACTTTTTCCCAAACCTAACTCATCCCCATGCAAAGTTAAATCAGGGAATCATAAGTTTTCTTCTCTTACTGAAGTGGTTTTTGCCCTCCTGCTGCTGACTGCAGTACACCTGAAGTTGCCACAAAGCCAAGAATCCCTGCCACCATAGGGGTTTTTTTGCTGCTGAAACAAGGTTGGCATAGCAACTTGGGATACTACTCAAGCAATCTGCCCTAAGGGATTTAACCCTGTCAACTGGAAGAAGTCTGAGGTCTCCATGGTTTTCTGTTCTACCCAGATGAAACTTCAGTTTGAGTAAACAGAAGGCAGAGGAGTGAAATGGGCAATTTTTGTTAATTGTGAATCAGAGGTTTTCTTCTGTCAGATCAGATAAGGTTCAGTACTTAGACACATGACAACACTCCTGGCTGTGTCTGTCATGCATCGCAGACTGGGCATCAAAATATCTCAGTCACAGTGCAGGGCACTCAGAAAACCAGAGTGTGTGCATCCAAAGGGAGATTGGCAGCTTCAACTACAAGGACATTGCCCACAGCCTTAAATATAAACAAAACCATTTTGAGGAAAGAATGCTAAAAATTCAGAAGACAAAGTCCATCATCAGATTGAGAGCAAAAACACAGGGCAGTATTAGATAAAAATTACATAAATGAGAGATGCTCTACCATGCAGGTCATCATGTAGAGGATTAAGAATGAATAACAACTATGATATAGATGTTTTTTCAGATTGTGTAATAGGAAAATATCAGACCAAGGACAGAGTTCTGATAGATGCTAGTATAGACTAAGAGGAAAGCAAATAGGATAGGATTTGCCTTGTAAAAGGATTAATGGTTCACATTCTAAATTGTAAAATTAATAAGAGATTAAACAGGCTTATAATTTAATCATAACATTCTTCTTATTCTTTGTAAGAAATGAAATTACACTAAAGGGTAATTGAGACATGCATAGAAGGAAAAAAAAAAAGCAGAACTTGGGTTCCCTGCTCAGACTTCAAAAGATATTGTTGATGAGCCAGTGATGATCTCTAAGCAATCTCCTTATTTTTTGAGAAATACCACAAATATTCAAGTAACCCAACATATTCCATGTAGAAAGAATGACATGGTGTTGTCATGCCATACTAGATTATTCAATGACATCATTAGAGGCATCTTTCTGAAAAAGAATTTTGATATTCTTAAGATCAGGAGGCCATTCTAGCTAATACTCAGATTTTTTACTGTTCCTTATAATGCAGAAAACAGCATACTATACATTTCCAACTGTGCAATACCTTATCATGGAAAAAAACTGCCATTTACAGATGTCCATTTTTAACCTTGAGGCATGAAAACTACTAGGAATTCCACATGTTAATGCATTTGCCAATCTGATTAGTCATTTTCCAATGCAAAAATCATTAATACTTTTTCTCAAAGTTTACCAACCAGCAGGTTTATTATTAGTTTATTGGGGCAAAATTTTATATGTTGCACGTTTCCCTCTTCACATTTTTTTTATTTCCTCAAAGTCACTTTGTTCTCTCTTGGAGCAATGGGAAAAAAGCCCTACATATCCATAAGTAACAAAATTATCATGTCATTATCATCACTGTAAATTTCCAAGACAGTTTTGAAAGCATGTATCATAGGATACAGAAGGGCATCTGATAGAAAATGAAGGCTGAAAGAAATAACTGCAACCTTTTATTTTTCCTTTCAAAATAAAGTCTTACTCTTTAATTAAAAGTTCTTTTCTATTTTTCTTACTTGTTCATATATTCTCCATCATAAAAATATTTATCTTAGATTAGACAGTGTTCCAAACAAAAACCATTGATGTCAGGTATTTTTAAATTAGAGGACTTAAAAAGCACAGGATTGTATTTAACCAAATTTTTTGGGGGAAAAAGAAAAAAACACTGTAAAATAAAGATGCTGCCCTGGATCTCAAAAGAACACTGGAGCCAAGCCTATAATACTCACAATGGTCCATTCCAGATATAGTGAAAATATTCTTTCTTAATATTAAATTGTTTAGAAACAGAGTTGGTATAAAACATTTACATCTTACCTTTTAACTTCCAAATTTCACTGAGCCATTCAAGTAGTAGTCATGTTTACAGGTATTAAAGTCAGAAGAGACAAAAAATACACTAATAGGGCAAACCTTTACACCACTAAGAGTCATTATTGAACATTAAATAATATCACAAATTAATAAAAGAAATCTTTAAGTTATTTCCCAGAATTGTTTCACCTTTAAAGAAAAAATTAACTGTCAGATTTTCCAGTAATTGTTTTGTTTAAAGAAAAAATTAACTGTCAGATTTTCCAGTAACTTTTGTTTAATGAAAAAATAAAGTGGTAACTTTGTATTCTGAAGTTAGATACATGCAACTTAGAAAGCAATACATTCTTAACTCTTCCTTTTTTTTATTTTAGAATATAACATAAACTTCAGGCTTCAGGTTCTGTGAACATCACAAGTTAGATGAAGTCAGAATACCTACTGTAGGAAAAAAGCAGTATTTTGAAGCAGTCCTACAGACAAGTGGAAGAGTGGAGAGAAGGTTGTTAGTGTTACAACAATCACAGAAAATAATTATCTTGGTTTCATTAAAATTATGAGCATGAATCCAAAGGAATATTTAAAAAATAGTTATATTCTGTTGGATGACCTAATAAGCATACATCAGTCAGTTCAGAATTGCAATTAATCAAAACACTTAAAATAATTTAAAACCACTCAGTAAAAAGGGATTTGATAAACAAGAGCCTTTTCTTTTAAAAATATTCTTACTGAATTTGTTACTTTATATTTAAAGAAAAACAGTGGAAATAAAACCTATCCCACTATTTTTAAGCTGTTTTGTCTTGGTGCCACACTTAGAAACTCTTTAAGAGTTGAACTTGGAAGAGAGAACAATGACAATAATATAACTACCTAATTTATAAGAAAAAATGATCAGCATATTTTAGGTTAATCTAAACTTTTTAATAGTTGTTTTCTTCAATTCAGTTAATGTCTGCTTAGTATCTTTGCAACCATGACTCATTGCAGCAACAAAAAACAATGCCAAAGGCCTAATATCAAAAAATCACCCTTATTCTAAATAACACTTAAGATTAAATTTTGTTTTAAATATATTCATGTTTTAAGAAAGACCTGTCACATTTTAAATGAAGACTGTTCATAATGAGGAAAAGGGGAAAAAGCACTGTCCAAAACATGGATAAAATTCAGCTGCCTTGTTCCAATACCCTCAGGCAGCAAGTCAATCCATTTATACACCACCCCTCAATGAAGCAATCAACTTGGGTTCTGTCATGACTGTGACCTTCTTAATTTCTTCAGGAGATGAAACATAAGGTATTTTATTTCTGCTGTAATTTGCATTTATTTTAAATATAATTAAAAATGTTCATAAAGATTGCAGGGATTTGCACGATGCTCAAGGTTTCTGGAAGAAAACTGACATTTTGTTCAGGCGGCATTTCAGTACAGGTCAGATCTGAGGTTCTCTGACTGAGTTTTCTGAGGGACAGAACTGGAGCCAGCAGGAAGATAAGGACAGCTTTCAGCCTCTCAGCATTTTGTGTTCTTTGTCTCCACCTTCTGCTTGGAAAAAATGTCAGTGACAGGGAGTTAAGGCATTGTGATTTTTAATGCATTTGGAAAAATCTGGAAAAGAAAATAAATAACAATGGAGGAGAACCTCTCAAAAATAAAAGGCAACAATAAAATACTGAACATATTTGCCATTATTTTAAGAAGGCAGGTAAATAGTTATGTGACACCAGATTGGTGCTTGTTGTTAACTTAGATTCAGTAGTCAAAAACTAATAGCAACAATAAATAGTCACATGAACTGGTTACAGATTGAGATATTTGCTGGGGACAAGAAGAAATATGAGGTCAAATCACAACTTGGGTTTGATTTATCTTGATTTAAACAATAATTTAAGCAATAATGGGTAACCATCAAGTCACCCCTTCTATTACAAAAATTGCAATTGTACTTCTCTACAGTGTTGTTATGGAAAACAGAAGCAAGGCAAATTCTCTGGCTCTAAGGATGAAACAAACAGGGTAAGTTAAAAGAACTACCTGTAGTTGTCATGTCAGAATGTCAGCAAAGTATGCCACTGAAGATAGCTAGAAAGTAGGAAGAAATAAAACTTCACTTGAGAGGGAAAAAAAACCAGACAGAAGATACTGATAAGAGTATCTCACAGGTGGTGGATTTCTGTGATTAACAGTTTAATTTACTTCACAATATGTTTTTGTTATGTACCAGTCTCACAACTTTGTTTGAGGAGCAAAATTCTAATTTTCTAATAATTTTATTTTCCCCAAAGACCTCATGGAATATTAGAGGCTTTTTATTGAAAAATAAAATTGATTAAATTTTTTTTCACTGTAATATTTAAGTCTTTTAGAACCCTGCTGCACTGGCAGAAACAAAATTATTGTTTCATTAAAATTCTGCTCCCAAAAGAACTTGAACATATTCCTCATTGACAAAAATCAGCATATGTTCTCATTTTAATAAAAGCATACTAATTCCTAACAAATAACAAAGCCTACCTGAAAAACAGCCTGTTTTAAAATTCCATCTGCCACTATTTTCTGTCATGGTCCATAAATATTTTATGAAATGTCAAATTGATTTATGTATCATAATTGAAAAAATAATCCACCAAAAGCAAGTGAGTTAATGAAAGAAAAACTGAAAACAATAATATTAAAAAGAGAGTGTTCAAAGTTGATCAAATTGCAATGGAATAAATGTATCTAGAAATGTTAAGCACTGCAAACTGACAAGATATGTGAAGATGTATATTACATAACTTGTAGGAGGTTTAGGTAGTAATTAATACAAAAAGAAATCTTTTTTTACAGTAACACCTTAAACCCAGAGATGGAGCTCTTGAACTGTTTATTTTAAAAGGACCAGAAAAAGTGAAAGCAATGTAGTTACCCAAGGAAGACACTGTAGAACTTCTGGATTGCATCTCCAATGGCATTGCATGCTATATTGTGAGAAAATCAGCTTAAATTCTCTTTCATGTGCACACACATTTCACTCGCATAGCAGCCATTTCACTCTGCAAATCTTCCTGTCCACAAATGAATTCCAACTCTCAAACACTCCTTTCCTCACATTTGAGACAGTCTTTCAAATTTTTTTTTTTAAACTTTTATTTAGATTTCTTACTGGAATTCCTTTGGAATTGAAATGGCACTTGCTGCAGCAGTGTCTAGTACAAATTATTTTCCCATTCCTTCTCTCTGTTTAAAGAGTGAATGTGCCCAGGTTAAAGACTCCCATTCCATAGGGAAAAAATAAAGTATCAAGAACTCATTAAGTCCCACAGAAAGAGCCACAGAAAATGAAGCACAAGGGAACTGCTTTAACCCCATTTTAAAGTAATTAAATATATTATTCCATCTCTTCTGTCTGAACCCATCCTTAGCAAGCAGCAGGAAAAATCTTCTGTTTCAGTACTCTCTGAGAAAAAAAAATAAATGAATTTCTGAATTAACTCCTTAATTAAGTGTCTTAATCAGCCAAATACACTAGAAATATATAGGGTCTGATTCCTCAATGGCTTGTGCTTTTTACAGGCATTATAAAAAGTATGAACAGCAGTTCCTTTTGCAGAAGAACATATATGAAGAAACACAGTTTACATAGTGATCAGACACATAGAAGTTTGGGGCAATTCACCCCAAGTCCAGGGCAGTTCAAACCTCCCAGATTTATATGACCATGCCCTCAAAAGGTACTTTTGACATATAAAGTACCTGTTGTTTGAGGATTCCTTGCTCAACTTTAAAATCAGACTGACTTAATTCAACAGCTTTGCTACCAATTTATGACATGGAAACAGGCCAAAAGAGCCTGCAGTGAGTTAAATTCAAGTGAAAAATGCTAACATCCTGTTCAATGCATTTTAAATCTACTTGGGCAGCAGTACAGACACTACTGAAACAGAGAAATTGAGCTCTTGTATTTCTAAGGGGTTTTGCATGTTGGAGGAGTCTCAATCCAAGATGAGAAACAGTATGTGGATTGTTCCCACACAGGAAAACAAACCTTCCTGCTCCACCCTGAGGAATAAATTACAACAGCTTCAGGTAAACAAGGCTCTCTTCCCAATTCTTGTCCAAAGGAGGAACCAGGATATATTAGACCAAATTAACATTATTCCTATGCCTAATATTTCATAAAATATGTTTTCTGAATCTTTCCACCTTAAAATCAGCATTAGAGTTGCAAAATCAAGTATATTCACAATAATTTATCAGAAAATTAAATTTAATCTGAACCTTCATTGGCAGGAAACAGTTTAGAATGAGCCTTAAATAAACAGTCAATTTATTGATTAATAAATTGATGTATTATTATATTATAGTGTTCAATTGGCATTGTTTTAATTCATGTATTCAGAAATTAACATTCTATAAAGTAATAGAAAAATATTTAAGTCATGGTAACTGCCAAAAGTTTTTTTTTAAAGTAATTATATTTTGAGATAGTTTTAGTAAAGAGATCTCTGTCTCAAAAGATTGTATTAATAGCAATTCTATTTACTTAAATTCTTTTTCTCAATCATGCTAATAGTCAAGATTGGTTTTCTAGATCCAAGTATTTTAATGACAGCTGGCATTTCTAAATTGCCTATTCATGCTAAGTGCTGTGCAGAAATATTACCATTACTATTACTTGTCATTTTAAACTCATACAGGAGAAATAATTTCAGTTTCTAATCGGTCTCATCTAAGTGTAACCCTTTAGACAAAAAGCCTACAAGATATAAGCTGTTTTATATTTTGCAAGTGGATCTCTATATTTTCTTTTTGACAAATACACCACTCATGTGTTTCCTAAGTTCAAAAAGAAACTTCTTTATCATATAGCATGCCAAAGTTAAAAATGCAGAATCTGTCCAGTAAAACCAAAACTTCCTTTAGATGTCTCAGAAAACTCAAATGTAATTAATACACTTGAAGAAACACACTCTACATTGTCCTCAAGAAGTTTAATTATTCTGTTAGGGTAAAATATAATGCCAAAACTGTCAACATTAGTAAGTTAAATAAAACCCAACCCCCCCCCCCCCCCAAAAAAAACCAAAACAAAAAAACCAAAACAAACAAACAAAAAACCATAGGGGAAAACAAAACAAAACAAACAAAAAAATCAAACAAAAACCCCAACAAATAAACAAACTAAAGTTAAAAGTCTCATGTTCTTTACATTAGTCTGAAACTCAGATTGTACTAATAACACTTTGGTGCAATAATATGGAAATGTCTTTTCTGGAGCAGTCAATGTCATTCATGCCTACTCAAACCGAAGACAGTATAAATACTCTGATGTTTTAGTGACTATGTACTAAAATGCTGTTTGTGGGTTTCCCTTTATTTTCAGAAAGTAGAACATTGAATTTCATCTTTGATCACAACCAGACTATAGAATAAGATCCAGCACATATGTACACCAATTAAATAACCTAGTTTAATACTACCAGAAAGCTTAAGCAATTTACTGTGTTTGAATTTCCAAACCTCACTAGGAAGCAGAGACTGTTACCCCCACCCGGGCATGCAACTTCTTTGGCACATGGGAAGGTGAAATACCCCTCTCTCCAGCACTCTGCTCATTTTTGCAGGGGAAAGGAATCAAATTAAATAATCCTTTAGCTTTCCTGCACATGACAGTGTTCACAGGGGTCCGAGGATGAGGGAAGAGATGCGGATCTGACTCCATGTTTCAGAAGGCTTGATTTATTATTTTATTATATATATTATACTAAAACTATACTAAAAGAATAGAAGCAAGGATTTCATCAGAAGGCTAGCTAAGAATAGAAAAAGAAAGAATGAATAACAAAGGCTTGTGTCTTGGGCAGAGAGTCCGAGCCAGCTGACTGTGATTGGCCATTAATTAGAAACAACTCTATGAGACCAATCACAGATGCACCTGTTGCATCCCACAGCAGCAGATAACCATTGTTTACATTTTGTTCCTGAGGCCTCCAGCTTCTCAGGAGAAAAAAATCCTAAGGAAAGGATTTTTCAGAAAATATCACGGCTACACCTGCATCCATCTGCAAATTCATACAGGAAAAGGAAGTTCAAAACTCCTGCGTGAGCGTAGATGGGTAAAGCCTTTAAACTGCAAGGCTACCGAGGGGTGCTCCCAAGGAACAGCGACAGGACCAGAGGAAATGGCCTCAAGCTGCACCAGAGGAGGTTCAGATGGGATGACAGGAAAAATGCCTTCACTGAAAGGGCTGTCAGGTGCTGGAACAGGTTGCGTGGGTTGCCGGCAGGAGGGTGGGCAGGAGGAAGAGGAGGAGGAGGTGAAGGAGCAGGGGTGGGCCGGAGGCGGCCCCGCGCCCCGGCCGGCCCCTCAGGCCAGGCCCACCGTCCTTCCCTACCCTGCAGCGCCGGGCGGGGGCGGCCGTGCGGCTTTCCCGGCCGCAGCGCGAGCTCCGCCCTCACCTCTGGCGAAAGCAGGGAAGGGAGGGGAGCGGAGCAGAGGCTTTCACATCCTCAAAGCCCAGGGAAACATCTGCTGCTGCTGCTGCCGCGGTGCCATCCGAAATCGTTCCGCAGCTGGGTTTGGTTAACTTGTCCCAAGCCGTCCCCGCTCCAGGGACAGCTCCTCTGGAGCAGCCAGGATTGCGGCGGCGCGGGCTGCTCCCGGCCAGGGGCACAGGGAACTGCGCTCCCGGCAGCTCTTTCTTAAAATAATATAAACCAGGGTGTCCTGGTTTAGGGCAAATTTGGGAGAAAACCTCCAAAAGAGGGCCCCTTCAGAAAGCAAACCCACACGGCCCCTCCCCCCAACCGGTTCGGGAAGGATTCCTTGGAGAGAAGTGGAAAGGACCTGTTTATTTAACAGGCACAGCACCCCCCAGCACACAAAATGAACAATACCAGATGACATCACTCTTTCACTGCTCTGAAAAAGATTACAAATTCAGAAAGTCTCTCTTGGGGGTGGTCACTCTATTCTCAGTCCCTCCAGCGCTGGGGCAGCTGCTGCAGCCACAGGGTGCAAACCCTCGGTGTTCCCAGTCCCAGTCCCGAGCAGGTTCGAGTAGGTCCAAAAAAAGGGAAAGGAGAAACAGTCCAGGAAAAATTTGGACTGCTTAGCTAAACTAACTAATGACCAGAAGCAAAGCAGAAGCAAGAGCAAGAGCAAAGCAAAAAGCAAAAGCAGCACTGTGTACTGCCCTGTCTGTGCCCTGTCAGCTGTGGGGGAGCAGCTGATAGCAAAACCAAACCAAACCATTCACTCTTCAGAGCCAGTCTTGAAGGCACAGAACATAATATCCAGCATAAACAGAACACACGAAAGGGGATATAAGCACCAAGCGTCACCCTAGGACACAGGGAAGTCCTGGCTGCAGAGCTAAAGAACTAGAGTGCTAAAGTAAACATTGTTGTGGGCATCCATAGCTCTACTGCTCTGTCTTCATTGCACTGCTACAAAAAGACAAATTGTCTGGAATCCAAGGGCATTTGCATTCTCCGGTGGCATTTTAGTATTTAGAATCTGTGCTGCAGGAGAGAAGGAATTTTCTGAAAGATGGAGGCAAGGAAAAGAGGGGAGAGACACAAGGAATTCTGTGGGGAGCAAATAATGTCTGACAGAAAAATGTCATTTTAGTGGAAGATTTGGTGTATTGTTACTTTTCCAGAGAATGAAAGCAGTTCTTTATATCAAAGAATCAAGAATAATCCACAGGAATCCTGAAGCAAAGTAAAAGGCAGATGTAGCAGAGAGGACTAGTTTGGACACAAAACCAGTTCATCCACGTGCTTCTTTAGGCATGGATCACTTCACAGTGTTGACAATAGAGGTAATTCAGCCTTCCTTGGCAAATTCCCTTACCAGGATAAATAGGATAGAATCCCTGTCAATAAAATCCAAGACAGCTTAAATTGCATTTCATTCTACAAGATGAATGCAACAAAACAAGAGCCATCCTTGTGATGTCTACCATTCTGTGCCTTACCTAGGTCCGATGTCTTTACCTCTTCTCTTTCTAAAGCTTTCTCTTTAGAAAGCTTTAGAAAGCTGTCTCTTTCTAAAGCTTTCCAGGAGGAAGTAAGAAGATGGGGAGGATAAAATCAATCTGTACCACTGAATGTAATTTTTAGTGTGAAACTAATAATATTTGATATGGAAATTGCTAAGAGTCAGTAAATATAGACACCAGTATGGCATTTAAAGGCTTGTTACTGGTAGAAGTCAAATTTTGGAAGTTTTTTTTTCACTCAGGTAAATGTAGAATTATGATGGAAAGTGGACATGGGATGTATCAGACAGAATTCTGTGTTTTCAGTGTGTTGGCTTACAGTGCCCACACTGCATATAAAACATTCTCTGCTGTCACTACAATTTGTTATGTGTGTCCCCTTGAAGGACTGCATTACAGTGGTAGGCATGAACCAAGTTTCACACCAGGAGAAATTTCACTAAGAGGTGATTTCCATCATTACCAAGCAACAGAAAAAAAGCTAAGCACTCAATGGCCCAGTTCTTTCTGTACCATACTTGATAAATCTCTTTTCAGAGAATTCAGTAAAGAATCCAGTACTTGAACACTGCCATGCTCTTCTATACACTGTTTTTTCTGGATAATGGCCTCTGCTTTTACTGTGATTTATTGGCTGGGACTTCAGAATCTTGGAGAGACAGGAGCAAGTTGCATCTTTTAAGTTTACTGCACACTAGGAAAACAGAAGAGAATGACTGTTGTCTGATGGACCTGAATGGCAGAAAAGTGCCTTTGGAAAGTCCTCAACTTCCTTGCCAGTTGAACCAGTTCACAAGATGATCACCAAGGGTAACCAAGTTGAAGGAGATGTGTATGTCTGTTATGAGGGATCTTGAGAGCAATCGCAGTTTTGCCATCTCTGAAGAGAGAACAGTACTTATTTCCTTAAATTCTATCTATGCACCCCTCCAGTAGGGGCAAATACCCTTTATTTCCACACCAGGATGTTGTGCCTTTAGCAGATCCCCGCTCAGGTTTTGTGAGTCCAGCAGCAGATGCTGAACAGCAGCCCAGTGTTGGAAGAGCATTCGAATCCCTGGCAAACTACAGTGATAGGGAACCTCCCCAGTGTCCCCAGCACAGGTGAGAGAGCCCAGCCTGACCATGGAGACCTCCTGGAGGAAACCAGCCAGCACAGAAGGGGGAAGTCCAGGGTATGACTCAGAGGTAAACTGTTTTTTTAATCACTGAAGAAACTGGTGGTGCTTAACAAATAAATAAAATGAGTTTCAGAACTCCATTCCCCAGTGTCCTAAAGGAACAATCTTATGTTTAAGGAACAATACTAAAGGAGCATTCTTACATTGTGAAACTGAATGTAACAATTGCAGTAAAGTGTTTTTATGATTCATTATTCCTGCTGTAGCCAAGAGGTACCAGTCAGCAAATTATAATGAGAATTCTAATGCTAAAAAAAAAAAAACAAAAACAAAACAACTTCAAGGGTAATTACTGTTTTTTTTAAAAATCTATTTATGTAAAATGTGAAATTATTTATCACAGTTCTAATGAACACCCACTTTAATGCAAACTAAGAAACTCAAATGACTCCAAAGTTAGGAAATCCCCTGGATATTTCTGTGTATTTTAGTATTTCCTGACAAGTTGCAGTGCAGCACATTTAGAGATCTGTTCCAGTGTCTGGCTGATCAGAGAACAGTAGTTTTTAAAGACTACCATTACATATTGGTCAAAGTACCACATCACCCTCTTGTTTTATATCATTGTCTTAGAGATAAATTTGAGTCTGATTATTTTGTAGTGACTGTAGCACCAAAATGGAAATTCACTCCTTATAACATAAAATAAAATTGGCTTGATGGTTTCAGAATTTTTTGACAAAAATAGTAGAAAGCAGAAATACCAGCCCAGGACTTGTAAGGATGGACATAATTAACAATAAGCAATATGTTTGAAGCTAATTTCAGGGACTTTCATAGAGAAATGCTCATTAAGGCTAGAACAAAATTTTATGGTATGCCATGCTACATGCTCATAGATGAGGAGAGGCATTTCTTAGAACATGGTGGCAAAATGTAAATAAACTCCTAGTTCCATTTTGCTAGAAAATAGTGCAGTTACTGCACAGTTAACAATACTTTATGCACATTATTGCAATCAAAAAGTCTCCAAGTACCATAAATTCTGGCAGTGGTTTTGGTTCCCAGTTTCTGTACAAACTTTGCTTAATACAGCCATATAAAAGAACTGTAAGGAACCTAAGAAACCACAAGGGATAAAAAATAAACTACATAATTTTCCTTTCTTTTTTTTCCCATACCATGTAATTTTCACTCTTATTTTTCATTTACTGTTTTCTTCATTTACATATGAAAATTAGACCACAGAAATCAGTCAAAAATGTTCAGCTGTTTTTCTCTGCAAGCCTCTGGAAAAGTGAAGAGGAAGGAAGATTTGAGATAAGCAATTTATCTGCCCAATAATTTTTCCAGTGCAAAGAAAAGCAGGCAGAGAGAGACATACTCTGGCCCATAGAGACACACCTGAAATGAACACAGACAAACCTGAAACTGAGTGACATCAAGTCAGTAATCTGGGTTACAGTCGAGAAAGTGCTCTGAAATGGACAGTAGTTCCAGGAAGCAGATAGAAACTGGTGGCTTTCTGATGTTATTTTGTTCAGGAAAGGTCACTGTTAGACTAAAATGCTGACCCTGCTGAAGTCGTCAGGAAAAGTCAAACAACTCAGGGACAAACCTTGAAACAGATATAGTGCAGCATAAATTTCTTAAGGAAATGGTGTAAGTGCTCTTCCAAACCTAATATGCATTTACAAGTTTTTTTTGTGATGCTGAGATATTAACTTCAAATGTGTAAATATTAATATAAAAAGTAGATGGGGTTTTAGGTACTATTTTTAATGTGACTGCATAAACAAATTCCAGATTTTAGCTGTATGATTCAGACCCCAACTACCAGCCCTCAGGCATGTGATGTACGTTGCTTACCCTTCTAGATACCAGTCCCAAGACATTCCACAGCTAAGTCATTTGGGGAAGTTGTGCTGAAAGAGAGTTCAGTCAGGCATTTTGTAAGCAAATTCTACAGTCACTTTCTCCACTGTGTCTGGGATGAACATAAAAAAAAGAGAGAGAAGCAGCCTTTGAGACAGATGAGCTGTGGTATATAAAACATCTGCAGCAGACAGTTCTCTATTGAGAGAAGATGTAGCACTGTGGCTTTGGCAGTCCACAACTTTGAACTTCTCCAGCAGACTTCTGCATCTGCTGAGCAAAGCAAACTCTGTGAAGTTCTGTAATAGCAAAGCAAGTGTGAGAAGAAGGTTGCTCTAAGACTGAAGAATCAGAGAAAGGACAACAGCTGAGGAGCTATTCTCCATGTATTCCATGCAGGGGAGGTGCTCTGTGCCAAAAGACCAGGCCTTAATAGTGGTTGCCTGTGGAGTCCCCTTCTCTCACTCATACGACAACAGAATTTTCTACCCTTTTCTCTGTGGTCTCAATTTTTCTTTGCAGTGGTTAGGAGGAGGATGACCTCAGAATTTAGCCATGCAGGTGTATTTGTACTGAAGACCTGGTGATTAATTCCCCCCGCCCAGTTTGTAGATATTGTTCTATTTGTAGGCCTTAACACAGAGGTTATGGGGATTGCAGAATGAACCAGGTTATCTGACAAGTCTGGTAAAGAGCAGAGATGATTTCTTGCCCCTGCTGGAAGCTAATGCATCTGAAGACACAGTTTTCTTCAAAGCTGGGAAATGAGAAATAGGAAATACTATAGTTAACTTATAGACTTGGTAGTAACCATTTTTAAAAGATATAAGTAGTTTACTCATGCTGCAACTAGATTTTTTGATTTCTCCAAAAGCCCATGTAGTCCAGCATTTTATCCAAGACTGTGGATATTTGATAAAGTCATCATCCTTCCTCCAAATGTTTTGCTATCATGAGATGATTTGTTGAGCAGGGATTGACGACCAGGAGATTGTGTGTTTTAGTTAATAGTCATGGATTCAAAGATTTGTCTTCATGAATATATACATTTGTTTTTTGAGCACATCACTTACATTCCAGCTCCCTACTTACAGCTAATTTGTGAATATGTTAGGCAAAAATGTTATAGGCCCAGATGGGTTATCTTGAGGTCTCTCTACCAGTGATCTCTCCCCACCTAGAAAACTGATTATTTATCCTTTCCTTCTATTTGTGATCTTCTAACCAATTATTTATCCATGAGAAAATATTATTTTTCTTCTACTGTATCTTTAAGAGGCTCAGTTGGAGAATTTAATGCAGAACTTACTGAAATATTTGTGGTCACATTATATTAATTTCCCTGTGGCCTTTGTATAGGGAACTCAGTAGTTCCTCTGCTGAAGCAGTAAGCATTTTCTCCACAGTAATCATTACTCTAGAGAAGTAATCATCACATTGACTGAGAGGTATCTCAAGGCAGGATTCTAGCCTCTTTTCCATTTCAAATATTGATAGAAAATTACTTTAGGCAGTATTTAGGTACTTAGTAAGTTAAAAGTTCTGACTGCCTGTAGAAATAGAAAGAAGAAAGTCTAATCAGAAACAAAAAAATTGCAAAGTAAAGTGAAAAGAAATGTGCAACTTGAAAAACAACAAGTGAACTATTTACAAACTTTCAGACCTTGACAAATGAGATGTCCAGACAATGACCAGCCAAATTAAGTTCAACAAGGGGAAGTGATGGAATCTGCACTCTGGTTGTATGAACAGACTGGGGAATGAGACGCTGGAAAGCAGTGCCATGGAAAGGAAACTGGCGGTCCTGGTTGATGGCAGGCTGAACATGAGCCAGCAGTGCCCTGGCAGCCAGGAGGGCCAGGTGTGTCCTGGGGGGCATCAGGGACAGCATCACAGCCAGGCAAGGGAGGGGATTGTCCCACTCAGCTCTGCTCTGCTCTGCACAGTGGTGACCTCCCCTTGAGTGCTGGGGGTTTTGGGAGCCACAATATAAAAAAGAAATGAAACTGTTAGAGAGTATCCAAAGGAGGGCAGCAAAGATGGTGAAGGGTCTGGAGGGGAAGCCTTGTGCAGAGCAGCTGAGGTCACTTGGTCTGTTCAGCCTGGAGGAGACTGAGGGGAGATCTCATTGCAGTTACAGCTTCCTCATAAGGGGAAGAGGAGGGGAAGACACTGCTCTCTTCTCTGTGGTGAGCAGTGACAGGATCTGAGGCAATGGCCTAAAGCTGAGTCAGGGGATATTAGGTTGGATATTAGACAAAGGTTTTTCTCCCAGAGGGTGTTGGGGCACTGGAACAGGCCCCAGGACAGTGGTCACAGCACCAGCCTTAGGGACTTCAAGAAGTATTTGGACAATGCTCTCAGGCATATGGTGTGACTCTTGGGTATGGTCCTGTACAGGGCCAGGAATTGGACTTGATGATCCTTGAGGGTCCCTTCCAAGTCAGTTTATTTTTTGATTCTGTGAAAAATGTCCTACAGCATATTCAAAAATATCTGTGCTATTAAATACCCATAAAACAATGAAAATGTGTAATATCATACTGCCTAATAAGTTAATAGGTCATTTGGAAATAATGTAAAAAACTTGAAATAATCTTTTTAAGGCTGAGTGCCATTGAATAAAACAATTGTTGTTTCACTAAGGGTTAGATTATTTATCATGCTTACAGTTCATATATTTCACTTTGCATTTGTTCTTCCTTGCCCAATAGCAGAATAATTTGTTGTTAATTAAACAACTTAGGATTTTTTCTGTTGCTTATTTTGCCACACATGTTCTCTCCAATATAAACTGGTGAGGTTTATGCTTAGTTACAAGTAGTTTTCAGGGAGTCATTTGTAGCCTCTTCTTTCAAAAGACTAAAAGAGAGACAAGAAGTAATGGTAATATCTTTAGTATTTGTATATAAAGAGAAATAGAATAATCTACCAAAGAATCAAATGAAAGAATCTGGAAAAGTAATTTGAAAGTCTTTTATTTGGCATTAACTGTTGCTGAGCCTACTAAAGTTAATATTCCTAATTTTAAAATACAAGGGTCAAAAACAATGCACAGTGTCTACAAGTCAAATACTACTCTTTCTTTTTAAAACAGTTTTTGATTTTGTTTTTACTTCATTTTTTTATCTTATAAGGTGCTACTAAGCACTTTTAGGTAGCAGAATATACAAGACTATAAAAAATTTTCTAGCAATCAGAATTTCTGTTGTTTAATGGCATTTAGCATAGGATTCATCTATGAACTTTAGTTATCTAGAAGTTTGTATCCAGTCTTTGCCTTTTATCTCCACTTCCCCTGTAGACAGTGAAGAGAAACTGTAGTTTCCAAAAGGGCATGCTGTACATCTGTCTTCAGCACCTGTCAGGAGCACGATGTGCCTGGTATCCAGTCTCTACTTATGTCTCCTCTCCCTTTACTGATTATTCAAGTTCAGAAAAATAAATCCCTTCACCACTGTAAGCTTATTGGAGGAGATGCTACCTCTTTCACTTAGGGAGTGACACTATTTTGAAGATGACAATCCAATGAAAAATCCTGTGCAGTAACTACTTGTTCCCTAGCAAGCAGCATATAATCCCCAGCTTTTCACTTCCCATTGAAAAAGAAGTCTATACTTTTGTTACTTTCTACATCTACATCACACAGTCCTTATATCTATCTACCAGTGTCATTCATTAATGATTATATGGGAACTTCTTCTCTACTTTTTAAAAAATTTGTTGATCTAGGGCTTACAAAGGAGTTCCTTGGGATAATATGTTTTCTTCCAAAATACAGCCTCCAAAATCAACAGGGCAGACGTTGGATGATCCTGTTTCCCAGTATTTCACAAAAAGAAGATACAATCCCAAACGTAAAATAAGCCAAGTCAGTGAACAATTTCTTTGTAACTTTGTTTAGGTGTGCTAATGAAAGGGAGCCTAAATTTTGTGTAGGACATACACATAAACCCACAAAAATATTTTCATGTAGAAATAATCCCAAGTGCACACAATGGTCACCACTACATGCCAGTAACTGCCTCACATTATTTCATGTTTCATATTTTTTCCCTGCCCTCCCTGTAAATTGATACAGAAGACATGCATGCAGAATGTCAAAACAGAGTACAAGGATATTGATGAAAAATTGGTTGATACGAATTATCTACCTTAACAAATCTCACATTAAGTTGGTTTATGTGTGATTATTAACTGTAACAATTATTACTTTTAATAAAACTAAAATTCATACTTAAAATTGATTCTGATTGCCGCCTGAAGAAACTGTTAAGTCAGATTAATTTGCTAATGTTGCATACAAGAAGCACGTAATTATGATTTTAGGTTGTCGGAGGCTTCTGGGACAGATTCCAAACAAGATCTTTTACCTCTCCACAGATATCTGGTGGTTTGTAAATTTCAGGTTTTGTGAATCTTGGAGTTGTCTGAACAGTCCTTTTACGAAGTCTGTGGACAGTTAATTATCTCAGCAGACTAAATTCAGCAGCATTCTGCAACTAGAGAAATTAGATATTCAGTTAATGACTGTATCAAAAAATATTTTCTGCATGCTTCTCCTGTGAGAGAGTTAAATATAAAAAGCAGAACAGAAGAAACATGTAAAGGGAATGATTGTAATGATTTCCTACATCTGATGTTTGCATTAAGAGATGACATCTATGAAAACACCATGGTAATCATACCCACGCACTAACTCAAGGGAGTTTTTGCTGTCTGTCCAAAACTATCACTTCTACATTGGTGTCTTTTATTTACTCTGTATTTCATCTATTCAAATCTATCTTAGACTGAAGCATTTTAGATGAGTCCAAGAAAAGGTCACAGAAGTCTTAAAAGGGGTCAAATAAGAGCTAAGTTGAGACAAATAAAGAAAAGTTGGTCAAACTATGATAGAAAAATAAGAATATGTCTCCCTTCCAGACTATGAGCCAGAAGGTTTGCTCAGGCAAACTCAATGGATAGGTGAGTTTCTGGGCAGAGTCAGGCATACAGTGGGAAAGACAGGTACCTCAGCAGGATGGAATAAAAGCATAGATAGATAGATAGATAGATAGATAGATAGATAGATAGATAGACAGATAGATAGATAGATGATAGATAAATAATGCTATCATGGTTTCTTGAATGATGCTCTTTCAAGGGAATATAGTTGTGGATGGTGAGAGTTGGTTGCAGGGACAGACCAAGAAAGAAATTCAGACCTGATGTTAAATTGTCCTGTGTTCTCAAGAACTCAGTGAAATAAGTGTTGCTAGAAGGGAAGTAGTTAAATTTTAAAGACAACTTGCTTATACTGTCCTATGAAATTTACTGAAGCCCTAATATCAGCAGAGGTTAAAAGATAAGATTCTTCCTGCTGATCTGGTTCATTTAGCATATATGCCAAACTAAATATTTGCCACAGTCTTTTACCAAATTCAAATGAGCACTGTATTATTTCAAGAGCAAAACTTTGACTTGTCACCACCTGTCTTTTGGGACCTCATAAATATTCCATCAGAATGTTCTGTCTGGTGAAAAAAAAAAGTGATTGATCCATTTTGTATTTAAAAGTGAAAGCCAAAGCTCTTAAACCTGTCAAATCCCTTTGTATATGTAAGTGCAGTGTCCCTGGGTTGTTTCAACTTTTGCCATTTTTGATTAAGCCCAAGCAGTCCCTCTCTCGTTTTCTGACACAAGAATTGTAGCTGGACTATGTTATTTGAACTTAAGGCATTTTCTGGTGGCAGAGGAGAGTGTATGCTGAGTCTCCTTTGCTTGTGGGTATCTCCAACTTTTTACCTATAAACTAGAACTCAGAATCTGTATGTCCACTTTGTAAGAGTAGCCCAGTCTGATGATAGGAATAGCCAAAAAGACAAGAGATCACACATTTCTATCTTATTTCCATTTTCCCCCAAGCCTCTCTGAACATATGCATTAGAGCTGTCAGTCTTTATGTGCTGCAAGTTCAGCAGATGATTGCTTTCATCTTGGGATATGCCAAGCACACAGGGCCATTCATCTCTGTGTTCTTTTCTTGTGGACCATTTTAATAAATAACTAGAATTTTGGAGCATGCAGCGTATGGTTCAGCTGCCTCCAACAGCTGTCTTATGAATAATGTACATGCCTTTGATTTACTTTCTATCTGCTGTATTGCTGCAGTAAATTTTGAAGGCAATGCTGATGTAGACTTAGTCCTACTTAACCATGTTCAAACTTCCAAACCTCACTACACAAGCACTGCACACTGTGTTTCACTTCTTAGCATGATTTTGACATTGCCTCTTGCATTCTTGTTATTTGGGAAAAGGGAAAAACTGGTAAAAATCTGATCTTGGGTGAAAAAAATGGAAACATATTTATTTAGAAACTGTGCCATACTTTCATACTTCAAATGTCTCCAAAATTCTTTAGTATAATGGTCTGTTGCATGTTTGATGAGTAATATGATTTGAATATTGCCATGTCAAAAGTGTGTGATTGTTAACTTTAGTCACTAGATGGTCTTTGAGTGTTCAAAAGCTCCCTGAGTGCTATTGGAAAACTATATTTTTAGCTAGATCATTAACTTTGAAGGTTTTCACTTTAAGCCATTCCTAAACCTGTCTTTAGTAGCTTGAGCTGATATTAAGTGCTTATTTGCAAACTTTTGAGATATGGCAAAATAGCAGCTTAATGATAAGAATTAAAATAATAAAACAAAAGAGAAACTAGACTTTTTTTTTTTTTAATTTAAACAGGATTTCTCTTTGCATCAGCCTTTCCTATGTGTCCTTAAAATGGTCTTCCCCAGCTCACATTTGTGAGGAAAGTACAGAAAAGATACTTCACTGGGTAAAGCAGAGGGTCAGAAGCTGTAGAAATATTGCCCTCCGTGTTCTGAAGGAAAGACTTGATGCTGGGTATTACTCACATCAGGCCATGTGCTAAACACTCCTACTTCTTGGGAGCTGCCCTGTGAGTAGCTGGAATTTTTGAGCTACAGCTTGGATCTGTTCATTTATTGTTTCTTACATCTGTTTCAGGGTGAATGTATATCCTTTTGCAGTGCATCACATGCTGTTACCTGTGTGGGGAACAGCACATCATTCTTCATACAGCAGCAGATTCACAGGTAAAATGAGGTGCTAATTATTGTAAGATTATAAGGTAACATTTGATCCATATTACTGCAAACAAGACTATTAATCCCAAGTTTTTATGACATAATGCACCATTCTGGTTATTTTATCTCACCTTCTGCACAAGTCATCTGGTTTCTCACAGCCTACATCTAACTTTTCTGCTTGAATTATGACAAAAGCAGTTTAAAATGGTTATTGAGAAATGGCTGTGCTTTTAAAATACAGCACATTCAAAATACAGCATAGTGCTGTCTGGGTTGTGGTGATGTTATAGAGTTGTTAACCTTCAGTTCTGCTAGGTTGTACTGCTGTTATGGTGGAACTTTGAAGAAGAGAAGCAGATGTGTGCACTCTGTTGCAGGCAGACATCCTATCTGGGACTATTTGCATCACATGGAGGATTTGTAAGTCTGAGCAAGTGATTCTATATTGCCTTCTCTGGAATCTTGCATCTCATTTTTCTGTTTTCATTGATTTCTGGCAACAGGGAGCCCAAGATCTCTGAGATTTAAAGGATTGTGACATCTCAAAGCTCAAAAAAACCCAGTCATAATAAACTCAATTCCATCTGGAAAATGGAAGTTTTTCACACTTGTTATCCATCCATGACTGTTAGACATAAAGATTGCTATGATTTTGAGCAGAAGAAAGAAGGAAGTCAGAAGGCATAAACTTTGCCTATAATTTGTTTTTCTCACTTCATGTGTTCACCAGTAATTTTGGAAACCTGTGTAGGGGCTGTTAAACTCAACCAAAATCCTTGAAAAGTCAGATATATACTTTGAATTGAGAAGTCTAAATATGACTCGTAAATACAAAGTGTAAAGCTCTCTTGGTAAATAGTCACTTTCACTCTCACAGAGTAGCAGCAGCACTTCCTGCTTGCAGCAGTTGGGCAACAGCATCAGTGCCCGGGCATTACTCCAGAGTGAGACACTGTTCTTCCCCAAACCATGCAAGAAAGTGGTTGCCATTCAAATTATAAGCAAAGCTGAAAGTCACTAAGAGGCATCTGTCATGTAGCTGCAGAGACAAACAGGAAGAGTGGTGAACCTGGGCATGTTTTTTCTGGTAGCCTTGCACCCACCCTCTCTTCCTTTTGGCAGAACAGGAAACCATCTTCTGTTTTTCTTTTTTCTTAAGGAATTAGAAAAAAGATAAAAGTCTTAACCTGAGCTGTAGTTGAGCCTAAAAGCCCCTAATACAAGATCAGTGTTGTGAAGAGCTGCTGTGCATATATCCAGCACTCTAGATTATATTGTAAAGTCCTTACCATGCAACTTGGAAGTCTTACAGATGTAAATCCAGGTGCAATGTGATAAGGTCATTCACCAAGTTCCCATTGGGAATCTGTAGCACAGTTAGGAAAAAGGCTTCACATATCCTGAGCCCAAACATACTGTTTTTTAAACTGAACTCTCATATTTAGGCTTTTAAAATATTTCTTTGCTCAAACTTGGTTTCATATAATATTAATTAGGACAAAGTGATGGTCATACTTCTTAAAAATTAGGCTGAAATAAAAATGAAAATTCAGGAATCATAATCATGTGTCATCCAGCTTTTCTCAGTTGTTCAGATATGGAATAACTGTGGGAGCTTGCAGCACGTGTAAAAAGCCATGTCATAAATGTTGTAATTCATCTACAACTGCTAAATTTATGAATATGAACTTATTAATAAGTGTGTGGGTAATCTGGTGGCAGTCTAAAATAATCAGTGAAAATGGCCCAGAGAGAGTTATGGATGTGCTCTTTGGGTCAGACTCTTCATCTTTGCATGTGACCAAAAATCCTGGATCATAATGCAGTTCTTCTGTTTCTTTTCCAGGCTTTATTAAAACCTGTCTTTGGGGGAAATCATGAATGGCATAGTCTCTTGATGTCTGTTTCAGCCCTGGAATGTAGCATCATTCTTAATATTCATGGTTTGTATATGCAGTCCTGAATTTGCTTTGAAATGAACTTGTTGCTCTTTTTCATCCCCAGATATGCTGCAATGTATGCCTGAAAACTGGAATCTTCTACCATATCTTTGTCAAGGGTAACATAGAAATAGGTTATTTTTTTGAAAGTGACAGTCAAAAAATTAGGAAGCTGTTGTGGGAGAGCATTCTGAAAATCTCTCTCTGATGGAGTCCTCTTTCACCAAGAGGCCTCATAAAATTTTTTATAAAATTTATAAGCCTATTGTACAACCCAGCGCTTGAGTAGGCTATGTTGTCAGAACACATGTGGTGTAGGCTTGAAACTTTATCTTTTTATCCCAACAATTAATGAGGTTTCAAGCTGAATACATTGATATTTTTCTATTTTCAATGTATGTTGCTTATGTGATTTTTTAGGTATACTAGATAACAGTTTCCCGGTGGCTCAAGTGGCTTTTGTGGTACTTTGAAATGCACCATTTTTTTAATGCATGCTTTCTTTTTCTTCATTTTTTCCTTACCCTCTCTACTTGTCTGCCAACTGTAAACTCTCTTGTATTTGCATTCTTGTTTTTTCAAACCCACGAAGTGTAAGTTCCATTGGAATCAGTGAATTAAAGGTATCTGCTTAACAAGATTTCTTGAACAGGGATAGGATTGAAAATCTGTTCACATATTTTGCAGAGCTGAGGCCTCTAGAATTTCTTTTACAAAACATTAAACTCTGAATTAATTCTGTCTGTTTTCCTTGGTTATTTTTGCTTTGTTTCTTAGTAGTTTGATTGTTAATAATTCCCTTATAATATTAATTTATTTGTGCAAGATGAATACAGCATTTGGCATTATATGTCACATAACTACCCATATATTAGCTAGGTAAGCAACTGAGTGCTAAATGGGTATGTTTTGTGCAGCTAGCCAGGCTTTCAAAAATAGTTCAGCAACCACACATGAAAACCAGAATTCTGATAGAGCTCACATTCTGGGTGCACGTTGATCACTAAGCTCCTGCGAAAATCTGGCCACAAACACCACAATCTGATCTCCTGTGTCTAACTGCTGCTCCAACCCACATAGGCACCAAGGAAGAGGAGGACAGCCCAAATACTGGAAAAACATTGTGTTTTCAGAGGAAATTTTGCAGCAGAGCTACAGTGACTTCCAGGAAGGCTCAGACTGATAAATTCTCTAAGCACTTTTCAGAGGTGCCATGTTATTGAAAAGTGAAAATAACTAATGACCCAAATAATTGTTTCTTTTTATAAACAACTACTTTGAAATACTGTCTTTCTTATTTAGAAGTGCATTTTGAACTCAACAATTTTGAAAATTGTAGATAAACTGCTTTTATTGGATCATGTGGGTTTCCAACATAATCATCTGCTGTTCTTTTCTTCTTAAAAATATTTATATGCATATTTTATTTTGTATAATTCTACTTCACCCCTGGCCACCAGCATTTTTCCTTCGTCGACTTCTTCCCCAGTCAGCTACTGAAACAAGGTTATGCTCTATGTGGTATTTTAGATTCTGCAGGTGTTTTAAGGGTCAATGGAAAAAAGCCTCCCACGCTTTGGTGATGGGGATTTCCTCTGCAGCATTCAGGGGCTGGGCTCTGGCCTGACAGGCACAGATAACTCTTCTCCCTGGTATTGTTAGAGCTCCCTTACCCTTCAGTGAGCTGGCAGAACTTAATGTAGTAATAGTGTAGCACATTTAGTGCGTTCCAGCATGCACAGCAACAGTTCATATCAATCCAGGTTTATTTCCTGTATCTGACTTGTGCTTCTCTCTTTAGTGTGTCTTTGGTGTTACAACAACTTCCTGATTCACTGCTGTGCCTACTGGAATCTGCTCTTGGCATTTGACAGAAGCATGTCGGACAGTGATAATGTTTTCTTGTTCCACAGTACAAGCCTCTGCCTCCTCAATTAAGTAAAAAATGGGGCAGTCATCATCTTTTCAAAACTTTCTACTCATTCCTCAGCTCTCCTAATCCACGGTAGAGGGCAGTGCTTACACAATGCATGTGCATTCTCACCAAGGGTTAGTTACACAGCAGTGCTTTTGAAACATCAGCTAATGCATTGCTAGAACGCTGGTAAAAGAGGTTACGATAATGGTTTTTGACAGGTACAGATTGACAAGGCTGAAGTGACCTGTCCAGTGCCAGAGGCGTTGTGTGTGTGAGGAAGACAACAGGATCTGATCAAAAGCATTTGATTGAAATGGGAAACATGCAGTTGCTAGGAAGACAAAGTCCTAAGTGTTTCAATCCTGCAGTTCTTGCACAAAGATATTCTCTGAAACTACGCTTTATTCATGGTTTCTCAAGCACATTGAGCAAAATGCTACTATCACATCAGTACATCTGTAGTGACTTTGCATATTTCTTCAGTGTAGTCATTTTCCAACTGTCTATGTGCATGTATCCCTTGGAAATTAAAGTTATCAGAAACCCCACAGGCCTCAATTAGCTGGGAACAGGACCCTCTGCTGTCCTGCACCTTGCACAGTCATTTCCAAGGGCTGCTGTGGAGCTTTCTCACAAAGTATTCTTTCTTCAGAAACTGACAGCTTGTCTACCATACATGCCTCTTTAGTAGTTCTCCAGTTTGACTCATTCAGGGGACTGTGGAGGCAAGTGTGTGTTGAAATATCCTACTTTGGCCTTTTCCAAATGAGGTTTTATTGCTGCCTTGAAATGCTTTGTTGTGTCTGAAAAATATTGCCCCATACTACAAAGGGGGACTGAAAATTTTGAAATCAGAATAAAATTGTTTGAAATTGTAGGAACAAAGTTTTCCAGTCCAACATGATTCAAAATATTTGGGGGAGTTGCCATTTGATGTTTTTATCTTTTCAGGAGCCCCAAACCCATTTTTAAGTACCCATTCCCTATCGTGCTTTGATGGCTGAGGGAGATGAGTGTGAAATGAAACCCAGAATGCTGTCAGTCCTATTCTCTGCTCTGCATTAAAGCACTTTGTTTTGTCTTCACAAGTAATCTTAGATATGTTCTTTCACAACACAAAGGAGTGTATGAATTTCCTGACACAGGATCATGCCTGAGACATTTTTACCACAGGTTGTTCTGTTTGGCAAATAATATCACAGAGGCAAAAAGGATGTAGAAGGGCACAAATGTGTTACATTTGGAAGAGAATTTGAGGTGGAAACCAATTGTTATACAGCTTTATATACTGTGAGTGAGATTTGAGAGGCCTATTCTATAGTAGCAAAAACCAAAAGAAGTATAATGACTTCATATGATGATTTAGTTCTATTGCATTTTTACAGGGGTGTTTATAAGGAAAAGAAGGATGTTAGGAACTCTTTGCTTGTAAGTGTTAAGGTAAGAATCTGCTGGGTATCCCACTAGGTAGAATTTTTCCACAAAGAGCTGGGATACCTCCATTGCTCAAACTGAAGTGCTAGATCCAAGGTTTTCAGGAATTACAGATTATTTGGGGAAAATCTATATTTTACTCGCATACAAACAGGTGATGTGGAATTTACATGGCAAACCTGGGCATCCAATACCCTGGAGGCTCTATAGACCATCACTTCCAGCTGCTGCTTCTGAACAATATGTATCCCCTGTGAGTCCTGTGTTACAGAAAATTATCTCAGAGACCTTAAGGGGTATCAAATAGCTCTAAAATATCAGTATGGAGGGCCTACTAAATCAAATCCATCTTGATCTTCCTGATCATTGCCAGGAAATAAAAATCTACAAAGACATCCCAAGATGGTAAAGCTGCACTTCAAATCCACTGTCCATTTCTGGGCCCTTCACTAAATGAGGACACTGAGGTGCTGCAGCATGTCCAGAGAAGGGCAATGGAGCTGGTGAAGGCTCTGGAACACCAAGTCTTATGAGAAGCAGCTGAGGGAGCCGGGTTTGTTTAACCTGGAGAAAAGGAGGCTCAGGGGGAACCTTATCCCTCTCTACAACTACCCAAAAGCCAGGTAGGGGGTCAGTATCTTCTCCCAGGTAACCAGCAACAGGACAAGAAAATATGGCTGCCCAGGGAAGTGAAGGAGCCATCATCCCTGAAGACATTTGAAACATATGTAGATGTGGCACTTGGGGACATGGTTTAGGGTGGGCTTGGCAGTCCTGAGTTAACAGTGAACTTGATGATCTTAGAGGTCCTTTCCAACCTTAGTGATTCCATGATTCTATGGACATAAAAAGCAGAAGCACACCAACGCAGAGGCCGCCAGAATCACTACAATTCACTTGAAAAATCTTAATGCCTGCACATATTCAACTGTCAGCACTATATATTTGTTACCGTTGACTAAGAGCTGCTAGGATGATAACAAGGAAGTTATGAACAAGAAAGATGTCATGGTTACAGAAAGAAAGCTTGATGACGGCAGCACAACCACAGAGGAGTTTTGTGTGTTGCCCAGTGGTAGGCTGGCACTTAGTTGTTTTCTTCAGCAGCAGCAATAGGTTAGCAGCTCATCAGAGAAAGTGCACAAGAGCTAGACGGCATGATCCAAAAAAACAAAAACACAAAGGGGTACTTTTTTAACCTCAGTTTCTTCTGCTTTATCACCTACATAACCGCAGCACAGTTTTGCATCTTCTCTGCAGGTTCCCAGGAGAGCAGCTGCTTTGCTGTAGTGTAACCTTGCTTACTTTCCTGCTACCTTTAGCCTCTCTCTGTTCAGCTCTCTTCTTTTACAGATCCACATTCATCCCACATATTATGAATGTACCAGCTTCTGTCAGTTGTTTCTAACAGACAGTCTAGAACAAGTCTTCACCTTGGGTCATTTCTCAGATTGACTTTTGGGTCACATTTGCCCATTTATGATGCTTTTATCTTTTACTTTTGCAAGTTTCAAAGGTGAGAAGATTTTATCAATCAGATTCCTCACAGTTATATAGTTACAATTATATTATTATAATTATAATAATATAACTGCATAATAATGCAATTAATATATTAATATGGAAATATTAGCATATAAAATATAAAAAGTATTTTATATAATATTAAAGTATATAGTTAATATAATATGTAAAATTATGATAATATAACAGTATAATTATTATATTATATTATTTAACTTCAAACAGGCTCATAAAATGCTGGAAGCTACTACAGGACTTCTTGTTGTCATCTACTTCTCTTTGTGACCCCCATACACTTCCAAGGAAATCACTGGAATTTCATGACATGTGGCAGACATATCTTGCTACATAGCCTATTACCACGGTAATAAAACTGGGTTCATAGTTTGACTGATTCCTTCAGAGTGGTACATATTCCTTCAGATAGATTTTCAGTTTTGGATGAATTTGTGTGCTTACAGTCACAACAACCCAATATCCATTGTGTCCCTTGGTGGGATCCTGATATACAGAAAAAATTTTCTACAGTCACGTAATGTGCATTTAAACTAACAGTTGTCTACTTTGACATGAAAAAGCAAATTTGAATGCAACCCATTTTGGCCAATTCTGAAAACATGTTCTACTACTGTAAGACGTTTTCAAGCCACTTGTTGCCCCTGCACAGCTGCTGTCAAGACAGAGAGCAAATTTGTTCCTTGCCCAGCCAACTATTCAGTGATTCCCTATAGGCAACAGCTTCCCAAGTGCTCCACAACCTCTGTACTGCTTCTACAAAGCCATCCTCTCTGGTGAATCATAGACTGGAGCATGGCACAGGGAGTGTAGCAGCATATGAAGATATGGGCTAGTGCAAGGTTACTCCAAACTGAAATAGATAATTAGGTGGTCCTTCTGCTAACTAGGGGTGCAAGGAGTACAACAGATACCCCCAATGCTCCCATGCCAAATACAGAGTACTGTGTTATAACCCTGGTAGGTAGATACAGTTTTTTGTCATTACCTCTGCTGTTCTGGTGAGGAATTTCAGAGCTAGGTTTCCCACTGCGAAAATCAGAGATAAACAAAGTCTGATAAACTGTATCTCTCACATGTGTCCATTTTTGCATCCTGTGCTGAACATATTTGTAGAGAAGGAACTCATCAACTGCATGATACTAGTAATACATGCATGATACTAGTAACTCTATGCACTTAATAATTAAAGAAATTGTTTGTTTTTACACAGATTTCAGGGAAGATGAAGAATACTTGAGAAATTATTTGAAAGGAAGCACTGCTATCAGTGCTACATAGTGTGAAGACCCACAAATGACTAACAGAGGTGAGGTGTATAATCCCAAATATTTAGTTGAGTCAGCTGATGAAATAGCTTGTTGTAAGCCTTTACTTCCATGGGTATGGGCAGTCTGGATGTATATGCATATGTGTGTCCTATGTTTAATTGTATAGTCCAACAATGTCCTACTTTGAGATGTCAATACAGAACAATATCAATTATACTCTCTGAAAAACTTTGAGTTGCAAAGAAAGGTACTATATTGAGGCTTTATATTGTTTTATTTCTAATACTCATGGTTTATCTGAATTCATATTACCTATTTTTTCTTTAATTTTGTGCATCTCTGCTTCATCTTGCAACAACTGTTATCAAAATTTCTTTGTACTGCTTCAGATAAGTAGAGTTTTTTTACTCCACACATTAAAACAGCATCAGAATTAACAAAGGCTTTCATTTTCCAAGATGTGGTGCATATTGTCTCAGTTCAGTGGTTCACTCACACTAGAATTTAAGTTGGTATCTAAGCAGTGTTGTTACTACTGCACCTTAATAAATTCTTAAGGAAAATTTAGAGAACCTTAGAATAATTTGGGAAATCATTTATGTTTTAGCCCATGAGAAATCACACCTGTTGACTTGAAATCTGTTATGTAAATTTAATATTTGAAGCTGGAAACTAAATATGAGCTAAATCTGTATCACATTTTAAAAGAATATGTCCTTGCTTTTTGTGGTCTATGCCAACTCTGTGATTTCATTTCTTCTTTGTGATTAAATGTTGCTTCTAATCATGAATATTATACAGATACTAAACCTAAAGATTGAAGAAAAAAGAATTCTTTAAAGAGCTCAACTTTATAATGTCTAACCAGAGATTTGAGCCCAGATCATCAGCAAGATCATTATAAAGTTGTTTCCCTGACTTTAAAGAAGCTATGACAGTTTATTCATTCTAAGCACTTCTCATTTTATTATTAAGAGATTTTACCCCATCCATCTTTGATAAACCTTATCCATTTTAGAACTCATCTATAAGTCACATGTCAAGCCTATAGTCATTTAATTTACCCTTTCTCTATCCCATTCCCCTTTTAACTATTTCCTTTAGCACTCCAGATATTCTTGGATATTCTGGCAGGGTTCATTGGTCAGCAACTCACCCAGCAAATTCTAATCTTCCATCAACAGCCCCATCAGTAATTGCAGGAATGCATGGGTAGGTATAAGGTATATTTTTCAGCTTGTTCGGAAAAATTACTGGGAAAATCATAATTGCATTTATGTAGTTAAAGAACAATTAAATGTTACACATTATATTCTATTGACTTTAAAATACAGAAACAGTTAGGGTTGGATCCCACTACATTATTGTCATGATAATCTGAAGTCCTTTTGAGGTTTTAGAATTTTTCTGGAGCATTGTATTGTTATGTGTTGGGAAGATGACTTATTTTTTTAATAAATGTCTTTGTTTTTTTCAAAAAGTCTTTTTTTTTAATTAATGTCTTTTTTTTTTTTTTTTTTCAAAGAGGCCCATGAGCATAAAAGTTATCAGTTCCCAAAAGAAAACTGTATGGAGTTTCTCAATTGATCTTGGCAGACTTAAGAAACAGGTATTTGCTATGAAAAAATGGTTGTTAAAAATGGGTGGGTTCGCTTACAAGGTAGTGAGAAGCAAAGTCATACCTTGCTACCACACTGACATGGCCTGGGACCCTGTGATTGTGAAATCATCACAGCTCCCCATCACTACCGTGGCTGCCCCATTGAGTGAATTATTAATCTTAATTCTCACTTGCTCTTCCATAAAAGGCTGGTTAAACCTGTGGGCCAGTATAAGTATTTAGATGTCTAACTTGTTGATTTCAAAAGATCTGGACACTTCAAAATTGCTGAAAAATCCTTTTCCTTTTGTTAGCCTGAAAAGCTTCAGATGCTGGCAAACTTAGCCTTTCTCCCTAATAGCTTAGTAACTCTTTGTTTCTCCTCTCTTCTTTATGATTTTGTGCTTTAGATTCTGCTTTCTTGTTATCTGTAGTGATCTAGGATGTGGTGACACTTTTCCAAGTTTCCATGTTTTCCTGAGAAATTGATCCTCTAATTAAACTTTTAATTTGCCTTAGGATTCTGTTCGTAGCACATCACACTTTTTTCTGCACTGTCTGTGAAAAGTATCCAGAAAAGGCTCGAGGAGATTTACAGAGCTGTGTGGCTTTTAAAGAGTTCACCTTGTCAAGAGTTTCACCATTTTGATGAATGACCTAACTTACTTTTCTGCTGCTCCCCATCCAGTCACCTCTGCTCTTTTTCTCTTGTGCTTATACTTGGAAAATAGGCAGTCACCTGTAGTTGTGGGCTGCTGTTGACAGGGAATGCAAAGATGCAACAAAGTCCTGAGTCTCCATAATATGATAAAGCTGAACTCAAAGCAGTCTCATGCAACTCTAAATTGCTTTTAAATGTCACAGACAAATAAAAAAGGCAAATGCATCTTAGCAAAGATCATTGAGAGACTTCATTCAGGTACCAGAATTCAAGAGCAAAAATGACAGGCACCACTGTGATCTGAAGAAAATACATCAGTTACTTTCTTTTACTTTACACAGGTGTTACTGTGGGTGTAGTTCATAGTGGAGGAATTTCTTTCATTTTTAATGTATAGCAAGAACAGGGTTCTCATTCTGTGCTAATTTCCAGAATCAGGACAGAATCTCCTCATCTTTTTGAAGTAGGTTGTGTAGGAATAAACTAGAGAGCATAATCACCTCCAAAGATTGCAGAGCAGGTTTTGCCAGCCTTAGCCTGAGCAAATGTACCTATATGGTACATTTCCTTGAGGAGATATTATCCCTGATAGCAAAATTGTAATAGGTGTATGGTCCTACTTGTGGAGTAGGACCATAGTCCTTAGTGTTTACTGAGCTAAGATAGAACATCCTAGTCCTTCATGAAACTGCTACATAGAACTACGATGGATGATGAGAATCTCCCCTCAACATTAGTTACTGATGCCCATAAAAGAGACTTGCTTAACATTTGATTCCTCCCCTTTATAAAATAAATTATAAGAATTCCTGCTGATTTCAGGGATCACAGGTCAAGCTAGACTATAGTGGAGAAGTGAAGAGAAAAGAGATTATTCCCATAATTTGGGGTCAGACAATTTGCTCCCATGTACTTTGATCTAGGATGTGATCTCATCCTTACCATTTTTAAAAGGGTGGTCCCTTTCTTTGTCTCTTTGCTTATTCTCAAGCAATGATTTTAATAATTTCTCAGAAATTATCAAGTGATTGCATGTGGTGGATGTACTATAACTGCTGTCTACAACATATGATCAGTGTCCTGAAGACAACTATAGGTATAAATGGAGTCTCTTGTGTACTGCTAACCTGGTCTAATAAGTATTCCTGTCAAAGGTATCAGCAATATCAGACAGACCAGGCAGCATGCAACCATTTCTGCATGGAGTTTCGGTTGCATAGTGCTCCTACAGGATGTGCAGCAAAATCCTGTACACCAGTGTCAAGCATTCTGAAGTCAACAGGATTGTATAGAATATGAAACAGTAGAAATATGGTTTTCTTATCTTTGAACATGCATAGTGTTTTTATATGTCAAACTTTATTGATGTATTTTTAATATATTTTTATTTCCAGGTAATACCAAGGTGAAGACAGAAAATTATGTTTTCAAGTCTCCTTAGTGCAATTAAATTCTGGCAGATTTGTTTAGCTTTTGCATAGGAAGGAATACTTTATGTGTTGTTTTTTCTTGTGTCCATTGCTACCTGGAAAATAAAAATCCAATTGCATCTCAGGTTGCTCAGAAACCCATTGGTTTCACCATAATTAATCTAAGATAGTGTTGGATTTTGTTTGATTATTAAGATAATAACTTTCTTGATTATTGAGTGGATTGAGAAGCAGCTTTAAGCAAGTTGCTTTGAAGATTTCAAAAGTTATCTCTAGGTCAGAACCATGGGTTTTTATGTGGAGAGTGAGTGAACATAAATAATGACTGTGGTCAGTTCTGTGTCAGCCATGAGAACTGGGCATCTAAAGCAGATGTGACAGTGCCAGCAAAGTATTTTCAGAAGGCTTGAAAGCCAAATCTCCAGCATGACCCTCATGCATCACATGTGCTTGAGGGCATTTGGCATGGTCATGGCAGGTCTGCACATGTACTGTGCACATTAGTTGTAAAACAGCTGTGTGTGAGTGTCTGTGTCTCTGTGTGTGTCTTGTCTATGAGTCTGTGTTCAAGAAAGGCTGGAGAAGCTCTTCAGGAAGATTTACCACCACTGATCTTTAGGGGGCTGATTCTAACACTATGGAATATTGCAAATTATTAATATTCTCTGTGGCCAATGGGCATAAGTGTTTGTGGAGAAAGCAATGAGAGAGGGAAAAGAGAATGTTTAGGAATATTGAGAGCATGTTTTAAAATTCCATTTTTCCCTGTCTTTTTGTGACTGCAGATACATGGAAGTTGACTCAGTAAAAGCACCTAGGACTTTTTAGAGAATGCCAGTCCTTTTTACCTAGATAAAAACTGAGAGCCTTAGTGTCTGACAGTGAGGAGGAAGGAAATGCATGAAGATGTGCAGACACTTTAAATACAGAACAAAAATAAAGTAATACAGAAGTGGGTGTCTGTGGTAGCCCTTATTGCATTATTCTCATATTTACGACTTACTAACATTGACAGTTAAAACCATACTAAGAACAAGAAGAGACATAATTCAAAGTCCTGAAACTTGTCATCTGTACTAGATTGCCTCGTTAAGTAAGGTTGAAAATGATTCTGTAGCTGTTCCATACAGTGACATGAACATTTTGTGTATGCACAGAGACACAAAAATGTGGACACACATATGTGAATGTATTAACTATGAAATCATTACAGGGCAGCAGACCTTCTCAAGCTGTTCTGAGGGTGCCTTGCAAAGATGGTTAAATGTCACAGAGTGAGATTTTAACCTTTAACTGCCTTTGTGTGTGTAGTGAATAAAAGGAGCCAAGTTATGTTCCCTGGTTTGGAGGCTAAGAATGTATGCTTTTACACCCATGCTTAAATTCTTTTATACTTAATCTGAATAGGGAAAATATAAACATGGGAGATGGAGGAACTCTATTTAAGCATTTGTTGCATTTGTCTTGGTACTTTTTATTTTCTTATGTTGGTGTAGACAAGGTGAGGAAGGAGCACGCCCGAGAAGGAGAAGATCAAATGCAAATTTGTCAGTCAGGAAGTTCTACTGAGGTCCAGGGGCCAGAATAGTGCAAATACTTATTCTAATTCAGACAGCCTTGCAGATTGCTCAGAATTTTCTGTCCTGATGTCTGTGCTATCATCTGAATAATCTATATTCCTTCTCTATTACCTCTGAGGCTTGTTTTTCTCCAGTACAGGCTTCTCCAGGCTTTTAGGTAGAAACGTGTGTCAAAACATTTGTAAGAAGTAGCTTTTTTGCAGCCACTTAAGGGCTTTCACTGAAAGATTACAAAGTGCACCAATGGTGAGAGACCCTTTCAAGAGCAGATTGAAGACTTCTTGGAAATACTGAAAGGTAGGGAGAATAAAACACAGAGCCAAAAGGCACAAAATCTGCAGAAGGCGCTAACGTCCCTTAACAAAGGGATTCGATCCTCAGCAACAATAATGGGAACTAAGCATCCATATCCCTGACATTGCTGTGCCAATCTCACTCACAGAGGATATACAACTCCTTAGGGAATGTGAGATGACAGCTAAGATACCAGGGTATAACATTTCCCCTAATAAGATTGTAGAAAGTTGTTTATCCAGCAGTGGGGCAGAAGGATACCAGTTCTTGAAATGTCAGACTTACACAGAAACTTTTACACTTCCAGCTTTCTGTATTTTCCTTGTGCAAAAATCACCACTCCCAGATTTTTAAAGAGTTGGTTTCATCAAATTACTTTCTCTGTATGCATTAAATGTATACCTAACATGTACATGTGCAAAATTATAGCATATGTTGAGGTGGAGGAAGGTTGCAATCTGCTTTTGTCTTTTGTTCTTCTCCATTTGGAGCTACACATGTATACAAGCCAATGAATATTTTAGATGAAAATATAAAATATATCCTCTTTTGCAAATTTGGCTTATTATGTCCTATCCAATTATAATGTACCATTTAAAAATATTTGCAGATTTGTTACTGGTTACTAAGGCTGTGTTGTTCTGTGCTTGAGAAGGATTCCAATTAAATCTCTCAGATCCCCAGTTGTGCAGTGCAGAGTGATGTGCCATTAGGTACAAATGCAGGAACTCTGTGCAATGCAAGTGCAGTATCACTGCTGTACCTCGAACAGAAACTTAAATTCCATTCAAACTAGCTGATGAACACAGATTATATTTTAAACTAGCACTGGGCTGAGAACATTGACTGCAAAGACAGATGACAGTGCTTGAATAAATTCAGATTGCTTGCTTTATATATAAAAACGTTTTACACATGGAATAATTATTGCACAATAATCTATGAATATGGGAACTATATTTAAAATGGGTGTGTTCTCAGTTGGATAACTCAGCCTAGTTTCATCTGATTTTATGGACTGATTAAGAGCCAAAACCTCTGGCTCTAATGAGGGGAATTTGTGTCTTAGAAATCCTCTAGAGAAATCCAAATTGTAAAAAAAAAAAAAAAAAAAAAATAAGGATGTTTTACACTTCTTCATATTGATAGGTCAAGGTGAGGACATTTACTAAGAAAAAAACCCCAAAACTACACAGTGAGGAGGAAAATTATTTTTAAAGTTAGTTTCTAGTTACTTTCAGTTTCTCTGAACTTTTCAGTAAAAAATAAAAATCTCTAGGTCTTAAAGACCAAGTGCAAGGGAAATGCTTGTATCCAAACTATAAAAAATCTCTCATAAAATAACTAAATAAACAATAATCATGTTTTCAAATATTTCTTTCACATTAAGAAGTTCTTACGATTATAAAAACATCTATTTTTTCCCTAAAATTAACATATAATATTCCCTGAAATCTCAAGGAGGGAAAAAATTCATACAGAAAAAATAACAAGAGTAGTAATTAAAAAAGAAGTATATGACACATTCAATATAAGATCTAGCTCAATTCTACTGAATGAAATGGCATTGATCTTGATAGTAAAGATAGAAGGGGATTCTTGCCATCATGTCCATCCTGTAACTAGTACCACTTCACTTAATCTGAACTCTTCTAGATTCATGAGATTCATGGTATCATAATCTGGTTATTGCTATTTTATAATTTTACAACACTTTCACAGTACCCTAAAGAGAATTAACCCACACATCTTCCCCTGCCCTGAATATCCTTTCACTTGATGCTGTATCATATGATATAAAGTAAAACAGGAAACTTATGAAAGACAGTTTTTATTAAATAATCTCGTTTTCCTAAAGTGGAAACCAGCGAACAAATGCTTTAGTTCATGGGGCAACTTTTGCTTTCCAGCTGTTAAGTGCCTTGCTGAATCATAGGTGGTGTTAAACTGTATGTGGGGTTCATAAAGCAGTGAAATTTCAAGTCGCTAGAAATGATTTTTGGAACTGTTCCTTTGAGAACAGATCCAAAAATCGACAGCTAGATGAACAGAAACAGAGTTGGCTTCCGGTGTATAGTAAAACCACTGAAAAACAATGCTGCTGTGAGAGAAATGGTTTCCTGGGTAGAATTTAGCTGCTTTTCTTCCTACAGTCATCTAAAGCCTCTGAAAGTAGAGTCTTCTAAAGCAGAGGATTTACACCATGCAAAAGTCACTGCATTTACATCTTGTTTCACAGAATTTCTCTTCAGAACCAGCAGGCTTTGGAAGTTAATTTGTAGTAGTTTTCTGTAAAGTAGTTGTTAGTATATTGACCATGCTTTAAATATGATCTCTTCGATGTGCACAGTAAATAATAATGTCTTAAACTATTCTATTTCCTTCTAAATATCTCTAAATACTATATATATAATATTTTGTATGCATAGCTACTAAACCCTTTCAAATATATTTATGCATTATGCTGAGTGGATTGATCATAAAGAAGCATTTTGATATGGGAAAATAGGTACAATCAAGCAATTATCATAACTCTAGCTAAAGTTCATATTTTTTAGACTAGATTCTTTTTCCTCTTGCTTGTTTCAGAAATACACATTTTAAAAAATTGGTTTCCTTTGGTTTGTTTGTTATTTTATTCCTAATGCTTCTCATCTGCCATCTAGTAAAGGTCATAGAAATATTAATGTACTTCCAAAGCAAGAGGACCAAAAAGCTTTGCTTTCAACATAACTTAGAGTATGGGGATGCAAATTGCAAAAAATCAGTGGCCTGTATCTTCTCACAGAATTATTTAGTAATGAATATACCAAGTGAAAGAGAAATGTCTGTTGGGTAAACAATACACATAAACAACTTCATGGTAGGAAAATTATATAAGAGGCAGTGGTGATCTTAGCCTGAAATCTTGAAAATGACTGGAGAAAATAAGGTGCTTATAGAGAAGTCAGAAACCAAAAGCATTTAATAACTGGCAACTTTGGTTTGTTTTACTGCAGATGGAAGCTTCTCTTATTTGATAAAGTGCAATTAAAACCAGAAAAACATCATGAAAAAGAAGAGAATTTGTATTGCTCTCAGAAACTGAGAGACTGCAATTTACATGGCAAAGTCTGGCAAAGCAGAGGAGAAAAAAAGTTTAATTGGTGTATTCCTATTCGTCAGTGGCTAAAATCTCCTTGTTTTGGGTCTCAGCATCTCTTAGCCCTTGCTGTCTTTTCTGCCACTCCAGGAATGTGGGGTTTAAGAGGCCTGACTTACACTTTAGAACAGGACTCTATGTTTTCCCCAGTTTGCAGAAATGCAAAGCAGCCCTGCAAAGTATTTATTGAGCCATCCCAGAGGAGACTGCTGCCAAAACACTGACCTAAGTGCTGAGGCAGGATGGCTGCTTATCACCTCCTGCATGCACAGTTGCACTTAGAACATGTAACTGCTGGCTTTGCAGTAAGGACACCCGTTCTCACGCAAGTACCAGTGTGTGACATTTAAAGGTGGCAAGTCAAGACTGTGCCTCACATCTTCTCTGAAAAACACCAGCTCTGAGAGCAGCCTTAGAAAATAGTCTGTAAAGGCTAAGAAGGGAAATAGGTGCCCAAACCATCCCTCATTTACAAATTGTGACTTTCATTGGGGGCTTCTCAGAGGAATAGGAAGCCAGCCTAAGTGTAATTGCTTTTGGAACCAGACAAAACCATTGCAACTGCTCTGTGCTCATTCCTTGGTCTAGAAATCAGCATCACTAGTAAGTTTATCACATATAGGCCCTAAAAGTCGAAGGCCTTTAGGCATCCATGTTCCACTGACCAGTAGTTTTGTTTGTCTGCAAGAGCAACTTTGGAGCATCACTAATTCAGCACTGAAGTGTCAGATGCTCTTTCTGCTTATACTGCAAGCCTCTGGCAGTATCTGTCTTATACATAGATAATTTGCAGCCATTAAAAAGACAATAATCAGCTTCCATTTTTAGGTAAAAGTCATTGTATGGCCTCTTGTTGTGATCCTGTATGAAACAAAATTTTATATGTAAATTACATGTACACTTATTATCTTAGGATTTAGTCATGAACTCCAACATTCTCAGAATTGGAATAAATTATGAATGTCTGCCAGCTAATTGCTGGCTCTCAGTTTTAGAACAGTATACACCTTGCTGAATCCTGTAGTGTATCAATCCTTCTCATTGATATTTATGACCTCTAAAAACCCCATAGAACACTCACTCTACATCACCTAGGCTAGTTAACTGTTTTGTTGCTAGTATGAAATCTAACATTCAAATATTGCAGTTATTCAATAAAGTAAGAATACATTTATTAAATCCATGAATTTTCTTCAAGAACCCTTGAGTGTTCAGTGAGGTTAAAAAAAATCAGTATTAGATTTTCTCAAAAACTGTACCAAGTTTCTTTCTTTTAATTTTTGAAGAAAGAATGTCCAGATTATTCTGCATGAAGAAAAGATAAAGCTCTCTGCTGAAAAAAAAATGGTTACAGCTTTCTGTCATGTTCAGTTCACCAAATTCAGGATAAAAAGACTACCTAAGATCAGAAAGAAACCCTGTCCAGTTAACTAGGTGCAGACCTAATTTCCAATTTACCTACATCATGCTCCCAGTCCTCTTAATTTTCATTTGCTACACACACTCCTTTCATATGGGATAAGAGAGACTTGCTTTGTAAAAAAGTAAGAAAATCAAGGAGGAAAAGAGATACACAAGACCTAAGTGCTCCTATTATTTTTTAATTGAAATTAAAATGTGAGCTAGTTTATTTTCCTGCAGGCTCCAAGTTGCTCGAGCTATTTCTCTGTCTAATTCTAGCCCTAACCTGAAGAGCTATTACTGTGAAATCTCATAGAACTTCCTAGGCTCATTTACATTTTTTTTCTGACAGCCTTGCATGGAACAATTAAATAATTTGGGTAGGCAGTCACCCCAATCAAAATATTTTCCAGTTAATTAACAGATCAGATATCAGTGAAAAAAAGCATATAATTGTATTAGCCACTATCAGTTTGAAAGAGTAACTATGCTAGTATGTACATCTCAAATAATGACACAGGCAGCAGGCTGTAGATCAAATTAATTTACATTTTAAATAATTAAAGAATAAAGGAGGAATGATTGAAATTACTGAGGATTTTGTAGAAGGCAAGCCACAACACAAATGCAAGTGATTAAAAAGAAAAGCTTTAATGACAGTGTCCGATGGCTTCAATGCTATGTAAATCAGGCTGCAGCTTTCCAATGGCTAAAAATTCAGTGCATGGAAGGCAATATATGCCTAAACCAGAAAGCAGATTGGACTTAATTATTCAAATGAAAAACTGAGGTTAATTCTCCTCCCCACAATATACATCAAGCTGCACAACTGCCAGTACATCCTGAAGCTGCCCCTTTTGCCTGAAAGTTGCCTAAACACTGAGGATGTGACCATACTGGTGAATTAAAATACATCAAAAGCCATTTGATGGCACTTGGGTCAAGGAATGGCCAATATCCATACTGTTGACAAGACTCCAAAACAAAGGCACCACAGATAAGAGGAAGTGATACTTTCTGTCTATTTTGAAATTTCGGTCTGAGAAATTTTTGGGTATGTTAAGAAGAATGGTGTTCAGCATGGAGCAAAAATATGCTGAACACCAGACTAAAAATCTAATAGTATAGCTAGTCCTGCTGTATAGCTAGGAACAGTCTCCAGTGGTGTTTAATTAGCTTATATAGACAAAGTGGCAGAAATTTTATTCAGAGCTTGCATAGTTACCTGATAATGTACATACATAAGCCAGATGGAGTTCCAGAAATGAAAAGCAATAAAAAAACTGTTTCTCCAAGCAGCCTGTCCCTGAGAATTAGGATATATCCTTGTGAAGAAGAAATATGGGTAGAACTCACAACTATGATGGGAATAAGGTGGCCATAAGCCCCAGAAAACAATCATGGCATCGTATAAACTCCAAATTCACAACAAGACCAATGGTAAAGACAAAGCATTTTGCTCAGGGCCTTGCCAGCTGGATTATGAAAATTCTCCAAGAATTGAGACTCCATAACCTATCTTAGAAAAACCTTTTTAGATGGTTTTTTTTTTTCTGTTAAAATGCTATAGTAGTATAAATAATAGGGTTTTACACAAACAGGGTAAATCTTCTAATGCACATATTTGTGTGTGTGCATTTATGTATAGACATGAACATGTGTATCTCCCATTGTCTAGGTTAAGTGGCTACACACCAAGTGCTTCAAACAGCCCAGCTTCAGGTTTTCACCTTCACCTGCCATTCCTGCCTCTCTTTAGGCACCCTTCCCCACACTCCTTTTGTTTAAATTAGGGATGTGGCTTTCCCTATGAGAGGAGATTACCTCAATATTTGACCTTCCGCTACCTTCAAGGCACTTGGGTTCTTTTTCTCTTTTGGTCCCAAGTGACTGCTCATTATAAGAAAATTTACTTATATACTGATTTTTTGCACTGGTCTGAGAGCAATATAGTACTTTACAACCCTAAACCCTTCTTAGAGGCAGTTCTGTAGCATGGATGAGGTTTTTTTCTAGCACAGACACGGTGTCAGTTGACTTGCAACAACTAACCTGCCTCCATATAACACTTGCTGGCAGAGTGCTATGAATTTCCTTTATATCAGCTACTCCTCACTCTAATTTACCTTTCAAGTGGGCTAATGAAATGCATTACTACACTCTGTCTGTCTTTAAAAGTAAAAACCCCAACCCACTACCCCAATTCTGCAGCACAGAATAGGAAAGAAAAAGAATCTAATATGACAGTGACAGGCTCCTATCATATTTGTAAAATTTTCCTAGGAAGGAAATCCTGTCAATTTTCAAAAGTTCCTCGTCTATCCAGACATTTCATTTAGACCTGTGTTTTTGTGTTTAATAAATTGCTTCTAGTTGGCTGAAAATCATTTTTAGCTCTTATCTCTGTGATCGGTTACCCCTGCTGTTCTTTAATGGCCTTCACCTCATTATGCAACTAGTCATTAAAAGCTTAGTATCCAGTACAATGGTAGCTTATGTAAAGTGATCTATGAGAGCTTTATATAGGCTTACCAGCCGCAGCCTTAATTTTACTCATTCGTCTTAATTTTTTGTAATCATTTTTTGTAAAAAGGGTATAATGTCAGGCATGCTTCCCTGCGACTGACAGATCCAATCTAGCAGATAATTACCATAAGGAAATTGATGTTTTAGTGTGCAGGGGAGAATTTAATTTACTCAGACATCCTACAGTACAATGCATTCCAAAAGATATGAGGATTTAAGTTTTTAAGAAATTAAATTTCACTATTTAACATGATTACTTATGTTGAACATCATTAACTAGCTTTTTTTTTAACCGTTTGATATAATTACAAGAGCAGTTATGTGGTCTAAAATCCAAAGTCGTCTTTAAATAAGGGTTAAGGATCCATGAAGTACAGAAAAGAAGGTTGCATTCTTTCTCTCTCCCTCTCCAACACCAGCCTTCCAGAAGCAGCATTAAAAAATCTATAGAGATTAACTGAGCCAATGTATGAACTATAGAGCTTTTTCCAATGATGATTTAATAGATACTTTATTATCAGCCCATTCCACCTCAACTCCAGCGATCAGGAAGCTCTTTAGTTCTATTCACAAATACAAATTGCTTATAATGCTTCAAAATGATAGAACCATGAAAGAGTTGTGGATATCCCAATTAAACATGGTGATTAATTTATATTTAATTTGAGGTGTTTGATTACTTTAATTGAAACTCATGTGGTTTAGAATTAGATTAATTTAATTAATCTCTATTAAACTGTTTGGTCTTCATAAAAAATAATTATTTCTAACATACAGCATGTGTACCTTGCAAGCAGAACACACAAAGCACAACCTGGAAGGCCCAAATGGTTGAGTCTTTCAAAAAATAATTATTTTAATCTTGAAAATCCTTCTCATATGAAGTCCAGAAGCTTTGCTTGTTCACTAAACTTCCATATTAGTAATACTTGAACAAGAGAATTAGACCAATGGAATTTTATAAGCCTGCTCTTTTTTCTTGTTTGTTAAAAGTTTTGCTAAATATTTTAGGACAACTTTTCGTGTTTCATTTTGTCATGAGGTTGTAGAGTCAGAGAACAAAAAATACAAAACTGTCAGGAGTGTGTGACAAATATTTGTAAGATGCCAGATCTGCCGATAGAATTTGAATAGCATGTGCACAACTGTTGTACAAACAGAGCTAATTCTGATTTAAAGTATTCTCTCATGATACTCTTTTCATTCTGAGTTGAAGTGCCCTCTCCAAAGATAGGAAGCTCCTATCACATGATATTCTAGGAATTATGCTGGTCAGAACCTTGACTGACACCCTACTAGGGGCACAGTCAGGACATAGGATCATTCCTTCCTCCTGAAACTGGAGAAAACTCATGGGCTCCTAACTACCCTTGGTCTGATGGAATGGTACAGAGAACTTCTGCTCAGATAGCATTTTTTCTTATTATTTGTTATTTAAATAAAAGACACTACAGCCAAAGAAAGAATTTTTTGGTATGGATAGAATAAGACCAATTGTTGGCACTTCAGATAATCTACTTGAAAATAAATTCTGTCTGTCTTTTCTTGAAACAGCTTTGTCAAAGGCATGCTTTTTGTATTTTCAGAAGAGAAGCTAAGAAACTGCATATAGAAGGAGGGAATGATGTGACTCAGTATTATTTCTAAAATTAAATGTAAAACGGTGCCATTTTTAGTTAGAACCAGAGATACCTGATGTAAAATGGAAAGAGCATAATGTCAGTAATGACATCAGTCCTAACTTCAAATTAGTTGTTTTTAGAAAGCACTGTGCCCATAAGAGTGCCTCAGAATGCAGAGAAGAGCCAGTCAATACCACCGGAAGCACAGTGGGTATGATGACTCTGAAGGGACTGCATGTCACTGAAGTCAACATCTCTCCAGGTCATGGCTTACCTGAGGGTGACAGCAAGGAAGCAAGAGGGAGCAGCAGTGGCTTATAGCAGACATTGCCTGCTGGCATGCTGTCTTGAGCAATTTCTTTTCCAAGAGATTAGATGCACTGACAACGTAAAATATTTTCTCAGTTTTTAACCATGATCAAGCTTCTGCTGGCAAAATCCTACTACAGAATTTCTTAGAAAATTAAAACAGAAAAACAATAGTTTGAAAAGAATTATTTCCTTTTCGGAAGCTTGCCAAAAATTCACCAGCTTGTATAAAAATTCCTTCCTCTGAAAAAGAAAAGATCTTGCCTGGTAGATATTTGCCTGAGCTTGGCTTGCCTGTGATTAGGGTGGGGCTTTGGCATCTGAGGAGATAAGCAGCTGGGGAAGCTGCATTTATCATCTATGCCAACACAAGGCCTTCCTCTCATAGGTGTTTGTAGTCTTTAAGAAATCACAGCCCTAAAACTTTCGAAATAAGTAGAGGAAAAATTATAAAATTCAATGGGCCCTCGGTCAGTGACCCTGACAGTACTTTCTGAACCATTGCCTACCTATAGCAGTCTAGACAGGAACTTGACTGGTGCATGACAGACACATCACAGCTGTGCCTGTGCCCAGCACTGCATCTCCTCCCCTCAAAAAACCTGATTCGCAGAAGCTACTTTGCAAACTTGCATATACAGTATCTGTTTGGACTACAGTGCACACAGTCATGCACATTTTTATTTGATGTATGTATAAACATGTATATAAAAGGATACATAGTGTCAAAAGTATGTACTTTGTACACTACATGTATACAAAAGCCTACAAAGCCACATTTCAGCTGTTTACTGTAGCATGCAGATGCACGGTGCTGTCACGTCCAACCCAGTAGTCTTTGAGCATAGGCAATATTCTGCTCTTTTACAAGACACTTTTTATAATGATTTTTACACCATCCCCAGAGCAGTGAAAAAGCAGTGAATTTTTTTTTTTTTTCTCTTTTGGGGTGAGGTTTGTTTGGGTTCTTTTTTTATACAGAGAAATGCGTTTGCCTTTTCTCTTATTCTCAGAAGACAGGTTTACCTCATAATTCCAAAAAAAAATGTTGCTTCATGCAGAGGTCAGGCGTGGAAATTTTTACCCTGCAGGGTAAAATTTGCACGAGCCGTTAAGGTGGGTGACTGAGAAAAGTGGGTTAGAATGGAAATTATTGTACAACATTGGCAGAGACACGTAGAGGGGTACACTTCTGTCATAGACTAGTTTATTAATGAGAGTGTGTAGCAGGATATGCTGTATCCTTTTGGCATTTAGTGAAAACCCTAACTTCCATTGAAACATCATTCAAGACCATTTTCTAAACTGGCAGGTGGTCTTGTCATTTTTTCTTCCTTTTTATTTATTTTTGTTTTTCTTATGAATGAGCAGTTTGATGTCACTATTTTTAGTCAGAGAAGGAAAGATCACATACCCTACACCTGTGCAGAGCTGAGACCAGACCACCAGGGATTTCCCCAGGAGATCTGAGCCTCACCTCTCAGGTCTTTGAAGACCTGAGGTATTTAGAAGACATCAGGATATAGTTCACAAAACATTCCCACAAAATAAAAACATGTGGTCCGGGATACTCTTTGGCTAGAGCTGCATATGACTGAGCCTGTCACTGCACACTGTGGGCAGCCATGGACATGTCTGAAAGAAGCACTGTTTTGCATGGAAAATGGAGTTTAAATGCAGTTTTGGAAACTTCTAGAGGGTTATCTCCCACTCGGTAGAGAAGGGCAGACAGCATCTCATCTTGCTTCTTTATAAGGAGACAACAAATATGGTCTAGGACATGACAGTGCCATGTCACCACCTCTGGGCCAGCACCCGAATGGGCGCTGAGGCCTTCCCTGGGCTCTCCCTCTCTCTCGGGGGGCAGCCATTTTGCAGCGGTGACCAACCCTGAGCTGATAAATCTCTTCCCTCCTCAGGGAGTTGCTGTAAAATGTCAGAGCACTGATGGCTCTTTACGGGCTTCACCCAATTCTGCACCCGCTGGCCAGGGCCCCACTGTAGGCACTCGGGCAGCCCAGCCGCCATCGGGCCCTCGGTGACCGTGCCCTGTGGGGCAGCAGGTGAGCCCCAGCTGTCCCTGCTGAGGCGCGGTGACGCCGGAAAGCAGCGGGCCACAGGCTCCGTCCCGAGCGGCACAGCAGTCCCAGCTGCCCAAAGGTACGTGCTTTAAGTTGTCTTGGTTTGGTGGTTTTAAAAGTATGGGCTTGTGGAAAGCTTGCTTGAAAGTTTCTATTAAGTTAGTCTTAAAAAATATTACCCTGTAACGGTTTCTTCCTTAAGTCTTTCTCCGAGTGAGACTCATTTTGATTCTGGCTTTCTTGTCATTAAGTAAACGAGTTTGATTTAATAATTATGTTTTATTATAGCTGAGGTTGTTTAATATCGTAGAGAGTGGGTTGAGATTTTCTCTTTGGCTGTGAACCGAGTTTGTTCCCTGGAGCCTCCCAGAGTAGTCTTGACCAGGAAGTGTTGGGCAGCGCCGCCATTTTCCAGAGGGGCAGCAGTCGCTGGGCCTTGTTCTGTGAACAATTACATATGTGCTTAACTTCATCACTTAAGACTTTCTGTTAGTTGCTTTTCCCAGTAAATGTGTACATAACAAAGGCTACCAAATGGCTAGATAGTCTCTTTTCCAGCTATTTTGATTTTGCTGGAGAGAAAGAGGTCAGGGAGGGAGGCAGCCTCAAAGAGGCTACAGGGCGGCCTGAGGGAAGGAAGCTTTCCCGAGTGCTGGGAAAGCTCCAGACTGGGACATGTTGCTGCTTTCCTTCATGGCATTATCACCACAGCCAGGCTGAAAAGCTTTTCTTTGCCATACTGTCATAGTTGAGATGGAGACAATACAAAGCAACACACTCCATTTTCAGAAGGCTCCAAACCGTTTTTGTTATAGCATGCATGCTTTTTATACATTCTTACAAAACTCATAAGCTTACACTTTACTCATTGGTCAGAAAAGACAAAGTGCTTATTGGAACAGACAGTTGCAGGTTTCTCTTATTTATCCTTCTTGGTTTCTATATTAACAACTTTGGTAGAAAATTCTTTCAGGGGTAAACATGGATCCTCTTATAAAACTTCTCTCTGGCTCACAGAAGTTGCTGTAAAACCTCTTCCACACCATACCATGGAAGCAGTAAGGGATGATCAAGGTTTGGAGAAGTGCAGGAAATGAGTATGCTGACAGTGAGAGAAAGAGTGCAATTAAAGTAGTCAACCTTGACAATTTAGAGAAAGAGGGAGATGTGGCTGGAAAATACAATGACATGGGGAAGTGGCAATGAGGGTAAAGTGACTGGTGACAGCAGGAAGGTAAAAGGAAGGGATGTAGACGTGAATGTGAGTTAATGGGCAGACCACAAATATCACTTTGTCAAAGAAAAGACGCAAGTGTCTGGGTGTGTAAACAGCTAGGAAAGGATAGGTGTATAGGCATATTATGTAAAAGTTCTTTTCTAGTAAAGGCAAAGGCAAAATTCCCATGGCTTTATGAGCAGATGGTCTTGGGTTTGCAGAAAACCAAGAAAAATCTATGGAGAAACGTAGCTGCTATTGCATTCATTTATAACCAGTGATTACAGAGTCAAGCAAATACTGACCACCTGAAAACCCCCCACACATTATCTAGTGACAGCTCTACTGAAAATGCTGAGAGTGTGTTGTCCATCCCCCCAGTCCTCAAACTAAAAGAGAAAGGGAATAAGAGAACAGCCCCAACCTCACTAAGCTGTCTGAAATGCTAAGAAGCTAGACATGGGAACTGGTTTGGAGTTTTGGTTTTTGTTTCTGCTTTGGACATTAGCTTCAAGAGGTGGAGGAAAAGGATATCATACATATGAGGACTAAAACTGGAAGAGAATGCATCTTCCCCAGTGACAACCATACTGTTTGGTGTGCACATCTGGAGCAACTTGCATGGTTACTATGTTCTGAACTCTGGAATGAGCAGTATGTTGAGTACTACCTTGCTATTTTTAAGTGTTCTTTTATTCTTTTTCATGGAAGTCTACAAGGAGCTGAGCTTTCTTTCAGGTGTGTACTGTAGTTAGGAATAATAAATGTTCAGATAAAGGGTGTGACTAATGCATCACTTACTTGGATGTAAGATAGACTTACAATGCTGTGGCCTAAAGCCTGGCCTCTTCTTCCAAAAACATGACTTTAAAATGACAATGAAAAAAAACTCCTCAAGAAATATCTGTCTTAATTTAGCATTCTTACATGCCATTAAATATTCTGATTTCTTTGTGTTAGAACTTTATTTAATTGTGACGTAGCAAACCAGCAGAAAGGCTGTTCCTGACTTCTGTGGGCTTGGAACAGGACGTTTTGCTGGCAGATAGATGGTGTACTTGAACCATGTCTGCACTGAAAACAGAGCCAAAGGTATAATATCACACTATGATACCAATTGATAAAGAAGACTGCTGAGCTGGTTTCTCACTAAAGTCACAGAATTCAGGCAGTGAAATCCCTGGAGCATTCAGTCTGCTGCAAGCTGTGCAAGTAAGTGAAAAAAGAATCAAACTAGTGGATTTGTAGCTAGAGACTAGAAAGTAGATAGATAACTGCTTAAGATAGTTATTCCATTGAAAATTTGTTATTTTCAAAGTAAATCCATCCTTGTAACCAAAGAAAGGGAAATATTTTAAAAATTACTGAAATCCTCTTTGCTTTCTATTTCTGCTACTGCTTCCCTTTTATATGGCAATTCACTCACACTTAGATTCACTTTCTTCTGCTTACAGCAGAATTGTGAAATACCACTGATTATCTGCTGTAATTTCAAAAAAGGTTCCTGCAAGTGAAGAAATAAAAATGAATCATCATAGTCGCCAGTCTGAAGATGTCTAATAGCACATGAAAATATTTCTGCTGTGAAATCAAGTGGATATTTTAGAGCTTGATAAGAGAAGATCTTGTAGATGTATATTTAGACATTTAATATTTAGTAGCCACTGAAATTTCTCTCTGGTTTGGAAGCAGAGGCTCCAAGTTTGGGAGACATCTTTTGACCCACAAGTATTTCCCTAACCCATTAAAAATAGAACATGGAATTAAGACTGATTTATATACAAATTGACCTGTGTCTGACGAGCAAGGGACTTTCTCCAGAGAAGGAGGTTTGAGTTGTAAATCTGGAGGTATTTGAGAACTGTCTGGATGCAATCCTGTAAAATGTGCTGTAGGATGACCCTGCTTGAGGAGGGATGTTGGACAGGATGACTCACTGTGGTTCTTCTCCCTCACCATTCCGTTGAGGTAAGACCTCACAGATGAAAAACAACTTTCATTCAGAAAAGCCCTGTAAGCATTTAGTTACAAGTGAGGTTGCACTCCTTCTGACAAGGTGCTTGTCTCAAATCCCTGGTCCACATCTCTGTAGTGTGTTCTTGGGGCAAGGGAAGATGTTTCTCCTTGCAGAAAAAATGCCTCCTGCTCTCCTAGCTGGGTCTGCACCTCTCCTCCTTGGCAGTTTTTGTGTACTCCAGACAGACAGCAATTCTTGTGGGACACTGTGTTATGCATAGACTTCTCTCTATGCATGGTGTAAGGATTCGAGTGCCTCAGTCAGAGCAGTGAGCTCAGCTAGGTAACAAGGGGAACATGTCACTGCCTTTGTTCTAAAAATGTAGCTTTCTGCCTGGGTATCCTAATTTTTCACCTTGGGACAGAAGTACTTTCTGGTATCAGGTAGTTTTTGGAGTGATCCTGATTCCTGCTGCATGCTTTCAAGCGGGAACTAGACCATGGATGTAGGATAAATATCCCAGACAGTGACTAATTCTAGTTTGGTACACAAAGAGGAATAGCACACAGTTATAAATATCAGTCATTTGTGTCTAGTAATGAGCATTTCTAGTTTCAGGATGACTAGCATAAAGGCATCTGTGTTTCATTTTATAGCAAAGAGAATCCAAGGAATATAAAAGGACATGAAAAAAAAAAATGTATTTAGTTATAACTGTGTGCATTTGCCTGTGAAAAAATTACATATTTATGCCAAGCACAAAAGTCCAGGGCCACCTAACTTCACAGCTGATCTAAACTTCTAAACAGGGCTTCCCATAAAGGTGTTTCAACAAGCACCTTGCCTTACCATGGGATGCAGGAAGGGATCACATGGAATCGTTTGCATCTCTGCATACCAGGCTGCCAAAGAAAGCCTGCATCTCAACAGACCCCTTCACATCAGAGGAGTCCTAGGTTGAATTGAAAGCAGTATAGTAGCTCTGCTGTGCTGAAAGAGGGGCCGTGGCCAGAGATGTGCTTTATAAAGATTCTCCCTACCAGCAGAATCAGTCAGGGCCCAGAGCGAGCTGTATGGGCTGTGTGCACAGCAGCTGGGACATGCTGTTCATGACCACAGCTCCAGCTCTGCCTTGAGCTCAAGCACCCAGTGCCACTGTAACCAAGTGAGCCGCACGTCACTCGCTGCGGGCTGGATCTGCCCGGAGCCCCGGGGGCAGCAGAGCCAGCCGGCGCTGGAGTCCCTGCTGCAATTGCAGCACTGCCGGCCTGAAGCTGCCTTGGCAAAGTCAGTCCGTGCTAGAGGGCTCTCTCTCCATATGCAAATGCAAACACGCCCTGTGGGTTATTACAGGGGCTCTGCCCTACCAGCAATTCTGACTTAATGTCAGCTTTACTCCCAGCCATACTCTCACATGATCTGATAAATATCACTGCAAAATCTCAGCTGTGCTGGAAACATTGCTATGTCCGAAAGAAGTGTAGTCTTTGTATTTTCTTTTTATTATTTTCGTTATTATCTCAAGTCCTGTGTGGAAGAAATCTAAAATTTCAGTTTCATCTCTGAGATTTGGCTTTCTTTTTTGTCACTGTGTGTCATTTTGGCAAATGACAGCCAAATAGAGGCTCTTGATGATGAACTTGTCCTTCCTAGCTTTAAACACAAGTTTCTTCAAACTGCCTTTTTAAGATCAACTTCACATAAGTTCAGAGCTCATACTGAACAGTTTTGTCTCTGTTGAAGAAGAAAAAATTAATGAGGAAAGGCATAGCTAAAAGGCTCACTGGAACCCTATCAAAATTTATCGGACCCCTATCTAAATTTTAATAACAGAAATCATTAAAAATTCTTCTACTTATTGAGAGTCTCACTACTTCCTTTTTCCAAACAGGCTGATATATTTCTGGAAAAATCTTTCCCACCATATTTTTCACATATACTTCCTATTCCAAACTGAAAAGAACGTGGCACAGATTTCTTCTTGATAAGTGTGTGCACAGGCAAGTTCCTTAGCCTCCCTTTTCAGGGAAATCTCTGCCTTTGTTTAAAAGCACATGTTCTCTGAGCAGATAGTCATTTACATTTCTGGGATGCCATCTGCACATTATCTTGTAATTCTAGGATGGGATGCAGTACACTTAAGTGTTGGTGTTAAACTTTCAAAACTTTAACTTACAAGAGTGTCAGGCTGTTCTGTCAGTGAAAATTTGAGATTTTTCAATTTACAGGAGCTGACTGAACTGCATTTTGTCCTAGGGATTTGTAATCAGTGTGATTTTCTTTGATCATGCAGATAAGTATTAATGATAACCAGAAGTAGAATCAACAAAGAAGTAGATTCATATCTATTCTTAGAGTACTTGATCTGAAACCGGCAGATTCAAACCTTGTGGACTTATATTTCATCCATAGTTTCTTGGCACTCTGTATTTTTGATAGCAGGGAGATGAGAAACTCTGCCTCAGGACACTTACCTACCTCTTCAAAGCAGCTGGATAAAGTAGTTTTTTTCACAGCACATAATTTGGGGAGAGGTGAAGGGACAAAGAATGGAACCTCATCAATTGAGAATTTGATTTATTTTATTGACAGAAGGCTTTGCTATTGTTATACATATATATATGTATTATATATATATGTGTATATATGCAATTTCACAACACTATGGACAATAACATTTGCTTTAACGTATTTAAAAATGTGAGTTAGTTCAGAGGAGAATTCTGTTTATTAAATGAAATAATATTTCCCTCTTCTGTGTGCTTTAGCATTCACCCTTTCCATCATAGAAACAGTTTTCTGTGTTGTGATTCTTCTATTGCTATGAGAATTGAGAGAATTCTTACCATAAAACAGAGGTTTCCCAGCAAGATCACATTCTAGAATTAGGCATGCTTATAGAGTGAGTGTCTTTTAGTGGTCTGATGATCATTACTGCTGCAATGGAGCAAATTACTATGGAGGAAATTACTATATTCCTCACTCAAAACATTCCTACAAAGTCAAGCATGACCATCAACGGTACATTTATTTGTGAAAAGAAGCCTAAAAAATGTAGGTGTTCCTCTTACATCAGCTTATATCCTGTTGACAACTCAAATGACACTAGGCTCACTTATTAGTTTCTAGTGGTTTAACTGACAACTTTTGGTCTCATAAAATGTACTATAAATACTATCTGCAGCACAGCTTTGCTGTTCAGTGGTACACCAAGTGTTCAGATGGCTGAGAATGCTGTTTCCCAATGGGAAATGTGGCATTTGGCAATCGTTTATTCTGATTTCCTCTGAGGATATGAAGGAAAGATTTTACCAAAGTAATCACTGAGTAAAAAGCAAACAACAAAATGTTTAATGCCAAAGCACTGGACTATAGAATGAATGCTAAAGTGCAGACTTTATTATATCTTTAAAGTAGATAGGGTGATTCCTCTATAGGGAAATATGTTTGTGCTTTCCACACATGAGCTTGTGGGAAAATTGCATGGGATTGATTTCACGAGTTTGGAAATGAGCCCTGGTGTTGAGAACAACTTCACAGCCCCAACTCTGAACTCACTTGGCAGCGTGGATATCTTTCTCCCAGTGAAGTCACTCCTGCCAGTGGTTACAACACAAAGAGGGTTTGGCTCATAGAGGACAAATTGTGATATAACGAAGTCCCACCATAGGGTGAAAAAAAACTGTATTTGTTTTCATCTGGAACAGGACAGTTTGTAGAGAAGGAGGAAAAATCCAGCCCAAGCACTTATTGCTTTTGGTTCCTGTGGAGTGATGCTGCCCCTATCTTGTCCAGAAAATCAGGGAAATTATGAGAGACTGTGAAGTGCAGGTTTAGCCAATGTAAGATTAACACATTTGCGGAACTTAAATCTCATTTTTCTAACACCTTAGTTTACTGTGTTCCTCATTGCAGTGAGTTCATAGTCAATCTTCCTTTATTCTTGGCTTCCTCCTTAAGAACATGAGGGTTATGGGGCTGTACTCCTACACCACCTTAGGCAGCAGGCAAACTGGTTTGTGACTTTCAGCTAAAGTGGATGTGTTGTAGGGATCAAAATATATAATAAGTTTCTAACAGACATTTTAGGGAATTTATACCTTTATGTAGAAAAGAGTTAGTACTGAGAGAAAACAGAAGTTGACCTGTGCCTCAACTAATGGCAGAGGGTAGGTCACCAGGAAACCTGTGCTTATTGCCAGGCTGCCAAGGAATGTCACCCAGAGGCAGCCACTGAGTACACTGCCTCTTTGTCAGCTAGGTGTGCAAAGGATGTGGGAAGAGAGGAAGAGGAGGGGAGAGTGACAGAGAGACAGACACATGGGAGGGTCAAGGTGGCATAGAAGGGGGTGGGTTTTGAAGGAGTGGAACATTTGAAGAATGGGAGATTTCATTCCAGAAGAAATAATGCTTCATGTTCAAAGAATTATTGATTTTTTTAATATATATTCTACATTCTGTTTCTGTTTCACAGTTTCTTTTTTCCCTCCCCACACTCATTAACAAGGGTTGTGACAACATGGAGTTAGCAGTTTGGGTGGGCTGTACATTTGCCTCTGGAAGATTTTAGCCATCACTTAGAAGAATATGTTAAAACTCTCAAGAGAAGATGCAGATGCAATGTACTGAAACAGTTAATGCTGATCTCAGAATAAGACATGAGACCTCAACCCCTTTTTTTCAGTCTCAGAATAACAGCCTCCCTGCTGAAGCAAACAGAAAACGTGTTGCCTGTGCAGATAAGAGAACCTAGAGTACCTTGAAACTGTGATTCAGCACACTTGAAGTTACTACTGTTTTACAAGAAGGTGCTGGCTCATTTACTAACTGCATGCAAAACAATCTAGAAGTGCCACTCTTTTTCTCCAGCAAAAATTTATACATTACTATCAGTAGCAATCACAGTTCACAGAAGGGATCAGGATAGAATGGATTGTTGGATCATCTGGTCCAACCTCCCTGCCCAAGCAAGGTCATCCCAAAGCATGTGGCATAGGATTGCCATCACAGTCATGAGCAAAGGATGGCCAGAAATAAATGGATTTTGGGAAGGCAAATGGTTCCCCACTTGCCAAAGCTGATCAGCCCATATTGGGAATTATCAACAACTTTCAGGAACAAATCTGAGCACTGGTCACAAGAGACGTGCTTGTTTGCTGTCTTGTGGCATGATGAGGTAGGAAAGGGATTGATCAGACTTTGAATGTTGTCAAAGGAACGGATAGAGACAGTGAGAAGGCAGTCAGAAACAGGTACAAAGTTATTCTTTCTGCTGTTTCTTGCTTTTTAAGGTAAGGTGAGGGTGAACGACCAGATTTTTCTTCCTTTTTTATTTCTTCACAGCAGCAAGGACATAAAGACTGTCTCTGCAAAGAATTTGGTAAATGTCTATAACAATTTATTTGGTAAGGTTTTTATTGTAAGGCTTTTTTCATAAAAAATAACATGCTAACTGAAAGTTAATTTTGTTCAGATTTCCTAACAGCAAATGCCCTAAAAATCTAAGAAATGCCAGTTAAGCAGTCATTAGTGCCTGGATTGTCAATCCCAGATGATGTAGCATTCAGCACTGCTCTCTGATTTTATCCAATAGTAGTGATATTGCCCTCATGCAGCAAATGACCACCCATACTGCAAACCTCCAGTTCCTTCCACACACATCCAAATTGACTCCAGCTCCAGTAATGTGAGATGTCATACAGAAAAATACTGCACTGAGTGAACACACAATGTTCCTAGAAGTTTTGGGCTGCATTCAAGTTGAAAAGCAGTGCTAGGAAGTCCTCTATCACCTGTTCCTTGCTTCCTGATTTCACACCTCCTCACATATTAAATAACTTTTCAGTCATTTTAAAGTCCTCATGCAGTCTACCAGTCTTTTACTAGAGAATTTACTGAAGTGGATGCCAGAGGAGCACCATAGCAAAGACCCAGATCAAACTAGTATAGATATAACCTTCTCAAATCTCTCCAGCTGGAAACAGATGGTGAAACTATCCCATGCTCTTTCTTCAAGAGTTCAATAAAATCACTTTTCTTCTTGTAAGTTAAACCATGGTAAGGCAGGTATGGAAACCATGAGCCAGCGATGATCAATTTTCTCATTCTTTCTCTAGATCACACGCAGGGAAACTGTCTCCTCAGCAGACCTGGGCAATGGATTCAAAGTGCTTGCTCTGCATCTCTCAGGGTAGGATCTAAACTTGCATTTTCTGTATTTTAGCTGAGCAATTTATTTAATTTATTCAATGTGTAAAATGAGCCTACTGCTGCCATTTGTAGTTTTGCATAGGACTGGCTATATTAAAAGCTGCTGACATAAAGTAAAATGAATCCCACCATGGATTGACAGGAATGAAGCGCATAGTTACTCAGAGGGACCTGGAGTCTAGTAATTGTAAGATGTGCCTGGAGATCAGGGGTTTGCCTGGAAAAAGCAAAAGTATCAGTAGGGTTAGAGTTTGGTTTTGAGTGGAAAGGATACCAGTAGCACATACATGCTGGAATTGTGTGCCCTGGTGCCTCTTGTGAATGTAGCCCAAAGCTTTCCTGTGCTGCCCTGCCAAAGTGCCTCAAGTCAGTCCAGCTGGCAGATAAGAAGCTAGGCCACATCTTATGCTTTTTCTTACAGTTCCCTGAAGGGTTAATTAGTATATAGCAATAAAAATAATTACTTGTTGTTTTTACAGGGCTTATCATCAATAGTGCCTAACCTTAGTTTTAGAGAAACTAAGGCAAAAAAAAAGGCAGCTATTTGCCCAAATTCACACATCTAGTGAGGCTTAACACTAAAGGCAGCTTAGTTTTGTGTATTGACTTTTCTTTGCACATGCCCCCAAAGTCTGACTTTGCAACTGAAGAATTAAAATTAGCCTACATTGCACATTTCTGAAGACTTGTAACTTGTATAGCTAGAAATTTGAAATGCCACAAAATATTGCATGAAAAAATATCACCATTGAAAGTGGAAGAAACTTGGACAGCGAATTCATTGGAGAAGGATTTTAATCCAATAAAAAAAAAAGCATACTCTCCCATGAGTGTGTATAGAATAAATAATTGTAGTGTAACCTTATGACACTACAGAGCTACATGACTACAGGAAATACACAGGCACAGGACAGGCTCCACTGGAAGAATTTCAGAGTCGAGAATTTGGTAATACAGACACAGCAGTGCACTCAATCTCCTCTGTATTTAGTTTCCGTGGGGTTTACAAGAGACAAGACAACAGGGAATCGTAGCCCTCCTCTCCATACTCAGGAGAAACACAAAAATATGAATCTCGTTGAAATCTATAGCATAGTGATAATATCTGGGCTTTTTTTCAGCAGGGGAGTAAGACTGATTTGTAGGTACATCCATGTCCTCTTGCCATAATTTATTTTGAGAAAAATTATTAAGCACTGATTTTCAAATCTGGCCGGTAGCCAATTCCTCAGGTGTATGGCTGTAATGGAGCTTATTGTGCCATGCCCTTGATTGTCGGTTTCTCGGCTGTTTCAATGACCTGGAAAGGCCCGGGGTGGCCTTGGACAGCCCGCGCTTCAAAGGACGAGAAGAAGCTTCAGGTCTTTTCTCGGTCTCAGTGTTTATTAATTGTTTATCTAAAAGATTTTCTCTCGGCCCGACAGAGGTCTGCACAGCAGCCAGCCATGAGCACACTGCGAGCCCCCGGGGCGGTCACCTATCTTTATACTCAAAGTTACGTATACAATATTTATCAATTTTCCCCAATGCCTTTTACCCTTATTAACCAGTGCACTTTTAGTAATAACCAATCCCAAAGTGCCAACATCACCACAGAAGATGGAGGCCAAGAAGAAGAAGAACAGGACACGCCCCAATTCCTCCATCTTACTTCTTTAGACCCCCCTGTACAGAAATCTTAAACCCTGTGTTTCACACTCTAATTAACTTATCCCTTCACCATTTACCCCAGTGAAATCCTCCCATCCTCATACAGGTGTCGTCTCCCGTGCAGGATCAAAGTCCAGCCACCAGACACTTCTGGCAACATTCCAGGACTCCCGAGCCCCCCAAGGGTGGTCTCGGTCCCTCTGCACCTCAGTCCTGAGGTGCTGAGGTCCCACACTTGGTCTTCTCTTCTTCTGGACAATTTATTTATTTATAATGTTCTTTGCCCATCATGCAGCATTTCAGTTATATCCCTTTCAATATATGAGTCTGTTGAGGTTCTTGCAGTGCTTCTAATTCTGCTAGCTGCCAGAAACAGCTCTGAACATCAGCTAAAGCCTGAAGTTTTTTAATTTATTTTTTTTCTTGTGTGTCTGTGCCTTGAAAATTGTTAGTTACAGCTGCACAACTTCTGAACTTTGTTTTTATCACCTAAAGAACTAACGATAAGGATGTATTTTCTCCTCTAGTGATCCGTTACCTGGCCTTTTAATTTTTCATCCCTTTTCATCCCTTCTGCTTCTGCTTCCTCCTACAGATGCTTCCTCCCCACCTCTCTGGTCTACAATTTCCCACTATGCCTTGTAGCATTCAGTCCACTTTTCTACTGTAGAAACAGGAAAAGTCGCTACCAGCTTCCCAGCTGTGGAGGATCCCCACAAGGAGGGGAATTCTCAGAGTAAAAAATGGGAGAGAGTGTTCTTGTGGCTCCACCTTTGCTGCACAAGCAGAATCAAAGGATTGATGGAGAACCCAAGCAAATTTTATCTTGTTGGAGGAATATCTGTTTGAAGAATGTGGTGGTAACTCAGAACGTCACTTTGGCTGATGCCTCACTGTTGCTTTTTGCTTTCCTTACTGTTTCACATTGTCTCTGTGTGACACTTAGAGAGGCAAAAAATAGGTGTCTGCAAAGAGTTTGCAGAGCAACAGTATAGGGGGTGCTTGTTTCCTGGAGATTAGTTTATACTTGGTGTGACTCAACCCTGATAAGATCAGCTTATAAGAGGATAGCTGATCATGATTTCTGATTAGATTTTTTTTCTTTTTATTTCTTTAAAAAGTTTATTTTTGACCCGGAGTGATATTTTATAGCTTGCATTCATTCCCTAAAGAAGCCAGAATGTTATTGCAGTCAGTAGTGGAAGGGCTGGATTTAGAAGGATGAGGCTTCATAACCTATGTGTTAGCTCACCTTGCCACACAGCTCACTGAGGTGATGCTGCCAAGGCGTTCATTCTCATACCCAGAGAAAGTCTGTGCCTGAATGCCTCTGGCCTGCAGGACACTCTATGTACAGGCTTTTGCTTTCAAGAAAGAGTTGAATTCAGAGGCAAAGGCATAATCTCAAGCTACATAGGGCCGGTGGTTGGGTACTCTCAGAATCCAAGCCCAAGGCTCCTTATTCCTCAGTGTCACCTCACATAAGTGTGTATGGATGAAGTAGGAGGCTTAAAGATCCATGTGCAATGCAGAGAGGAAAACTCTTAGGTGGGAAAAGACTCAGCCAAGTTAATGCAGAACTCTGTTTCAATGGCAGCATTTTTGAGCTGACAAAGCCATCACTGCCAAAATTACCAATACTGCCACATTACTTAAGGGTGACAAACTAACTCCAGCACTGCCACATACACCTGCAAGGTGCTGCAAGCAGCCACTGTAATCCTTTTTTGACAACATATGTGATGTATAAGACAGGCAGTTTAGGAGTAGTGTCTGTTAGCCAAGGCTGTTTCCAGGGCAGCTGGAAGATTTACAAAATGAAAAAAATAATTTGGGGGAGAGTAGTTTAAAAAAAGGAAAAAGAATGTGGATTCCTGTTGCTGAAATTTTAAGAATTATGATTATTTATGTGCAAATTGTTCATTTCTGGTGAATATTTAGTGCATGGAGTAGGTGAGAGAGAATGGCTAAAAAGGAAACACAAGATAGATGAAAATTTTCAAATTCTGAGATCTGTTATTAAAAGCTTTTACTTTGTGGTGGGATTTTTTTGGCTGGTTGTTTTGGATTTTTATGTCAGTTCCTCAGAAGGAAAACAGTTTCTCAGTAAAGTCTGAAGTTGAGTGATACAGTGAGAATTGGTATGAATTCCATGGCACCTACAGTAATTGATGTTAAAGATCAAATTTAGTGTAATATGTAGTTTTTGTTACAACTACCCTTTCCCTATAGAGATAGTAAAAAATTGTGTCCATAATTAAAAGACAAGTCAGAGATATGTAATAGTTCAAGTTTACAGGTTTACAGTACATGATGGTATATTCCAAAGTATTTCTACTAAAACTGTTGATGTTTAGGAAGAGAAACGTTTTTTGAGGCAAGTCTGAATGTGCTCCCTTCCAAGCAGGATGCAATTCTCAGTGTTCTCTTCTCCCACCTTCTGCCCACACAGATTATGTGAGAAGTGTTTCAGCGCCTTACTATATATAGTCAAGGCTTCTTACTCTCCTGCAGAGGTCAGTGGGAGGTGCTGAAACCGAGATGTGGGAGGAAATGAGCCACGTGGGAGTGAGCTGGTGCGTCCTGAACCTGGGAGGCACTGGGAAGAGATGGGTCAGCTTCGGCTGTCACATCCAGCAAACGGCTCAGTGGGGGTGCAAGGGAAAGAGTTGGTGCCAAAAAAAGTGTTGTTAATAATCGTCTGGAGGTGGAGTGGGGCTTTTGCTTTAAATGAGATGTTTGAGCTGTCTAATGAAGCTGAGGGGAAAGGTGGGACTGAAAGATGCCAGTTAGAGGAAACTGTGAATATGTTTGCAGCTCCCCTTTGTGAGCTGGCAGAGTGTGTATTGGGACAATCTCCAAATAGGTTGGGCGGAAATGCTGTAGGAAGAGTCATGTATTCCAGTGATTTATGATAGGAAATTTCCCATGGCTGAAACATTTGTCATTACTGGATTTGTCTTTCTCTTGTAGTAGGAATTATTGTTACAATCTATATAGTTGACCAGACAATATTCCTCAACTTTCAGAACTTTCCTACCCTCTAGTTGAAATCTGGTAATGAAGAAAGACAAAAATTTCAAGTGACTTTCTTAACAGTTTGGTGGATTGTTTTTCTGGTTTTGGGGGATTTGGTTTTGGTTTGGTTTTTTAGGGCTTTTTGGGGAGAGGTTTTTGGGAGGTTTTTATTTGTTTTATTTGCTTTTTTTAACAAAGTAATTTTTTTTTAATTGGAAGTGTCTATCTGCTCTAATGATTAACTCTTACTTGCACTGAGATCTAGCTTGAAGGTCTGAGTTCTCTACAAACCAGCGCAAAAAAAGGAGAGCCTGCTCTAAGTATATTTCAACCTTGAAAATTCAGGGACAAACTATCTACTTTGGGGGAAAATGAGTGGTGTGTTAATATTTTTTGGATAGGCAGTTTTAATTAAAGGCATATTACACAGCGAAATTGCAGGGGAAATCTCACACAGCTTTGAATGGGACCTGCAAATTACTCTCCCTTTAATGATATGTTAAGTCTGATGGCTAACCCTGACCGCTGAACAAAGATTAGAGCAGTGTCTATGTAACTTGGCATGCATTTTTCAAATTTTTTTTTTCCTCAGGCAAAGATTCTTTCTGCAAGGAAGGAATATTCATCACCTAATTTTACAATTGGAAAATGCTTTTGCTCACAGAAGTAGAGCTAAGTGAGGAATTGGACACAAGTTCTCTTGTGTGGAAGACCTTCCTTTGCTGGTTTTAGAATTCAATGAACATTTGTGAGTTTGTATATGAACCAAGCTCCACTGGGTTGGGCAGTACCCATTTCCAGCTCAAGGAATCTTACTCACCTTTAGGATGTCAAATGAGCAAAGTTTACATTTGTTTATATTTCAATGGTATAATCGTTGGATAGCTTTTTCTTTCAAACCCAGTGAAATGAAGAAGGAGATGGTTTGGACAAAACACTATGTTTCAGAATTAGAAAGCAAAAGAGTGGGGTAGAAAAGAGGAACTATTTTATTAGGCTGCAACTCATGTTCTTTATTTGGCATCTATTTCATTATCTCCTATTTCCTGATGATAACATCATGTCCTCTCTTTTCCTGTTACCCAAGCACTTTACAGAAGATGTGTTGCATGCCTGTTGGCAGTCATGGACTATTTGACATTCACAGTTTATTACATGACTTGACATCAGTTCTTTTTCTAAATACTCCCTCCCTCATCAGTGGAATACATCTCCTTTCCATTGCTGTCTTACACACTGGAGACCAGCAGATGTTACCTGCAATGGAATTTAAGACCATGGATCCATTTTTGTGTATCTGGACTGAGCTACCATTCTTGGATATTACCCTTTTTGAAGTCAGGGGTGCTCTGGGTGGTCCTGGGGACATGGGAAAAGCTATGACTATAAAAAACCATGAAACAACTCTGTTTCAGTTTTTTCCCAGGGTGGGTTTTAAACAGCAGATTTGGAAGAGCTATAAGGTCTCCTGTAATCATGGTGAGTGTCTCACTGCTTTGTGAGCAGTCTAAACACGTTCTTTGTGTGAGACCAAGAGACACGTTCCCTCGCTCATGTAAGGTGTATTTCCATATATAAATATAAAGCCAAGCTGACATCTGCTCTTAAACTTGCTGAGAAAGGTTCCTCTTCACCCTGGAGACTCAATTACCTTCCAAGCATGGTTCCCCCCACTGCCATACAGCATGCAGCTCCCTCTATACAGGAGGCTTGGATCTTGGAAATGTCACCATCTCTGAACTGCTCTGACTCTCCTCTCCCACCCGGTGCTTGGTCACGGTGTCTATCCTGGGCCCTCAGCAAGAGACAAAGATATGCTTTTGCAAGGCAATACACCCACTCTCCTTTTCCACAGCCCTCTGTTCCACTGCTGGGAAAACCTGCTCTCCTCAGAGTGTCTGCCAGCGCTGCTGCCTTGGCTTGACCCAGCCTTACCCTGAATCTCAACCTTTTGGTTTCAAATGTGTGGGTTGTAGCTGTATGGATCCGCAGCACAGAGACTTTTTACAGCTTTCTCAAAGCTACCAACCTGATGGAATCATCACTTCTGAGGTGAAGGGAAGGATCTCCAAAATTATTACCTGAATCTATCCCTCCCCCATCTTTTTTTCAGTCACCCAGCAGACACTCAGTATCTCATCCTCCCATCTCAGGAGGTCATCTCTGGGGTAAGAGAGAAGACACATGTAAGTACCTCACCAATGGGAACAATCAATGACTTCTTTTCAATAATTAGTGGGTTTGGGTCAATGCAGGTCCACAGTCAATGTCAACATTTTCTGTCTGATTAAAGTTTTCCGAGTTCACTGATGCATTTTCTTTTCAGGTTTGACAGTTCATTCTGTGTTCTGTGGGGACTCCAGTGCAGACTGTGAAGTAGTTAGATTTTCTTTCCCACTTCCACTCTTACCTTATGTCCAGGCATTTTTTCCTCTATTTTTCATTATTTGTTCCACAATGAATATACTGAACTGGGATTGTTGCACATTTGTTCTTTGTTGACATCCATTTGCCCTTTTACCAATACTTTTTGATTTTGTCTGGACTGAGCTAGTGACTTTTAGAGCTCTTTTAGCTATTTCTTGACCCATAAAGATGAAATTGTTACCTGGACTTTCTGCAGAGTAAGGCTTGTTTCTTCTCTGACTTTATTTTAAGAAAAGTCTTGTTGGTGCATCCAACAATGCTGAGTAGAGATCCATGTGGGTGTCCACGTATCTAACAGAAGAACCTAGTCTGCTTTTTTAACTTTGGGTATCAGGTTAGGATCACAAACCCAAAATCCTGAATTTCTCAGATGCCTGATTCTACCAGTGGTCAAACACAGTTACAGGATATTCTGCTTTTCAGCCACCAGTCCTAGCAGCACTCACTGCAGAACTGCTGTGGCAGTTATTTAACTTGCAGTAGTCCCTGAGCTGCTCAAGACCACACTTTGTGTAAAAGTGTTTTAAGGATTTCATATGTGGATATTAGATATTACTATGCTGAGCAAGAAGCTGATGTACCCATAGCCAGAGAAAAACTGTATTTCCTCTGTAATGTATAGAGTATCTATTAATCAGCAATGGTTCCTGAATTGATAGCATGCAGAAGTTAAATATAACCTCATATACATTATTCTACTAAATTCCCTAAATTCTCCTTTTAAGTTACTTTTAGGGAGAAGCTGAGTTATACACTTGATAGAGAAAGTCCATGCTTTTTTTTGTTTATGCAGATATTAAGACATGCCTTGTCCCTTATGTTTCTTATCAAAGGGAGTGAGTAGATCAGAGAAACACTTGTGTGGGAATGCGGAGAATGAGTTAGGATCTTGATTGTTTTTTCAAACAGAATCCCAGGGGAAAAAATTTTATTCCATAGATGACATCACATAACAGTATCATATCACTTGGCTGTTGAACTACAAAACCACTCAAAATGCCTTCCAGGGCTATGTTTTTTTTCGTAATTAAGCACCATATTCAACATTAAGAAACAGTTTTCCTACCTTATGATTGAAAAATTTGCAGGATTCCAGTGATAATCTTACTGCACGTGACATTCACACTGGTTCAAGGCATGGGGCCTTAACTGAGGGACATTAATGTCAAGAAGACATGGATAATAGAAATGTCCTTTCAACAACATCCATCCCTTGCAACCAGGGCAGCTTTCATTTGTGAATCCACTGTTGGTTCCTAAGGCAGCAAGTGTGAGTTTAGGATGATCTGGTCTAAGAGCAGAGACTGCAGAACAGGAAATTTCTATCCACTGGAGCTTTCTGTCTCATCTGGAACATCTAGTGCTTCAGTGGGTGGGAAATACTATGGCAATAAGGAGGCAGAGGAGAAGGTCTCTAGCTGCCTACGCTTTTCCCCATAAAAGTACACCAGCCTAGTACAATGATGGGAACAGGGGAGACCTGAATAAAAGAACCACTCTTGGACCTTTTGAACTGCAGAAGCATGGATCTTTGGCTAGGACACCTATTGTATTGAACAGTGAGCAGCTGCTGCCGATATGCAATTGAGACCTGAGGTCTATTTAGAGAAATAATTGCTTTAGTTTCCAAGATGCTCCTGGAAACAGGATCTAAATTTCTTATTATAATCTTACCTGGCAAAATACAGTATGTTCTAAACAATAATTAAAATTCTCAAATGAAAAATTCTCAAAGAAATCAGGTCAGTCTTTCAGGTTTGCAATGGCAAAAAGTAGGAACAAACAATCCTCTTGTAAAAAGGAGAATATTATTTTTGTCCTGTTCTCTCATCAGAGTGAGGAATGAAACACCTGCGCTCATCCTTTCTGGAGTTGTTCTTGGGACTATATTTTTCACTGGGAGTATCTTTCCTTCGAAAGAAAAATGTCAAAAACAAAGAGAAATAATTTGGATACCTTTGTTTTTCCAGCCCACCCCACAGGATATGATACAGAATGCTGTATTGTTTACATTTCTCCAGATTAACTATTGCATTTTGGTAATTCTTTTTTAAGTTGTTCCTTCTTAAATTATTTTAAAGGGATAGTGCTTCTCAAATGCATCTGAAATTACATGAAGTTTTTTAAACTGTGGGCTGCTAGCAGCTTCTTGCATCTTGCTGTTAAAGGCCCATGGTCCTTTCTTATGCTGATGATCTTAATAATACTTTTTCAGAATGGCAGAACTGAGAGTGCACACAGTGAAGGAACACAGGTAGGGCCCTAAACACACAAAATAATCCTTCATATGAGTATAATCTTCTAGTCACTTCCTAAATACTATCTAATACTGGGAATCAGGACATTGGTTAAGAAGTTGCAAATTCTGAGAATTCATCTCCTGCATTTATAGTTAAGAATTTCTTCCTTTTTTCTTGTATTTCACAACAAAAATTTCAAACACTTGCCATCTCCCTTTTAAGTGTGGCAGCAGGACTAATAATCTTTTCTAAGATTCAGCTGAAAACAAACTTTCCTTACACAGCATCCAAGTTTTTAACCAAACATAGATGCTATTATTTGTATATCAAATAAAAATAGATGGCATAGCATTTTAGGACTTCACATTTTACCTTTTTATTTCCTTTTCCCCATCCTGTTCCTCCTAGCCCAGATGGTTCAGAACTGAGAACTGCAGGATTAAACCTTCAACAAATTATTTTTTTCCAGAATTTTTACTTTCTTTGCACCTATGTCCTTATAAGTCTGTGTTTTTAAATGAAAATTCTACAGTGACTTCCTAACAATCCTCTCTTACTCTGAGTGTTCACTCAACTTTTTCCAGAAGTATGGATCACTCATTGGTCTCATGGTTCTCTGCTGAAATGAAAGCCTCATGCGTGACTTTTTAAAAAACAGTAGCTTTGATGAGTGAGATAATAAATGTTCAGCTTTTATCTCTTTATCCTCTGGCTGATGCCATGCAAAGATGTGAATATCAAGGAAGAGAGCCAGCTGGGCTTCTGCCCCATACCATAATCGTTCCCTTTGCTATTTATCACACCAAGCACCACAGTACCCTCTTCCTCTGTGAGGAACCTCCTGATGTGCTGCCAGCTGAACTCTGCTGCTGGCAAGGGGCTTTTGGGGACCACTGTACCATTCATACTGAAAAAATAGCCTCCCACTGCAACTCCTCTTGTTTCCATGACACTGTCTTGGGGAAGGACAGTGTCAATTCCTCTTTAGGAATATGGTATCAATATTCAGTGTCCATGGAACTTGCCTGTGTTATATCAGAAAGCATAATTAAATTGTTGGAGAAGGAATGGGAAACATAAAGAATAACTGATAGCACATTTCTGTGGGCCATCTATTTTCTTTGGAGGGAGAAGAAAAATATCTATTTTTGAGGGAGAATTTCTTTTCATGCCTTACCTGTTTTCCACTAGTGTACACAGATAAGACAGATGGCTCACTGTCCATTTTAAAAATTGCTGGGGAAAAAATTCCTTTTGTGAATGAAGCTAGTCTTCCCAACAACTGAAGAAGTCCAAGCCTAGTTAGGATTTTCCTGCTGTACCCAGGTCTCCTTTGCCTGAAGGAGCTAAAAAGAATAAATGTGCGGACAACTACATGTGTAGGTTTCCCTTAACAGCAAAAATTAAAGGGAAACAGGGTCTTAAACTAGCGCAGGAAACATAATTTACCAGCTCTCTGCTCTCTACCTACGTTGAAAATCTGTTCATTTCCCAGGCACTGAACCCGTTCTCTAATTATTTTTTATTTCCCACACCAATTTTTCCTATCTCAGCCTGTTGGAGTGCATTTCAGGGGTGCCTGCAGGTTTGACAAGTTACATCAGCCAGCAGTGAGAAGTGTGGGTGATCAGCATCTCATAAGTTTGGACCCTTCTAGCAAGACTTTATTGGCTGGAGTCAGAGAGCAGGGGCAAAGCACTTTGCCCACAGCTGGACTCAGAGTTCTCTCTGCTTTGAGCGAGGCAGAGAGGAGCTGACAGGAGGCAGAAAACTATAAATCTATGCTTTGCTTCACAACCTCAGCAGAAAAATTACATCAGTTTATTTGTGACTTAAAAAGGAAGACTCAAGAGCAGTTAATGTGTAACCAAGCTGATCTATAATTACCCCAAGAATGAGTTTGAAAGCATTTTTAGTGATATAAAATGTAATAGCAGTATTGCATAAGCACAGCAACAATCATACCGTCTCTAAATGGTTGCATACTGCCTCTTTTGACAGCTGGGGTAGAAAATGGATCACTGGATGGTCATGAAATGAATACTTTCCCTAATCAGAATGGAGAGCTTTATTACCCTTATAATTACTTGTTTAGCAGTCACTTATTAATTTTTTTTTAATCCATGAGTAATAAAATGGGCCTGTTTATTAAATAACAATTTAATTGAGAATCATTTTTAACATGGTGCCAAGATCTTAATGTTTTCTCCTGTGCAATTACTTAGATAAATGCTTGTATTTCTGATAACTCCATTGACTCCATAAGACAAAGAAAGCCTTCCCTGGTATAAAGCCCACATAACAGGCTCTCAATGCCTTAGTTCCCTCAAACGACTATTTTTTAACATATTGCTATAGAATATTGCTTATTTTACTAAACCACTTTCACAGACTCCTGATAGATACTGTGCATTTACAGCTCATTTGAATTCAAATTTAATATTTTTGCTCAGCTAAATTTATTATTGACTGCACTGGAAAGCTTGCATTTAAACATTTTTTTAAAAATTTCACATTTTCATTAAAACACACCTCAGAGGCAATGCTGACAAATTGTTTTGCAAATGTCTGCATACTATTTGGCCATGCATAAAACTTGTTTAAAACATTATGAATGTTGATATAATGTTGAGTAAACATTTTAAGTGTTGATTTCTAAATAGTAATGATCACTCTGAGGAAATACAAAGGTTTTTCTTTTGTCTCTACAATAAAATCTGGACTTCAGGGGCAGGGAACATTGTTTGATTTTTTTCTCTTTGCTTCGGTTTTTTAAAGTAGGATCAGCATAATCAGGGTGCCTCCTTGTTTACACAGACATACTAGCACAGTTTCTCGTTTTGTCTTGAGACTGAAACCCTCACTCTGGTCAAAAAGAAAGATGTCTGTCCTTTCACTAAGACAGAATATGAGTAAATCAAAGGCCCTATGTTTGCGGAAGTAAAGCCCTCTTTGGCCATGTGGGCACTTAGTTTTGCTATAGGTATTGGCCTAATGAAGTACACATTCAGGTAAGAGCACAGGGCCTACAGATTCCCTGCCCAGTGGCAGCTGATTTTAGTGAGCCTCTGCAGATTTCTGCTCACCAACATTTTCACTCTTACTCTGTAAATAAATATTTTCTGGATTTCCCATTTTATCCCTAACATTTCTGTACAGGTTAGAGGTTAAAATTGGCCATCATACATAGCAATACAAGTTGTCTAATGAGACTCATTTTCAAACACGGGCTTACAGTAAAGTTTTCTCTGTCATTTTTAGGATGGTGGACCTTGTGTCCTAGGGGTATCTGGAACACTAGCCTTTCTAAAGTCAGTGCAATTTTGTTAGGAAATTTAATCAATGTGAGGTATCCCTGTATAAGGGAAACCATTTGTTCCCTGATTTCAACAAAAACCTTTTCTTTGGAATTATTCTACTATATGGTAGTTACCATTTCTCAGTAAACACTGGATACATAAATTCAGTTTAAACCTAGTTTTGAAGGACAATTGAAGCAAACTAAGGGTTCAAGATGACTTAAATGAGAAACAGAATCTGTTCTGAAATTAACATTTCCATTCACTCACAGGAAAAAAGGGAAAAAATATGAGAAAACCAAATTAATTTGACTGAGGACTGGTCTACAGACCCAACTGATGGCTTGTCTGTATGTCAGATACATTAACTAATTTGCAAAAATTGAGTTGTTTTCCTTGTTTTTTGTGCTCCAGATCCTTATTTGCATAGCTTGTTTCTTTGGGTGTTTTTGGGTTGGGTTCTAGTCAGTCTTGGGTGATCAGTCTCATCATCCCTTATAACTTTGCTCAAATCTTCTCTGCTTATAGTTATATACTGTACCATGTAGTAGAAGCACTGTACACAATAAAATTACCTTTGTTTCTTACAAGAAGATCATCCTTCACCTGGCATTGCTTCCAAGTGAAGCCTTGTCTATATTGATATTTCTGTGTATTTTCTCCCAGTTTATCTCATAACAAAGCAAGGTGGAATTGAATACATATTTTTCATGTTGTTAGAAATGAGATTTGAGATCAGTATCTGGATCCTGGGGCTTCTTTGGCCTTTTTGGATATTCTCTCCAAGACAAAGATGTTCCAGTGTTGAGTTAAAAATGATGATTTGAGAAATTCCCTAGACTGCTGCCATTTAGGGCAAATATTATTGTCTCTGTGATATGCTGCCTAATTTCCAGGAGCATTAAAAGCAGTACTGTATTGTCTCTGATATTGTCAGAGCCCTTTGGAAGCTTTCTAAATTGACAAAGAGGTTAATGAGCCTTAGTTTTAGGGGGTAACTGCAGTGTCACTTGAGCGCAGAAGCCACAGACAGTTCTGGACAGTGTTGCTAAACTTCTGAAAACCAAATCCACCGAGGTCATTGCCTGACGAGGGAAACAGCTCTGCTCATGGCTGTCTTATGGTCCTTTTCTTCATCCATTTCAGCTGGGAAACACAACGTGATATTTGATAGTCACTGCCCTGAAATCAACTTTGATAGTTTGGTTTTACCTACAATGTCTGCTTTTCTTTCCTGATAAAATGCAGCAAAAGCTCCTCCTCTCACCCTGCTTCCTACTCTCCCCACACAGATTTTTATCTGACTGTCCCTGTTACAGCTCTAGGAGACCAAGTTTTAAGTTTCCCCTCTGCCTATGGAGGAGAACCTGTATTTGTAGTAAGAGAGCATGGTCATTTGATTGAGCTGCTGCTGCATTGGTCATTTGGAGTAATGCTGTCTCTGTCTTGCCTATTAAATCCTAACAGCTTTCATCAAGTGGGGAAGAGGCTTGAAACCAGGTCCTGTAGCCAAGGGCTTTTCCTGACTCCATAGAGTGCACAGGAGATGTAGGGATTCAACCAGCAGGGTGCACAAGTAAATCTGGGTTTGCTCAGGCAGAGGAGGGATATCTCAGTGGACGCACAGTGTGCACATGGTCTTTAACTGCTGGCTAGGGGAAAAGAAAAAAAGGGTGCTGACTTACTGGGGAAACATAAACTGAGGGGCTGCCAGATTGAGGCGGGAGAGGAGTCTTGATTTGAGTCTGGATTGTTCTGCTAAGTTATTTATTAATATAACAGCAACATAAACACCAGTTTAAGACATTTTGTGCATCAGCTTCCTTGACAGTTGGGTCTGAGGCTTGGACCCTGTGTGAGCTTCTTTTTCCTCTCTGAAAAAGCATCCTGATGTGAAGATTGCCTTATCATGACAACCTCAACTCAACTGTTTGGAGACATTCTTTAGATGAGATAAGTTTCCTTTTTGCATGAAAAAAAAAAAGAAAGAAAAATGAGGAACATTGGTGCACTAAGGATTAATAGAAATTTTTCTTCTTAAACAGTTTTAAAGTCTAAGAGACTGCAACTATGTCTAGCTGCTCTGGTTTCAAGGAGAGAGGCAAACAATGCTTGTCAAACTTGACTCTGAAAAGACACTAGCTTTTTCTGTGGTGGTATCCCTCAGTTTCCATTGCACTGACTTGTACTATTTTAAATTTGTAATGAAAGAAAAAATTCTAAAGCTGGTAATCATGTGCCTTCCTTGTATAAAAACACATCTTGTTTTTATCATCAGTAACCTGCACTACACAAGAGCTCTGACACATACATTTCAGGATAGATTAGGAATTGCCTGCTCCATTTGCATAACATTAAAATCACTGTCTAGATACACAAAATAAAATGAATACCTTCCTGATTCTCTAGTATGGGCTTGCATGAAAACGATTTTACCCTTTTTTTCATGAAAGCAACAGCCCTTTTCTTTATTTAGTAGATTGGAACAGTAGGATTTGATAGCTGAGTGAGGGGATACCTATGTAATTCATTTTTCTTGAACAGCATGCTTACTGCATTTAAAAAAATATGGGGTATGGGCAGGGGGGAAGTGTTGCAAAAAAGCATATGGAGAATGTGACAGGCTGGCCATATCTGAGTCCCCATCATTCCTTGCAGCTGCCAGAAGCCAACCGCTCATCTTTCCAAACCACAGGCTCATGCTGGTAATGATATGATTTCCTCTATCTTGTGTTTTGTGTTTGTGCTCCAAGAAAAGCAACTCCCTCAAAACTCTACACACTCAGTTAATCAAGATAGCATTGGCTTCTCTCATCCTACTGTAGTGATTCTTGCAGTGGTGGGACAAGGATCTGGGGGCTTCATCTTCTGTCCCAAGCAGTGTTCACTGTCATTCATGTTTTTCTTGATTGCCTTGAGCTTTGTCCTCTTTCTGACTACTAAGTAGCACACTCACAAACTGAAAAAAAAAAAGGAAGGGGACTTCATATAATTTGGTTTCATACTAGTATAAAATGTTTATTATTTCACTTTCTTGAGAAGGTAATCTGCATATTACAAGAAAAAAAATATAAAGTCAAGATTTTTTTTTCCTGTTGTTGCATTTATCATCACTGTTCTGTATTGAGGGCTTTTAAAATCCTGGCTCTGTCAATAAGTGTTGGAAAGAATTGATATCTTACAAAGAGAAGTAAGGCTACATTGGTGTTGAAAGTACTCATGTTCACTGATTTCTTATGATGGGGAATAATTTCCAGTTTATTCTTCAAACAGCCATCTTATAGTCCACATGAAGCCTTCCCCACTATATTACAAGTATAAATTTCAGTCTTTCTATGCCTATTAAAAACAGGATATTGTTTTTAACTTTAAGAAACCCTAATTCTGGTTTACTCAAGGCCAGAGAATGAAAACTTCAAAACAACAAAAGAAATGGTAGACCGGGAGGTGTTCCCAGTGAGGAGCAACATGGGTGAGAACAAAGATTCGTGTTTGGAAAAGATATTGTTTCTTTTGGTGGAGGCAGGTTGCAAAGGCCCACTGAATATCAGAGCTTACATTTTGATAGGCAGTAAAGATCTTACATTTTGATAGGTCAGAAAGGTCTCAAAAAACCCCTCAGATTCATTTGTTTTAAGCGATGGAATAAATTGTGGATGAAGGTATCTAGGAAAAGATTCTACTTGCTTAAAGGGGTAGGCAAACAAAATGAACCCTCTATCCATATTCTGAATGATCATGACTGGAGCTTGTCATGATGAAAAATAATTTATGAGAAAGAATATTGCAGTAATCAAGATACAAGGGGATGAGAACACAGAGTTAGCTGTTAACTGTTGGATGTATAGAAATAGTTCTCACGTGTTTGAAATAGTCTGAATATGAAAAACATGAGAGAGTTCTAAGTTCAGGATGGGGATTTGGGGTGACTAATGAGAGAAAAGAAGCAGGATGCTGATTTTGCATACTATTATTCAGAGGGAGGTAGAACCCAAGGGAGAGAAGTGACATCTGGTTTGGCACTGTTGAACTTGGGCTTAGAGAAGTATTCTCAAAGGCATGTTAGAGAAGGCTGAATTTTCAGTTTGAACAGAAATTTACAGAAACTAGACAGTCTGTGAGTATGGAATTGCTAGCTAAAACTTTAATTGGAAAAGTACCTTACATTGTCTTATTTTGGAGGAGAAGTGTGGGATGAAGAGGTCTAGGACAGATCCCAGAAGTCTGCCCAAGAAAAAGGTTAAAGAACAAGTGGAACTTCCAAAGATCATAATGAAACTAGGAGGAGAACCTAAAGTCAGCACTGGTTTTGAAGCCATCAAGACAAAGGGAGATAATGTTAAAGAATGCAGACAGGGCAAAAATGAAAAGTGAAACAAATTCTGGCTGTTAAATTGGCTGTAAAGTGATCATTAGAGATTTTGACCAGAACAGCTGGGGGTAGTGAGAAGGATATCTCTATATCCTTGCCCATACTGATTATACTTCACAGGCATCTGGCTTGGCTACTGTGTAAGACAGAATATTGGGTTAGATGGTCCTCTGATCTGACCGAGTTCAGCTGTTCCCAATTTCAGTGGAGTAAAAGGTGCAGAAACTAGATTAGAAACTCTTAGGGTGGAAATGGAATACAGGAAATCTTATCAGTGCTTGCAGACAGTACACTCAATGTGTTCAGATACAAAGGGGAAATGTAGGAGGTAACTAGCCAGGCAAGGGAAGTCAAGAATGGGGGAGCCTGCTGTAGAATTGGCATGGGAACAGGGGAGATGGATTAGCACAAGTAATGAAGGGAGTAAGAATGGGTGTGAGGGAAATTGAGGGAAGATTTGGTGGACAGAGCTCCTGGGGAAACTGGAAGAATTAGAGGAAAATAATTGCAAAATTCCTGTGTGCCTGTGGGAGTGGTGAAGGGAAGTTGCAGGACATATAGGAAGAAAAGTGGTCTGTTGGGAGTGCAGAGGTCACACCAAGCCAATATGCAATTGTTACACCTTTGAAAATTATGAACAGAAGTGACAGTGAAGTAAAATTGAAGCCATCTGATATTAAATTATTAATATAAGGATGCAATAGAAGCATTTTTGTGCACACCCAGCTTGCAGTACTTTCGGTCAGACAGCTGTACGCAATGGTGACCAAGTGCTACAGTTGCCTCAGAATAAGTAAAGAAAGCACAATTCTCTCAGTATTTTGGATTTACCTTTGGGGCTGCCAAATGTGTGCCTCTTCCACTCACACTAGGGGCTGCTGGATAGGTCCCTGTTCCTACACTGCATCAGCAGCAGCCAACTCTCCCCCACTCAACCTCCACCTCCCTTGTCAGTGGGAGACTGGGTGTGTAGATTGCTTAGCCCTGAGTAGTCTCACATAGAGCCCAGAAATCCAGAGTATAAAATGGGTTGGGTGGAAGGTATTAACAATTCCCTGGAAAAAGTATTTTTGGAGACTATTCTTCCCAAATGGTCTAACTGAATTTTGTAAGTCCATGCCACTCTATACTGGCTTTCCTCTAGGCAGTCTGAAAATTCCATCCTGGCCAAAATAGCAACCTTCTGGCAAATTAGTCCTAACAAACATGCCTTAATTTGCCACAGAACAGTCAATTTAAACTACTTAAAATACACTGAGATCTTAACTCACTTGGGGGATACAAATGTCAATATGTAGTGGTATAAATGTATCTGATAAACTGGAAGATATTTTCACCTGGCACTACTGGAGATTGGAAACTGAGGTTCCTCCTCAAAAGCCAACCTCAGCAGACACGTTCTGACTTTGCTTAACTATTTCTGCAGGAGGAGAGAAATGAGAACCCTAACTACAGTTCTTTAGAGGGTGCAAGTAGCATTTTATTACATTATTACATTATGCATTTATTCATAAGATAAATGAAAAGCTGTGCATGTTCATGATTTTTTTTCTTGCTTTGCCTTAATGTAGTTAATAATCTGAAGTTACTTGTTTTTTGTAAAGCATTTCTATTCTTAAATTTTTAAATATTATAATGCTTCTAATATTTCTTCATGTTCTGAATTCTTCATGGAAGAAGAGGCACTGAGAGAGTACCCATAAAGGTGGTTAATTTGTTCAGTTTTGCATATTTAAATAGCATTCTTAACTTTTTTCCTGATTAATTTTCCCTTGAAATATTACCATTTTCAGTCTGAGATCTACAAGAAAAAATCTCTCTTACAGTAGACCAAACTAGCCATTTTATAGCTACCTAGTTTGCCTTTTTGCATTACTGAAGTGTGGAATCTAGCTATGTTTGGGATTTGAGAGTTTTGATTTTATTCTTGGGGGTTTTTTTGTTTTTTTAAACTAATGCTAACCTGTAGTGGCAACCACAAGAACAACAAAGTCAGGAAAACCTTTTTTGGCAAATGATTTCTAAAAGTATTTCTAAAATAGAAGAAAAAATATGAAACTGCAGATTCTGTGGTTCTGAAATAATGGTCAAATTCTCATCTCTTATTTCAAAGTCAGGCTCTCCATTGCAACCATCAATTGCAAGCAACAGTTAAGACACAGAGCTTGAAGATCACAAAACAGGTCCCAGGATTCCCTGGGAATTTGTAGCTATTGTTCAGACATACACACAGAGAAATACTCCAAGAAGTTAAAAATAACAAAAAAGCAGATAAATTAATGTGGAATATTGACTGCTTCAGCTGAATTCAGTAAGCACCATTGTTCTCTGACTAAAAAAGTGGGTCATATACGTGGATGTGTACTATACTGGCTCAGCAGATGTGAGTGATAGTATTTTTTGAACCTCATATGCAGCATTTTACATGTTCAGTCTGGATTTTATTTTTTAGAACCCTGAGCCCTACAACTGTTGGAGCTAAGCAAGAAAAATGTTCTCATTTGCTGTATACCAAATTTTATCCAATTATGAGACAAACTTTTCCTCTGTGTAAGAATAAGTACTTATTGATTTAAGAAGAAACAGGCATATTGATCCAAAGGAAAAATACACTGTACATGTTGATCAATATTTACCTTGCAGGACAAAACATCCTGGTATTCACTTCAAGGCATCAATATATACATATTACTGGATGTTTGTGTCATTAAGTCAGGTAACTGGGCTAGATCTCCATCTAACAGCATAAACTCTCTTAATGATTATTTTTCCAGTCAAATATTAGTCTCCAAAGGGAAGAAGGAGTTAGAGAACCAGAAAAAAGAATAATTGTTCCCCTCCCTTGAGATAAATAATACTTTTCATTAAACTCAGCTGATGCCTATCAAGAGACACTAGACTGATTATATAATATAAGCAGTGAGAAATACTCCAGATTCCTCCTAAAAGTATTTACCTGTATGGAGGTAAAATTGGAAATCTAAGCATAGATGTTTAAAGATATTTAGGTGCCTAGTTTATGATTAGTTTGGTATCAATTAGCTTGTATTAAAAGGAGCTGCTTCCTTTTAATTTCTAAGGATGGGACACATCTCAGTTCACAGAATTCCTTTAAAAATTCTTTGCTATCCAGGGCTCCTCTCTTTTTCAGCCCTGCTGCAGGCCAGGGGCTTCTTCTGTCGAATTCATTGACATAGAGCTATGCATAAATTATACAAAGATAAACTAATTATAGTGTAATGGGGCAGTCATGGTACATGGTACATTTTTTTTCTCTGACATTTCTTTTCTGTCCCATAATAGCTCTAACAGTGGGTTAATCATTTTTATTTAAATGTTTTCTTTATGGTTAATTTCACTCTAATATCACCCATCTCCATCTTGGGTCTCCTGAGGCACCCTCTATAAAGGACACACCCAGGGAAGGGACAGGCATGGGACAAAGAGCTGCTGTGACAGTCACACCTTTAGTATGTATTCTCAATAGGATCATCATCATAATTACAATGTCTAATACATGTTTCTTCAGACTTGAATAAATAAGATGACCCTTCCTTCAAAAAGCCTTTATCATAGCCTCATCTTAGGAATAGGCTTGAAAGCTGTGGATCCTTTCAGCATGGCTTTGCCCAGGTGAGGCCCTTCTTAAACCTGCCTGTAGCTGAAATTCATGTATAAATTCTCATCACCTTGCGTCTCATCCTTGTCAGAGACAAACCTGTCCTCTCTTGTTCATGTGCATTCAAAATTCTGGGAACATCACTGCCTCAGCACATGGTTTGGGGAGTTTTTATCCACTCCAGGCTCTCCATCTTCAGTTTAATCTAATACTTACTTACTGTACTTCTGCTGGAAGAGTCTTGTGTCCCTGACCACTCTTTCCAGCCTGCTTATTCTCTTTTCAAATCAAAATTTTCTTCTTGGAGGGCTGGAAAGGATGTATCTGTATGTTCTACCCCAGATAATTCATTTTCTCCTTTAAACCTCTTTTTATCTGTGGGATAAGAGAAACTATACAAATAATACAAAACCTGATAGGAACTACAGTGAGGCTGCACTTCAGTCCCTGGCCTATTTATTTGCGTGATAGGATCTCACCTCTTCCTTGAGTTCCCTGAGCTGTGTGTAGTTGTTTGTTATCTGTTGTCTGACTAAATGTAGGTCATGAACTGTTTGCACACTGCCTCAAACGTGATGGGCTCCTAGACCCTGAATGGCATCTACATTTCATATTGGCATTCAGGTAATTAGAATAACAAATAAAATAATCAATAATCTGAAGTACAGATTTTTAGTAGCCCCGGTGTAAAATACTGCTTATCTGCCAAACAGGCATCCCTTTACCTAGATGAAGGGAAGAGAAACAATGTTCTCTACCTCTGCTGTGCATCCACTGGAGTAAGCAGCCGTACACTGGGAGTCAGCTGTGCTGCTATCTTCAAGCCACCATCAGTGTTTACATGGCATGGCATTGGTAGGGAGGGGAAGCTGCAGCCATGTCTTCTGTCAGCTGCTGCCCCTTGTCAGACAGATCCAGTTCCAGCCAGCCAGAGCCAAGGCCATCAGCAGTGCTGGTGGCAGCTCTGGGGAATTGTATGTAAGAAAGCTGTGCTGCAGCTGTGAGCAAATGTGAGAGAAGGAGCAAATACCAAGACCAGCCAAGAAGGAAGAAGAGGTGCTCCAGTTGCTGGAGCAGAGGTTCCCCAACAGCCCAGGGAGAAGATCATGGCAAAGCATGATCTTGAAGCCCACAGAGTATCTCAGTGGAGCAGATATCCACCCTGAAGATCAAGGAGGACCCCATGCCACAGCTGGTGAATGTGCCCCAAAACAAGTTGCATCTCGTGGAGAGATCATGCTGAAGCAGGCTCCTGGCAGGATATGAAATGCAGTCCAGAGGGAGGAGCACACACTGGAGCTGGTTTTCTGACAGGAATTGTGACCCCATGGGGTAAAAAATCTGGTATAATCTACTCCTGAAAGACTGCAACCCATGGGAAGGATTAATGTTGGAGCAGTACATGAAGTCCCTCCCATGAGAGGGACTCCATGGAGCAGGGGAACAGTGTGATGAAAAAAATGTGGCAAAAATGAAGTGTTATGAGCTGACCACAAACCTCATTCCTCAAACTTTTGCAGCACTCGGGGGGAGGACACAGAAGCATCAGAATGGAAGCTGAGCCTAGCAAGAAAGCAATGGAGGGAGGTGGATTTTAGGTGTTTTTGTTGTTGTTTGGGGTTTTTTTTGGTTTTTTTTTTTTTTTTTTTTTTTTTTTTTGTTTAGTTTTGGGGTTTTTTCCTATTCTTCTCTGTTGTTAATTGGCTATAAAATAAATTAATTTCCCCAAGCTGAGTCTCTTTCCCCATCATGGTAGTCAGTGAGTGAGCTCTGGGTCCTTACCTTGACCCATGACTTTTTTCATGGTATTTTCTCCCCCTGTTCTGCTGAGGAAGGGGAGCCAGGGTCTGTCTTGGTGATCACCTGGCAGCCAGCCAAGGTTAATCCATCACAAGCTCATAGCTGACTTGTCATCTGGCCAGCTCAATGTGAAGGCAGAGAAGGTTCAGCCTGCCCTGCAGACATGCCCTTATAATGGATTCCTTTACCACAATTTCTGAAATTCTCAAAATGTTTATGGTGTTCTCTGAATACCCTTGTGAAATAAAGAAGTGTTAACATTGCCATTTTCTCCAAGGAACTGTGGTGCAAAGACACTGAATAGTTCACTTAAAACTGCACAGCGAATACTATCCAATCCTCTTGCTTGGAATGCAGCAGTGGTCTCCAGAGCTTGCTTTATCTCTGTTAGTAATAGAAGACATCTCCCTCTTGGATTCCTTAACAGAAACTCTTATCTGCTATTAAATATAAAAGGTTTTGAACAAGTGATAGAGATCACAATGGTACTCGTACCACAATGGCACTCTAACCACCTACCTGCCATCAGTAACTATAAATAAAATAATCCAGAGACATGTACACTCTCAGCTATATTGAAATACATTGGATTAGGAAGCCATGAAGATAATCTTACTTAAAATGGGTTTGTTTTTTTAGCCTCAAGATATTTCTCATAAGTGCAGCAAGTATCAGAAATTATAATTAATCTCTAACTATGCACAAGAGCAGTATCCTGAGCCAGGTGGGGCCTGTAGAAGATGGCAGATCTCACGGACACCAGAGATTTTTCTAGGGCCAAATGAGTGTACTTAAAGATGAATTAAACTTTTTCATACAAATGTTCAGTGAAAGCAAATCTGTCACAGAATGAGTACGAGATCCACTAAAAGGTAAATATTTTTGCCATTTTTGGACAGTTCAGAAACAACCATATGTGATTCACATAATCAAATAAAACAATTGAATATTGAAACAGCAGGCAATGCAATTGTTCAGAGATTTTCACTAAATATATATCAGTAGTAAGTTAACTTAACTTAAAAAATTAGGATTTGTTCCTGAAGATTTTGTGAGCAGTGATGTTGAATCAATCCTTCAAATATTAGCAGTGCTGTTAATAGTTTACTCTTTCTGAAAATTGAAAGTAACATACTTCTGAATCTTTCTAATCTGACTTCATTAGAGATCTGTGACTTGAAAAAATAGACAAGAGACCTTAAAAGATGGATTTAAAAGAAAATGAAAAAGCAAATCTCTATGATCAGTATGTCAGTTCATTAACACAACTCTTCATTGCTTTCTGTTTCTTAGTAGAGAGCACTGAAATTACAGCAGAGTTGTATCATTTCACCTTTGCCAGAAAATCCACCAGATTTTTAAAGATTTTTTATCTGTCCATATAAATTTTTAGGGGGTAATCATAAGAGTATTTGAGGAAGAAGGTGAAGTGTCCATTTGCCAACCCACTACCATTCTTCCTAATTAAGCCAAGATTAAGGCCATGCAAAAATGGACTTATATATTTTTCCTACTTCCAGTTACCTTCTCATGTATGTATAATTTTGGCAGTAGTCCCTCAAGAGAAATGTTAGTCAGCCCTTACACAACTCTATTTGTGGAGAAATGCCTGATTAACAATGCTGTTCTTGGAATAGATCCAGTGTCTGACTAGGTTCAGGAACATCTTCATCTCTGCCTGGGTAGTGCATAAGTCATAAACACTGTGATCTTCATCTTGTAAACAGACAGCTCTAGCACCTCCATGTAATATATGTTTAAAAAAAAAAGGGCAAAAAATATACAAACCAAACACTTTGATCCTCAGATGCAACGGATGGCCAAAGGAACTGTGTGATAAACCCTCTTAATTCAGCTCCTTTTGTATAGATTACTTTTACCACACTTTTCTGAGAAGAAAATTAGTTGAGAAATTTAAACTGAAGTACAGCCTTAACTGTACAAGTTTGGAAGGGATCAGTAACAGAAAAGTTAACAGGAGAGAACATTTTTCTTTTTAAATTTGTATGTATACCTAATGGTCTCTGAAAAACAGATTATTGCCTTTTTCTTATCCCAGGCTCTTTAGATCATGTCATCCACCCCCCTTGCTGAAGAAGGGTCAGCCAGAGCAGGTTGCCCAGGACCAAATCCAGCTGGGTTTTGAATATCTGTACAGTTGGAGACTCCACAACCTCTCTGGTAAATGTGTTCAAATGTTTGAACACTCAGAGTAAAAAAAGTACTTCTTTGCTTTCAGGTGAAATTTCCTTCACCCCTTTTCTCTTGTCCTAGCAGTGAGAACCATTGAGGAGAACCTGGCTGCTTCTTCTCCCTTTTTTCCCATCATATATTTAGATATGAAGATCCCTTTGGGCTGTCTATTTCAGAGGCTGGACAGCCCCAGCTCTCCCAGCCTTTCCGCATAGGAGAGGTGTTCTAGTCCCTTCATTGTCTTTCTTGCCCTGGGTTGAACACTGCATGTTTTCCCTCATGTCTGATTGAAGAGTTCTGGAAACCTTGCAGATACATACTAGAAACATACTACTAGGTACATACTCTACATAAATTATTGGGGTCCTGTTCTGAGGCATTTTAAGAAAAAGAAATATCAAATAATTTTATGTTTGTAATTCTGAACAAAGCATTTCTGTTCTTAGTTCTGTTAGAAATCTAGAGTAAGTATTGCACTTCAGTAGCTGTCTCCAGATGTAAATGGATGTTGAATTTTGAATATGTTGAATATGTTCTATGTAAAGTTAGTTGCAAAAAAAGAAGCACAAACAAAACTTTTCATTTAAAATAGCTGAAGCAGCAAAATTTTGTCCATAGGCCATAGGGGGTATTCCAAAACAGAGAGACTAAATTTTGGTTTCAGTTACATTAGACTAAATCCTACATGCCATGTTTCTAGATCCACAGTCATTGCTGGGTAGTCTTCAAAGCAAAAAGTGTCACTCCTGCAAGCCTGGCTTTATCCTAGCTGAGGATGCTGTTGGTGACAGCAGTGTCTCAGTCCTCTGTAGTCAGAACGTTCCTATCGTAGAAAGAAGTTGTGTCCTGCTCTCTTCCTTTGACACCAAAGTATTACTGTATGTAACCAAGTCCCTGACAAAACTGATTAGCCTGTCATCAAGAATGCCCCGTCTTGCTCAACAGACTGGGCAATTCATGTTTGGGAATTCATGTTCATGGGGAGCCAACAGCTTGTGATAAAGTGACACCTATTATCTAGCACCTCTGTGCACTGCCTAAAGATAAACAGCAATAACTAGAGTGTGTCAATCCTATGAAATGTAGTGGTGGTGTGCCTGGTTCCTATCTCCATCATACTTGTCCTGTAAGCAGACCCAAAGGCCAATTGTTCTTCCAACAGATTCTTCAGGTTACAAAAGCCATCTGAGTGAAAATGCCAGAGATCAACCAGCAAAACAAGGAGACAACAAGTTGGATGTGAATGAGATTTCTTGAATTTGTCCTGAGTTTGTTCTTAGCTTTGGTCCAGATGCAGCTATGAGCAGAAAGTTTTAGAAAGGATGCTTTTCAGACAGTGATATGACAGAATGTGTGGGGCTGGTGATGTCTCTGGTATGTCCCTTCCCAAGTGTTTTGTGCATGTGTAAATGGATGTGTGCATATGCACACCCATAGCCAGAGCATTTGATTATCATAAATTATAAATACATGAAAACTTGAGATTGTCCTGGCTGAAGAGCAATTGTGATTCAGCTTCATGGTTACACATCAGTCAATCAACAGTCATACAATATGCACCTCTCCTTGATGCCAGAAGTGTCTGTAGTCATGTTCAGCCTATTACATTTCCTTAATATAAAATATTCTTCTACATTAAAGAAAAAAAAAGAAGAAAACAAACAAAAAAAAATCCACAAACAAACCCCCTTCTCTTCCCATACACTATTCCTTAAAAGGAAAGAAGTTAATAAAACCACTGATGACAAACTGTTATTCACTTTCACCTACACACAGATTAAAATCTCACATAGCTGATCATGTCATCCACATTTCCTTGCATTGTTACAGCAGTTACTTATCTCATGTTGGTGTTAGTGTCTATAAGGCATAAAGAGATTCTCTGGCCTCTCAGTAAGCGGCTCACAAAGAAAGAGTGGAGAGGCTGAGGTGCAGAAAACCATTTGAGGGGGCTTTCGAATCTTACACAGGTGACTAAACAGTAGAATGGTAGAAATTAGTGGAAAAATACACAGCCTGGAGAGAGAAAGGGACTTGTAGTTGAGTTCAGGGAGGTCAGCTGGTGAAAGAAATTATGTGGGAAAAAAGTCTGAAATGCTTATACATAAATGAGATATTTGAATTATGGGAGCGATCAAGTAAAGGACAGTGGGAAGCAGCATAAATTGGGAGAAAGGTGAGTAAGTATGTTGTAACAGTGCCTGAGGAGTCAGCACAGCAAGGAAGAGAGGAAAATTACATTAACAGACTGATGGGAAAGAAAGAAGATCTTGGTGGGGATATTTTCTATTTATATGTCCACAGCACAGGTGGTATTTCCTCTGATGTGTAAGGAGAGGAAAATGTGGAATTTTGAGATGCTTTTGAGGTAAAAGCATTAGAGCTCTGCTGAGAGGTCAGAGTTCTTTTCTAAAGCTAAAAATCTGAGACTACAGTTTAATGGATCAAATGTTTTATTCTAAACAAAAGTCTATTAAATGTTAGACATGTGCAATTGGAGCAGTGATCTGTATTTCCTAAGTAATATTCAAATACCTGCCAATCAACTACTTAGTATGAGGTCCATGATATTTTTAAGCATTTCTGGCACTCCAAACTATGAAGAGCCCTCTGAGAGGAAAATGGTCCAGTGGGGGTTTTCTCAGGGTGAGGGAACTAGTTACGATAAGGACTGTGAAATGAGCTGGTCACACTTAGCATTATAGTAGAATGGTTCATGGGAGATTTCTGGCTGTAGAATACAACATCCATTACCCTTTTGTACCTCTGAAGAATCACCATGCTTCTGATAAATCTTCACCATCCTCATCTTGATCAGAAATTCTGTATTCCAAACTGAATGAGAACTTCTCACCCAACCAGTCCAGGATCCCACAAGAAAACCCTCTGAATAATTAGAACTAAAATAAAAAATTTGTGACAGAAAGCCAAGAGAAACACCTGCCTGGCACACTCCAGCTGTTGCACCTAATATGCATGCTCTGTGTTTAACACTTTTTTATTGATTCTCAATTTGCAAATCTTTTCTGTTGTAATTTTACATTTAATCATCAGCACCTGCCTGGTAATGAACTGAAGCAGCATGAGCGTGGCATGCTGTCCATTTTGAGGATTCAGGCTGGTAAGACTGCTGCAGGAAAGCAATAAATGGGAAGTGGTAATACACAGCAGTAGAAACACAGTAGCTCCTGCAATACAAATTACTATTTTATTTAAAAATAAACCTGAAAGAAACCATTCATTGTGCAGTCTTGTTAGATGCTTCCCACAATAAATCTAGCAATGGAAAAGCCTCTTTGGCAGATATCAACTGCTGTAAGATTTAGCTGGCAGTGAATTAGATGACTCTAAGGCCACTCTTTTTTTGTTTTTTCTCTACATTGCTCTCCCTTTACAGCCCACTTTGGCTCATCCTAAATTCCCAGTAATGTCCCTGGAAATACCGCAAGGGGAGGATTGTAGAATCTGACTCCTCAGGCAAGTACCTGAGTGTGCATCTGCAAGTATCCCTCAAGAGATCTGTTTGAACAAGCTCTGGGCTTGGGGCACTTCACCGGGGCAGTGAAGGTCTCTTCACACTGGCCACTGCTGCTGGCCCAGCAAGGAGCTTGCTGCACCTGACAGAGCTGGGACCAGTGAGCTCAGTGCTGCAGTGCTGTGCTGCTGGTCACTCTCCAGGGTGCCGGTGGTAAAAGGATTTTTCACAACACCTACTGAGTATAGAGAGCTCCTTCGAGCTGTTAACAAACCTAAACACAGTGAATAACAGAAGATCACATCTCACAAGATTCAACCTTAACAGGCTCAGCTTACACATGTCTAGCACTCAATTTTGACCTCAAAACTTTGTCAAGTATTTAATGGGACATGGCTTATGCAGTGTAAAATCTGCCTTTAAAAATATATGCCAATCAGTTCCCCCTTGGTGTGCTGGAGCACACAGGCCCTGTGGCAGCTGGAGCACAGGAGAGCAGCAAACAGCTCCTGAGAGCCATTCCCCAGTGGAGTGTCAGTCCTTTTACTTTGAAACATCCAAACGCACATATCTGTGGAAAGTTGCTGAGTTCCCTTGAGTTAACCAGCTTCTGCTTTTGAAGGTGTCTGGTGAAGCTCTTCCTGCCTGTATTCCCGGTCCTGCTGAGGATGAGCTCTTTGTGAATTGCTGGAGAAAAGTACTAACTGCAAGGCACATGGTGGCACCTTTTTCTGGATCTTTTGTAAATCTCTTTCTTTCTTTTTACTACCTCGGAGTGCCAGGTGTTCTACTCATCAAATGCTCTTGATTCCCTGTATGCAAACCTGCTGGAAGACATGGGGTTCTTCTGGAATAAATATGAGAATTTGCCTCTGAGTTTCAACCCTACCAGATCCATAAAGTCTATTTATAAGTTACAATAAAAGGAGGGTTCTGCATCTCTTTAGAGATGCAGTGTGAAAAATCAAAAACTTGAGAAGCCCCAGGTCTCATCTCACACATACCCAAATACTATCCCAGTTTGTGAAGCACAAAGCAGTCACATCTGCAGAGCTTCTCTGAGGGAAGGACTGCCTGAAATAAATCTCCGGGTACAGTCTTACTATTTCTGTTCTTTAAAAAAGTCCAACTTACCCTCGGAGACCTAATTTTGTTCTGTAGTACAAACTTTTAGGAAGTAGTAAACAGTTTCTGTTTCAAAAAGCTTGTATTCTAAGCTCCTGATCTTTCCAATGCCCACTTGCTTAGCTTGTTTTTTGTTTTTTAATCCATGAGATTATACACATGCATAAAACTATGCCTAAACTTTTGTCATATGAGAGCAAAGATAAAGGTAGGATGTGAGAAAGGAAGTATTTGTTATCCACATCTTAAGGATGAGGAACTGAAGCACAGCAAAATATTAGATCCTCATCCTCCACAGAGTGTAAATGTGCTTAATTCTTAAGCATGAGTAATTTCCATCAGGTTTGATGTGCCCTCCGGACTGAAGAGTTAGGTCTGGGTTTCAGCTACTGTCTGTGTCACCGATTTTAAGTAAGTTACTTAAGTTCTGCTGCGGCGGTTAAAATCAAGTGCGCCAAAAGCGCGGGACGCGTTTTGCACGGGATGGGAAAGACTAGGCTGAAGTAAAGAAGGATGATCTGACCCCTTTGCTCGGGAGGTGGATGTCCGCAGCTGACGGTCTGTGACTCTGGGCCCTATCGCTGTGCCTGGTAGCTGCCTGCCGTGCGGGGACACCCGAGTCCCGGCACCGCAGGAGTCCGGCCCCGGGAGCCTCCGTGGGGCGGCGCGGAGCCCGGCCCCTCTCCCGCGCTTCCAGCGGCGCGCAGCCGGCGGGGCGCCCCGGGAGCAGGTACCGCAGGTGAATGTCCCTGCGTGCCCAGGGCCGCCGCTCGCCCGCCGCCCTCCCGAGCCCCGGCGGGGCGGGGGCGCGCGGGTGCGGAGCGGGCGGCGGCCGCGGGGGGCGGAGGGCGGGAGGCGAGCGGGAGCGGCGGGGGAGGGACCGGGCGCGGAGCCGCCGCCCGCGGGGCAGCGCCGGCACATGGAGCGGCGCCAGCCGCCGCCACAGCTGCCGCCCGCCCCGGCCCCGGCGTAGCAGGTACCGCGGGGCGGGGGGTCCCGGGCGGGCACCGGCTCCAGCCCCCGGGGCGAGCGGGGCGCGGGCGAGGAGGGGCCGCGCGGAGCCGGGGCTGCCGCGGAGAAGTTGCCGGGCGCGTAAAGTGGGAGACTGCGGAGCCCGGTCATCCCATCCCATCAAATCCCACCCCATCTCTTTCTCCCCCTTCTCCCCGTCCCACACGCCTTTTGTTTAAATTTTTTTTTTATTTTAAAACATTGAGCCGAACATACACCTCGGGTGTAATCCAGGCATTTTAGAGTGCTTCCTTAAAATTTCAGAGATGAGTATCCATGAGGAGCTGCCCGAGATGGGTTATTCATTGATTCAAATGCGGAATGGTCTGCGTTCTCGTGTCAGCTGCAGCACTTAGGTTCAGTCAAAGCCCGCGTTCCGAGTGCTTGCGCCTGTAGTTTGCAGAGGGGAGGCAGATACGGAGGTCGTAAAAACTATTAGGAAATTGTAAAATTATCAGCCCCAGTGCGCCTGAGGGGAACGGCCTTAGAGAAGTTGCTGACTTCCGAGTAGCGGTGGCACCAGAAGTTTTTCTCCTTGCCATACAGCCTGTCACAGCTGGAGGGTTTTTTTCACCCTGCTCCGCAAAGTTACCCTCTCTGTGAAGGGACGGTTTCGCTCTGCTGTCGTTGCTAAAGAAGATGCACTTAGTTAGAAACTGTGTGTGTGAAGAAATGAGTTCCCACTCCAGCAGTCGGTTCTAAGGAAACTTTTAATTTTGTGCTTCAAGAAACCTGATTACTTCTTGGATTGCTTTTCTACCTTGGTTTAGAAGGTATGGTAACACTGCCAGATATTGTAAAAAGCATTCTGCTTCCAAAATTGTTAAAAGTTAATAATACTGTGTCAGAAAATTTTGTAGTGTATGATGGCAAATGATTTCAAAAAAGTGATGTTTTGTGGGATGCAGGAATTTTTAGACCAGGATGGCCACTGGCTTAAAGTATTGAAATTGTTGTAGAAGAATATAAAGTAATTTCTTTTTACTTTTTCTTTCTATCTTTTTCCTTTTCTTTTTTTTTTTTCCTTTCACTTAGTGCAAGAGGTATTTTCAAGGACTTTGTGTAGAGATTAGAACTTAGGACTTAGAGCTTCTTGACTACGTATTTTTCTTTCCGATATCTGGATGCTACCAAGGTTACATCGATATGCATTTACTGTCCAGATGTCCAAACCTTACCCAAATTAAATAAACTAGGAATATAATCCTAGGTATATTTTGTGCATACACATTAATACCCATTTTCTAGACTTAAATAGTTTAGTTTTAAAATTCGAAGCTGTGTGCATTGTAAGGTCCAAACCCTTTAAAAGACATGCTTTGTTAGTTTCAGTTGACTGCTCACATCAGTTGTAACTCACCCACTCTGCAGTACCATGGAGTATGACTCGCTGTTAAATGTTATAAATTATCATTGAAATGTTAAGAAAAAGCATATTGATGTGTTGCATTTAGAAGTAAGTACTAAAATTTCTTTCAAATACTTGGAAATACTTTATCTGAATCAGCTAAGCAGGGGCATGTTCTGAGTGGCTTGTGACACTGCTCTCTCACCTTGCTAGTGAATTGCATAGTTTAAGGTGTTTGAAGCCTTAGTGAAATAGAAAAATGAAGGATGCAATGCCTTTAGCTTCTGAATTTTTCAAACAAAATTTTTGTATTTAGGTAACTATTTAATCTTTGTTCTCTTCGTTACTGAGGGAAAATGTAAGTCCAAAAAGTGCTAATGGATTTGACTATGTTACCATGAAAATTCTCCGTTCATGTGTTAATATAACAGCTGATACAGTAGTTGATACTATGTCTCTTTTCTAAAAGGTTTTATTGCTCCCATGTTAGACTTCTTTCTAGCATTGACATGGTCTGCTTTGATTTTAACTCATGTTGGTCAAAAAACTGAATAAAAACCACAAGATATACTGCTTAGAGTGCATTATGTGCCCATCTCCTCAGTCCTTAGCAGAACTCTACCAAGTTTTAGTTACATGGCTGTATGCTTTACTTCTTTGTCAGAGCCTTTGAAACTGAAGCCTGAAGAGATGAGAAACCAAGTGCCATGTGCAAGACCAAGGACTCTTAAAACAGTTCATGTCCTTATGATAGCTGCCTGTAGCAGAACTGCAGGGGGGAAGTGTCCGAAATACTGCAGAGCTCTGCACTTTATGTAGTTCATGTTTCTGTTATCCCAGACTTGCTTCCAACCTTAAAGATTTTCTCACAAATCTTAGTATTGGTGAATAACCCAGGTGATCTTTTTTGTATTTTGCTTTGGGGTTTTTTGGGGGGGGGTTTTGATTTATTTTTTTCCTTTTTTGAGTAAAGTGGGTGAAACTCAGAACATTATATACTGCAAGTTTTTGAAAAAATATAAATAGAAATTATATTCCTAATTATATGGTAAATTTAAGATAAAAGCCAAGGAGAAATCAGGTTTACGCACTGAGTGAGAAGACTGACCAGACTAAAGTCAATGTAATTCCAGTGCTGGACATTCCCAGCATTCAGGACTTCAAACCTAGTGCACTGATCATTGCAAGAGTCCTCTACCTACTGGATATGGCTTCCAGGTGAAATGATAGAAACACAGAAGCATAATATGAAATTGTGCTGACTGTCCTGATTGAGTCAGAAAGGAGTGATGGAATCTAGTATTTGAAGAGTAATCACTAATGTCTCTGGGCCAATGTAATGATGGGAAGACAGGGCAGAGGACACTTTGCCCTTTATGCTCCCAGTAACTGGAGAAGCTTAGGCACTGATCCTATGTGCATCCTTTATCCCAGCTGAGTATTTCTCAGGGTGGCTACTTAACTAAAAGTGAGAAAAGTGCCTTGGTGTGTTTTTAGTAGGTCTCAAACTCCTGAGTTGCATTAGAGAGATAAGCTTGTCATATACCTCAGACTTTCCACTCCAGCTCCCAGCTGCCAGTACTCCCTCCAGGAATGATCTGGTCGCTTCTCGCTTTTATAAACATGAACAAAACCTTTGGCATTTGTGTTGCATTCAGTGTACCATTTAAAAATGCAATAGTCTCCATCTCAGCATTACTGTAGCAGTTTTCCTTTCCCTTGTGGACCTTAATACCAAAAACCTGGTCTGCTTGCTGCTTCCACTGCATAGCAATGCAGAAATGTAACTGGATAACCGATCCACAGAGTTTACAGCAATGCAAACTTCTTTCTCATCATTAAAATTGGATACCTCCAAAATGAAGCCAAAAACATTTCCAGACATATTTTATTTGAGCTAAGGTACTTCATACTAACACCACAATTTTGCAGAAAACAAGGAAATGGGTCCAGTCTGTATTTCAGCAACAAAAAGTGAGGGCATAATGAATTGTATGCTGTTCTGGCAGATCATTTTTGGCAATGTTCTCTTAAAAAGTCCAGAAGATATCGAAAGTCATGGATCGCAGCCTAATTGTGTGGCTCTATGACAGGAAAAACTTCCATTGAAGGCTTATGGGATTTTTTTTTCCTGTTTTATGTGCAAGAAAAGCTGGATCCACAGTAATTTTTGTTTTTTGGTCAAGATTCACATATGTACTTCATTACATTTTGATCAGTCATTACTTTCTACTATTATTAAAAGTAATAGAATTAGACCAAAAATCATAGTAAAATAGTAGAATTTAGTGTAGCAATAATGGAATCTTTGGAAAATGTTGTCATCCTTATGAGAGTAGAGCAGGATGCACTGCTGGCTCCCCTGGAATTCCCCTCCCAAGTGACAAACACCACTTTTCTAACACGTATAAAATTACTCAGAAAGAAAGAACACTGGGAATACATTATGCCGGTTGAGAAGTGGAAGATAAGGACTCTCATTGGTGTTTTCTGGGACTTTAATTCTTTGGGAAGCCTTTTTAAATGCTTGCAACTCAATGCAAGAGTCAAAAGAGGAAAGATCTATTCTTCACTGGTATTATTTCTGTAATCCAAAGATTATTTTTGCTCCCCCCACCCAACACTGGAGTGGAAAAGTGTTTAGAGATGAGTGTGAACGCCATATGAGGCAAGACAGACAGCCTCATCTCAGCATGTCAGCTTTATGGCATTTTTTTAAACAGGAGACTACTTTAAAGACCTTCCACTCATCCAAAGTAGCTGCAGGAGTTTTCTCTCTCCAGTGGCTATCCAGCAAAGTGGACTGACTTCAGTTGGAAAACTCCCTTCTTCCAAGGTCAACTGTGGCTTTTTGTCCCTTTATCAATCTATACATAAACCTAATTTACTACTCAACAAAATTTTGTTTGCTCCCTAAATTTAAAATGAATTATGATATGTCGCAATGCATCTTTATTAAAACCCCGACACCTTCTGCCTCACCCTTCTCCTTCAGAACAGCTTCCTCCATGCTTTAAGGTGGTGAACAAGAAGAGAGCAGGGGGTTTTTGCACTAAGCAGTTTACCACCAACACTGTGGTGGCTGCAAAAGTAGGTCCTAGCTCTGAAAAGCTTAATGCACGTTCTCAGCTTTGTTTGTACCATTGGAAATTCTTGGGGATAGAACCATGCAGGTTTGGGAATTTCATGGCACACTCATGCTTCCTGTATAAATACTTCCAAAGGCCATTCAGACTGCAAGTTTGGATGGGCATTCACACTGAAATCATCGTATTTTTTAAGCCATGGGAACTGTGCACTTCTCTTGCTTATTTTGCTTATTTCATGTGAAATATTTACATTTCTTCTTCTGATTCCACTTGCTCTAGCTTTCCCAGTGAAAGAGAAACTTGCTCTGTAAGAGAGATGAGATTCCCCGCTGAATTGCTTCATTTTTCTGTTTGTTTGAACTCACTGAAACAGCAAAGCAATTGCAGTATAAAGCTGGAATTGACCATAGTGGATTGGACCCAGAATATTTGCAAAAGCAGAGTCAGTTAACTAAAATATATAGTATGGAGGAACTTGCTAATTTGCTTTAATTTTAGGAGTTATTTTTAGGAGTTATTTAAGGGTTAAAAAAAAAAAAAACCCACACCAATCTCTAATATGCTTATTCAGGCTGGTAATGTCCTTTAATAATCTGTAACAGCCAGAACAGTTTGAAGAGAAATTAGGAAGCAACTCTGTGATCATGAAGCAGAGTTACTGAAACCTTCTATAAATCGGACAAATTGACTGCTTATATATTGTAGGGTATACTCGGCAATAACAATTCTCGGCATGAAGAGGTGCTTTTATGTTCTCTCTATTGCATATTTAGATACACTGTGGTGAGGACATCCTACGCTTTTTAAATCAGATAAATAGATATATACAAAAAGTACAGCTCTTCGTCTGCTGTTTGTCTCCCCTTGAGTGAGAGCTCTGGAAGAATATCTAAGAGCTCTATTTGGCCACTTGAGAATATGCTGTGTTCTTAGATTGAGTGCCTTAATTTACACCCCTCACCTTTTATAGTTGGTTTATTTATAAGATGGAAGTGTGTGCGTTTTCTTTGTCCTGGTGAATTTATTCTACTTTTCTGCTTGATTTTTAGTGAATAAAGGTGACAGCGTTTAATGAGTTAATAAAACTTGCCCTGTATTAGGAAAATTACCTTCATATTTTTCTCATATTGTGGAAACAATTTATAATTACTCTGGTTGCAATTCAAAAACTTGAAGGAAGAACATTTTTTCATATTTGCAATGATATTAAGTCCAGTAATTTGCACATAAAGTCAATAAAAGAATGGATTTTTTATTATCTCCTTTAGCAATGAATTGTTACATGAATATAGCTCAAGCAGAGAAAATGCTAGGAGGAGCCCATATGGAGTACACATATATGATACAAGATGCACTTTTTATCATTTGTTAGTGATTTGAAAAAAGAATTCCCAAAGAACTGAGAATTATGTAGGATCTTTGAGACAACTTTTTTTACACCCTCACAATTGTTCCCTTACACGGAAATTAATTTTACATGTGCCAGACATTTAAATGTTTCACATCTGCACTGTTAGCAGAGTTCTTTTCTTAGTCTTGTGTGTTGAATTACAGTGCTTCCTTCATTTTGCAGACAGGAGCTCTCCATTGAAATTTCACTGTATGCTCATAATTGTATTGTCAATTCGTGTAGTGAACCAGCATTTACACTAGGCAAGAACAGAGAAATGACTGAATAAACTAAACATCTCCCTTGACTATGTAGAAAATGCTGAATACAGAATTAGTGATGAGGGAAAGAAATTGATCCACTTAGTTTTAATCTTTGTTTTAATGCAGTCCTTTAAAAGACCTGGAGGTATTTGTTTTGGTTTTTTGAACAAAAATGGAAGGACACTGAAGTGCTCATTACGACTCTCGGTTTTCAGAAAGGACCACCCCTCACCTTGGTAGTTATTATTTACACTGAGCTGTGTGATGAGGCGGAAATTAAAAATAGAATTAAAGTGGTTCTAAAGTAGAGTCATTCACAGAGATTGTGAAGTGTAGCATATTAAATTACAATAATAAAGCTAATTATCAGCTGCTAGCTGAGATATTGAATGCTTTTAATTAAAATGAGTTTGTAGAATTCTAGCAGTTTTCTTCAAGTATTTGAAGATTGGTTATACAATACAGATTACCTTCTCTCCATGTTTAACAGTCTTCCTGTTGCATGTTTAACCATATTTAGCACATTTCCACATTTGTACATAAAGTTATAAGCCTGTTTTTATATATATATATACATATATATATATATATATATATTAGCTCTTTGGTTTAAAATGAAGCTAAACGTTAAATCCTTTTACAAAAGTATCTTTATTCACTTCTTCTCTTGGTTGTTGCCCTATATTCCATGACTTCCATGGATACAAGAGCCTTGGTTCCATTAGGTTGAGACCCTCTGATGCAATTAGAAATGCAGCTGTACTATCTTTCTGCAGGCAGATGCAGGTCCCAGCTTAAACCCCGAAAGATTGATGAGACATATATGATGATACCACTCCTAACCTGTTTTTAATGTGCAAATTCTCCTGTCAGGTATTTAAAGGTCTATAGGATTTTTTTGTGTTTTTCAGGCTGCAACCTCCTTTTCCTTTATTAATTTATTTATTAAACTTGTCTTTATGTGTCTTGGGTGGTTGCATCTAGGAGCCATTTTAGGAGCTTCAATTTAGGTTTTAAAGTGGATTGGGGTTTTATGGTTTTGGTTGTTGGTTTGGAGTTTTAGTTTGCTAAAGGTGAAGCCTGTGTGGTGAGGAGCCAATGAGATCTGTCACAGACCACAGACATGAGACGTGCTCACACACCAGCGCTCCATCCGAGCCAGCTGCTCCAGTGACCAGTGTAGCCAGCTGCTCCAGTGACCAGTGTGAGCAGTCCCTTTCTTGCCATGGGACTGCTTACAGAAGTGGGGGTTGCACAGCTGGGCCTTTCCTCAAGGTGGCTGTGGAAGTAACTCTTGGGTTTGCCTCTTTGCTTGTTTTCCACACTTAACCAAGAGTTGTCACCACTGAGGAATGCATGTTCCCCTCACTTTTTATATTTGCAAAAGCATATGCAGAGCACCAGGTCCCTTGTAGAAAGTTTATTTCCCCTCCTGTCAAGACTTGTGAGTGCTTATTTTCTGCTTTGAGGTTTCAGGAAAGTGTCCCTACCTCTGCAGGCCACACTCAAGATAGAAGTGTTCCATCGGGCACCTTTCTGTCGGCTCAGCATGACTACACCTAAGAATTGTCAGGAGCCATGCAGCTGGATATGCTGTACATTTGTGGAGTCCTTGCAGCACCAGGGGTAGAGCTCTCTGTAGATGGAAGGACAGCTCTGAGTTTCGGTGTGCTGGTGTAAGACCAAAGTGGCTCCACAAGCATCAACACTTGTGATTTCTTTTCCTTACCGTGAGGTTCCATTGTGCTGAGTGTGGGGCACATCTCATCCCAGAGAAGTCAGTTCATAGGTAGCTCAGGGAACACAGAAGAGAAAAAGGATAGCTAGTCTTTGGCATTGGATTGGGTCATTCCATTGAATCACATCAATGGCCCTGTCTTGGGATCATTCAATATCCTAAGAGAACAGGATTGTAAAAGGACTGACATGCTTACACATGCTTTATATCAATTGATGAAGTCTTGTATGAATGCTAAGCATTCATTTTCTTAACAAGGAGGTTTACTTTTGAATTTGCTGGGAGACAAAAAAATAAACCAAGATTTGCCAATAATTAATTTGTTGTATTCTGAAAGATTAAAAAATCTTGATCTTACAACGACTTCTTCCTGTTTACACCTGTAATTCTAAAAGGTCCTAAACCCACTTCTGGTTGTAATTTACATTAGGTATAAATGGAGCAGTACTTCCAGTGACTCAGGTAGTGTATTTTGGTAAATTATTAAGACATAGCATAAGTTATATTGTAGAGAAACTTGAAAGGAGGGAAATTCATGACATGTAAATTTTCTTCAGGAAAAATGCTGACTAACTTTAATCCAAAATCATGGCCACTTAGATGCTTCCTTATTTAAAACAAAATCAACGTAACCTTTCAGAAGGGTTGTGTGTTGATTATCAAGTAATTTAAGGTTGCAATATTTTGATTCTTTTTCCAAAGGATTGTAGTAGCTTCATCTCTGAATCTGGTATTCATTAGTCTGAAGAGGAAAACATACAGGTTAGATTTCCTTATCTGAATAGCCTTGAAGAAATATTTTTATCAGTTTTGACTGAAATTTTATCTATTTTGTAGCTCTTGTAGTAAGGGGCCAAACTTTGAAGCTATTTGTATTCCTAAATAGAAGAATTATCTATTGTCACCTAGGTGCTAATCCCTTTCCTGCTGTAAATGAGAGTGAGACAGGTTCAGCATTTGAGAGCAAGATTGTTTCAGTCAGGTGCCCATCCAGCTTTTGATTTCTAACTTTGGGCTCTTAAATTAACTGAAAATGTAAAGAAATGTGACTGCCTTGAAGACAACAAAGCCATGCACACTAGTGTATGCTAGTGACAAATTTGATTCGTGGGGAAAACTTAAACAGTGAAAATTAAAAACATCTCTTTCGTGCCAAACCAAAACAGACTGTAATTTTAGGGTTTTATGTCAGAAACATTTCTAAAACATTGTTCTTTTAGATAAATCATTATAAAGGTTTATTCATTGACAAATTGATAACAAATAGATGCTTCAGTGCAAATTCTCATATCTGTACATAAGATCTCTTATTTTCTAGAGTGTGACAATTCTTTCTTCTGCTGATTCTAGAGCAGAGGAAAAGGAGAAAGATCAGGGCATGGTTTCCTATTCATAGATTTACTGTACCAAAGGCAGAAGGGTAAATTCTACTCTTGCCACTTAAAATTTAGCCCAAGACCTGTTATGCTCAAGTCTGGTGGGACTTTTAACAGACAAAGGGTCAAAACCTACACATGGCCAATTGCAGAACTGAGATGGGGTGCCAGATGTCCTGTCATATATTCTTTGCTGATACAGGGTCTAAGCTGAAGATAGCTGGGATTTCATTAGTATTTACCCTTCCTCTGGGAGGGATTCAAACACTCTTGAGGATTTTCTAAAGTTTTTTTTCCTGCTTTTATCAATTTGTGTAGTGTTTGCGGATCTTATTCTACATTTAGGAACCGCAGATAATTATTCTAAGTAATTATTGGGAAGAAAAAAATATCTTTCCATCATCACTTTTCCACTAGCTCTGTTTCCTTGCAATGTTCCATCCCTGTGGAATGGATCAGCTTTGCCAAGTGTCTTAAAATCACCTAATTCAAGCCTAAACCCTGATGTGAGATCTGAGGGTGTGTGTTTCGGGACCAGCAGTCATCCAACCTCAAAGAAAGCAAGCTAAGACTATTCCCTTAAAAAAAAAACAAAAACCCACAACAAACTGTACTCCAGTTTATTTTCATTAAACAACCAACCAAACAAACCAAACAAGCAAAAAGAATCAACCCTGTAGTTTAGCTCTTCATTTAAGAAATCAGGAAATGGGACTTCTCCATTGGGAAGTGTTTTCCAACAGAGTTCTGCTTGATGACAGCGAGAGGCAGGAAGTACAGCTGACAATTGTGTGGCTTAAGTTGCAGAAATACTGAGTGTAAGTCTTGTCAAGACAAAGGCAGGTAAATTCAGGAATGCAAAACTAGAAGAAACTTTCTTCTTTGCACCTCCTCCCTTTGGCACTCCCAGTCCTGCTGAAGCCCCAGGAACAGCAAGAAGGCAGGTGCAGTTGGAATAAAGTGCCCTTCCAGAGTGTGACCCCTTTCTTGTGGGTATATTCTTGAAGTGGATATTTTGGTTGGTTAGGGTTCACTGTACTCTGGAAAAATATGAAGTAATTAACTGATTAATAGTAGCTAGGTGACCCTAGAAGGCAGTAGCAAAATGCATTCCCATTTCTTTTTTCTTCCTTTGTGTTCAGTCATACTTGCAGGAGAAGTAAGGCACTTGTACCTAACCACTGGCCATAAATTCACCATGCTTTCAGTAACTGAGCAGGCTATAATTATAGGGTTTTCCCTCCTGCTAGAGAAGCTGCTTTTCCCACTGACTACTTTAATAAAAATGGTCCTATTGAAAGCTCTTCAGTCCCATAGGAACTGACTCAAATTGTGAAGTGGAAGGTGGTTTTTTGCATTTTGCATAGCTGTAGTAATTTCTGAGGACTATATATAGATGTTAAACAAATTGCTTGTCTGGAATTAAAGTTTAGGTGCAGAATAAAGCAAGACAGAGCATTATTGGACATTAAGCAGTGTTATGGGACAGGTGCAACAGCCGGAATGCTCTGTAAGAATACCCAATATTTTTTGCAAATTGCATGGACTATAATCTGTTCAACATCCTATCCATCTGCAGCCCTGCAGCCTACACACTCTCTTTTTGCAATTCTAGCATGGGCCTGGTGAAGAAAGACAAGATTTGTAAATTGGAAGGTGGGGGGCAGCAATATATTGGATCTGAGATGTACTGCTAACATTCAGAAGCAAGGGAGTGGACAATATAATTTATGAAATTATTAAATACAATAATAGCTGTTACTTTCCCACTGCAAATTTTTGGAGAGCAGGTTGAAGATCTTGTTTTGAGAAAAGAATAATCATGGAAATTGGGCTAAAAAAGGTTAGGATAAAGTTGAACCCTTTCCCAGGAACTTGAACTACATCCTCCTCTCCTTCCATCCTTCAAGAAAATGCTTGTTTAATTCCAGGAAGCAGGCTTGACAGTGCAAGCATCTGAGTTTACAAGGAACAGGCAGCAAAGAACAGCTTCTCTGCTTGGTAGGATGTGGAGCCAGCTGCAGCAGGTGAAGATGTGACCTAACATTCCATGGATGAACAAAGAGTGTGTAGGCTCTTTGCCCCCTCCCCACCTGAGGCTACCTCAGCTGCCCATGCCATACTTCAAGGTGGGGACCAAGTTGTGATGGGACTACCTGCTCCAGCAGCACATCTGTTATCCAAGGGGCCACCAGCTGTCTGTAGCCAGCCCTCGAGCCTTGGGACCTGCAGGGTCCCCTTCTGATTGAGAACCTGAGTTTTGTTTCTACCCCACTAACTCTCCACACACTTCTCCCTGGTGCTTGTGGTCACTGGTCGCTGGCTCCTCGGAAGATGGTGTGTCGCAAGCAGAGGGCAGGAGCTTCCTGGTATCGCTTACCATGCTGTGGAGCCAGCCATCTGTCAGCAAAACAGGAAGGCATGGGTTCCTTCTCCCTCCTGGGCTTGTTTCACTATTTTTGGGAGATGTACTTCTGCCCCGCGCAGCGCCAGGCTGGTGCGATCTGAGGCAAGGGCTCCCAGGCGAGCGAGGGGCCAAAGCCTGGAGCTGCTGCTCTGCCCATCTGCTGTGGCTGGAGGTGTATTCATTATTAATGGAGGTAGTGGCTGTTGCTGCTCAGATATGCAGCCCTGCCTGGGTAAATGAGACATTCTTCAGCAAATTGCTTCGGTTTTTGATTGCTGATTGTACGTGTGTCACCAAGCTGACTCAAGGTTCATCGATGCATGCTCAGTAAATTAGAAAGAACATAACTATGGATCAACCAAGAGAATGAATTCTGTGCCTACAATGACCCAGGGCCATTTAATTTTCTGCTTAATTTTGTTGCAGTCAGTTTGCATTTTGGGTTATTATGCAGTAGGAAATTAACAATAAATAACAAATTTGGTCCTCCTGTGCTTGTAATGATATTTTTATAAATCTTTGTAATGCTGTTTTTCAAAGGATCAAGGTCTGCGCCAGTCTGATACTCCAGCAAGTATGCAGGGAGGAAATAAAGAGAAAAATACATTATTCTTCCCAGATAATCTTTTAGTTAAATAGCAAAGGGTTTTTTTTTTCCTTTCCCCTTCTTTCTCCTTCTATGTGTGTGAGGTGTTTTTTTTTCTTTTTCTGTGTGTGTATGTGTGTGTTATTTTACATTAACATAAGGCTTTTCCTCTCTTCTCAGATAACTCGAGGAAAATGGAAACAGATGAGGCTCAAGATATGTCCCAAGTTTCAGGTGAGGTCCTTACTTCTACAAAGAAAACACTAAATTCCTGCTCATCTTTCTACCACAATTCAATGTTTTTCTTGTCAATATAATTGCTTTGGGTCTTTTTTAAAACCAAAGTGGGAATTGAGATATAATTAATGATATCACTTGATATCAAGCCCAGTGGTGCATGGATTTTTTAAAAGGGACTGTGTAAATAAAAAAGTCAAGGGAATATATAAGCATTGATGTAATTTTGCATTAAACCTGTGGTAGTATATCCCTAAAGCATGGTCAGGTGCATGTTTACACCATTTCTTTTGGGATCAAAATTCTGATTGTTACAAAATAAATAGAGAACAAACTAAATTTACCAGGTGGGAGGGGGCAAATACAAATGAAGAACAAACTGTATTTACTATACAGGGTTATTTGACTTTTTTCCAAAGCATTCAGTTTTACTTATACGTGTTTAAAAACAAAAAGAAAAAAAAAGAAGACAAAAGAACAAGAAGAAAAAAAGAAAATGAGAACTGATTGGCATGAGACTTTATGCTTGTAATTGTTTTTGTTCAAGATGATATTTTAAAATATGTTTAAATGGCAGAGAATTTTGGTATCTAAAACTTGCTCCATAGTCACTTGAATACGATTTTGCAGTCTTACCCCATATTGATATTCCTTGGGGGTATTCTTAACTTCCTTGGAAACTGATTCCTTAAAAAATTGGCTTAGCAAGATAATACATATTCATATTGTTGTGCCTCCTCAGCTGAAAAAGGCCAAGTTACTGTCTTTCCCAGTTTCCCTAAAATGTTGGCAGCTGCAACAGTAATGGCTTTCAGTTTGCACTTTTAGTGCTCAGCCTGGAACACGACAGCCCCGTCACTGAGCCCACTCACAGCAGACACCTGGGCGTGCAGCTCTTGCTTCAGAGGCAGCTCTTGGGCACTGCTGCCTCAGGAGCTGGGGGGCCCAGCTGTAGGAGGCATCTGGTAAAGGTCTGGGCATAGTGTAGGTGACTGTATCACTGGCTTTTTCTGAAAAACATGAATACTGTTTTCTTTCCCTCTCTCTTTTGTTATTTTTCTGCCTCCTTCCTAATAGTTTTTGAAAAGTTTTGTCAAAAATTGGAACCCAGAACTTTCAACGTCATCTGAGAAATAAAAATCAAACACATTTTCTGTCTGAAAGAGCAACAGTATAATAATCTTTCATGCCAACAGAAGATTACCAGTTATGTTTATTATAGGGAAGTCATTTCTAGTTAGCCCTGTGGAGACATGTTTCACTTGCTCCTGAGGTAACAAATTTGAAATTGTAACTGGATAAACTTACACATCACTGCTTTGTTGCAGGTTGAACCAATTTGTAAATGAAATAAAATCTGTCTTATGCAGTTCCTGGAGCATTTGTGGCCTTAGCAGAAAAAGTAGTGGAGTTTAGTTGTTTATTCACTTTGGATCTGCCTGGAGCAATGGGAGGCACCATGATTTGAATCCAGCTCCTCTGCCTGCTGCAGAAACCCTTCCCTGCTTGCATGAGCTCTTATGGGGAGGAGCGCTGACCTCCTCTTCCTCTGCAGCAGCACAGGCTACCCTGGATACCCCCACCTAACTGTTGTGGTATTCTTTACAACGGTGTGAATTTGAGCTTCACACCTGCTACTTCTTACTAGAGCATTGCTTGTTTTTCTTTTGACATGAAGAGTAGCAGCAGGGGAGATGCTGCCTTGAGTCAAGGATTGGATTGGTAGAGCAAACACTTTGCATTCCTTGTGGCCTGCCTCTCCCCTTCAGAGAGAAATCTTACAAGAACCTTTGCCATTTTGAATGCTTGTATATATGTAAATATATACATAATAGATGTATATCTATAAATGTAAATATATACATAATAGATGTATATCTATAATTTGTAGTTCTCAAAGTTTTTGTAGTTGAACCACTGTAGTATTTTGCTGTGCCTTTTAGCTTTTCTAGCATATCATGCAATAGTACTATTCTTCAATGAGAGAGGGTTTTCTTGAAAAAGAAAGTTACCTTTGATAAGAGGGAGACCTACACAAACTGATTAAATTGTGCTTTGAACTCTCCTGCCATTTCTGTCACTGAGCATCTGGTACTTTCTGTGAGTAAAGGCTGTGACTTGTATTGGGTTGTTAGCTGGATTTATGGCCAAAGAAAGAACTTCCTAATTTACTTTCATTTATGGTAAGAGATATTTGGGGACTCACCTTCTGGAAATGAGAGTTTGTCAGATTAGGTTCCACAGATACTGCCTCTTCATAAGCTCTTACTAGACCTCAAAAGTAGAGGATCTGAAGGTACAGGGATGTTATCTACTTCTTTCTCATAGGTGAATACAGAAAGGAATTTTCCCCTTGTATATTCTCCTTGGTTTCTACATGCTTCTGGGATGCTTCCTAGCATGATGAGGGGAACTCTGCTATATGTTGGGAACCAATTAAACAATTGCAGTTTCAGGAGTGTAAGATTGTCCTGACAACTGTAAAACACTTACTTATTTCTCCTGTTTTATGAGTATTGCTCGTCAGGTATATCTGGCTCTGTGGGCCTATGGAATTAGGGGGCTTCAGGAGCACACTTGGTTGGGTTTTTTAAAAATATAAGTTAAAAAATAAACTTGGTTTGGTGGATTTCTTCAGGTCTTTTTGTTTTGCTTTTCAACCCAGAAATAAAGAAGGTCTCTAGAAACAGTTCCCCCAGCTCAAATGTGGTGTTTTGCAGCCATGTGCTCTATGCAGCTGCAGCTGACTCAGGTGTGGCAGCGACCAGCCAGGCCAGGAGAGTGTAAAACTAACGTGAGTGAGCCAAACCCTGCATGCACACAGGCATTCCCACCTCGGGGAATCCAGGCATGGCTGACTCCTAGAGGAACTGAAATACTGTGTGACTAGCACAGAGTTCACACTTTTTATTTTTCTCCTGAAAGTGATATTTCATGAGACAAGCAGTTGCAGTTCTGAAATGAGGAGAGAGCTGACATACATTTAACCAAATGGTATCCGGCACCCATACAAGAGAGTCAGAAAACACAGATAATATCTCACTTAACAAGCAGTATTTTTCCTGCCTTTTTTTCTTTTTTTTTTTCTCTTTTTTTTTTCAGTTTTAGGGTCTAACAGTTAAGGAAGGTGAAAAAACGGTACAAATGTTTCCACATCTAACATTAAGAGATCTCCTAGAACAAATCAGGCTGTGCTGCACTCTGCAAAAGCAGGAAGAAGAAACCCTCAATATTAAATACACACACACACACAACATTAGTTTTTCAAAGGAGAGGGAATGAGATTTCTATAATACATCCTGCCCTGGCTTTCTTTTCAACAATCTTAGCACCAGCAGCACCATTCTGGCATGAACTGAATCACTCTCAGATCTGGATGCACATGCTAAAGGAACATGTAAAGGCTAAGGACTTTGACAGAAATAAAAGATACTAAAACCTTATTGAACTTTATTGCAGTTTTTTCCCCTCCCTCTCTTTCCTTATGGCTTCAGGTATATTTTTAGGGCAGAGATGAGGAAACTCAAATAGAGAGAAGTTGACGGTTTAGCCAAGCATCACTGATAGGTTAGGCTCTTTGACTATTTTTATACAGAAATGGCAGTGTAGAAAATCTAAGACCATCTTACAGAGATGCAGATTGGTATAAAGGAATATTTGATACAGTGGTGCAGTGGTAATTCTTTCATTTGATACAGCCTGAAGTGGTAATTCTTTCTATTTTTGAGTTAACCAAGAGCAACGCAAATCAGTGGCAGTACCAGAAACAGAACTTCAATTCCACAGCTAAGGTGGCTTTTTATAATAATTAATTTAGAAACCCAAAACTCACCCCCTAGACCCCAAGATTAGATTATTTTTTTTATACTTTACTGCTTAAGATACTTTGCTCTGTTATGTGACTTTTGAATAATTTTCCCCAGTACTGGCCACTAGGTATTGGGGTGGGGTTTAGCTCCTTTTTCTTTGACCAGTTGTTGTTCTGGGCACGTCTGTTTGAAATTAAAATGGAAAGCATTCCCACCTTCCCCCACTACCCTTCCATTTCTAAATTCAGTGGAAAAAGAATGTTGTTGAGATCGTGTATGTGTAAGATTGCCATGCAGTAATGAGCTTTCCATGGTGTAATGATTCAGATGTAGTTAAGGCATGAAATACAAATACGATGCTCTAGAATCCAAGAGACAGAGCTCAATAAATGGATCTATTTAAAATCCACTATTTTTGTCCTGTCTTTTTGCATGTAGGGATTTCTCAATCATGAGTAACAAGAAGAAATCAAATTATATTAAATGGGTCATTAAAGACAAGTTTATAAGTTTTCTTAACTGCAGTCTTCTGCAAAGAGGGAAACAGACCTGATCTCCAGCTTCTACCCCACCAAGTCCAAGAGGCGAGCCTGATTCATACCACCTGGGCAAACTGCTATTAATTTAACAAGTAGAAGACTGATACCCATTTAGTGAACCAAAGAGCTCCCCACTGCAAATGTATTCTTCTGCTAACAGGTTTCCATTCCAAAAGGACTGCTCTGACTTCAAATCCTGCCCAGACTACATTGTAGGATGCCTAATAACATGCTTATAAAGATATTATTTTGTTATCTGTTTTCCCATAGTTTTGGTATTATGAGTTTATATTGGTTTGTAATCATACATAGTTTTCAGCTTTTTAGGATAATTGTTCTTCTCAGTCTAGACTCAGTCAAAGCATCAACATCCATTGTTGTAACTGGGAGTGCTGTTTCATCCTTGGAAGATGCAGGTAGCTTTGGATTACTGTTACTTTTTAACAAATTTTGTTAACTTATGTGTAATGTAAAGAAAGCTGCCAGGCTGTTGCTTGCCCTCTTATTAAACCTCTGGGTTTTTTTGGTTTTCATTTTGTGTGGGGCAAAATATGTTGAACAAACTGAAATATTTCAGCTGTCTCTCCTCACTTATGCATTTTATCTGTAAGAGATGCCTCAACTTGGCAGGTTAGGACTTGCAATGGAAAGTTGCTGTCAGTTCTGTAAGTTCCCTACATCCCAGGAATCTGAAGAAATAATTTAATAAGGAGTTAAATTGTTAATGGTAAAAAAAATTAATTCACTTACTTCCTGCTTTTATTTTTCTTTGCTTTAAAATTCATGCTCCCTCTTCTCCATTTATGCAATCTGCCTTTGCTCTTTCACTGATATCCAGTGGGTGTGATTTTGCCCATTTAAGAATATGCCACAGAAGCTGGGTATGAGAGGGACCTTATTAAATCATCTAGTTAATCCTCTTGCCAGTGCAGAACTGTTTCTTCAACACCCTGGAGTCCTCTGGCTGCAGTTTGGGATAGTTCACCTGATGAAGCTCTCAAAACTCCTGCTCAGCAATTATTCCGCAGTTTCATAGGTGTGTCATTAAGAAATGCAGTCACATACTCATTTAATTCATTTAAACAAGTCTGTGCCAACAACTCAAAACAGCTCTTTTGGAAGATGATTTAAAACTACCTATCATTTCTCCCCATCATGATCAATATAGATGGGAAAACACAATGCTTTGATCCATCCAGGAGGCAGGGAGGAAACCAATCACTTCATTCAGATCAAGTCCGTAACTGGCACCACTAAGCTGCTGTCACTAAAGTAAGGTATATTTGGTTTAGTTTTTCCATTTCTGGTAAGTGTTTAAGGTTTAATTGATGTTTGTGTTTTAATGAGGGAATCCTCGTTAGGAAAAAACCCACAAATTTGTTAAGGCTGTGTGCCATAAAATTACTGCCCTTACTGGTGTGCCAATTGCCACAGGATGTCAAACAGATTTCATCAATGTAATTTGGTAACATCTCCATTTTCGAGACAAGGGTCTTATGTGAACATTACTGCATTTGAATTCTGCTCTGGGCCTGTTTTGTTCCTTGCTATTAATGCAAAGGCCAGTATTTTAGTAATAGTCAATGAAATTAATCACTTAGATAATTCCTTCAGTAGATGTTTCCAAGCATGCTTTTGTTAGGGATATATGCAGTCATTTTGAAAGTTCTGCAAGACAGTGATAGTACTATGGGCAGGAGATGTATGCTGTTACTGAGGGGTGAATCAAGAAACCTCACAATTTCTGGAAGCACAATACTTAGCAAGAGAGTTCTTTTTTCTTACTGTATTGTGTTTGGCACTAAAACAGTTCCACAATATCTACAGTGTTTTAAAGCACCAACCTGTTTGCCTCTGCAAAGCCTTGTGTACTCAAGATGTTCAGGTTTGTTTACTATTTGCAAATAGAAGACAATAAAATCCTTGAAGTCTGCTAATTGTACATGTTTAAGAAGTCCTGATAGTTACAGGCATTTCACTACTTCTACAGTGACCAGCCAGAACTTGATCTAGGGGCATTAGTGAAGCTTGCTGGCATTGTAGCTGAGTTTTCAGTTGAAGATAAAACTTTATTTGAGGTAGTTCATTTGGAGCCCCAGAATACCTGTGGGTTAGAATTCCCTATGTCTTTGAAGCAAATCCAGATGTGTTCTCAAGAAGTTGTGGAAGAAAGAAGATTTTTTTACCAAGGATGTCCATTTGATAACCTTTATAATCTGTCAGTCTGTGTTGGCTAAATTGGACCTTCTGAGCATAGCAGCTGGAAAACATACATATCTCACAAATATCCAGAATGGTAAGACTAATAACTGTGCATCCATACTCAGTAAATTTTTCACAGACATTGATATGCATTCTTTTAAAAAATATTATTCCCCTGTATTCCTAAGACGTTTTCTTTGCGGGAGTGGGGTTGGGTCCTAAGAATACCATGTTTTAGTAGTGTTTAGGGGTTTTGTAAGTTTTTTTTGGTTTGTGGTTCCTCTTATGGTATTATTTGAAAATGAGGCTACTCCAACAATGACAATCTAACTGATGCTTTCCTCACTATTAGGAAAGGAAAGTCCTCCAACTAGTGATGTCCCTGATGATCCAGATGAACCTATGCCTATACCAGAGGACCTTTCAACTAGTACTGGAGGTCAGCAGAGTTCTAAGAATGACAGAATCTTGGGTAAGATAACAAATACAATCTAATAAGAAATACTAGTAGATGATATAACAAAAATGTTAAATTACTTTTTCACATACTGGTAAACAAGCAGGTCCTGTGCCTTTCCATCTTCTTCGAGTGCATAGTGTTTTTTATGCAACCTTTTTTTTGGGAAAGGCATCTTCATCTGCAGAGAACTTATAAAGATCCTACTTTTTATCTTCTTACCATGACTTTTGCTTGATATTCTCCTCAGGAAAGAGAGTTTTCATTCTGTGTAGGAAATGGAATGAAATATGTGGGTCCAGGTCAAAATTATATGAAGTCAGATTTCATAAAAATTCAATAAATGCTCAAGTATTTTTATTATTATTTTGTTTTTAATTTGAATGCTATCTTGAATGTTACTGTGTTATCTCCTATTCAGATTTCTTCAGAAATACATATTAGAACACACATAGTATTTATATATTTGAGATTCCAATATTTGATCTTCATTTATCTCTGATTTTGGGAACTTTGGGAAACACTTATCTTTTAGATAAAAATCCACAATTGATGAAGTCTGTTGGGTTGGAATTTTTGTCCAGAGATGATTGTGCAAAATGCTGATTATTCTTAGGGATCCCAGACTCACACCAAGGACTAGCAATGCTGATGACTACTGTATGCACCAGCTCCCACGTGGTGCACTAAAAAGACTAAATATTACTTGAGCATCATGCCTGTTAACTAATAGGGAAAAAAAAGGAAAAGAGGGAAAAAAAGCACAGTGACTCCCAGAATGCTGTGAAAAATGTCCTATGTGATAAAAATAGCTCTGTAAAGGGATGACTATCAAAGTACAAGTGTTTACCCACGAATAAAAGTATTGTTCATTATTCTTACATTCTAACATTATTGTAAGAGTAAGGGTCAGGGTGGACGATTTACAGAAAGATTGCAAGTGCCTTTAAATATTAATTGTCTAGGGAAATCCAGTAAAGGATACTAGGTGGAAAGGGAGGCACAGAGGGCAAAATAATTAATTCAGCATAATGCACAAGGATGGTGTCAGCATTAGGAATAGAACCTACTCCCAAACTCCAGCACAAGCTACTAGTGAGTGCATCATCTCATGCATCTTCATTCTATTTATCATTTGATCCCCTCTTATCAAAAATGTGAGCAAAAATTTCAGCTCCTAGATACATATTGACATACTTTATGAAAAAAATAATATTTAAAAATGCTTTTTAACAATCGAATCACTTATTAAATGATTTATTTTTCAGTCCAAAGATCTTTGGACAAAATCTTTCATTAACTGCTTGTCTATCGACTCAGCAAAACGAGTTGTGTCATCTTTCTACCACAGTAACTAAGCCTACTAAATATTTAAGCCCTGAGTCAAAAATTAAAGTTTTAAATTCTTTGTTCAAACCCAAACACGATTTTTCATTATGTTGAATTTTCTTTGATGTACATACAAATATCATGAAGATGCAGCAAAGTTGAACTTCATATTTGCTGACGATGTAGTGATTCTGTCAACAGTTCAGTCATATATCAACACGTACACATATTCTAAATAAGTTCCATCTGTTATTCTCATTACTCAGCAATAAATAAGATTTACCATGCTCTGACATTAACACTTTTTCTCCAGCCACTTTACCCATAGGTCTTTTGTTTATAAGGGCCATACCTTGTAGTGAGACATTTACCATAGCCAACAGAAACAAAGACAATTCACAATACTCTGCCTTATGGATGATCTGTAGGTATCAATTCCAATGCTTGCAATATTTGTTTTTTCTTTAAAGCTGCATGCACTTTTACCTCTTCTATTGCTCCTTTTTACTAACTTTAAGCTAGCTCTCTGAAAACAGTATACTAAAAAATTAATTCTTTCTTTTTACAAAGAGGATCTGAATATATGCCCCAGGCATATCAGGAGCCATATGATTACTGTTCACATTCTGGATCTTCAATTTAGGAATAAAATAATACCTTAGGAGTGGTGTTTGGCCTACATGATCCTATAGGTGTATTAGGGGTGAAGAGGGCTATCTTCCTATGTAGGTAGTGGCCTGGAAGCGTAGACAGGCTTCGTGTTTAGTACAACACTGTCATTGCCATGTCCCTAGATCTGTTCTTCACTGTTAGTCATCACCAAACTTAGGTAGACAAGAATGATCTGAAAAATTAGTTTGAAGATTGACAGATAGACAGGAGAGCATTGTAAAGACCCAGATGTTATCTGTGTGTATTTGGCAGGTGGGAGCTAGACTGTGGCCTGTGGTAACCAACAGGCCCTGCATGAACAGATATGGCCAGCCAAGAATTTCTCCCTGTATGACTTTCCTAATGTCCCATCTGTTTCTTTCATCAAAAGGGAATCCCCTAGCATTTGGATTTATTTCAACATAGGGTTTACAATGCATTCCACTTAACCTGTAACACCCTGAGAGATCAGCTGTCCATGCAGCATACATCAAGGAATTTGAGTCAGACATTTAATGAAGTCTCTACATTCTGGAGGATATTTTTGTATATGTAGGGCTATAGAGGTAGCAATGGGAATTGCAAGTTTTTTAAATGAAAAGAATAAATATTTACCTCATCCTACTGAAATTAGGTGAGAAGTCTTTTTTTAGCTTTAATCAGTCTGTGAGATAGAAATGTTGAATTGACAACTCGCATACTCAGATTTGTAGTAACATTTAATGAAAAAATGTTTTATTATTTGACTCCTGGAGTCAAAAGTTTAATTACCTTTTTTATCAATTTAGCATTTCAAAGGTCAAAGATTACAGGAAATAAGCTATTTTTAGAAAAAAAAAGATAGGCTCTACTCTTCCATGTGTTTTTAAAAATCTCTTTTTGTGCTTCTTCCAAACATGTACTGAGACTTTAATGTGGTGCTACAGAGCTGATAGAAACATTGGAGATATTTCTTCTGCTCTGAGAAGGAAGGTGTTGAAGGCCTCTACTTGCCAGATTTTATTGGTTGCCTTTAGTTTTTGAATTATCATTTAAAATTACTATAGAGGGTGCAAATTTCATAAAGGAGGTACCAGGGGATCATGAAATGTATGTTTTGATTTGTGTCCCCAGGCAGGGGCGATGCCCAAAACATGGGTTTCTTCTGACCAATGATCAACAGGTCTGAAAGGATAATTTATGGAAGTAAAGTCATCAACAGTTTCTAGTAATAACCCCAAGTAGCACAGCAAAGCAGAAACATATTGGAAGAGATGTTCTGGTCATCATCAAGACTCTTCATTTCCTTGATGAGCTTACTATAATTTTAATGTTGCAACCCCCAGAAAGCCACTATGTGTTGAGCAGCTTCCTTCTACATGCTTAATTTCTGCTGCTCTCTCCACTAGATCTTCTTCCTTCCTTGTCCTGTTCTCCACCCCAAATTTACTTCTCAGGCTGATCTGACACCTATAACATTTTATTATTTTAATCTTGTTCTTTTCACCCATGTGCTCTACAGATAGTTTCTCTAGAAGACACAGTGAACATTTTCAGCAAAGTGTGAGATTTTCACAGCTCTTTAGGGCTCTGGAGACTCTCTTTTATCATCTCTCCTAAATATACTTTTGAAATCTTGGTCTGAGTTATTTAGAAATCCACTGGAAGTCCATTCCATTAAGAATTAGTGGCTTTGCAGCCTATTTTGAACAGCCCTATTTTTCATGGTACCCTATTGGAAATATCATTTGATAATTCTCAGTCTCTGCAAGGTTCAGGTTAAACGTTGTATGCACCTTTTGTGGATGATCAGTACTGAACATCCTGTGTGTGGTAAACAGTTGCAATTTAGGGCTGTTTGTGCTCTGAGACTGTATCCTTATACATGTGTGGGAAGTTAATGACTCAGTGATCTGTAGATCAAATCCTACTTCATGGAGAAAGAGCCCTTTGCTGCAGTGGTGGCATTTGTCTGGAAAGGTAGGCCGGGCCTTCTTTATCCATAACTGCTAATTCCATAGGTGGCCATCAATGGATAAAAAAAAAACCTCTTCTAACTTCTCACAGTGTTAGTGGCTTCAGAAGGAGGCTGTGGGCTCACCATTTCTGCACAGATAGCTGTCTGGTGCTGCAGATGACCATAGGCTTCTAAGACAGAAGTGAAATGTTTCCACTGCAGTCACAGATTACAGTCTGGGCTTGGAACAAATAATGTATAGAGATCTTCTTTTTCAGAGGTGGGGAGAATTCATCTCACAAAATTGGGTTGAAACTGTCAAACAATTGACAGAGTATACCCAAAGTAACCAGTCAGGGTGATCATAGACATCAGTAGAAAACAGACAAGATTCATATGAAATTATAAAGTCTATTTGTTTAAAATAAATAGGTATGAGAAGCAACATTAAAAGGAAGATTTTTTTTTGGACATTTTTCTCTCCCAGTGGGTAATACCAAATGATGATGTTCTGTCCCTCTCACAACTCAGTTATTGAAGCAGAAGCCTGTGTACCTGCAGGCTTTGGTGTCTGGCATCACTGGGACCCTGGCATTGCCTTCACACCCTGGGGTCCTCCCTCTCAGCCATGGGCATTCAGAGGTTGTAACCTGCATGAGGAGGTACTTACTGATGCAGGCTAGTGTCCCCTCTCTGAGAAGCTTTGCTACTTTATTTCCTTAAAAGGAGCTCCACCATTTGAGATCACGGGCACAAGAATTGCTGAGGGGCCACCACAGGCAACCACAACCATTGCTATTACATAAATCTACTGCAACTCACACACAGCTGGGTGGAGACAGAGTAGAAGTGTGGAAAGGCAGCAGACGGAGGGGAAAAGCGAGGAAAGACAAAAGGGGAAGTGCCCCACCCCAGCTTGCAAAATCGGCCCTGTGGTTCAGACAGGTCCAGTGCACTGGTGCCCTGGTAATTCTGCTGGGCAGGAAAAGGAGCTGAAGAAAAAGGCTGCTGGAGCTATTTGCACACTCCTCCTTGTGGGTGTTCAGTGGCTATGAAGGCAGTGTCTTGTGTATGAGTAATAAAGTGTGGCATGTGTATGCCTGGACATTCAGGGAACCAAATTCCAAGAGCTGAAATAACCTGGAGGACTGTGTAATACGTTTTATTTGCTCAGGTTTCAGATGGACATCTCTACTACTCAAAGGTCTGGAAGTGTGTAGAAACTGACAAGCCTTTGTAAATAATCAGTGATAATTGTTGTCTCACCTGATGTAGCCCCCATGAGAGCAGAGAGAAAATTTGTTTTGAGATGGTTTGGGGAGCTTTGAAAATTATCTTTAACCCTCCACAATGAGACAAGGCTTCAAAGTCCAACTGAGGAGGCTTCTGAAGGAGTTGAAAAACTTGAAGCTGAAATATTTTAGGAACTTTTAAAAATAAGGAAGTCAGGAATCTCCCCTCTTGTTTGGTCTGAAGCCCCTATTTCTAACCCCAAAGTAACAGTCCCCAGTATCGACTGGTATTGTATGTTCTGAGAGCCTGCCAGTATGATGTATATTTTTTTAAGAAGAATGCAGGAGATATTTTTGTCGGGATTATTTTAGCTTTGCCTGCAAAACTCTTATAAGGATTTGTATAGAAGAGGATGGGGATGGTTTAGTTGGAGAAGTCATGTGACAAATTTCATGAATGCCCTTAAATGTGCTATACAGGATATAAGTTATATTCCAGCCTTCAAAGGAATATTTTGCATGAGCATAGTGTGAAACAGAAGGTGCAGAAGAGCCTGGTATATGGGGCCATTGGGAATTTCCTGTTGTGCCAAGAGACAACCTCTGATCTATGTAATGACTTGGAAAAATGTGCACAAAGGCAAATGGAAAAATGTCCTATTACTAAAGGTGAATTCCTCTATCAAATTTAAAAATGCTTGCTGCAAGTAATGGAGGGTGAACATTTTCAGAATAAACTTGCAAGAAATTTGTGGAAGTAAGGGTGACCCAGCCTGGAAAACAGAGCTGCTGTAGCCCCAGTGTAGGCTGTGCTGCATTATCAGCTCAGTTCTCTCAACCTGTCCATGCAAAGCCAGATCAGGCATGTAAAAATCTGCCCTCTTGATGAAACTATAGCACATGACAAAATCAAAGCCTTGAGAACAGAACTGATCCTAAAAAGAGTTGTATTTTTACAATGATTTTTATTTCGTTTTGTGAGGATTTCTTTTACTCAGAAACATGACAGCAGCATGATTTGTGTTGCCACTGTGTGGCAACATGATATTGCAGGAGGTCCTGAAGTTATGTTTTTTTTCTCCTATTTCTCCAGAGCTGTGTAGCTTGTGGAGCTGCAGCCTGTTTCATGAGCACCTGCTGGGTAAAGCTGTGTTTTCAGAAGATAACATCAGCACAAAAGTCAGGAAAAACCTGGGAGCTGTGCAAGTTTTTGTTTGTTCAGCGTTGGAGAGTGGCACACATTGCTTGAATAGGAGAGATGCAGTGTGTTTAGCTGTGTGGCTTTAGGTACAGAGATTGAGTCTGCTGATCTAAACTGCAGTGAGAGGAAGTTCTCTTTATCTGAGCAGAAGAGATGTGCCTCAGAGATAAGACCCCTTCTAGCTCAGGAGTTAAATTTATCTAGCAGGATCTCAGCAGTGGCTGCAGCTCAACTCAGAAACACCATGCTCTGGCTGGAAGGTGGGCATATTTTAAGCTGGGGAGGACATCTGTAACTGCAGTTTTCAAAAATTCAGGTGATTTTTAAGGGAATAATTCTTCATCAAAAGGTTGGATTCATCTCCTGACACAAGCCACCCCTCTGTTCTGTGTTAATTCTTGCTTAGTCTTTGTTGTAGGCTTGCTTTTTACCTTGAGCAAGTTTTCTCTCACCCTGAGTGCTCTTGACTGTAGCCTTACCAAAAACTTAACTGCTGTAATGAGGCACAGTGCAGGAACTACTTGCCCCTACAGAGGTGATGTTTCAGAACCAGCTGATCTTTTGGTCTTGTTCAGCCACTCCTCACATTTCTGTAATTTCAGCTTCTGCTCTGGTGGCTCCCTGGGAAGAGATGGTTTCTGGCTGCAGAGGACTTGCAGCTATGCTTTCCCCTCAGATGAACTTCTTGGGCTCTGTCCCATAGTAAAATGTGCAAACACAGTGTCACTCTGGCTTGATCCACCACATCTGAGATTTGCAAGGAAGAGTGTGCAGTGCAGCCATGCCTCCACAGTTTTCTTCAATGTAGAAAAAGCCCTTTATGATAAAGAGAGGGGATGGAAGAGCTCCTTTTTGGAGCTATAGTCCTAAAGCCAGGAGTGAACACCAATCATTGCAGCAGGGCAGAGGTTTGTTCCCAAACCTTTTCCTTTGAGTTCACTATGTGAGGTTTCTTGAAGCCTCAGACAGCCTCTCAGGAAAAAGCTTTGCCTGGCAGGCAGTAGAGAGGTGTGACATAGGCACCAGTGCAGGCTTACCCTTAGCATGTCATTTATGGTGGTGATGTGGGACCACAGGAAGCTGTTAACTTGTGAAGGTGGATCCGCTAGTGTCCCGGGATTTTGGCTTCCAGACACAGCTTATTGGAAACTGTCATGCCTCATCCAGCTCACTCCCTGAACAAGTGAGCAGAACAGCAGCCCAAAAGCAGGCTAGACCTCAGCCTGCAATGCAAGACATCCTGCTGCTCCCTCCCTCTCGTCTCCTTCTTCAACCATAGATTCTGTGTGGATTCTGTGTTAAAAAGGTGCACATGCAGGAACACAATTCCTACTAAAGTAACCCTGGTGTGTGCTTATTTATTTTTTTTACACATCTTGAAGTTAGGAATAATGCCCAGTTCTTGTATTGCAGTTTAGGGTCATGTTTCTCAGAAGCATTTAGGTGTCTAAGTTGCCTGCATAAAAAGAGATCCCAAGAAGGTATCTAATCTATCGTTTCACCATTAGCCATAGTGACATCACAGGCACTGAATAGGATTTTTGGGAGTAAGTAACTCATACTCCATTGATGAAAATGTGATTACAATCCTAACATGGCAAAATCCATACCTAAAAACTGAATTAAGAACCTGATTGAAGGATTGGAGAAAAAAAAAATGGCAGAGCAAGCACAGAATTATTCTCGAATTCCAGCCAAAACAAGCCTGATCTAAAAAGAAAAGTTTAGGCACATATTTTCCTCTTTATTTTTCACATTCCATTTTTCTTGTTTCTCTTCCCTCAAAGATAGTCCAAAATTATCTAGCTTGAGAAGTGCAATAAATGTAGCAGAAATGGAGAAATATGACAGCATGAATTAACTTCCACTCTTCCCAGCCACATATCAGAGTTTAAAGACAAAAAAAAAAAAAGGAGGGAAAAAAAAAGGAGAAGAAACTGAAGGGTAAGGAGAACTTTCACATGAACTTTTTTTTTACCCTGGAAATGTTACTTCTGAGGAAGTGGCTCTTACCAGAGTTTTCAGTAACGTCTAGATTATTTCATGGAATGATATGAGAAACTCACTTGTTCCCTGACACATCCTTAAAAAAAAATAATAACTGAGATCTTTAGAATAAATTGCTAATTCCTTCATATAACAGAGTATCTGCACATGATTTTGCCCTCCCTGCTGATTAAGTAACAACATAAATGTTTAATGCAATGAAAAGGTGGGTTTGAACTAAAGTTGGCGCAGTTGGTGACACTTTCAGCTTGTGTTGCAATTAATAGAAGAGGAAATATTCATTCTCTATATTTCATCATTTAGAAGCATCCTGTGTTTGTAAGAAGCTGTGATCAGCCAACATCCCTGTTATGGATTTGAACTTCCCAAATCTTTGGTGGTTTTTGAGTTTTGGGGGTTTTTGTCTAAGCTAAGAGTTTTGTGTTCTGATTTTTCATAGTGGCTTAGGGGTTTTTTGGAGGGAGATCTGTCCCTTCTCATTCACAGTAGTGTGCACCTCAGCATTATATGGGCCAAGTTATGGAACCTGTTTTTTCCTGCTGGTAATATGTGTTGCAATGCTCGGAAGTGGTGGTAGTGGTTGGCGTTGAAGCAGGATGGTTTCATTAGCACCAAAATGGGGACTGTGAACTGAGGAACACTGTTTCTGCACCCCTCATGCTGCATCTGCATTTCAGATACATCTTCCAGTTCTTTCCATAAGAAAATTTATTTTCAGGGGAAAACAACACATGCACCCGTAGAATTTGCTATGACAAGTATGTTTGCCTTGTTATGGGTGCTTGGGTTTTGTGTCCAGGTTTGCAAAGAAAAAACATCAATGAGACTGAGGGAAGTGTCAAATTGTGCATGATCCATCTATACTCTGACCTCTAGCTGGCTGTTATTCACAATTCAGGCTGTAAATGTCTCTGTCTTTCCAAAGCAAAGCACCCCTCCCAGTTTTCTCAGATTGCAGCCATGAGCAAAGAAGTGAGAACATCCCTTCCCCATTCATATGGCCCTTCCTTTCTGAGTCAGGGTTTGTTCTTTTTTGTTCCATTTGTAACTGGCACCTCCTGTGGCTGGATGGTGGAAAGGAGGTGGGGAAGCCTTAATGGCCAGCATGGTCACTGGAGCTTTGTCTGCTGCAGGTGTGGATCTACAACAATTTATCTAGAAGTCAAATGGGAACTAGGCTTTTCTGGGAAGGGATTGAGTTTCCTGCCCATTTGTCCACATAATGGCAAGTAGAAGTAAAAATGAGAAATGATAATTGTGCTAGCAAAAGGCTTCAGTGGCTTTGGAGCCCAACACATGAAATATATGAGGGTGGAATAATGGTAATGAGGCATTACCTTTGTTGTAGTATCACATTTGTTTAATCTTGCCACTACATTGCTAGTAGATCCTAGTAAAATTGGTATCCTGTAATGGGCTTATTGTGGTGTTAAGTGGAATTCTTTTTTTCCTTGCAAAACAGACTAGAGAAGTCTGATATTGTTTATTCTGTAATCACACATTAATGAGTCTGTACATTTGCTGTACAGTATAAGCATTAATAATAAGCTCTTTCCTCTGTTCAAAGAAAGAGACTGTTTTATACCATACATGATACAGGCCTTGGTGTTTAGAAGATAATGCAAATATGTTTTTCATTTCTAAAGCTTTTTATAATTCATTTGTTCTCTTTAATACTCCCTTTGAAATTTGAAATGACCATGTATTTTCCAGCCATCAGGACGCATTTATTCTGTATTTTCCCCTTTGCATGTTTACATGTACACACATACACATATGTACATACAAATACGTGTCTGTCAGCACACAAAATTATGTGCCTGCAAAACCAAGTTCCTCTGTGTTTATGTCTCTGTAAAAACAGTACACATATGCAAAAGAACATTTATCTTGAAAGTTGAGCTTTTCCTTCTTCTCTAGACCAAGCAAACATATACTCTGCAACATAAACACATGCCATAAAAATATTTTTTTCAAACCTAAAAGAGGAAAAGGTTAGTTCCTGCTAGCTTGTCTGTATCCCTATAAGAAACCTAACTGTAAATTCCATTTGGGAAGTGGGTAACAGCTGAGGAAGATCCGCTTGTACCCACTGTGGCTTTTGTAGTCTGTGTAAAGTGGCTGGGCCAAGGCAGCTGTGAAGGTCATAGAACAAGAAGGACCACCAAGGAGTTCATGAAGATAGAGGGAGATGGAGAAATGAGGGGGGGAAACACCCATGCTCCCAAGTCTTCTTGTCAGCATTCTTTGCCTGAAAAGGCTCTCCTGCCTGCCCCTACTGGTTTAGCAGTCAGGGGTACATGAGTCCTGAGGATTCTTCCCTGCAGCTCATAAGTGCTATTCCTCCTTGCATTCAGGTGCTCTATTTACTTAATTCCTTGCAGTATTATAGAAGTAAGGTCTGTAATGAAGAGACAGGGAAACATTCATGAAATGTTTTTCTCCAGAAGATTCTTTTGCAGTCATATACCAAATTGATGACTGCATAGTGAAGCTTTGGGGGGCATATAATAGCCACAGCAGAGGGAGAGATGGATGACATATTGACATAATCTAATGGAAAATGCAGATGTAATATCTTGTATCTCTCATTTGAGATACAGTTTTCTACTGAAAGCCTATGCATGCCTAACTTGATAACTTTCTTTGAGATGTTTGAGCTGACAAATACAAAAGCACAGTCAAAAGTACCAGTGTAATAAAGGTAGTGATGGACCGCTCTGCTCTTCTGTCCCAGAAAGCAATTTGTATTCAGGGAATCTCCTTATGCACATCTTGGGGAGCTTCAGGTAAGTTCGAGATATAACTCCTCACAAACACCAGGCTAGTTGAGCACAATGCAGTCCCCTGCCTTCCTGTGTGAGAACTCATGTTTTCTCTGCAATGGTGGTTTTTTCACTCCTCTTTTTTGCCCTCAGTGAGACAGAGCACAAATAGTTGCCTACTTCCTGAGAACACAGTGATCCTCACATTTTGGGCTGCGGGTTGTGTTTTTCACGCTCAGGCATAGGATGGGAGTTAATCAGATAGCCATGGGCAGCTCTAGCAAATAGCACATTTGCATCAGCAGAAGCTAGTTTCAGCAGACTTGCCGGGAAGGTTTCTGCAGCATGCCACCATCCTGCCCTACTGACAGGCACTGTACATTCATTTAACAAAACAGATGACAGTAGAAAATGAAACTTTTAACGTTCTCTTCTTAAAACACTTGAGAAGCACCTTACCCTGAAGGTGTAAGCCTGTGATTCACACCAGCTTTCCTGGGACTCCATGATGAATTTGAGGTAAAGAAATTTGAAGCTGTGGATGAGCCATACTTCATTTATTCAGGTGGCAAGGAAATTTCTTAGAACCACTCTAATGCAAGTGACAATCCTGATGACTAACAGTTTGCAAGAGTCCAAAGGCCTTCAAGTAGAATATTTGGATTACTGAGATTTGAGTGTTTTATGTGCTCAGAAATAATCAGCCATTAAAATTTTATATTTTTGTGTTGGACAAGTAACTTCAGATTCAAAGTTGACTTTTTCTCTCTTCTAAATGAACAAAGCATCATTCACCAGTCACAGATTTTTTTCATTTTTCCATTTGCCTCCCACTTAGTCCTACCATACTGTCTGGGTGTTAGTATAAAATTTAGGTGCTTTATGAACCCTGGGTTGGGCACTGCTGATGTACTCTCTCTGCCTTGGTATCAGCAAGGAGCTGCAACTTGGTAGTTCATGGGAAAGAAGGTTTCCTGATATGTTACGGCACATTAGGACACACATTTGTTTGTTTCTACCCTGAGAATCCATCATATTTGGTGAAAACACAATGCAATGTCTTATCCTTTGGAATATTTGAAGAGCACTTTAAACATAAACTGGGCAGATGCTTTTAAAAAGATTCTTCCAAGTAAAAGGCACTTATACTGGCTAGGGCACGCGACTAGGAGCAGAGAGGAAGTTTGACAGAAACTTTGCATGCTAGACATTTTCAAATATTCCATAAATGCTGAGATGGCAGGAAATGCCCACAATGATAGTCTGAATAGATCATTAACCCTTACAGGAGACCAAGTTTTGATCGCCCTCTGAATGCCTGGCACCAGTTTTCACAGCACAGATCTTGTTCTGGTTGAATATAATTGTGTGTCCTTTGTCAATTTTAGCTCTTGCTGTTGGTATCAGACTGGCAAAGGGAGTGAATTAAGCTTAGGTTTTTTCTACTGCCATTTTTTTCCAGTTGTTTTGTTGGGACTTTTTTTTTGATTCTCATTTTACTTTGTGGCACAGGGCTACTGGAAAAGAACCTCTGTTACTCTAAACACTGCACAAACATCAACAGAATACCCCAAAGAATTTACAGTCTAATTAAGGCTATATATATATATATACACATAATTGATTAATTAAGCTTTACAAGTTCTAGCCAAGGTAAGTGTAAGGTAGGGCAGAATGAAATGTAATCAATTCTGCTGTGCAATCTAAACCATATACAATATTCTGGAGACCCGAGAGCAAATTTGTTTTTCTAACAGATGAAGCAAAACAGTCTTGTGTGTTCTTCTCCAGGGTGCAGTGGGATTGGTGTGGTTCAAAGTACTCAACTTTGTTTTAAACCACATCTCTTCAGCTTGAAAAATAAGATTGAAAAATATAAGGCAGGTAAAAGTAAATAAATTAATGATTTGGTGATTGTACATGAGGGAATAAAATAAATATTGTCAATGAATTATTAGATCACTTGGAGAATCAGGAAATAATTAGTTTCCTGACTTCTAATTAGTCCAGATCTTAGTACAGAGTTGCAATCTACTGTATCACTTGTACTTCTGGAAAAAGAGGAGGGCTGATTCCAAGCTCTGTGCCTGATTTGGAACAGCAGAAATCCTGGGTTGTACCAGTGCAGTGAGTGAAATTTCAGCCTGGTGCTGATGTGACAGAAGTGAGTGAGGCTGATCTTGGGAGGCTGGGCAGGTGAAGATAAAGTAGGGACAGAAGCCCAAATTTCAGGATATCAAATCCATACTCTGGTCCAGACTTTTCTTTATGCTGAGATGCTTCTGAAGATCTTTTACATTTGAGAAAAAATACTCTAATAATGTGGTTGTGGAGTGAGTTTTTGCACCTTATAACTGAACATGTAAGAAGCACTATGCAACTGAACTGGAGATGAGGGTTTTCGGTTTTAGGTCATTTCCCACACCAGAGGTACAGGCTGAGCCCCTCTTTTCTCTCCTTTCTCTGACCACTGATTATTTTGCCATGCTGGCGTCAGTGTGGAGGATAATTAAAAACTGCTTTGAATATTAAACAGCTTATGCTTTTTTCTTTCCTTGAGGTAGTTGTCTTTGAGATTTTTACATCTCTCTTGGAACAGAGTGATAGCATGAGAAAAGATCAGTTGAGGAAAAATAAAATGTCTTTCCTGATTCTGCATCAGTCTGAGGAAGACAAAGTTTACTTATTGATCTTGAACAATCCTGGATAAGGAAGAACTGGCTGAGGGCTCCAAGCATTTGCTATCAAGTATTTTATGGTAGAACCAAGGTTTATTAGACTGGACAGTAATTCTACCTCTGTATAATTCTGTAGGATGCATCACAGACTATGAGTAGCATTTTCACAACTACGTAAATTATATAATTTTTTGGAGCTACAACTTCTGCCTGCTTCATGGTCCCTAATCTTCTGTGGAACACATACCAAGAGGATCACCAGTGCATGACTATATTTCAGCTTTATGAGTTAGGACACTTGAGAGGCATGTACCTGAATAAAGGAATCACTCTAAGCAGCAAAATGGCTTTTGAGTTCCCCGTAAAAAAAAAAAAAAAAAGAAAAAAAAAAGAAAAAAAAGAAAAAAGGCTTATCCCCATTTAAAAAGAATTGAAAACTCTGCAGATAGGGAAGTAAGGGCACATGATGGATTAAATGCCTTTCCCATGGCCACACAGGAAGTCTGTCACTAAGCTAGGAATTAAACCTAGATTTTCTCAGTCTGCATCCAGTGCCTTGCCCCCATTTCAGGCTGTAAAATTTTGTTTGTTATCAAATTCTCTGTAAGCTGAAGCAGCAGGACACTGAGTGTGAGAATGAGAAATATTAGAGAATAAATGCTATTAATAATTGGTGAGAAACTGAGAATAGTTCTGGATCAAGTATTACCCATTTGTATTGCTATTTAATGTTCTCTTTTTCCAAGTTTACATCAGCATAAAAATCCCCTTGTGGTATTGTTCCTTAACCAAACTGCTTGTGCCTTTCCCTATGGCTAGGGTTACAGTGGAGCCCAATGCTTAGCTGTTTCCAACTGTTCTGGTTTAACAGTAAGTAACATTATGACTGGATTGGCAGAAAAGTGATTCTGTGTATGCCTCTTTTGCTTTACATTTCTCATCCAAAATCAAATAGAAAAATTACATCCATTTCCCGTGGAGAACATCCATGTCTATGTTCTCTCTTACTGTGCTCATTTGACATAACAAAACATTCTTTTTCTTGAGCTGCCACACGACTGAATTTTATCCTTGCAAATGCTGAACTACATCAAGAGGGGTTCCATTGAAGTGAAAACCAGACCAGGACAGTAAAGTCAGAAGGCAGGTCATGCCCCTAAAATCTGAAATAAGCAGAAGCCCGTATCTGCAGTAGGCAGGATATGACAAGCTAGGCAAAATCTTCACAATGGTCATAGTTCCTCTCACATAAATTACTGGGTATTTCACACCTTGGTCATTGCCAGCCGTACAAGAACAATGCACTGTGTAAACTCTGCCCTTGTAGACTAGAGGTACTGGTGCTGTACCTGTAGGCAACTGGGAGAGCAGTAACAGCTGCAGGATGGGACTTGCAGTGCAGGTCTCCAACAGTGATTCCATCTCAGGGACTGTTGCCATTCACTGGAGAATAGTGCTAACTCCTTCCTATGCAGGTAGGAAGTCCCACGTATCCCAAATTACATTAACTTTAGCTGAAGAAATAAACACTGCTCAAGTGACCCATAGGATATTTTCTCATTTACAGATAAATGGCAGGAAGAAGAGCTGAACCTGCTGATATTCTCTGTTCAAGAATATTTCAAAGAAAGTGAAACCTTTCTAAAACCTATTTCTTATCACCTCCTGACAGCCTCTTTTGTGGGGAATAGCCCCAAATGGTTTTGACAGTTCTTCTAATAAGGTAGCTTTCATGCAGTGATGAACAAATAAATGTACCACAGTACACCTTTGTGTAACACTCTTGTCTTTATTTACATGCAATATTGGACCAATATCTTCCTGAGAAACTACAAAATTCAGTTAGCCAGCAGATAAGACAAAAACTGGAGCTTGACTCAAAAATTATGCCTAACTGTTGGTGTTGTGATATTCATAGAGGGTCATTTCTCACATTTTTACTTTCTACTTAGCTCTTTATCAGACAAATTCTTGCTGAAAAGTCCCTAAGAAATGGAAGAGTGTACAAAGCTGGTGTTCCCACTCTGTTCTTAAAGAAGTCCATGTTCTGTTTTGTATCTATTTTGCCTGGAAATGAAGAAGAGAAAATCCTTCATGTGAATCTTAAATGCTTTCTTCTCCAGCCAAGTTTCATTCTGAACAAGTGGGACACATGATCTCTGTGGAAGGACTTCCTAGGTTGTCTGCTCCATCCACTGCCAGCCAGGCGGGATTGCCCAGTTAGGCAATCCCTGCTCTGCTTTAGCCAATTTCTTTCTGTACTCTTCCACTCTGTCCCCCATGGCTAGCTTCAGGAAAAAAGGCTATTTTCTAATTTTGCCTTTGATATGAAGGTAAGGAAGGGGCCCCTGGTTAGTTCAGGTTTGGAGGAGTCCAGATGCACACAGAGAATCACAGTTTGGTGCTCTCTCTTTTTCTCTTTTCTCTTTTTTTTTTTCTCTTTTTTTTTTAAGCCCCTAAGTATAATTCCTGGTCTATGCTTCCCTTTATGTCACTTCTCCATAATTCTTAGCATTTCAGTTGGGCTGCTATCTCTTGGCTGCTTCCTCTTTTCCTGCTTTCCTATATTTCATTATTTGCCCTTCTTCCTCTTCGAGTACTTTTATAACAGAGTGAGGAGGATGTGGAAACTGCAGTGTCACAACTGCAGCTCTTTTGTTTCACCTCCAGGAATGCAAAGAAGCAGATCAGAATGGAGAGGCAGGAGTGGGTAGGTGAGTGAAGGAAGGGAGAGATTTATAAATAGGGAAGAGAAATGACAAAAAGTCAGAAAGTTTCCAGCTTGGTAACTTGAGATAATAGCCTTCCACATAGTTCAAGGTAATCCCAAACTGTACCATCACTGTGTCCTTGAATGCAAGGGAGAGATGCAGGCAGTACCAGTGTAGGGGCCTCTCATAATACTGCTGCAACAGAGGAAATAGAGCCATGATCTAGATAGAGCCATGATCATGTTTTTGAACTTGCCTGTAGAGATGAAAGCTGAGCAGAGATCTAGACCTGTATTGCGCACAGTTCTTAAAACTGTCCTTTCAAAACAACAGACAAACAAATAATAGAACCTCAAAAGAAAAACTGTTCTTACACAGAGAATCACAGTTTGGTGCTCTCTCTGTTTTTTTTTTTTTGAAAAATCCTCTCTCAAGGATTTTTTCTAGCTGCTTCCTAGGGCACCCATTAGTTGGAGGCTCTTCTTCTCTTCTCTTCTCTTCTCTTCTCTTCTCTTCTCTTCTCTTCTCTTCTCTTCTCTTCTCTTCTCTTCTCTTCTCTTCTCTTCTCTCTCTTCTCTCTTCTCGAAACCTTTCTACTTGAGTGAATTAAAAGTACATCATAGCAACTGGTGTAGGAGTTGATCCAAACTTCTAGACCATGACAGATGCTAAGGAGATAAACAACTGTGGGTAGAGAAGAAATATGTCCAGACTGCTCTTTGTGGAAAGAGTTAGAGGAACAATAGGTAAAGGTTTCCTGTTAAGCCAAGGGAACAAGGGGGAAGCTGTAATGCCTTCTCAGCTATGGCTGCAATTGGACTCAAGTTTCACAGCATTCTCAGTGCGGATTTACTTTTTCTCCACCCCCGCCAGCACCCCACCATGGGAAACTCGGTTGTCCTAAAAATCTGAATATTACTAAAAGTCAAAGAGATTTAAGCTCCCAGATAATTTTGATACTTCAAAATTGCTCTCCACTGCAACACAGTTGCTTCCAGTCTGTCTGGTGCTGCAGTGGACCAAGGATTTCACCGTCTCCCTCGGCTGCAGATTGGAAAGCAATAGCTGAACCATTTCTGGGATTTGAAATGCCACTATAGGTTCTTTTTATTAACTACTGCACTACTGATCAACTTACAGGTTATACCAAACAGAGTTTGTGAGGAAGTAACAAATGCCTGCTTGCACATGCAGGCTAAACAGAGGAAGCTTCTGAAATGACTGGATGGCCAAGATTCAGATACAGAGCTTGAGACAGTGGTCTGATTTTTTAGTGGATCAGAATTTTCCAGGTGATCTGTTTTCTGATAATCTAGTTTCATTAGTATCTGAAGTTGGGGTGCCTCAAACCATTAGTTGCTTTTGTGAAAATCTTTTGCTGGTAGACAAGTGTTAAAGGAATTGGTAGGCCTATTGAAATGAGTGGAAGAGTGTTTGAACAGTAGTTAGACCTTATTGGATTATTCTGTTCTATACCTCATCCAGAAATAAAGGTTTTGATGGGGTGATTTCTGTCACCTGAATTATATAAGTTTCTGATGTTCATAATAATCAGTTTTGGGCTCCTTGTCACAATTTAGTTGAGTGATTGGAGCTATTGGAAAATATTCTGTTTAAAAACTATAATTTTGAAAGACTTGTCCCTTGAAGCTCTGCCAAGCAAGGTATTGGCTTGGATGATTTGTTGTTCTATACAAGTTAAGGAAATGTTTGCATTTGATGTAAGAAACCCAGCGTGGTGATTGTAACTGTCAGAAGATGGTGATCTTGACTGTGTTTACAGTGAATTTCAAATGTCAGATTACTGATTCAAGAGATGTAAAATAATTTTAAAACACCTTTTACACTCACCAGCCTTAGATATTGCTGAAGAATTGTTCAGAGTTTGAGGAAGCTGCACCTGAGTGGATTGCCTCTCTCTTCTGGAAGCATGGTGATACCTGCACCAGAAACTCAGCTAAACTTCAGCTCTGCAGCATAGTTACCTTCTGGTTTTGGACACACACTTCAGGACAGGAATAGAGACTCCTAAATTCAATAGCTTCAAATCACAGATGAGGTGTGATTGCCGATCAGAGTTAGGAAGTTTAGGTAGGATGCTGTAATATCTTTTATATATCAAATTTAGTCTTAACTTCTGACATATTTTTCTCCACATCTTTCTGAGAAACTCATCTTTTTAAAATATTATCTCCTTCATCTTTTACAGAAAGCTAGTGGAATCTAGGTTTTTCTCTTAACACTGCACTCAAAGACCCAAGAAAACAGTATTTCACTTAACAGTTGTTGTATGCTTCACGGAAGAGGCATCCAATGTCAGGGATGACTTATCATAGAAACAGTGTGGTTAAGGATGGCTTCTGTTCAGGAAAGGGAAGGTGTGCTTGTTTTTCCTGAGCTAAAATCAGGAAAACTGCAAGCATGGAAAATAATGTAGGAGTGAGGAAAGACAAGAAGTCTCTTAAAAATGTGTACTAAACTGAGTTTGTAGACTTTCAGAATAATCCAGATCTCTGAGTGCTGCCGAGTTTGCCAGCATCATTTGGGATTTCTTGCCATTTCAGCATAGAGGACTGATTGCCAGAGAGGTAATGCAGGTCACTGTAGCAAAGCATTTTCTGTGATATACAGTGGGAAATAATTGATATTGTCTTGACATTTTTCCCCTCAGGAGCTATCAGGTATGTCCATATTCAGAGAATTTCTTTGAGATTTCTGTAGAAAAATTTTTGCCTCTTCCCCAGAAGATGTAGATTTGGATTTCTTTTTTCTGGAAGGTTGAGTACACTCTGATAAAGTAAACAGCAGTTTAGATTGCAAAACTTTCTCATAATATTTTTAAAATCGAAAAAGAAGAATCTTCAATAGCATCTGGAAAAATAACTGAGCACTTAGGGTTAACAGACCTAAAACAGGCTTCGTAATTCAACATCAACTTCTTTTCACAGTCCTCAGAGAGAATATGTACTTTATCACTCATAAAGTGATGACTGTATTTTATTTGCTTTAGTCTAAAATAAGCTTTCGATATCCCTGGGGTTTTTTTCCCCTCTGTCATCTGAGGGGCACAGAAGACTCTGCACAGCAATTTGTTTTTAAAGTAGGCAAGATAATATAATTTTCATAGTGTATTCCCTCCAAAGTGCTGAAATGGCTGGGTTCCTCCCCACTTCATCCTCTGACCTCTTCTCAAAAGAGGACATTGACAGTGCACAGCTTTGGCACGACACTCAAAGGCACCTCCCCAAACCTAAACACAGCTGCTTGGTCTAAATTTAGATCTACTGACCCTTTGACAGCTATGGGGAACTATGTACATTTGTGCAAAATGTTGCTCAAGGCATCATAGTGATACCTGAATGGTCCCTGGAAAAGTCCCTGTGTCCATTCACTGAGAGTGAAGGCACAACACATTGTTAGCACACATGGACTTGTTAATACAGATGGACTTGCAAGGGCCTGACCCTGAGACAGGGTAGCTCTGTGTCACTCTAGGCACAAAAATAAGCATGTGCAAGCAGCTCACTGAGGTGATACATGAAAAGGGGAGGGTTTGAAAAGAAAGGCTAACTTTGCATTCAGGGCAAGGGAAATTAAGGTTCTCTGAAGGAATATAAAAAACAGTTCATCTCCCTGCCTTTCCCTAAATCACAGAACCAAGGGCACTTCATTGCTCCAAAGTGGCAGTTTTGTTCAGCAGTGGCAGTAACTGTTGCCTTGATCTGGTACCTGACCAATACCCTCTGTGCATGTTCAGATTTCACAGGCTTTTCTCTTGGTCAAACAAGCTTAAAACTCCCCTTCTAACAACAGTTCACATTTTTCATATGTAAGTGATGGCCTTATCTGTTTTTAATAGTTTCTACACTTTTTAAGCCCTTTGCCTTGTTAAGGGATGCCCACAGTAACTCCCAGAAGAGCCTAGCTGTTTCTTCCATCTTTTAGAGCTTCTGGTCTGCCTGTTGAATCTCAATGTAGTCTTTCCTCTTCTCCAAATCACTAATCTTTGCAGGTGCATGCTCCTTTCATGTTCTCCCAGCTGCCACGTGTAACTCCCTTTAGCTGGAGTTTTGTTGCATTAATTGAAAATGGGTCAACACCCATGAATTTCACTAAATCATGCTTTGTGGAAGGATTAGAGAAAGGAAAAGCCTTATTAATGTTAGGATATCATATATCTCAGGCTTTGCTTTTCCTGGATTACTGTTGCTGTGTGGGGAAGAGTGTAAGCCACAGTGAGTGTGCGGGCAGTCTTTTTGGAGGATGCAGCTTTGGAGGTTCCAGTCTCAGCACATAAGCACGTGCGTTCAGGGACACATCTGTATGTGCTTGAGAATACTTGAGAATGTTTTCAAGTATGGTTATTTTTTTCACCTCACTGTTGTGCATTGTTACTTAAGGTTACTTTGCTTTTTAAAAATTTCCTGCTAAGGGCCCTTTTAATACTCCCTTATCCTTTAATGCCCATATTAACAAAAATCTGGTAAAAGCAGAAGAGATTCAAAAAAGTTGAGAATTAAAAGTGCTGTTATTACTATCATTTGTCAGCAAATCTTTCTCTTCAGTTTGAGTGTTCGGAGTTTACTTCTCAAAGCAGAGAAGTGTCAATAAACTCTGTTACCAGCAAAGCTGCAACAGTTCCCTTAGCTTCTCCATCATGCAGCCAGTAAAAGATGCAGAGCATTTCCAATCTAGGAAGCATGTAGATACATACGTGTAGAACTTGAGAAAGAGGTTTAGTATGGCATTTCCTGACAGTGCTATTTCTCTTGCCTTTAAAGTCTAGTTTTACTTATAGTTCAGATGATGAACCTCAAACAGCCAGGTAGCTAACTGTCCTTTGGAAAAACACTTGAATCCAGTACAAAAGGTACCAGGAAGTGTCACAACAAAGACAAGAAATATGAACTAGACCAGCCCCTTGGTTTGGTTACAGATCATTTCCTACTGAAACACAAATTTGGAAAAGTGTATAAAAGGCACATATCTCCAAGTGTATATTTAAGGGCATTATTTGAATCTGTCTTTAACCAATGTATCTTTACTGGTCCTTTAGAAAATTCCTGTAGGTAGCTAACAGGAGGCTGCTGGGAGAATGTACAATGGAGCAAAAGCCACTTTTTTTACCTAGAGAGGAAATACTTTGCTGGTTGTTTTGTTCACTTGTTTGATTCCGTACAGTTTGATTTCACTGTAGCCCCTAGAAAAACATGTTGATGTGCTTTGCAATGCAGTGAAGCACAGTTCCCTGCTCCTTTCTGCTGAGGACAGGCTGTGCATGCTGGCAGGCGCTGACGCTGGCTCACGGGGCGGGCACCTCCCCCAGACAGCAGCAGGGAGAAGTTGCAGTCATGGGTGATGACATGGGTGGAGCTCCTCACACCAGTTGTCCCATGGGAGATAGCTTATCTGTGGATGCCTGTGTTTCTGGAATAATATCCATTTGATTGAAAGCCAGAATTAGAGTAGGGAAGAAATTGGCTGCCCAGGGCTGATTGGCACTTGGAGTCAAAGGAAGCAGCACGGACCCTGCAGCGAGGATCTCCTTATCCGTCAGCACCAGCCTCTCTACCTGCAGGTGTGTCCCAGCAGTTCCTGCTGCTACTCTTCTTTCTGTTATTTTTGTTTCCCTTTGCAAATGCTCTCTAACTTTCAGCATTTTACACAGAGACACACCACAAACACTTGATTAGCACTGCCAATGCAGTGCTTATGTAGAAAGGAGGGAGCAGAAGAGTAATTTTTAAGAGCACTTGGATGCACCTGCTTTTTTCTGTAGCTAAATAACCAGTTAGTTTGATTAGTCCCATCTTTGTTCTGTTGTGTCATCTGAATTAGACTGAGGAAGAGCTCAAGGCATTGCATTATGATTCCTCTGCCCAGACCTTTTGTTGTCATTTTTCACACTCACACAGTTATTCGTGTTGCTTCAGAGCTCATAAGGGAAAGAAATTATTAATGGAAACATAATTTAAGTTAAAGAATTGGTCATCATTGTTTGTTGTCAAGTCTGGCTGGTGAATAATGGCTCCTTAAATATTCTGTGGAAAGGCAACTTTCATTTCTGAGAATGGCATCCTACACCTGCAGAGCTCTTGTGGGGTGAGAACAGAGCTGATACCACAGTAAATGACCATGATATAAAAAGGAAAGGGGGAAGGATTTCAGTGCATAAAACCAAATGCTAAAATTTTCATATGCAGTTACAAGACAGAATAGCTGTTATGTCTTGTATCAGAAATGACAGGTGGGATTGCTGACAATATTATTTTCTGAGTACCTATGTAAACAAGAAGAGATCCTGTCTGCATTTATTGATACATGTTGGCATGCTGATGTGATTTATTTTAGCCTGATAAGTGGGGTTTCTTCATCTTATTCTGCCTTTTTAGCAACATTTTCTATCATTTGTTAGAAAGGATGGGGTTAAAGTTTTTTTCCTCATAGTTACAATGATAAGGTACTGTTCAAATGAGTCAGGTAGGGTTGCTGGTTGAATACTTATGCTGTCTTCATGAGAACGCCTGGATTTTAAAGCTAAGATTTAAGCAGCAACTAATATCAACTAAATACTTCTGACTTGTCTTGGAATAAAAAGCAAGCCATGAAAACAAAATATTACAGGCACCCAAACTATTTGCAGACACTTGAAGAGGAATCTCTCTCTGCTCTTGGCTACAAAGTACAAACAAGACATTGCATGACACCAAACCAAATTATTTGGATTATTTTCAAATAATGTCTAAAGGATAAGTTCTTAAAGGCAGGTATATGCCACAAGATACAGTTTAGTACTTATTGGGATAAAATGTCAAATCCCATTAAAAATCAAATAATTCTATTGTTTAAATGTTTCAGAAGCTTCAGTGTGATTTGTCTTTGTCTGCTACTCTTCAAAAACCTTTGATAACCAGGTCTTATGCTTTTTTATGTCTTTAAAAATCCCTCTGGAGAACAATATGACTTGGGAGGTGAATGCCCCATTCGAAATAGAATTATGGCCCAGGTACTGAGACCTATGCCATTGCCAAAGTCTCACAAAACTGAAAGCATTTTACAGCTGGGAGGGACTCTCATAGCTAAAAAAGAAGGTAAATTGGCAGTGGATTGTAAACAAATTACTAATTGTTCCCCTGCATCTTTTTTCCAGCTGCCTATTTCTCTGTCCTTCGAAAGCCACCCTCTACGTCCAGTTTCCCAGGAGGTCTGTTTGTTTTCTCCTTTCTGCTTGCCATCAGCTCTTTCACTCATTGCAAAATGCCTCCCTTCCATCTCCATGTTGCTCAGCTCTTCCCAGGGAAGTATGACGCTGTCTGCTCTCACACCATCCTGCTTTCGTGACTGCCCCAGCCCAAGTCTGATGTGGAGCCAGCAATGCTGCTCTTCAGTGATAAATTATATCATCACCTCTCTCCCCTTTGACATATCAAATTTTTTTTTCCAACACTTGCGTAAATCACCTTTAGCCGTAGAATACTGAACAGATGTTTTAACATTAATTTAAAATGCTCTTCAGAAAATCCAAAGTGAAATTTCCAGTAAACATAAGAGACCACAAGGGACCCAGCCAGTGCCCCGCTTTTGAGTAATTTTTCCACACTCTGGATAGGTAAAAAAGGAATGGGGGAAAGCTGTCAGTTCAGTGACATCAAAGAGCTCTGCACCCCTTCCATAGAAAAAAGGTTTGTATTAAACAGCCCTGAATTGTGATAATGTGTACAAAGGGAATAAAATACTGAGCCTTTTAAGGTTACCTCCAACCAAATTGAAGGTAATTAATAATTGAGTAATTTCTTAATGGTGTTAGAAGAGCCAATGAGAAGTTATTACCATGAGTTATTTTAAAGCTAATTAATGAATGCATATGTGTGTACATAGCTATGGATGTGTACAGAAATTATTTCTACAAAAACTGTGTTGGGTAGCAGTTTCAGAAATGGGTACAAAGTCTGAGTATGTTCATAATCAGTGCACATGAAAAATATGGTTTACAGGTATTTTTCACATCATTGTTGCTCCATAAGTGATTTCTCTACTATAACAAGGGAGGGACAAGATCACTCTCACAAAAGTAGAAAACACTGATGGTTTTTATTTTCAGTTTAAGCCCCCAAGGGGAAAAAAAAAAAGAAAGAAAGTATACCTTGCCTTTCCTATTATTTAGATTTAATAAAAGTCCTTAGCATTTTTACTGGAGTGATTTGTCTCTCCTGTTGGGTCTCCTACATCAGTGGGACTCTTTTCACCAGTTCTTGTATTGCAGATAGATTCACAAGAAGTACTAAGTTTGAGCAGGCAGAGACTTATTTTTGTTAATTAGACCAATGAAATTTCTGTGAGGACCCAGGATGAGTCAGATGCCCTCAATGTCCACCATCTCTCACTGGCAAAGTGAACTCTGCACGTGAGCTGAGCCTCTGCCACAAGGTGCACTGGTGAATGGATGCACATCCTGGGTATTCGGCCTGGTCTGCGCAGGGACATTCATTGAGCAGTACAGCTGCAGCAGTCCAGGATGTAGCTGTGGAGAACTTTAGTGAATATTGGCTAGATCAATATTCCTGTCATTGCTTATGTCAAGTAATGAACTCCAGCATTACCTGTATCAGCATGCCCAATGGCATGGTAATTTGTATGGCTACTTATAATATGCAGGGTATAATATATTTGTACAACTGTTCTTTGTAAATAAATTGTGAGGACAAGCCTTAGAAGTACAAACCAAAAATATGCCAATATACATAATAAAAACATATATATATATAAACCTGAACCCCCTCTTCTTCCATTGCATAAGACCAGCAGGCGTAAGAGGAAAACAACACCATTTCACTTTTTATAACTGCAGAGACTAGAAACAAGGATGTTTAAGAGATTTCTGTCACAGAAGGAGGGCATATTGGCAAAAAATAATTTCTGAGGAAGCTGCACTGTAGGGGCCTGGATTGACCCTTTTGAGACAAGAGTTAGCAAGAGTTCCTCTTGACTTCAGCAGGAATTACTGCCCAGGCAAGGGGAATACCCAAGAGCACATAATGCTTCTAGAAAACATGATAAAACTTGTTGGCTGCTTTGGAAGAAAAGGGCATTTTCGTAGATGGGAATGTTCTAGACGAGTCAGGATTCCCCTGCCAGCTGTCCTTCTCCTGTTCCTCCTTCATCCTAAACTGCTTATGTTGCTTCTGTGATGATAGTTTTGTCTTTCTCCTAGGTATTTACTTATAGCAATAGTGCCATCTTCTTTTACATTTACTGCTAGCAGTACCACAAACCAGCATCCTGTTTGCCTTCTTTATTGCAGCTGCATACGGGGCGGAAGGCTTTAGGGACTTTCATGCAATAATTCCCAAATCTTTTTCCAGTAAGTATACTGAAACTCAGTTCACTACAGAGCATTTCCATCTAGTTCCTACTTTTATGATTTTTTTTGTTTGTGTCATTTCATTTCTGAGTAATGTATGTTTGTCTGCATGCACTTAAGTAGTCTGATCTTTTTGTTTTGTTCATGTGTGTTTTGTTTTAACTTAACAAAAAATCTGCTTCAAAAGTTACCTTCTCCAAATTCCTGGCAGGCAAGGAGCCTATAATTGTTTAGTAAAAATACATAGTTATTATTCTTATAACTGAAAGGAAAAAAATTAGATGTAAATTGTGGAAAATCTTGTCATACACTCAAGCCAAATATTTGTATTGCTTCCATTTGCCATGGTGAAAACAGCAGTATGAGGTTGTAGCCCATTAAACTTGCAGGATCAGTTCTGTTTAACCAGTCATGCCATCTTTGGAAGTCATTGTTTGGTCATTGATTTTTTTGGTATATCACTAAATTATTCCTCTTTCTAGAACATACATTTTAAAGGAAAACTGCTATTTATGATATGCACTTATTCTGGTTTGCCTATGATTTCTCTTATAATGCAATACTTGAAAAAACATTAAAATACCTAGGCCGGTAAACTTTTTAAAAGGTGTCCAGTCAAGCAGTATTCATAAATGTGAACACCTTTAGGCTTCTGTTTCCCATTAGGATTTTGAGTCAGATACTCTAGTCAGTTACGTCCTTGCACTCCTTCTGGGACACCTTTGAGGTTGCAGGATGTATCGGAAAAGAGTTTGTCAATCCTCTCCATTTCAAAGAAATATCAAAGTCTTTCAATCTCTTGAGGTAATTATTGTCTGTAGCTTTTTGTTATTTTATTGCTACACCATCACTTTTTTAAATGAGGTTACCATAAAACTGTTGTTCCACAGAAGAAAAAGACCCGGACTTTATTGGGTGAAACAGATCCCTCATATTCTTAGCTGAAGTAAATTCTTTGGTTTTTTTGGGTGGGGTGGGATGAAGGTGAGAGGGGTTTTACTGTATGGAAAGTAAGATTTTGGGCAATGAAATTATCCTTTCCAGCCTAATGAAGAATATTTTTTCACCAAAATCACCAGATTAGAAAAGAGGGAAATAATAGCAAAGATTTTTTTTAATACATAAAACATCATACAATCCTGTGGAGAGAGGAGGAATGAATACTGGCATGAAGTTGTCTGAATCTTGACCCTTTTGCTTAATTTTCCTTAATGTTGAAGTTTGCTGTGTTCATATCACATCAAATTTACTAGCCTCTATGTTGTCACATGTGTGGCTGTAGCAAATTTACCTAAATTCTTATTCTGGCTGCAGACAGTTGTCACCTATGGGATTACAATGTAAAGGATTTATCCTATAAAATCATAATAGTTTTCCCATCCATCTTTTTTTATTTGACTGGTTTTTAATCATAACTTCTGGTTATAGTAATAGTCTCCAATTACTCAGCAATCCTAATCTTGCTGTCGGAGAAGCACAACTATCACTCCTATGGCTTCCTTAAATTCTTCCTTCCATCCTTCCCTACCCTGATTTCTTTATCAGTGTTTGTACTCTGCTTTACCATTGGCATTGCTTACCCTGTAGAACTGCAAACCAAAATTTTGGATTCTGTACAACCCTAGGAATCTTCCTGCCAAGTGGAGAATGTTGCATTTTCTGTTCATCCATTGAGTTGAGTTACTTACTTTCACAATTGTTTTGGACAAATCCCTATGAAGTGGGTTAATTTTAAGTTTCATTCCAATTAGCCTGGTTGTCAGAATGAAAGCTATAGACACAAAAATCTCAAAGCAACCTAGAAACAGACTTGTAATATTTTTTGGGTTCCCAGCTCCCTGGATGCCTCGTATTTGTTGTAGTGGTATTCACTGTTCATTGCTCCACATGTTACAAACTCATCACATTGCCCACAAAATTATAGTTGAGGTCACAGCATTTGTTATTTAGTGATATTGTACATGCTGTTTAGAAATTAACTCCTTTCATGTGATTGTTTCTTTGCCACATTATTTGTTCTGTAACCAAACTGAGTGGCATCCTGTATTGTTTCTTTCAGCTGGTAATATTAAAATAGAGACTCAGAGTGATGAAGAGAATGGGCGTGCCTGTGAAATGAATGGGGAAGAATGTGCGGAGGATTTACGAATGCTTGATGCCGCAGGAGAGAAAATGAATGGCTCACACAATGGCCCAGGCAGCAAGGCTTTGTCAGGAGTTGGAGGCATTCGACTTCCTAACGGAAAGCTAAAATGTGATATCTGTGGGATAATTTGCATCGGTCCCAATGTGCTCATGGTTCACAAACGAAGCCACACTGGTAAGGCCTGCCATAGTTTTTCCTATAGTTGACAAGAACTGGCCTAGTTCTTGTAGTTAGTAACTAAGACTTATACTCTGTATCATGCACGTGTTGCATCTTCTAAGGTAACGCAGCATGGGTGAGCCTTTGGAACTCAGTTATTTTGGTACATCTTTCCGGCCTGCACAGAAATTGAGATTTCTTCATGGAAGTTCATCTATTGGGCTAGAAATTGTGCTGTTTGTTTGATTTGAAACAACAAAAAAAAATTGAAAAATCAAACTTAAAAGAAAAGAAGTCTTGTTTAATTTTTAAGAAATTTCTAAGAATGCTGAAGAAAAGCCCATTTGTAGCTAACTCTGAAATTAACCCAGTTGTTATGTTGCCAACAAAACAGAAAAAGCTCATTATGGATCAGTGATAAGTGATGGGAAAAATATTTATTACGAGAACTGTATTGACAGACTTGGTCAAAAAATACTTACATTTCATGTCCGGTGTTTCATTAAGTGAAAACAAGTATTGTCATGGGTCAAATGTGCGCTAAAGTGTTTCCACCAGGTCACTAAAAGAGACATGTAAAGATTTTGTGTCCAGGGATGGCTTTTCATTACACAGTGCTGTGAATATTCTTTTCTCAATTTTCTAATTCTGATAAGTCTCAAAGAGGGACAAAAAGAAGAGGCTGAAACAAATGAAAAAGTAAAGAGTGAGTCTCACCTTGCCTGATATAAGATGTCTAAAAATTAGGCTTCCAATCTAAACTTTAATGTCATTTGTAGCTAAAAGAGAAGAACCAAACTGTACTGTTATTTCACAGAAGTTGCTTTGAAAATAAATTTGGGTTTTGGCATTTTTACATGAATATTCCAATGAGAGCAAATTTTAAAATATTTTTAAGGTAAGAATTGACCTGTCTTGTAGTTACATTTGAAATAGTTGTGCCAATAAACACATAGATTCTTTCTTCCTCCATATCCTCACAATCTTGCTTAAGTAACTTTCCAGAATTACTAAGCAGTGAGATTAACAAAGTGCTTTCAGCGTTAAAATGGAGAGGATTTGTGAAAAGGCCCACAGTGTGTTCCATTGCCCTCAGTGTTACTGTCTGTCACAGGAACTGTGAGCCATGGAATCGTGCGATCTGTTAGTGTAACATGGGGTAGCCACGTTCAGAAGCAATGCTGCTACATTGCCTGCTTCTAAGTACTCTTCAATTCTATGTGATAAATCCCTCTGTCAGGGAAGAACAGACAATTATTGGAAAAGTCACAACTGGTACTCAGAAGAGAGGCTGTAGCCTACTTCCAAGATATAAAAAGTACTGATTGATCCTTTCCCTTTCCTTCCTTTCCTTTCCTTTCCTTTCCTTTCCTTTCCTTTCCTTTCCTTTCCTCCTTTCCTTTCCTTTCCTTTCCTTTCCTTTCCTTTCCTTCCTTTCCTTTCCTTTCCTTTCCTTCCTTTCCTTTTTCCTTTCCTTTCCTTTCCTTTCCTTTCCTTTCCTTTCTTTCCTTTCCTTTCCTTTCCTTTCCTTTCCTTTCCTTTCCTTCCTTAAAAATTGATAAAATGAACATGTAAAATGACTCGTACGTGAGCCCTTTAAACAGGGCTAAAGAGGTTGCTGTAATGGCTGAAACAATATGCTGCAACTTGAAATGCACTTAGAGGTAGAAGTTTTTGTGCTTGCTTAAGCAGACTGCTCTTTTGTTGAAAAACCCCCACTGTTGCTGGATCAGAGGAGCTGTTTCAGGTCCCTAAGGGTCTATGGCAGTGTTTGCACCAGGGCTAAATGGCCTGTGTGAGAGCACACCTGACTTTAGGAGGTGGTGGGCGCAGCTACCTTTGCTTCTCATGAGCTCCTTGGTACCCAGCTCACTGTCTCTGAGCATGAGCTGGGCTGCCTGGTCCCTATGACAGTATCCTCTGGGGCCACTTCACTGAGTGCCAGGTCATTTCCCCAGACCTTCAGCTCCCCGAACCTCTTGCCTGTCAGAGGGACCCGTTTGCCTGCCAGGGGTGCTTGGGGTGCTACCACACAAAGATTGTCACTTGAAGATTTCTTCACCCTTTGCAGAGCTCTTCCCTTACCAACTAGACCCTCTTTTTAATAAGGGAATATAGTTCAAGCCTACAGTGGAAGCAGCCCACGAGAGGCACTTTGTTCAGCACAACCCTCTTTTACACTTGATAAAACTAAAGGGTATGAAATTTTGTCCCTAGGTCCTTCCATGCAAAACCTTTGCTTTCCCTCATGCCTCATCCTCAGCTCCTCTCCTGAGCAGCCTCTTTGAATGAGCTCAGGTGGTTTTTCAGGGGCTGGCAAAGGAGTGGAAGTTCAGAGCTGGTAGTTTAAATTAAAGGGATGTCATGGGGAAACAGTGGTGACTGCTTTTCCTTTCAGCTGCGCTGTGAAAATTAAAGTCGAAATGGGATATACCATTACAGACATTTAACTGACTATGCCGAAGCCCATTTCAGTACATGCCTGGTGAAGGAATAAGCCTCACAAATGAATTACTTTGCTGCTAATTCATGTAAAACCTGCATATGCAGTGAGGTTTTCTTAAATAAATGTTTGATAAGTGAACAAAACTCTAGCACACTAAAGTGCCAAAATAACATGACTGCCTGACCTGATAAAAGATGTAATTGTTTTTAATGAATACACCTGCCAAGTGCAGATATGCAGAGCAGCACCTGATATTTCTGCCCTCTTCTGTCTGCAGGCAGCTGTACAGCACTGACTGCTCCCTAGCACCTTACCTGTTGCTTAGATCTGCAGAGCAAATCCCAACTCACAGATGCCCAACTCTTCTCACTCCCCTTTCAGCACATTCATTTTCTCCAGCTTGCCACTGCCTTGTTTGGTGTTTAAGAAAAAGGAGATCCTGAAAGGAGAAAGAAATTCCTGCTCCCTGATACTGAACCCTCAGGGTACATTCAGGCTTCTCTTGCTCACTGTGCATATATCTGCACATTCATGCATATCTGTTTATACGTGTGCATAAGTGTATATATTGCCTCTTATGTGTACACTAAGTTAAGTCACCAGTTAGTTCACTTACATCTTGTTACTTGGTTCTGAATGTCTCAAATTTTTTTAGAAAGAGAGGTCTGCTTGTTAGAGGTCTCTGAGTGTTAGGTGATCTTGTCATTGTTTAAGAAATTAGAAATATTTTCATTAAGATTATAAGTATTCTTCACTGAATATTTGGTTCAGGGCCCAAGCTCCTACTAAGGCTTGCAAATCACTGCAACGGTGATAATGGTTGATTGATTTCAGGGTCCCACTGCAGTTTTTGTTCCTGGGCCTATATTTGGTCATGGCTACATGCCAAGGACACGTATGTACTGTTCAGACCTGAAGAAAATAATACTGTTTAGACTGTTTAGAAAAAGAGTCTTTATGTATTTTTTATTTCCATCCTGTTCCATCCTCATTTCTGGAGGCATCACCACACCCAGTAACCTTCCATCAGTAGCTGTCAGCATCCTGGCAGGTCTGGGAGTTTTGCTGAGCTCAATAAAGGAGGCATTTCCTCACCCCAGTAGTTGCATCATGGACAGCTAAGGGCCAGCATAGCTTCAGGGTCTTTTAGTGACAATGTTGTTCTCCTTCTACAGGAACATAAGTTCAGGCTTCCTTACATCTGATCCCACACTAAGTTCTGTAGAAGTATTTGGTGTGCAGCAGTCTCGTTTCAAATGCTCCATCCATCTTCTCCACTTAGTGCAAGACTTCACCCTGTGACTGGGAGGGATGTAGGCTAGAGATACATCGCATTCTTACTTGCTTTACATTTCATTCCTGGAGTACTTTTATCATTCTTGTTTTGTCTTCTTACAGTCCTCTGAGTAAAAATAACAGAAATGAATGCTAGAAAAGCTACTTAGTAAGAATTAACTACTTCTTCTGAATGTGCCCCCCTTGCTGAGCTGACTTCTTCCGTTTACTGTTTCAGTCCATTTCTGAAAAATACTTCCTGCACTGAGTAACTGCCCCAAAGTTTAAGAAGTAGAGAGACACCTGTTTTCTTTTCTCCCTAACCATACCATGCATGGTTTATGAAGTACATTTCAAAGTCCTTTAAGGCTTATGCTGGCATTTTTGTGTGCCACCCCAGCTGAACCAGATGTGGGTATAGTTTAGATGAACAGAGCTACTTGACAAAGAAAGTGAGCTCATTTGGCTTGACAGGCATTATGCAGCTGTGCTTGAAACTAACCAATGAAAATGTCTTGCCATAGAGGGGATCCATTTGGCTATTTGCTGTATGCTGAAGCTGCCAGCCTGGATGGCAGTTTTCATGTTTTTGGGTTGGGACAGTGCTGCTGTCTAATTGATCTTCAGCTGTTTTGATGCGTTACCCAGAAGTCAAAAATTATCATGCTGCACATATATGCACATGTATGTGCACATAAAAAGTCATCCTAGGTGTGCAAAACGGTACATGATGTTTGAGTGAGAGAGAAGGAAGAAATTGTTTTTGTTTTTCTTTATTTTAGTATTTTAACTTCAGCACTGAAATCTTAAATACAATATTATTGTTACACCAAAAGAAATTATAACTAAGAACTGGTCATCTTTGAGCTGTTTCTAATGTTGACACACTATACTTACTACAACAGATTGAACTGATGCCTAAGAGAAACAAAATTCAGCAAATGTCTTTTAAAGGCTAGTTTGACTTAGTTGAGGACTGTACAGAAACAGGCATGTAGAAGCAGTTCTGGCTGATAGAATGCTCTAAGGTATAATTTTTCTGTTATACCTATCTGGTACAACTGGAAACGTATTTTATTTCCCATTGATCTCAGAAAAAGCCTCATCCATCTTAAATGTTTTAAAAACTATACAAGAAAAAACCAAAAAACCCCAAACTAATAAAATACATTGATTTTAAACAACACTAAAAAGCAAACAACAGCCATATTAATTTTTGCAAAGGCTTTGATTCACTTCCTTGATAACAAACACCAGTTTAGACAAATCAAGGCTGCATCTCTTCAAGTTTTTCCCCATCTATCCAAAGTGTAAGCCATCAGAGCCTGTTTGTGCAGCTCCTCTGCTCATACCTTACCTATAGAAGGGCCGGGACTTAGACATGAAAGTACAGGGCTTCCTTTGCACTGTCTTAACTTCTGTGATTTTACTCTCTAGCTTTCTCTCTTTTCTCTGTCTCTTTCCTGGTTTGGCTGCTTAGGGACAGACAGGTAATGGAGAAGAAATTGAAAGGGAAAATACAGGGAAAATGTAAATGAAAAGAAGTTATTATAACTGTTATAATGAAGTGCCTTTCATTTAAATATAAGAATGTAACGCTGAAATGAACTTGTGATCCTGAAATGCATTTTTAATGAGTTTCCTTTTTATTTTGCTGCTTCAGTGGCATATTTTAAAGACCCTTTGAAAAAAGCCACATTAAAAACCCCACCAAATGCCACAACATGCAAAATTGGATATTGGTTTATTCCAAAACTGCTGATCAGGAAGAGTGGCTCTTCAACACAAAATGTTGCAGTCACTTTATTTAAATGAGTTTGAATTTGCATTGTGATGTGCCATTCTGATTTAGAAAAAAAAAATTAGATTTTCAGATCAAATTGACCCAGCCAGTGAAGCATTAAGAAACTGGCAGGTTTAGTCTGAAAGCCTCATGTTATATCAAACCTGCAGCCGGTGGAAGTCACAGAGCAGCAGTGAGAAAACAACTTTCTCCCTGAAATCTTTCTCTTGTTACCGCGTAAGATTTTTTTGTTCTCACATATTTTCCCCTTCTTCCCGTAGGAGAACGCCCTTTCCAGTGCAATCAGTGTGGAGCCTCCTTCACCCAGAAGGGCAACCTCCTGCGCCACATAAAGCTGCACTCAGGTGAAAAGCCCTTCAAGTGTCACCTGTGTAACTATGCTTGCCGCCGCAGGGATGCCCTCACGGGACACCTGAGGACTCACTCAGGTAAGCAAAGGTTTGGGAATAACCAGGGCTGCTTATCACTACCCTACCCGCTGAGGAGATGGGGGTGGCCACCAATCCTGAGAGTTCTTTTCACCCTGAGTAGCCCCATCTTGGGGTTAACCAAGCTGTGAGCTGGTCACAGCGTGTTAGCAGCCAAGAAATTACTAAACACACGTCACACTCACGACCCTTCACCAGAAGAACTGGGTTTTTTCCCATACTTCTTGGCTGATTCAAAGTTTCTGTATTAGAGTTTCATCTTACGAGCCCCGTGTGAGTAATCCATTTCATAGAAGTACAAACATGACTTAAGTTGATGAATGTTTTAGGGTTAGAGATAATATGAAGTTGAAATACAGTCTTGTATTCATCTTCAGCCTGAGGAGTGAATACTGCCTACACCATTTAGCAGGAGTTATTTGTTGCACATTGTTATTACAAGTACTTTGAAAGAGAGAGTGGGGACAAGGCAGAGGGTGGGAGAAAGAAAGATAATCATCTTCCACAAAAGAGGATGCTCATGGAGTTTTTTAGCATCTGTCTCAACAGTAATATGGAGATATGAATAAATATTTTTGAATAGCTGCACTTTCCCATTACCATGAACCTCTCATTGTTTGACAGAAGCCACAGTCACACATACCTTCTGTGAAGTAAAACCAATTTAGCACATTTAAAGTGCCTTTAAAAGCAGAGTGCCATCTCATCTAGTTCCCCAAGCTAAGCTACAAATGCAAATTGCTATTTGGATGGGAGACTTCCAATACACTTTGCTGGAATTGACACTGGTAATGTTACTTGTGAAAGTGGGTTTTGGGTTCTGGGTGGCAGAAGGGGAGCTCTCAAAGTGATATTTTTGTGCTCCAAAAAATTAGGAAGATTCTTCTCTAGCACATGTATTGAATAATAAGATCCTTAGATTTTCAAAATAATTTCTCGTTGTCCTGTCTTTTCCCAGCCTGATTAAGGAAGGCACATATTTTAAATAGCATTTTGCCTCCCTCTCCTTGTTTTTATTGATTTTCATGGATGCACAATTTGAAACATGGTTTTCATGTACACCTATATATGAAGTCTCACCTAGACACTCTTGGTAAACCCTGAGGATTCTGTAGTTAAAGAGACAATGCCTAAATTATAGATAATGATTAGTTCCTGCAACTGGCAAATTGGCACTGATACATTATAAAACAAGTTGGATGTCTGAATCTGATTTTCCCCTAAGAACCTGTAAATAAAATTCAGAAATTAAGCTGTGTAACTATCTAAAATTGTGAAATCACATATAAAGTGACAGTCTTATCATATTAAGACAGAAAATTCAAATCCAGAAGCACACCGAAAAGTATTGTTGTGAAAAATTCCTTGAACTAGCTCGATCTGGATTGATGTAAAACAGAAAATAAAGTGTCATGCCATTTTTCTTGAATTTCCAGAAGCAGAAAATACACAAAATCTAAGACTGTCTTAAAAGAGTTGAGCTGGTTCTGTTCACCAGAACTGACCTGCAGCCAATCAAGTCCCTCCCTATACCACCAGTTTGTCCATTGGCAGTCTCTGTGCAACTGGACACTACAGAAACCGCTCCCAGACCTTTGAAGGTGTCTTAGTTCCTAACTTGTGTAGATGCTGTTTTTAAAGATTTAATGTCACAGTCTTTATCTGATCTGAATCATCTAAAATCAGTTTGTAGCACCCATAGAATTTGCCTGTTAATGTAAAGATATACAATCAGTTTTCCATTAGTTGTTTCTCACATTTTTTAAATTGATGAAATCTTCCTTCACCACAGCATGGCTTTATTTTTGGGGTAGGCTTTTTATCTCTTGTCTTTACCATATGCTGTTGAATTCCTCATCTGAATCTCATAATGAATTGTGTTTTCTCCAGTTGGCAAACCCCATAAGTGTGGATACTGTGGTCGCAGTTACAAGCAGCGCAGCTCTTTGGAAGAACATAAAGAACGCTGCCATAACTACCTTCAAACCATGAATCTCTCAAGCAGCATCTATCCAGGTAATAAAAGTGTCTATCTGGGCAATACTGCTGTCCTGTCATAAATGCAGAGAAAGGAGTACAAAAGAATCAGTAGTACCGTTTGTGGCAACTTTTGCTTTGGAGAGTCACACACATCCCCCACATGTGTGATATTGTGTCTGGATTAATTCTTTATTTAATAAATATTTGGCTGTTTTTTCACTTTTTTTTAGCTCAAATAAAATGCCAAGGTACAATTCAAACATGTAGCAAAACACTTGCAAGGCCTGGAAAACATCAGTTTGTCATGTCAAGAAAATATGGCTACATCGCCTCACCACCTTCTCTTGGAAGCCTATATTGCAATACACTTATGGATGTATTTTCAATAAAGACTTAATTCCAGTGTTCTAGTTGGTGCTGCAGAGTTTTCTGCACTGCACATCTCCTCCCCTTCCCAGCCACAGCTTAAAGGGCTTACTTGACCACTGGGACCAGCTCATCTAACAAGGATGAAATATCTGGCTTGGATCTCACTCTGCCAAGCAAGAGAACATGAAGCCAGAGATATTTAATTTAGGCAGTTTGATCTGAGATAGTCCAGAATGACTAATAATTTGTTGACAGCCTTCTTCCCAAGCTTCCCTTTGAAAGAAAACTGGGGGGAGGTAAGGACTTGTGTTGAGACTAGTGTAATGATGAAGGTAAAGTCCATTTCTTGGAGAATATCAAAAACTATACCCAGAAAGAGAGCAAGCAGATATTGGGGCTTGGATTATATTTTCTAACAAAGATCTAGAAGATCTGTAAGGGATTCATCACAGTAATTAGCCATACAAAGTCCTCTTGCTTGTGCAGTTTTAGATGGAGAAGATCCAGTTTCTGTGGTGGAGTTTAAATGCAGCCAGTAAGTTCCATTTCCTGCATACCTTTTTAATCCTGTCAGTATATATTATTTAGCTCGTCAAATGAGAAAAAATGGAAAGTTCTCTCTGCCCTTTTTGCAATGATGCTTCATTTAATATTTTATATCTGTACAGAACCAGAATATGTTTTTACATGCTATCAAATAATGTAAAGTATATGCACATAATGATAGCAGTGAATACAACTGAGATGCTTCTGCAGGCAGCATGTTAGAGCAGTTCCCCTTCTAATTTTATTGAGGGGCTGCAGAATATATGAATAGGAAACCTCAATGTAATAATACACAGTAAGGAGAAATACTTATTTCTCAAAGACATGACAGGATTTAGAGGAAATATTCTGGTTTGGGATTTCAGTCTTCAATGTCTAGCACATGAATTTAAGTGCCTGCACACTGAATTTGAAAATCTGTGTGAATGAGTAGCTGAACTACTATGAAAGTCTTAGTAAGATGAAAGTGATGTTAGGAATCCTAAACTTTAATAAGAAATTAAACACTTTTAGAGACTGACCCTTTTTTATATCAAATCCTGAAAGGAGAGCTTGCACCAGCTTAATACTAAATATCCAATAACTCCATGGGATGAAAACTTGAAGGAATTAAGTAATGCTTTGGAAGAATGGCTTCTTCTTACATACACATTTATTTATGTATATTTTCTTGTATATTCTTCTTATATTCTTCTATATTCAATATATTTGACATTATAGGACTGCTTTTGCAAATTAGAAAAAAATAAATTAACTAAAAAGTTTAAATCTCATATTCAGCCAAAGACTTCACTCTTAAAGAAATTTAGTCCTCAGTTAAAAAAATCAATTCTATACAGTTCTAAAAAAATGAAATTTTCCTGCGTTTTTCCTCATATTTTGCATGATGAAAATGTAGAAAAAACAGTTGAGAATGAGTGGATGCCGTGTGAATTTTACTGTATTCTATCATATAACTAGAAAAGCAAGCAGCTACAATATCACTGTTCTTAAACTATTTCAAGGTGTGATGTGGATCTGTTATTATTCAGACCCCTTTTTTCCCCCAATCTCTAAAAACAAAATTCAAAGAATTCGTATAAAAATACCTGCTAGTCCATCAGATTTGACATTCTGCCACAGCAAGATTGCTTTTTACAGATTTTTTAAAATACTTTAGGCAGCACACATAGAAAAATTGTCAGTAGAAAGAACCTAAACCTAAACAGCTTGGAAATCTAAAAAATGTAGTTGAGAAAGAACTTAAATAAGGGTAAGATAGAGTAAAAGGGAGTAAGAAGTGGAGCAAGAGATTGTACTTACATTTTTAACTTTTACAAAAAATTGGAACCTGATGAATTGAATTGCAAAATTCTTATTTTAGAGGACTAAAATATCACTGTCCATGGGAAGTTCTTCTCTTAGAGATATTACCTGTAGTTTGGCATTTGAGTTGAGTGGAAGTGTGCTGAAGTCTTACCAGGCTTAAATAAAACAGTAGGAGAAGTAGTTTATGAAGTTTTTAAAAGGTCAATTACAGTTCTTGAGTCACTGTGAGTTTTTTGTTTGAAAAGATGACATGATTTTTTTTCACTTTACAGACACCAAATTATAGAGAAATAGTTATTCATTTGGTTGCAGATTTCAGAGGGTTTCAGTTGCAAGTACTGGGGATTAGTACATGATTCACTTTGCCCTCTTTTTTAAGAAGTTTTAGAAGATTGAAAGTTTAACTGTTAAATACATTACTCACCCTCTCTTGAACTGATTAGAAATGTTATTATATCCTAAACAGATATTTCTTGATAATTTCAACATTTAACTAAATATTCAGTCTTTTGTGTCCCTGTTGAATGTCTGCCTTGAAAGATTCTCTGTAAGTCTCTTCCTGAGATGGTACCTGGAAGCCTTGATCAGCACAAGATGCTGGTGTGTGCTTGTTCAATGATGGCTATGTAGCATAAACACCCTTTAGTTTTCTGCACCTTCACGACTAAATTCTTATAATTTCCTGCATTGGTCACAATCTTTAGTGTCATATGGGGCTGGAATATAATTCCATGAAACTCCATATAACTGTCGTCGGAACTGGCATTGTCATTGTCACTGTCACTGTCTCTGCAGTATGTGCTGCTGCAGCAGGGACTCAAGAAACAGTTGTGTACTCCTCAGTTTGGTTGCAGGGTACTGTTGAATGGGAAACTTCACCTGTTCCTCACAGGTATCCATCAGAGCTGATTTCATATATTTCAGGTCTAACAAAATTTTCACAATCATCCTTTTATATGGATGATAAGCTGTGGTATATTCTCAGAATAACATTGGATCACAACAGTGTGTTCTCAGCTATTGAGAAACAGCCAGGTACCAGAGTAATGGGTCCTGTGAACCAGTTAATCCAGTGATAAAACAAATTCTCAGCAGGCACAGAAGGAAAAATATAGCAGAGCTGGGCACTTAATTGAAATAACTCAAAGAATCAAAGTGTAAAAATAATCTTTTGCGTCTTCCTTTATTAGCAACCCAAAAGTTCAGGAAAAATGTCCATATCTTAGTAGCAGATAAAAGTAAAATTAACCCCTTTTTCTCCCTTGACAAACAAACCAAAACGACCCCAAACCCCACAAACAGAAAGCCTACAGCAAAACATTGTGTTGTGATCTCAGTCCATTTGCCTTTCTCTTAGGTGCTGGAAGTCAGAAATACCTTTCCATACCTGTTTCACAGTCATTGTTTTGACAGTGCATTTTCATGCATCCCTTTTGTTTCTGCAGGAAAGTACTGAAGTAAAATATACTGAAAATGAAATAGTCTCCTTTTCCTAGAGCCTCACATTAAGCTCCTAATTCTACAGAGTCTCAGCAGCAGCAGGAGGTTGGGAAACAGGTTTGAGTATTGGAAATTAGTGTTCCACTGAAGGTGTGATTTTATCAATTTAAATTGTTAAAGTCTAAAAAAGCATCAAGGAAGTACTGAAATATTTGTTATGGGATAAAAGGGGATAGAAACAAGGGTTGGTGTAGCTTGCAAATAGATCTTCCACTGTTGGAGTTGAGAAGTTGATTAATTTTTCCTTCTGAGGAAGCAATTATCATACACTGGGAGAGGTGCAGAAGGACATTGCAGAGGGTTTCAGTGGGAGAGTGGAAAGGTGAACTGCTTTGTGTCCAGGATAAAGTTAGGACCTCATTTATTCACAAAAATGCAGAGTGGCTGTAGAACAAAGGGTGGAGTGATTATGTGACATACAGGCAGAAACCTTGCAGTTGCTATCTCATTTTTGTGTCCTAAATGAGGAAAACATGAGCATGTACATAGATTAACCAGCATGAGGGAATTTGTTACCGAGAGTCAGAATTGTCCTGTGTGTCATATGCTGAGCTCCTTCATCCAGCTGCTTGGGAGCCAAAAGACATTGACTGACAAATGATAACCTAAGACAACAGTTCCATTAAAATGGAACCTGCCTAACCCTTCTGATGTCATTTGATTTCAGTCATAAAAGACGAAAGTAACCAGAGTGAAATGGCTGAAGACCTGTGCAAGATAGGGTCAGAAAGAGCCCTCGTGCTGGATAGACTAGCAAGTAACGTCGCCAAACGTAAGAGCTCTATGCCTCAGAAATTTGTTGGTAAGAGTTAAACGTTTGCTGTCTCCTAAAAATAAAATAAAACAAAGCCCCCTAAAAAAATCACAGCATTTTTACTTTTGCGTTATAATTTTACTTGTTTTGCTAAATTAACAATATGTATCTCTATAGAAGCAGATACAGAGATGTGTTGGAGGGAAAAAACCAACTAAACATCTCCAGCATAAATTTCTGCATGTTTAATTTTTCACATTTGGAGATCAATTTTAAACCTATTTTCTGTGTTTCTAAAAGCTTACAGACCAGATCATTACAAAATCTGAACATATTCTTGAAGTTGCCTTGAAAACTTGAAGATAGGAACAAAAGTTTCCCATTGGGATAGCATTTGATCAAACTTTGAGAGTTATTTTATTGAAATCTTGAATGACATTCAGATCTGGGCATATTGCTGTTTCCGAAAGCATTTGTGACTAGTTGAACGTAGACTGGGTAATATTCTTCACCCTTTGATAAACTCTGTTTATTTTTACAGCCCAAATTGATATGTCTGAAAACAGCACCTAAATGAAATGTAAACTTTGTGTACATTCTATGAAAAATTCAAAAATTTCATGCCCATTTGCACATAGAAGTTCTTGTCTTAACAATGAAAAATTTGACATTAAGCCTATAAAAGTGAAGGCTACACATATTGTTCTGTTTAGTAGGCCTGTGGTAAGGAGGGATTACAGCAGTTTTGTGAGATCCACATACAATATTTTGTCAGTTAGGTAAGGTTATTCTTCAATAAATTAAAACATGGGAGATCAGAGGACAGCATATACTCACATCTAGTTAGGTTCTTTTTTAAATCTCAGTACGTTTAAAAATATTATTCTATAGGAAACAATCAGATTAAAGTCTCTGAAAGAAAATGCACATTAAGAAGGTCTTCAGTCAAAAGTCAAGGGAAAAAAAAGATCAGTTTATGGGACAGAAAATGCAAATATACTTTCTTCAACAAGGACACAGGGGTGAAAGGAAAATTAGTGTTTCCTAGACATAGAAAGGGGAGTTTCAGCTATGTCAGGAGGTGCAACAAAAGGTTTTAAAATAAATTCCAAGGCTTTTTTTCAAGACCAAATACAACAATTCTAGGAGTTTGTCAAGGATAAGAAATGCTTATGCTTAAAAAAGGGCAAAAGTTGTAGTAGAGATAGATACCAAAAATATATCAACTATAATATATATGTAAGGCCAACCAGACTAGTTTAGACACTCTAGTAACTGTTTGCATTAGACCAGATACTAATTCTATGAAAGCTCTAGGAAGATTAAAAGTACTTAAATTTAAAAGGTACTAGCAAATATACTATAGTAATGTATCCTTGGGTATGGACTGGCTATTACATTCTTTTTTTCTCTGTTCACCCTGAAAAACAATAAAGACAGCCAGTTTAGCTATGAGTTTTAGGAGGGCAGAATTTCCTGTCAGTTTTTCAGGGTGCAGTGTAGGAAGACAACCTACTGACAGCAGATATTTGTGGAAATTTGCTAGGCTTCAAAAGAAAAAATTATTCTAAAAAGAAAAAAAAATGCGCACAAATCGTTTCCTTTCCAATCATCATCTGCTGCTTCATACAATAGAAAAATTCCTGATTAACACAAGGTTTGGCTGGCTGCTGAGGAGAGCTTTTGGGTACTTCATTGCTCCTGTAAATTGTCATGTCCCAATACCTGTGCTGAGTCTCAGGGAGAAGAAGAAAATGGCATCCTTCACATAAAGGAAGGAGTGTCTTCTGCTTCAGTAGTTTTTCTCAAGACTAAATTAATTACCTTTCAAAAATTAGATTGTTCAACAAATCCAGCCAGTTACCTGTAACATTCTCTCTGTATTCCGAACTGGAATAGTTCCCAAACCCAAAAGAACTTGGCCATCCAAACCTGAGAGTGAGAACTCCACAAAAAATTGATATATGCTTATAATATTTAAAAGAACAGGCAGCCAAGAAAGGGAATAAAAAACACTAAGAGAAAGGTGCCCACATGCAGTGAGTGCATTTTTACTGTTTAAGTACCTGCTGCAGAATCCTGAGCAATGCAAACCTTGAAGTGCATCAAGCCATTAGCAGTTTAATTTACTTATGCTCTAATAACCACAGAAATGAGCTATTATTTTTAATGAGTGCAAGTATTACTGTATTGCCTAGATATAGAAATGGTGCCTGCCTTCCCTAACTTTGTATGTGTTTCAGACACTTTGCTTGGAAACAAATTTTTCTTATGAATACTTGGTTCTCTCAGCACAACTACCAACTAATTATGCGACATAAAGCAAATACTACCCAAGAAACAGATATTAAAATCTTGCTTTCTGGATGCCTAAAATTTTGTTTATAATGAGGACCAGCCCCATTTTTCAGTGGTGTGCAGTGCCTGTGGAATAGGAATGATTTTGGCTTCATTTTTTCCTCCTTGAATAAAGTGTTTATGTTCATGTTAGGAGAGTTTTCTTGTATTTAATTCGAGAGTCTTTTACAATGCCTATTTTGAATCTTAGGCCACTCTGCCTGAAAAGTATAGCATTATAGAGGATAAATCTGGAATTAAAAACAAATGAACCTCAAATTGGCAGAATGATTGGGAAAGAAAACAAGAGGAATTGGAAGCTTGTGTAGCATAGCAGCTAGAAGGTGTCTGTACCCTACATCCCCTATGGGAACTTATGCAATGCTCAGGGTATTTCTTTCTCTGCTTGCAGAGCATGGAACTGGTATGAAACCATATCTTGTGGGAAATGCAGACCACAGGACTTCCTACACTTTAGCCCCCATCATTGCAAAAGTGTTGTGCTAGAAGGTTTTTGGTCTCTTCACTGACTTTGAATGGTCAATCTGAGCAGAAACAGTGTGGAAAATTGTTGATAAATAATGTGCAGATCTTCTGGTAAAATTTCCATTCTTCTGTTAGCATTTCTTTTGACAAATTAGGACTTTCCAAGACCTACCAGTAAATTTCATGTTCATCAGGAAATGGTGACAGCACTTCACAGAGATGTTTGTGGCTTTTAGTGTTTCCCAAGATCTGAAGAGCTAGAAAATCCATCCAGACTATCAACAATATGTTATTGGTAGACCATAGGAGCTTGTGAAAATCTTTTACCTCTTTACATTTGCATGAATTTATTAAGGGCCTCATAATAACTGATGGTTTACACTGTTAGAGAAGACTGCTTAAGTTCATAAAATCAATATCTGCACATTTAAATAGTTTTTCCCACTCCTAACTTTTTTCTTCTATATTTTGCTATCTGTACAGTAATTTGGGGGAAATTGTAGTGAACCTCAATGTTCAATGCTGGGGTATCCAGCTAAATATACTGTCAAGATATGCTATTAGCCCAGTCTGATTTAAAAAAAAATATAGATAGATTTACCCCTTACTCAAGGCATCCCATCAGAATTAAAGTTATCAATAACAAGTAATCTTGCTCCAGCTAAGGCTTTCTCCCTTGTAGGAAAAATATGCTCCAAATACAAATGTGCTTAAATTTTTTCCATGATTCTTGGTTTCTCCTATATACAGCAACTTTTCGACACAAAATATTTAGGGACATGGGTAGCTTCTGGTAATGTGTCTAATGTGGCTTATGGTAGGTGTGTGGGGATGGAGGCAATATGCAAAATAAAGTTTTTATTGATTTTTCTCCAAAATGCCATATATATGACCACATTGCTGATATGGATTATTTCTAAGAAACTGAAGGTCTGAAACTAAACCATCCAACTTCCAGTCTAAGATTGTAATACTTTATGTAAAAATATTGATAATGTGCATCATGCTCTGAAGCATCGGGCCAAGCTTGCTGTGGCTGTGAGGGCACACTGGCTTCAGCAGCCACAAAGGCAGTGAGTGCCTCTGCTCATTGTAGAGGCAGATGCAGGACACCCGTAAGAAAGGAGAAAGATATGACAAAGGACTAGATCTCTAGCTCCCAGGAGTCCCTGTATAATTATTTCCAGTATTTCTTTCATCCATTTGCTTTTCCAAAACCCTCAAATTATTTTGCACGCTGAAAAAGACCAACAACCCAGCACTTTTCTGAGCAGCTGTATTAGAGAAACCTGAATACCTTAGGTGGATTTCAGAGGTAGATTTGGTCAACTGTCCTCTTCCCTGTTTTATTAATCCATGACGTTAATTTCCTTAATCATGTAGAAATCAGCCCTCTAACTCCTCGCTGTTTTGCACTGCAGGTGACAAATGCTTGCCTGATCTTCCATACGATGCCAGCATCAACTACGAGAAGGAGAATGAGCTGATGCAGACGCACGTGATCGACCAGGCCATCAACAACGCCATCAGTTACCTGGGGGCAGAGTCCCTGCGCCCCCTCGTCCAGACACCGCCGGGCGGCTCTGAGGGAGTGCCCGTCATCAGCCCCATGTACCAGCTCCACAAACCTCTTGGGGACAATCAGATTCGCTCCAACCTCCCTCAGGACAGCGCAGTGGAAAACTTGTTGCTGCTTTCCAAAGCCAAGTCTGTCTCCTCGGAACGAGATGTCTCTCCCAGCAACAGCTGCCAAGACTCAACAGATACAGAGAGCAATAATGAGGAGCGCAGTGGTTTGATCTACCTGACAAACCACATAGGTGCCCATGCAAGAAATGGCATCTCTATAAAAGAAGAAAACAGGCAATACGATGTCTTGAGAGCAGGCACTGACAATTCCCAGGATGCTTTCAAAGTGATCAGCAGCAATGGGGAGCAAGTAAGGGTTTACAAGTGTGAACACTGTCGAGTCCTTTTCTTGGATCACGTGATGTATACGATCCATATGGGCTGCCACGGGTTCCGTGATCCTTTTGAATGCAACATGTGTGGCTACCACAGCCAGGACAGGTACGAATTCTCTTCCCACATAACTCGAGGGGAGCACCGTTTCCACATGGGCTAAAACACTGGCACAGATCAAGCCTCAACAGCTGCATTACTGGAGCTGCACGAGCCACGACAGCAACAAAGCAAAAGTCAGCTGGACAGTAAAAGTCACAAGAGAATCATAAGTTCAGCAATGTTCTCCCACAAGAACAGGGATTTCATTTTGGTAGCATGCATTGCAACTCAGTTTTCTAAAATAAGTTTTTACTGAAAATGTTTGATCACCAAAAACCTTTAGTAATGTAAGTAGTTTTTGTAGTCACATAGCTGAGAGCCCTTCCCTGAACTGATGCTTCTTGCAAGCCCCCCTTGCCAGAACTCTTAACCACATGCAGAGTGCTCCACACAATGAGGACACAACAGGCAGCAGCAGCCAGGCTTTCTCTCTTAGCACCCTGAGCCCAGGGCTCTTCTACCAGATGTGTGATTTTTTTTGATTTCCAGTATTATTTGACTACTTTAAGAAGATTGAACTCAACTAAAGATGGATGGACCCATTTCAGATGACTTCACCAACAGCTGGGCTGGGATGGGACCCCCTCAGCCAGAAGGTTCTGAGCTGCTTTGGTGGTAAGAAGAACATTTCCACATGCAAGGGTGCTACTGGTATTGATAGCACAACATGCCATGTTTGTGTCACTAGGCAAGCAAGTAGGAATGCAAAAGATAGAAGAAACACCCTTGTAATATACTCTGTGAAGTATGAATTGCATTTAATGTATAGAAAAAGGGTATTGTTGGCTCTTCTTTGAATAAATATTTTCTCTTCCTATCTAATAAACCCCCACTTTTTGTTAAGCAACCCCTCCTTACTCTTCATATAAAAGTTACAATGTATTTAATTTTTTTTCTCTTTAAAGTTTTAGTTATTTAGAAGAGTATGATGTACAGTTGAGAAAGTAGATAGGTATTTGTGTGGGGAGTCTCCTTAAGCACATTTTTCATCCTTTTAAACTGTCTGGAAAATATCCAAATGTCCCTCTCTTAGATACAAAAAGTCCCATTTTGCTGGCACAGAAGATGTCCTCTTGTAAATTTTGTGGCTCTACTCATAAGTGTTGCACTTGATTATTTTTACAGCACTGAGATTAATTAAATCAGCCAGTCAAAATTTGCAGCCGTCTTCTTTTTTCCTGGCATTTGCCATATAGTGAGGGACCAAGACCCACAAAGTTGTGGTGACCGTTTACTTTCTATCCAACCAGTCATTTCACTAAGTGCTTTGAGTTACTTTTACTTCAGTGGAACTAATCTTAAGATATAAAATACTGGGTTTTGCAGAATGGAGACCAGAGGCTGCAGCATTTTGCAGAATGCAGAAAAGTCCACCAAAATCTTTCTCCATGGTGAGTTCTGCTGCAGGTACTATAGTTGCAGATAGAATCAAAACTTTATGACAAATAGATTTTAACTCCATACACATCTGATAAAAAAACTTTTTTTAAAAGCTTCTACTTAGCTTCCTCTTCCAATAGTTCATTTCTCTCCCTGAATACCCCCATGCTTTAAGACTGGGCAAAAATAATTTTTTTGCAGCTGCATAAAAATCTGTCACTGGTGCTGCAATATTTTCTGGGAAACATTCATAAAAAACCCTATCTTATTAACTTAATGTTGAAAATACTTCCACTCTGAATAAGGAATGAATATTTTACAGTAAACACCATTAAATACCCAACAAGACTAGCAGTCTTGTCATATATTTACAGATTTTCCATTCACAAGTGCATGCAAGCACATGTATTTACTATAAAACAGATTTGATGGGACCATGAACTGCTTGTACCTGGGCCAGTGTGGCCTGATATAACATTTGCAGCTATATTTGATAAACATTTCCTATATACACGTACCATTACAGGCATGCCAAGTTCCTTCTTCTGCTTTCACTTTGGCAGGTGTAGGTCAGGAGCAACAACAGTGGAGCTGAGGAAGGACACTGATAAAAACATGAATCACAAATGTGTGCTTACGCAACCTCCAGCTTTGGCTGTTCATGCAGCTGTGAGGCCCTCGCTTCACTGGACATGTGGGCACAGTGATGTTTTTACACTGAACCTGCAGGAGAGCCTGACAATGTGGTGGCTTTGTCACCAGAGTGAATGCTGTGCAGGAATGCCCACAGACCAGTGCATCCTCAGCAGGGAAAACACATTACTAGTACGTGTTATCCCCCAAAATGAGCAGTGTGAACTACAGACCCAAAGGTGATCGTCTCTATTCCCACGTTAGAACTCAGTTGCCTTGAGGGATTTTATTGATGCCCTCTACTCCTGTATCATAACTCAGCTGGGAGGTTGTTGCTTGTTGCCTTCCAGCACAAGGGGTTGCACAGGGGGTGGGCACAAGGAATCCCTGGCCACTTTCAAGCCCCAGCCATGGTCTTGTCATCAATGCCTGCTACACATTCAGCTCCAATTCACCTGGCAGTAAGGTGTTACCAAATATTTTGCATTAGGAATGATCTGAAGAGGACTTTCCGGGGGTTAATTTACATGGATGAGTTGCCTTAATTTTAACCTTTCTTTAAGTACAGATGGAATGGGTTCAGTTTTCATAGCTGGCAGAGTTACATTCAGCTGTTCTTACCCCTCTCCAATTTTGACTGATGCCAAACGAGAGGGTACAAAGTAATTTCTGAGCCGTGCTGCAATGTCCTGTGTGAGATGAGACATTGGCTGTACAGAAATGTTCTGCTTTTATTGCTCTTAGACCTCTTTCCTGTTCTTCTTAGGTTTAGGTCACTATATACCCCATGCCATATTTTTTTCCACCCTTCATTTTAAGACTCCCCCAGCTATACAGGGGAGGGGGACAGCAGCTCACTCAGGTGGTTTTGTTTCTTTGCTTTTACCAAAAACCAGCACAAATAAAGCCACGTGCATGAACCGTGCAAACAAGCACAGCTCCAGCGGAGTTCGAGTGTGCCTCAAACACAGCTTGGAGAGGTGATTTCTGATTCCTGGGTAGGTTTGCTACCTTCACCACATCTCTGTGCACACACACGTGTCTCAGTCCCTGTGTCTCTCCTCCTGTCCACATGCACATGCCCTCTCTGTGGCTTTGTGTATCATTAATATTTTATATACATTTGTATGTGTATATGTATCTAAAATGGTTGGTATGACATGATGGTGATGCACTGTCTCTCACAGTGGGTTTGTTTCCTGACTCTGGAGTTTTCTTATTTATACTATAACAGAATATGTTGATGTTGTATAATAAACAGTACAGTAGTATAAGTAAGCATATTAAGACACAGTGTACCAGGGCATAGTCTAAAGGCAGAGCAAATGGCATTCTCTGTTCACTAAAGGGCTTTTTTAGTTTTGCTTTTTTCCCATGTTTTTCTCTTTTGCACAAAATCATCCTCATTTTGTTTAGGAACAAGTGGTTCAGTAATTTTATTTATGAACATATGCAAGAATGGCATGAAAATAGGATGTTGTGTCTGTGTTCATTGAAACAAACTGTGCCCTCAGAAAAGTTTAGTGAATTCTTCTTTTTTGCTCTTTTTTTGCTATAGTGCAATACCCTGATATGGCTTAGTTGACCTTTAAAAGGAGTAAATATGTGAGTGGTTTTAAGTTTATATCTGTTTTAAAAAAGTAAAAAGTAATTGCGCCCCATTCTTCCCCAGGCACTGCCTTTTCTAATGGAAAAAGTTGTATTTACACTTTTTTTTTTTTTTTTTTTTGCTGTGGTTTTATATTGTAACTTCATTTTCTTTGAGAATATTGTATTTAAAAAAAGCAATTTCATAAAAATTGGAAATATTATTAAATTATGTCTGCAAACTGAGATGTATCTTTTGAGACAAGAGAACGAGATAAAAACCCCAAGCCCCAGAATATTTTTGTCACTCTCCTCATGGGTGAAGGAGGCACTGGGCTCAGCTGGACGCTCTGTGTCTGTGGGTGTTGACTGTGTGGGAGGGGACACAGAGTAAGGTGAGGTGCAGATAGACAGAGCCCCATGGGGATTCCATCATGCTGTCCCTGCACCATGGAAAGTCCATCCATGTTTTCCCGGCACCATGGTGAGTCCATCCGTGCTGGCCTTGCAATCCAAACTCTGTGGCCATAAAAGCCAGGCTGTGTCACCACCCTGCGCGTGAGGCAGCCTTGCTCAGCCAGCTCCAGGTCCTGAACACCTGCTCCAGAGTGTCCCTGCCCATCCCAATCTCCCAGGTCCTGCAAGCAGCCCACTGCTGAGAAGTGCTTCCCCTCCAGCCCTCTCCTCACCCCCTTCCCTCCCACCAGCCAGATGGAGTCATTACAGAACACAATTACTTCTGCATGTAGAGTCATGGTAATTCAAAATAAAACACAGAGAAATTATTTCTACTATTTGCCATAACAAAGGTGATTTCTCTGCGGGTGTCCCTCTTTGTTCGGATTCCAGCACAGTAAATTTCACATCACATATTTAATACAAACTAGGATCAGTGTTTTTCTCAGAAAAGGCACCATTTATAAAGTTTCAGAAATATTTCCATGTGTTAAATAGCATAATTTTGAACAAACAGAGGTTTTTAAAAAAATAAAAAACAATCTCAAAACAATTGCTTATGATATTGCAATTAATTCTTTTACAGGTTCCCAAAATCTAAATTTTCCTTAAGTTCCTTAAGTTTTTGTGGTATAGTTTCATTATAAACTATGACTACATAATATATGAAGGAGCTAACATCCTAGTTTCTTTGTTCCCCATCATAGCTGGTTCTCAGTAAATGAAACTACTGTTTCATCTGGTGACTTTTCTCCAAAACAAATATGTTCTGTTTAATAATAATAATAATAAACACAAAAAATAGACCAAATTTACTATTCTCAAGCAGTGTTATTAAATCCTTTAGCTAGAGAAATCCACAGATTTAAATGCAAGTTTGTGTTCCTAAAAATCTATTCTGGGTCTCTTATCTATTATGTTTCAAAGACTTCCTTCAAATCAACACATTTATATTTTTTCCTACTCCAGTAGCTTGATTAAATTTCATCAGAAACTGTGGCAGGTGCCAAGATACAAATTGTTACACAGACAAAACCTACAGCTACCAGGGGTGAGTAGTTTCAGCCTCAAGTGCTCAGACCAGCTTCCCAACCCGTACATAGCCATCAAAACACCAAAACAGCATTAACCTCTGCTCAACAAAGAGTGGGTTTGAAATCAAGAAATACACTAAAACACACATGAATATTTTAGAGATAGCAAAATGAGAACTCAGAGCCAGACCTGGAGCACATGCATCCTGTGTGTGTGTGTGTGTGTGTGTGTGTGTGAGAATCACTCAACATTATACTAAGGGGAAAGGAGTTAGAAATGCTCCTGACTTTGCCAGTACACTGAATACATTGCACTGCTTTGATCAGCTTGTCAAAAAGATGGTCAAAAAGAAAGGAAAACTTTCACTACAAGCTTCATGTTTCACCAGCAGCACCAGCAATTTGAAAACTGAAAATGTGGCAACTGGAAAAGCAAAATATTTGATTTCTGAACAAACTGTTCAAGCCTGTCTTGTGGGTCAAATCTCTAGGGCATCCTTCCCTGCTGTGGGCCATCCAGGCTCTGTCCACTAGCATGAAACACAGGAAGTTTCTTATGTGGAAGGAAAATTTTACACGAGAACTAATTTTGGTCAAAATGCATCATGAAAGAAAGAAAAATTCCCTACATCTGGCCTGTGGAAGGCAAAAGAAGTCTTAATCTTAACAGACATCCAAATTGGGACATCCATTATCCCAATTTCTAAATTTTAATGCTTTATTTTGGCCACACAGACTTTGACTTTTCGGGGCTGCTGAATTGAAGTCACTGGCAGCAGCAGACAGGGATTTCTGAAATCCTGCTGTAATGGCCAGTAGATGGGCGTACAGAAAACAGGAAGGACAAAAATTTGCCAAGTTTCGCTGAAAGTGGGATAGCTGGAAGTGAGAAATCCAAAGCCAGGCTTCAGACAGCAGGAGTTAATCACATTTAAACAAAAAAAGGCTGCACAAGCATGACTGAAACCCTGCTCTTGCCAAATGAACAGATCCCTGTTAACTGCAGCGACATTTCTGCTGCATTTATTGTTACAATTTTTTTTTTTTCTTTTCATATAGAGAAAGGTCTCACTGCTTCAAAGCCATCCCAGGACATAGAACAGTTCCTGGTTTTATCTGTCCTGACCACACATATGAAACATGTGAATGATAGAGGGCAGCTGCTGCTGTTCCTGCCGCTGGTGGCGGCTGCAAATCACACAAACCAACGCCTTCCTGTCCCTCGGGAGAGAAGTGAAGGTTCTGGTTTATGAGCAGTTAGAGAATAAAAAAAGAAAAAAAAAAAGTAGAAAAAAAATCTACACCTTGCAGCAGACAGTGAGGCAGGGGCTGGTGGGGGTGAGGAAGTTAATCAGCCCCAGGCAGGCTGTTCGGGATGAGGCCAAACAGATGGCTCGTCCCCGAAAGGGCAAAACGGGAAGCAGATGTAGCCACCGCTTCTCCCCATGCATAACTGGGAACCAGCCGGTTGGTGAGGAACTTTGCATAACAAGGATAATTTGGTATCAAAACTGTCCCTAGAAGTGATCTGAATGGATCTGGGCACAGTTGACAGTTTTCACTTCTTGTTTCCCACTCAAGGTTCAACCAGATTAAATCTTAAATGTGACCTGACTGCTTGCCTGGGGTTGCTCTCAGCTCTCTTCTAGGGAAACCTCTGGTGGGAGTCCTCAGGTCTCCACTGAAGCTTTCAGGACTAAAACCCTGCTCTCTGTTCAGTCAGTTGACATTTTAGTGACCAATTTCAGCATGCTCTGATTTTTCAATCTGAAGCCCATAAACTTTTCAGCAAGCAGAAGAACTGACCTTGAAGTCATCTCCTCTATTTGCATGCCCCAAAACTCATAGAGCCTGGATACAGGAATGCCAGGAGCCTGGGCTAACATCCCCTGTAATCTCCTTTCCACTAAGAACAAAGCCAAGGGCCCCAGAGGAGCCCAGCATCCCCTCCTGGGCAGAGATCATTTGTCTGAGAGAGCAGGGATAGGAGCCTCTGGCTGCAAAGCCTCACCAACATGTCAGAACGTTTGCACCTAACAGCCCTGCATGCACTTTACCACCATAACTGGAAAAATAACCTGAGTATTGAGGGGGCAGCTAAAAACATAGATGGGATGCGTACTACAAGTAAATGAGGGGGTTTTCTTTTTCTATTCCTCCCTATTTTGTTCCAAAGGAGACAGCAATGTCAATTTGACTACAGATTTTACTCTGTAGTGTCCCTGTTGCATTGACAGGGATTAAAGAAACTACAGCCTTAATATGTCATAAAAATCAGGAGAGAGATCAACACAGCTCTTAACATTCAGGGTTGTTCAAATCTGGATTCAAACACTCCAGGTTTATTTCACTGATAGTTGCAGTGTACAAAAATATATCTTTCTCACCTTACAGAGATTCCTCAGTGTAGCCATGGGACAGAATATAGACTTACTTTCCATTATGTTAAAGAAAAAGAAGAGGGTGAAAATACTTGCGAAAAACCTATTTGTAGGCAGTAACCAAAGCCCTGTTACATGAGTTTCACTTTTTCAATAAGTGATTTACCTCCCCAAGTCCAGCTCTGAAACATTCACAAACTCTTTATTTTTGCTTCGCATCCAGTCACTTAGTTCCTGGCTAATAATATAGATAGTGTCTTATTTGCATAGTCTAGCAAATGCACATGGGAATTGTGCTGAGCACTCACATGTACGTAGGGGGTTTTTGGACTCATTAAGTATTGGTACAAATTAGAATGGTTACTTCTGCTTTGGGAACATCTGTCTCTCCAGCGCTCTGTAATCGAGGCTGAGACACCAACCAGTTTTATAAGGAGTATTGTAATTATATTATAATATTATTATAGTACCTGACAAGAGAATTTCTTCTGCATGAACCAGGGTAAAGCTGAATAAGTGAGAATACTCAGGCTCCTGAGGAGCACCCAGTACCAACAGACCCTGCAGCTGTTTTTTCCTGAGCCACAACTCCAGCACATATAATTGACCTTTAAAGAAAGGTGGGATCCTGAGCAGCAGAAAGAGCAGCTTGAGTGGTTTTAGGAAAACAATGAAATGCATGTGTTAATAGAACAAGTAATCTAAAATTAGGCATTTTCACCCATTTTCAAAATTAGGCATTTCCAAACCCCAGGCCAGGAGAAGGGGACTACAGGCATCTGCCTGAGTTTCATTAACTACTTCTTGATATCTTAACCACTGGTCATTGAAAGTAGGAGCAAATGTACCAGAAGTGATAGGCAGACCAGAAGGGAAATGAAGGGTGGTAGAAGATTGGGTGGAAAAATTAAGATATCAAGTTCAGCAGTGAAAAAATTACTCTCTACCATAAGGGTTATTACTGTGGAATTAAGAAAAGCCAAATCCAGTGCATTCCAGGGGAAAAAAAATCCACTTTTCTTAATGGCTGCATGCCTATTACAGAGGGCCTACTATACTATGGGAGAGTTGCCCTCTTCTCTTGATTATCCTTAAACCTGAAATCAACTTCGGAATTAAAACTATTCTTCTATTTAGATCTAGGTGACAGCTCCCTACCCCCCACCCCTGCTAAATCCAGGCAGCCAACACAGGAGCTCCTACTATACATTCACACTTCCTTTTTACTTTCTTCTGACAAAGCAGAGAACTGTGTGGTGCAAGTCCTTTTCAATAATTCCTTTGATGCTGTCATTAATTAAAAAAATAAATATTTTCTTACTATCCTGTTCTCTGGAGATACAGAGTCCTGGAGAATATCCATTTTTGTTCCCAACACAGCAGGTGTGTAGCTCTCTTGACTTCAGGATGAGTGTGGGTCCGTGTGTGTAACATTACAACAAGTGGAAATTACTTTGAATCAAAAGGTGATATAATTTCTTCCTGTTATCTTTAAATTTATTTTATAGTTTCCAAAATTCAAGGTATTTTTTCTGAAAGGTTGTAAACAGCAGCACTTCTGTGAAACAACTGCATCCTTTCCCTCCCTGAAAGGGAAATTGAAGCACAAAACGCTCCCTGAATTCCTCATGCAAGCTTGTGCAATATGTTTTTGACAAAATCAGGAAGGATTGGGAGCCCAGTCTTCTTATTTATTCTCCAGCCAGAAATTAGGCTTCCTCTGGTGGACAGTAAACTCAGGAAACCCCAGCAGACCCTTGCACTAACAGCTAAGAATTGAAAAAAGGCCACAGCACTAAGAAGTCAGGCTTTATGTTACATCAAAGTATGTGTGTGTTTGTGCACATGTACTATATGTGTAAATACTACATGTCTGTCTAATTCAAAATTTTCAATAATTTATATCTTTTAAACCAAGAGCTGCCAGTTTTCCTTCCACTTCTTTGTTAATGAAAACATCTTAAGTTGCCTATTTTCACAGAATATTTTGACCAAACATACCAAGACACATAACCTGTTCCATGATTAGCTGTTGAAGTTAGACTGCTTTTTCCTTGCAAATGTCTTTCAAATGATGCACAGACAAAAAAGGAAAGCAATGCTGGGGCAGGGGCTCCCTGTCTGGTGCACAGCCCTGTGGGCCCTCTTTCCATTTTTCTATGGATGCGTAATGTTCTGCTCAAATATCTCTTTTATGTGACCAACTGATTTAACAATTTGGGATGCCTTTCTAAACCTTCAAAAGCACAACACAAAATGACTCCATTTGCCCTTCCAACAATGTCAGGGAAGAAACTAAAAAAAAAAAAAAAAAAAAAGAAAAAACCAAAAACAACCAACCAAACAAAAAATAAATCAGCCTATGAGGGCTTTAGTTAGAGGCTCATTTGCAACGGAAAAGATGAGGCTCACCCAAACTTTGCACAAATAGGAACGTGCAAAATAGAAACTTCAGATAAGCTGTGGAAAGAGGGTGGGATTTCCAGAAAATAGGGAAGAACTTGTTACACCCTCCTTGTCTAACTTTGCAGGATCACCACAGCTTCTCTGGAGAAATAGTACATGTCGAGGAGGAAAGCGAAGAGCTTTCCTTTTGGTTCTGCTTCTCCTGTACAAACTGCTTGCCTAATTTCCTTTGCAATCAGGGAAATATTCAGCTCAAACCCCATAATTTCCACATCTGCTTTTGCTACAAAGTCTCCTGCTACTTCCATAATTTTATGCCATGAATATTGTGCCAGGACCATGGCTCTTTTCCAGGCCAGGACTGCATTAGTGCTGAGCAAGTTGAAGCCTTCAGGGCAGTGGGAAGAGGGAGAGGCTGGAGCCACTCAGCCCCACAGCACGCCCTGACAAGTCTGCTAGCGTGGGGTTAGAAAGGAAATGCCCAGGAGAAACAAATGCCAGGAGGTTTGGTGGCAGCACAGAGGTGAAAAGAAATTTACAAAAGAAAAAAAAAAAAAAAGAAAATCGTGGTGGTTGTGGTAAGGGGTGTTAAAATACAAAATATAATTTCTTCAGGAAATTGCACTTCTTGCCTTCTTTAGCCTAAGCCTGTGTCAGCACCTGGAAAACACTGGGAGGAACGAAGGTGTTTGTAAGAAACCCTGGCTTCTGCAGTGAGCTTTAGAAAAAGTTTTGCAGCAGTGAGAAGGAAAAAAAAATAATATAAATAATAGTGCAATCGTCACATGCAGTCAGATGCAAAAAGTGGGCCCGGAAAGAGCTGCCCCAAAGATGGATATTACAGAGAGGGGATTTAGGTTTTTTTTATGGTAGTGTCATATCAGTTTTAATTTTACTTATGTATCAGGAGAATGAAAATAAATAGGGATTTTGGACTGCTCTGTGAGCATCTCAGGAAACTACACAACAAATTTCTGGACCTCACGGAGTACCTTGGCCTGCTTTAGGCACAAAAATTAAGTGCAGGATCCCAGAGAGCAGCTCTTCACCAGTGTCACTCGCAGGACAGGGGTGCTACAGGGCCACCAGGAGACTCCTGCAGCCATCACCCTGGGCAGGACCTCAGCAGCAGCTCCTTCAGAGCCGGCACAGAGCGAGGCAGAGATGTTATCACCATTTACCATTTCCTTTCCCTTCCCTCAGGCGAGAGCTCTTTAAAGCAACACTCCCTTCGAAAAAGGGAATTGCAGCAGCGCTGGCTTTCCCCGGCCATCCATGCTGCCGCCCCGTGATGTTGCCTTTCCAAGGATTTGCCGAGCGCTGCTGTGTAGAAAAGCAAACCCACAGTCCCGAAATCTGTTGGCTGAGCAAAAGGGATGGCTGGGACAAGCTGCCTGACAGAGAGCGTGCGCTTCCTGTTGTTGGCAGAAAGCGAGACTTCACGCTGTTCCCCCTTGCTTCCTTTAAAAACAGTGCCAGGAATTGATGTAAATTGGCTTCAGAGCATCTGACCCACAAAGCAGGGAAGTGAGAAACTGTAGGACTCAGGGAGACAGGGCAATATTAGCCACCTATATCTGAATATACTCGGGCTTTTAATATCCCTGAGCAGCGATCCTGGGTGGCATCAGCCATTTTCCCTTGAAGCACGCTCCAGGGGCTGAGGCCTTCAGTGGCTCTGGAGAATTACTTCTCCAGAGCAATCAGCCAAGGGGCTTCTCCAGCCACAAAAGCTCCTCTCCAGCGGGATGCTGGGCCCACACAGCTCAGGGGAACACGGGCAGAGGGATCACCCCAAAAGTTCACCCCTTGTCCAACACAAGGGGGATCCAGGCCGGGGCACCAGGAGCGGGCCCGGCCCTGCTGGGTATGGGTGGTGCTGCTGTGTGTGACCCTGGAGCAGCAGCACAGTGGCTTTCACTGCTGGGACACTTCTGAGAAAGCAGCAGGTGCCATTTACTATCCACCAAAACTCAAATAAATTGAGACAAAATTCTGAGTTAATCAGACTCAGTTCCTGTTACCTGTTGTGCATCTACGTGTCAATGCACTTTCGGGATCTTCAGCCTGGGAGACTCTTTGTATCTGCTCATTTATCCTGTTATTAAAATGTCAACATCAGCATCAGTTTAAATTCAAATGCACTGTACCAGGATTTTCATCTCTTTTCCCAGCCCCCGTTGACCTGAGACACGAAGTAAAATTAATCTTTTAGAATCCCAGTTTTGTTAAATAGGAAATTCTGTACGTGCCAGCCTGGTTTTTGCAGCTCCCTCAAAAAAAATCTCAAAAATCTAAGTCCACCCTACAAAAAGAAACAATAAATACAATAATTAATAAAGATCCAGTAACAAGCCATTGACACTGGATGATTTTAAGTGACAAAAAGGAAATAATATTGACTACCCTTGGGCTTTCCTTAAGAAATCAGATGGACTTCTTTAGGAAAAGAACTCCATCTGGTGGCAGGCTACAAAAAAAGAGCAACTCAAACACCACAGCTGCGTTCCTCCTCCTGGGAAAGACTGCTGTTACTGGAAATGGAGAGGAGTCCCGGGGATAACTATTTCTCCGTAAACTTCTAAGATTTATATAGGATAGACTGAGCAAAGCATCTTTCAGACTTGTCCTAAATGCAGGCAGAGCTAATGTTTTTGAGCTCCCCTGGCTCCCATGCCCTGCTGCACAATTTCTGCTGCTGACTGCGCTGCGAGACATTCCCAGCCTGTGGAAGATGAGGAGCAGCAGTGCCATTGCCACCTGCAGGCATATGTCTCCAGGATACTGGGATTCACCCACAGGCAATAAATACATTCATTCCTCCCTAGTGATAAAAATAAGGCAGCATTGCTTTTCCACTGCTCTAGGGGCAATAAAGACTCTTAAAACATGGATATTTTTTTAAAGGGATTGTTCTGCAGACAAAAGGTAACATTCCCTGGCATGAATTCCCCCTGCTCTGGGGTGACTAGAGGCATAAGTTGTACTACCATGACTATCTGGGGAGTTGCAGTACCATAACTATTTTTAGCACATGAAAAATAGTTTTCATGAATGAAACCACAGTGGAGCAGTCCCCAGCGTGCTCAGCCTTGTCCCTTCTGAGACATTTGCAGACAGAGTGTGTGTATTTTCAGCAGATGACAGCAAAAGTTTCTGAAAATTTGATCTTCTGTTTCTCTGATGCAAAACTTCTGGTTTTGGAATGACTTCTGATATCACAATGTTTTAATTATCACATTTAATTTTTTTCAGTCAGCTCTCAGACTCACTGTCGTATGACAGTAAGGCACCGCATTAAGCAGGGTGGAACCTTTTAAATGTAGCATTAAAATCACTGAAAAAAATTAACAAAATACGTTCAGAAAATAATGAACTGGTCACAGAATTGTCACTACAAGATTCTTCTTTCACTCCAGTTGTAGCTATGCCAGCCCAGAGGTTCTGTGACCTTTCTGAAAACGGTCTTCTTTTTCTCCTTTGTCCCATCACCACTAGATGTATGTTTTGATATGACATTAAGCCATTGACAGGTATTGAAAAATACATCATCAATGACAAAACAGCCTGAAAGTACACATTAATTTGTGTCTTTACATGTAATCAATCTCCCCACCCACAGTACTTTTCCATTTTCTCTGTTGATTCTGTTTGAAGAGAAGCTGGCATCAGAATAGCTTGCAGACACCAGCTTCCAGAGTCCGTGCCTTCTCTGGAAAACAATTCTCCATCACTTAAGGAAAATCAGGAGTTTCTAAAATGCTATGTAAATGACTATAGCCTTCACTATACCAGATCTATATCCATTCTGTGGTGCAAATAATTGGTGTGCACAAAATACAATATATCAAGTGAATTCAAGCTCCTGTGTCAATATTTATTCCCTTTCTTTTTTCTTTCTATACTTGGTTAAAAAACAATCCAAAGGTCAAATAAATTTTCCTTCTTCGGAATATTGAACTAAGTATGTGAGCACAAGTCATTTCATAACAACTCGTGTAAGAAATCTCACCGGTTACATCAGACCAGCAGGGAGAATCAGTCACTAGTTGCAAGTGTCACAAAAGAAAATTACTCATTTGGGAAAGGAGAAAACTGACTTGTAGGTCTTCACTACCACTGAGGAATATTTGAGACTGGAGACATTTATTAATCAAAACGATCCTGCACAACAGGTTTAGGTGGAACTGCCCCAGCTGGCAGAGACACACTTGCCTCTGGCTGGAGGCAAAAGTTATACAGAGACAGTTTTACTAACACCAGTAATCGGAAATCATAAAAGCAGAAGCCTAGGCAATTTAATCTTATTACATTTTAACCCACAGGACAGAACTCAAAACCTGCAATAATTTGGTAGGAATTTTCACAAGCCACTTTCCAGAACTTTGTGATCTACTTCTGAAAAGAAAAAAGGCAGATTTTTTTTCCCCCCCTGTGGACACATAATCATTCCAGACAATCTTCCAGAGCAATGCATTAGAGGCTGGCCATCATTTAATTGTTGTTGCTCAGGTGTTTTTCCATTTTCCAAAGCTCAGAGAGAATTTCAGATTGCAGCCTGACAGTTCCAAAACCAGGTAAACTAATCTGAAACTGGAATTTTCTCTCAGCACGGTGTAGGGAAAGCCTGAGCTCCTGGGAGCTTTTCTCCCGTGGTTTTGGTGGAAAGCCTGAAGCATCCTGGCTGTGTTTGATCGCGCTGCCGTGGCCAAAGGAGGATGGATAAGATCCCAGGCATGACAGCATGCAGGATTCCACCCTGCCCCTGACCAGTACAAACCAGCCCAGCTCAACCAGAGGGGCTCCCTTGGGCTCAGGGTGCTGTTTGGGAACCTGAGGGAGCACCTCAGCTGCCCCCATGAGCTCCTGGTTGTGATGCTTTGCCCGAGTCACACGCACAGCAGCCTTGTCCCTGCTTGAGCTCGGACAGCTGGAGGTTCCCCTGTTCTGTTCCCCCCTTCCCTGCCCAGCCAACAACTCCAGCCATGCCTGGGTGAAGAAAGGGCAGCTGTTCCCCTTTTCCCCAGTTATCTGCAGTGAGGAAGCACTGCATCATCTCTCACCAGCCAGAAAGCAGATCTTTTGCCTTTACAGCATGCTTGCAGCTTTCATTCATTCACTTTCCTTGACCCTCAGCTTCTGGAAAAGAACAATATTGCCTTTTGCTTACTGCTCCATCTTTGCCACCAGAAAACAACTTCACATTCCTTTAGAACAGGTTATGTGCCTTGGTAATATGGGAATATGGACACAGGACACACCTTCTCTGAGTCTTTCTTGTGATATTTTCTGAAGATGGAAATTATCAAATTTTTGTACCACCTCTGCCCAGTTAGCTGTAAAGTCATAATCAAAGTGCATTAAGAGCCAAACAACAAGGCATGCCAGAGATTCCACTTGGGTCTTTCCTGCAGCTGAGATGATGGATTCACTGGTGACTATTAGTGATGAAACAGGGAGGCTCCTCTGCATAACTTTGCTGTTGAAACCAACCTGGGCAAGAGGAGAAAACAACTTCAGAACAACTTTGTTGAAAATGAACAATACAGTGAAAAGTTCATCTATCACCCTGCACCCATGGTCAGTCCAACTCTGCTCCAGTTTCATCCTTTATCACTGACAAGCACTGGCATTTGGGATATCAGCCCTGAGGAGAGATGAGCACACAGCAGTGATCAGTTTAACCAACAGGAAATGATTAAAAGGAGTGGAAGAGTAACTTCTATTTAGTACAGGTGCTATTGTAGTGTCAAATGATGACATCCCAACTGTTTCAGGCACCTGCCACAAAGGGGATGATTAAACCTTTCCCTGTGTCTGTGATGTGAGAAATGCAGACAGGATAAGGCACAGAACTCTTGCATCACAGTAACAGAGATGAGACATTAGGGAAGAATTTTACTCACCTTCAGCCTTGCTGAAGAAGAATCCAGGCAAGAAAGACACTTTATTAATGGCTAACACTAAACATTTACCACTCTGTGTTCCCATCCCAGCACCTACTGAATGTGTGAAGTCCTGACTGTGATCATATCACTGGCATGGGAATGAAGTCCAAAAAGAGACCAAGGTTTTTATAAGTACTGAATGTTTTTAAAGAACAAACCAGGCAAAACATGCACCAGGAATCAAAAAAATTAATTCACCTTACACAAAGTGGGGAATTTGAAGTTTCCTCATAGTCCTTTCCAGACCCATAACTCTGTGATAATGCTATTTTAGCTTCACAGATATGATCCAAGGTTATATGAAACTTCTCAACTAATGGGACAAAAAAAAAAGTACCAGAAACCTATTAGTACTACAGCTTCTTTTATCCACAGCATCTTACATGACTGATACAGAATGGTAACAAAACACTAAAAAGCAAGGCTAAGAAATGTGGACTTTGGGAATATTGTGTCTGTATCTTTGCTCTCCCTGCTTTTACAGGAACTGTTCTGTGCTGGGTGCAGGTGTGAAGGTGTCAGTAGGGGAGGGCTGAGGGGAGGCCTCCTTGGCTGGTTCCAGCAGACCCAAGGAGCAGGAGCCTGCACTGCAGCCCAGGGGACAGCCCATGCTGCTTTGTTGGGTGGGCTGTTTTCCAATGTCACGTTGGCTTGTCAGCAGTTCCATAATTTCTGTTAGAAGGAAATTGCCTTATTTCAAAAGGACAATCTTAGTGATGCCCTTAAGAGGCCAGTCTGGTTTCCATCCACTCGCCATTAGCAGGTGATGATCATTTCTGCCTCATCAGCTTTTTCCCCTACATGTGTTGGCACAGCTTTCTGCAAATGAAAATCCCCCAGGGGACTTCATGCAGCTCTGAGACAATTTAGCTAACTCAAATCCAAGATGCACTGAGAGTCTGAAATGCCTTGTTTATTAATAAGACCTGACTTTTCCAGGACTGCAATTATTTGCCTTAAAAAGAAACTGAGAGATTGTGCACCCAACGTTGCTGAACCACAAAACCAGAGTTTTGTGCATTTCTTCTTCCAAAGATCAGCCAGCCAAAAAGAATAAATAATGAAGTACATAGGTTTCTGCATACACTAAACAGATCCATTAAAGTGGATTTATCTGCACCATTTCCCTTAAATTACAATCATGCCCTATTTCTGTGCAATTTTCTGTATTTTGTGAAATTATTTTCCTGGCAGTCGAATTGCTATGTGGTGGCACTGTTACAGAGGGTTATGAAATTCACCTTGGGATGAAACTGCAAGTCCTGCTGGCTCTGAGCTCTGCAGCAAAGCCCAAAGAATGCTACATGGCTGAAGAGATGGTTGTGTCACCTGCATCATTGCTAAAACACAAAAAACTTTACCTAATATTCCCTTTCACTATTTCTATGTGTTTCAAAAAAAAAAAAAAAAAACCAAAAAAAACCAATGGCATGTTCATGTAATTCTTGTAATGAGTAATCTGAAAAGTAGGAGAAAGAACAAAGCCTTGTCTGGTTCTACCTTTTATCTCGTTGACAATTTCCACAGGGGCACAGAACTTATGTCCAAGTCCCTGTCACCTCAGGAGGAGCTTTATTCTCTGTCACCATGTGGATTCTCACTGGTCCCTCCTTGTGGAGCACTTCCACAAAAATGTGAAAATTCAGATGTAGAGATGACCACAGAATGCACACCAGAATAATTCCCAGCATAAATAAGGCAATTATTTAATCATAAATAAGGCATTTATTAACCCTTGAGCAACCTTAATTTGACTAAACAATGAAAATTCTCTGGTGTTTCACTCACTTGCCTGAACAACGAATTTAGAGAAATGTTTGGAGAAAGCAAACATCTTACCTAGTATGTGTTTATAGCTCTCCAAAATGGAACTTGCAAAAACAGACTTAATCTCATAATCTTTACCCAAGTGGCACAAAAGTCGATTGGTTTGAACTACATCACACATTTATTCTTTCAGAATAATCTAATTATTCTATTTTCACTATCTCAAAAATGAAGATAAATTCCCATACCTGAATTTTTACAACTCTGCAAAACAATTTCTGATATATATTGGACTTTACTAAAAACATAAGCTATGAATAAAACTGACTCATTTGTTTAAATCAAGATGAGCTCTAAGAAATCCTAAGCCTTCCAAATTATTCTGAATTCAAGGCTCACTGTAATCTCCTGGGCCCTGTAGTTTCCAAATGTCTTTAAAAAATGCCAGTTAAACAGCATTCATCCAGTTTCAGAGAAATCTGAGGAAGAGCAGCTTTTAAGTTCTGCATTTTCCCTAATGGGAGGAAAAGTTCTTTAGAGAAACTGAAAACGAAGCACAGACAGCAGAGCTGGCAGCTCTGCCACACGGACAAAGGAATCCAAAGGAAAGATTTCCATTTATTTTCCTTTCAGGGGCAGCTGTGCTCAGTCAGTGGGCAAGGACAGGTTGTGTGAATAAAAGGCTGTGCATTCTTTCATGCCTTAGGTAAGAATGCCAAATGCAAGCTAGCCAAGAATTTTACCATTGATGCATGAGGACTTTTTAAGGAGCAGTGGAACCCAGGAGGTGCTGGACATGGGATTTCTCCTTGCTGACCACTAGAGCCCAGCACTCTTGGAGTAAGGCATCTTCCATCCGAATTTGATGGATCCAGCTGCTGCTGCTTCTGCCTGGGGGTGCAGCCAGGAGCGAGGTGAGCCCCCAGTCCAAACCAGTGGACACAAAACCACACACACACACAGAGCCAAGGACAGAGAGTGGGCATGTCCTTCCTAGCACACACACAGAGCCAAGGACAGAGAGTGGGCATGTCCTTCCTAGCACACACACAGAGCCAAGGACAGAGAGTGGGCATGTCCTTCCCAGCACACACACACACACACACACACACACACAGAGCCAAGGACAGAGAGTGGGCATGTCCTTCCCAGCACACACACACACAAATGCACTCCCACAAACACCCACAGCCCCACCCTGTCCCTCAGCTCCAGCCCCAAGCACCGAGGTCACCAGTGTGTGACACAAGCCCCACACTCTCCAGTTTCACCAGGACACCTCACTCGCAGAGCCTTCAGACACTGCCACAGGATTTAACTTGATCAAATACCCATGCCCAGACCCTGAGCCCCCTTGTCCTGCCTCTGGGGGCTCTTTCCACATCCTGCTCTCCCTCCTTGCCAGCTTGTCCAGCCCTTAGTTTGGCAGGGAGTTTTGGATGCCTACAGCACCTGGTTGCCCACACTGGCTACCCCACAGCTGGGCCAGATCCTAAAGCCCCTGAGACCCACGGCCTCTTCTCCACCTGCAGGTGTCCAGACCTGCCAATAAAACACACCCACACATGCTGATGCAGCACAGAAAGTAAGGTCAAGCAGAAAATCATCAAAAAAAGGTTTTTAATGAGAAGCTGGGATTGACTGCAGTAATGAGCCTTGGCTGTCAGACAACTCTCAAGAGACCTCCCTCTTTTGTCCTCCCTTCCATTTTTCCATGTAAGTCCACATCCATCTCCATCCTCTCCTCCCAAACAAAGCACCTCTAATTATTCTTCCCTATCCAGTTTTGCCATGCTCCTACCCAAAATCAGCATTTCTGCTATTACTTGAATTCCTTACTGACACAGCATGGTGGACCTTGCAAGATTTTCCCAAAATTCCTTTCAATTATTTTTGAGGGTTGATAACCTTCCCCTTAAACATCAGTGAAATTTATTTCCATCTCTCCCAGCAATCTGTAAATGCTGTCATGCCACTGCTGTTCAGCAATTTCTCGTATCATGAGCTGCAGTTCCTCGTGGACTTTTCACCTGGCAAAGCCTCAGCCAGAGCCTGGACACGTGCCTGCATAACATGAGGAGGTTTAATTCCAGGACAGAAGCAAACCAAAGTGCAGATGCACTGAATTGCCACAGGTTTGATACGTGGCAGTGCTGAAATCCTACCCTGCTCCAGTGGAACAGCTGTGGTGCAGCTCATCTGCCGCAGCCAAAGGTCTGGTTCCAGGTTTCATAGAGCTCCAGGTCCTTGGGGGACACGCTGGGCCGCACCGTCCTCAGGGCGCTCTCAAAGTCCAGGAAGGAGATGGGCCGCACCTGCTCCGGCGTGATGGTGGCAATGTCCATGGACTGCAGGCTGCGGATGGGGCCCAGGGAAGCCTCCCGACAGAGCTGGGTCATGTCTGCCCCAGAAAACCCATCAGTCTTCTGGACTATGAGCTTGATTTCCTCCTCATTCAGAGAGCAGTGCTCCTGTGCCATCAGCCGGGTGACAATCTGCTTCCTGGCGGAGCCTTCGGGCAGAGGGATGTACAGTCTCTTCACCAGTCGCCTCCGGGCCGCCTCATCGATTTCCTGGGGCCGATTTGTCGCTCCAACCACCAGGATCCGATCTTCAGAGGAGGTCGTTGCCCCATCCAACTGCACCAGAAATTCGGTTTTTATTCTCCTGGAGGACTCGTGCTCGCCCTCTCCGCGCTGGGACAGCAGGGAGTCGATCTCGTCGATGAAGATCACGGCGGGCTGCTGGCAGCGCGCCACGGCGAACAGCGCGCGCACCATCTTCTCCCCCTCGCCCACCCACTTGGACGTCAGGGAGGAGGCGCTGATGCTGAAAAAAGTTGCTCCAGACTGGCATGCGATGCACTTGCCTATGAGGGTCTTGCCAGTGCCAGGGGGGCCAAAGAGCAGGATTCCTTTGGGAGGACCACGCAAGCCGGTGAAGATGTCTGGTCTCAGCATGGGCCACACCACAATTTCCTTGATGGTGGCTTTGGCAAACTCCACTCCAGCAATGTCATCCCAGCCGACCGGAGGCCCGTGGTCCATGATCTCGTGCATGATGAGTTCAACCATTTTTGGTTCTATGTTTTTCAGCCGTTCATCCACAGGCAGCAATGGGTCTGTTGATTCCCCTACATGAGGCTTACACTGTGCTACTCCATTCTCACTTCCATCTGGTTTCGGAACTGGAGGCACAAACTTGCCGAACGGACCCCGAGACCTGCCTGCACCCAGGGATTTTTTTACTCCTCCGTATGATGAGACTGGTGCACGCTGGTTTTGAGATTTCTTTTGCTGATCCATCCACAGCTGTTCCTTTGCAGTTTTAAACCCGGGAGCACTGCTCTCTTCATTTCTGTTTCTCTGCCCTGAAAAACCATTAGTTTCTGTAGAAATGGAGGCCTGACACGGAGCAAGGCTAGGAACAGCTGTGCTGCCTTCATCAGCCAGACCATAGAATGCTTTTCTTTTCCCAGAATTTGCAGACCAGGCAGGTACAGCTGACTGGTTGAAAAGAGACAAATTTTGTCCATCATAACAGTTACCTGGCATTATAAGAGAACTACTATTAGTGGCTTCTTTACTTCCAAAGAGCGGAGTTGCCTGGAAACCTGGAAGAACCTGTTTGCTTGAGGAGGCTGAAGCAGCAGGAAGTGTGTCTGAAGTTCTGGTCACAGGAGGCACACTGCTTTGAAGGGACTTGGAAGATGAGGGATGCCCAAGGAGATCTGGTCCCTGACTGGCACATTTTGCTGAGGCAGCAGTGAGCTCAGCCTCCCCGGCACTGCCGAAGCCATGGAGTTTGGGAAGAGCTGGAGCAGCGGGGGCGCTGACCCCTTTATCAGCTCGCACACGGGCATCTGTCGGTGCCATCTGAGAGCTCTGGAAAATTTTGCCAGCCCGCATCCTCTCTCGCACACACTTCAATTCAAACACGTTCTCTGTTGTCAAGGCAGATTGCCACTTGTCACTGTCACTTTGCTGACACTTTGCCAGAGTCAGGATGTTTTCCGCATAGTTGTTCAAGCCAGTCTCCGCGTTGCCAGAGTCGACAATGGCAGAGTATTTCTCTGCATAGCTCCTGAACAGGCTGGCAGCACAGGCCTGGGAGATCTCGGAGCTTGCCCATGCATACTGAATGCGCAGCACCTTGGCACGGTACCCATCTGCCTTCTGCCCCGGGGTGCAGGTGCCAGAGGTGACAGCAAAGGAACTTTCCTGCCACTCACTCAGGTGCACTGTGCTGGCCGTGGGGGCCTCCATGGCTGAACTGGAACAGACAGAAAATTCCTGCAGTCACAAAATGCCATTTCACACCAGCTGCTTCTCCCCTTGTCTAAACACTCACACAGGAAAACCTACATTATTTTAACTGTGAGAAACAGAGCAGGAGGTCTTGCAAGCTACTTAGCCAGTCTGGGCACTTTAATCTTTTCAAAAAGCAACCAGCTTTGTGGTGCAAAGGCATTTAGACTGGGGTTCTCTTTTCTTCCTTGTCCAAAGAAAAGAAAAAAGTGGGGGGAAAAGAAAAGAGAGAGAGTTTGCTTCTAACCAGAGGTCTCCTGGGGAGGTAAGTAGACTGCAAAGAATGGTAACAGATGGCCAAGCAAAAACTGGTCTTGTTAAATGAAATCACCAGTGCTTTCGTTCTTACTTGACAGAGTATGGCACAGTGCAGCAGAGGACAGAGGATACTCCACTGTCAGAATGATTTCATTTATTACAGTGATGGTAATAAAAATTAACCAATTAAGCTAGTAAGTAAAATTGTGTGCAGTGTCTCTGAGGGGAGATAAAAATGGAATGAATAATCCTGAATGGAGCAAAGACTTCATATTAAGAAAATATTAAGATTACTAGAAAATGTTCAAAACTATTTCTTATATTTAGAAGGCACTAAAATGTCCTCATTTTAAACTTTAGAGGAGAAAAGGTCTTGCATGTTTAAAGCAATCCTTGTTTCTCAGCTTCAGAAAGTGGAATTTACACTCCTTTAGTGTAGGGCTTTTTTTAAGAAATGGGGAAAATGACATTTGGCCCAGGAGGAGTATTTCATTAGACTTGAAATGATTTGCTCACGTTTATGATGTACTTTCTTTCCCTGCAAAGTATCGTGTCCATATATCCTGCACCCTTTCCAACAGAGGGTGAGTCAAGCTGCAGCCCTCTGGATCAGCTACAGACTGCATAGGAGTGCAGAGGAAGGTACAGGTGCCATGTTCGTGCAAGGCTGGGGACACAGAACTGAAGGGATCCAGGCTATGTGGGGGTGTCCTCCCTAATTATTTGCAAAACATCCCATTAGACAACAGAGAGCACATTATGTTTATTGCCCAAATGCTTATATGGTTACACACACGATATATAATGAGAATGTAGGTCATTTTGGTTTATTTTTTTTACTACAGCCCAAATTTGTAGAGCTGTTTAGAAAAGTCAAAATACATTTTACCTGCAAATCTGGCACCTCTACAAGCAAATCCAATTAAAACAAACAAAAACAAAACCACTTAAGTAAGACTTTCTCTCTGAAAAGTTACTGCCAACTTTTGCACCAGGAGAAGTGTAATGTGCACTTAGAAAATCTGATACTAACTCACATCATCATCATCCGTCCATAGCTGAGTGACAGATGAACAGGAGATGAAAGGCTGCAGCCTTTTACTTCTTTGCTCTAAAAGGCTTTCACTGTGCACATAATTTTTTTTGCAACTGTTGAATCAAAAATATTTTAAGTGATATAAAAGCATAAATTTGGGAAAAGTTTAATAGCAGTATTTGCCCCCATGAAATACTTCCATAATTCAGAGCACAAAATCTCAAGTTCACCACCACTTTCTTAAGGACTCAGTGGTCACCTTCATAGCACTGAGGGAAGGCCATAACAAGTGAACAGTGGTGACCAGGTTGAAATTGCAGTTTGATTATTCTCAGAATCACAGAATGGGGAAGGTTGGAAGAGATCACAGTGGTCAAATCTCCATGCTCAAGCAGGGTCATCCCAGCACACATGGCACAGCATTGTGTCCAGCCTGTTCCTGAATATCTCCAGTGAGAGAGACTCCACAGCCTCTCCGGGCAACCTGTTCCAGTGTGATCGCTCCCCACACCAAAGAAGTTATTCCCCATACCCAGGTGGAACTTCCTATGCCTCAGTTTCTGCCCATTGCCTCTTGTCCTATTGCTCGGCACCCCCAAGAAGAGCCTGTATGCGCCCTCTGGACACCCAGCCTTTAGTTATTCATATACATCGTACACACCGTCTGGCATCGTTCTCTCCCCCTGGTCTAACCCATATTAGTTGTCCTCACAGGCTCACAACTTCTCTCCAAGAGAGCCACACGCACACACGCTCAGTCAGGACGGGGATATCGTGCTCCGTGTGCCCGCCTGGAGCCGGGGGTGTATCCAAGCACGGCCACCCATGGATCTGGCACTCGGCTGCGCGCTCGCCTCAGCGCGGAGGGGCGGGAGCTGCTGCCGCCGCCGCCACAGGAGCACGCCCACACGGGGCCCGGGGAAACACGGCCAGGTACGCGAGCACATCCCCCGCCCTTTGCCCTCAGGCCGGCAATCTCCAGCCGGGAAGCTGCCCGGCCATGGCTGAGCCCTCGCCGTCCTACCCAGCCGGCGGCCACGGCCCCTCAGCTCAGGAGCCCCGGCCGGCTCGGCAGCAGGGGTGCCCCCTCACGGCACGGGAAGCGGAGGCCACAGCCCCGAGAGGGTCCCGCCGCTCGCTCCTCTCCCCTCCCTGCTCCCTTCCCGTGTCCCCCTCAGTCCCGGCCCTGCCGCTCCCGCTCCCCGCTCCCCGCACCCACCGGCCACCGCCGCCGCCGCCAACCGCGCGCGCCCGCTCCGCGCCCGGCCCGCCCCGCCCCGCCCAGCCCGCCCCGCCCAGCCCGCCAATCGGGTAACAGCGCGCCGGAAGATGCAACCAATCAGAGGTCGGGAGGCCGGGCCGAGTGGGAGAAGGGCGGGTTTTCCGCGCTGACGTCACCCACAGCACTGAGAGGGACGGCGCGCGACAGGGCGAACGCTCCCTATTGGCTGCGCCTGAGGAGCGCGCCGGCCAATGGGCGCGGGGTCCGTGCCTTGGAAGGCGGGGCTGGACCCGCGCCAAGCGCAGCGCGTGAGGGACGCGCGCCTGCTCTGAGGGGACGGGCGGGACCCTTCGCGTGATCCCCTCCGGATCCCTCCTGTCGCATCCGCGTGTTCCCTCCTGGATCCCTCCCATCCCCTCCGCGCGTTCCTTCCCGAATCCCTCCTGTCGCATCCGCGTGTTTCCTCCCGGATCCCTCCCATCCCCTCCGCGCGTTCCTTCCCGGCTCCGTCCCGCGTCTCCCACCGAAGTCCCGCCGGCGGTCCCGGCCGCTCCCCCGGTGCCGTTGTCTCGGCTCCCGCGCCTTGCCAGCCCTGCTCACACCCTTCTGAAAATCCTTTCTGGTCAGGGCTTGGTTCCTCAGTGAAGGTTAGAGCGGCCGAGAAGTGAGAGGCTGGAGAATGTAACAGGTTCTGTCACGTTTATTGCCTCTCCAGGCCATTTTCAGTGGCAGTAGAAAATGGGAACGTGGAGATGTGCAATTTCTGTGGGTCAGACGAGGCCTTTCCCTTCAGTTCGGTGATTTAAGGAGCAGAATTGCTGTGGCTCTTCCTGTGTCAAACTCGACTTTGGCTGCCCAAAACAGCAGGGCACCCCATCAGCATTCCCCAGCTGCCCGCTGTTTGTTCCTCTCCTGGCAGTCGAAGACCCTCTGGATGCCCTTTGCAGGGCTCACAGGCGGCCGGGCCAGTGGCACCCCGGGCTGTGTCCCTGGCAGCAGCCCTCCCTGCAGGACGGGCTCCACAGGAGGTGGGTTCCATGAATGTGGCCCAGGCACAGAGCCCTAACCCTGGTGGCGACTTCGCAGCCAGTGATGGGTACGTGGCCCTTAGGCACACGAGCACTTGGCCTCCGGGGCCACCTATTTCATCTCCACCCCTGTGGCACCGCTGCAGGACCACCACAGCCACCACGGCAGTAACGCTTTCTAGCACTCCTGAAATTCACAACCAGTGCTGCACAGCCCTTTTTGGGAGAACAGCTCTGACAAGGACAAGATGAATGACACTCTGTTACACAGGGCAAAAGATGATGCTCCACGTGGAAGTATCCCATGAACTGAATGTGGTGCTGGAGTCCCCATGTGGCTCACACCAACCCACATTCAAATTAGCACACCAACCTACATGCAAATGAGCACTCTAAGCTGCAATACCTCTGGTATTAACAGGAACGATTCTGTGTGGGTGAACATTTTATTTCCCGTGAGAAACCTTTCCTGCAGTTACTGTCAGGTTTTTGTTACACATCAGGCTTGTTATGCCATCAGTGCAGACAGCACATTGAAGTGTCTGTGCTGGTGTGCAAGCTATCATCTCAGACCCAGCTGGGCTAACATTTAAATAGCATGTGATGCTGCTGCCATCAAATTTCTCCCAAGGCATGCCTGATATCCCTGGGATTGCACAGAGGCAGGGAGCACAGCAGCCTTGGGGACTGCAGCCAGGCAGGACTGATGTCATGGGCTCCTTCCCTGTCCTACTGGATGTCACTGGAACTACAAACCAAAGCTGAAGCTGGGCAGGTGGCTCCAGTGGCAGATCCAGCTGGAGCACTGTGCAGAACTTGGCAGAAGGGTCAGCACTGGCCCTTCTGGATATGGCCAAGTATTTTTCATACTCCTGTTGCTGAGGAGGAAACTTTCTGCAGGAAAATTTGCCAACTCCCATTTGCAAAGTAATTTGAAGGACACATTGAAAAAAGCCCTTGGTGGTGAAAATCAGGACACTGACTTCATTAGAGTGGCGAAGTTGGGCCTCTTACAGCGCATCTGGCATCAATGAGACGAGAAAAGCTTAGTTAAGTACAAAGAGACAATAGCTTTAGTTTTGTTTTGGTTTATTTATATTGCCAATTAAAACCTATATGTGTGTTCAGGAGGTTTTGGGTACAGATTGTAAAGGGAGTCAACAGCTCACAAATCATAATTAGAGCATTAGACTTCTGATTATTTTCCACTTAGAACATACAAACTCTACATATGCTCTACAGATATTATCCATTGATGGTTATTTAACCTGCCCTCACCAATCACCCTGGTCTTCAGGATCCTCAGTTTTATTTCTCATTTGCTTCTGTCTTTGAGCAATTCAAATTTTACATCTCAAGGTTAAGACTGCTGTTGTAAGGCAACTTCAATGTGATTACTACTCATCACATATGGTGATGAGTAGTACTTCAACAACAGAACAGCCATGAGCAGAATCTTGTATGTAAATGTAAGAAAAAATTAAAAATTTAATAATTATAATGCAGTTCAGAGTATAATATATTACCAATACTTTCATAAATACATACATTTTCATTATTTCACCATCAGTAATAAAATATAATCTGTCATTAAGAATGTAAGGACTGTACTCTGCTAGTTTAAAAAAAATAAATTGAGGTTCCTGAAAGTAAAAGTCAGGTTTTTCCCTCCTTCTCTAATAGCTGCAGTCTTCCTGGAGATGTGGATATTCTACCAAAGTACAGTTCTGGGATTTTCTAATTAACTTTTAATATCAAACATTATTCATCACAAGCACAGGATATATTAGCTTTTGCACACAAGGCACAATAAATCCGGGTGAACATTAACTATTCATAAATACAGTGTTTCTCACTTACAGACACGTTGCAAAGCTACAGCACAGAAACAGCAGTTATGATCTTCTTTAAAATGTTTCTTCTCGAGTTGATTACACAGGCCATATTTCCTTTTCAGATGACCTAATGTTAATAGTCTAAGAAGGAATTATCACATGGAGAGAAGAAGGTATGAGAGACTGAATACCATGAAGGCCTTCACTGGTTACATATTTGGATCATTCTAGAATTTCAGAAAAACCAGAACCTGAACTTCAGGTTTTGGTACTGGGCTAGAGAGGGGGAAATGTAATTCCAAGGGTCTCATCACTGCTGTTTATCAGACAGATTTACTAATGTCACTTCTTTAAAAAAAAACCCCAAAAATTAACTTTTACTCCATCTTTATTTTAAATTAGCCTTTATCTTTAATTTTCGCCAACAGGAGTTTCAGTGTCTGGAAAGCAGCCACTTCTAAAACTGATCTCTAGATACTGAAAAATTTAATTGAATGTCAGTTTTGGCAGTATTTTCCCACAAATGTCTAAAGGGATCTGTGCCTAATTCTGGGCTGTTGGGGACATTTCACCTCTCCTAGGTTTGGGTGTGCATCCTGCCTGCATATCAGTTTTACAGCAGTTTGAGGCTCACTCAGGCATCATTCATCTCTGCTCTGGTTTCCATGGAGCAGATTTCCAGCAGAATCTTCTTATGTTCAGTTTAGGGGTGCCTTACGTTAGGCCTTTCTTTTCTAACACTTATTAGTCAGATTTTTAATTTCAATTATAGTCACCTAAGCCCAGAGCAACTCCATTTCATTTCAGTGGAATTATCCTGGATTTACTCTGTGATCCAAATCTGATCTCTCTTTAATTTTTTTTTTTTTCCTGGACAGTCCTGGTTATGTATTTCACATACAAAATCCTGGTCTGTCTCGCAGAGAACATGTAATTCTTTGGCTTCAAGATTCTAGAGTTTTCATAATGTAAAAGTTGTAAAATTGTATCATTGTGGAAGATACATGTTAGGGATGAACATTGTTTTCCAGGTCATGAGATCTGATTAAGGTTGTTTAAAAAAAAATTTTATAGCAGTCTACCACTCCACTGCATTGTGCTACCACAGAAAAGCTGAATTTCATGCTGGTTCTGCTGAAGAGAATGATGCTATCAAAATTTCTGACACTGTAGCTGACAGTAGTGTCTTGTGTCAGTCACCTGCTCAAGTGTTACTGGGTTTTATCAAATTCATTGGTTATCCCTTTCTCCATCTGTTACCTGGGAAATCAGTTCCTTATGGGAATAGTAATCCTTCCCAGTTTGCACCCCAGGAGTGAGAGATCAGGAAAGACAGAGGGAGAAGCAGACCATGTGCCAAATTAACTGTCTTGATCCATTTTCCCTGGTCCACTTGCAACTTCCCAACTACCACAACTGTAGCCAGTATGCGTGAAAGGGATGGAGCAGGAAAGCTGAAGAGTTGTGCACATTGCTCAAGAGGCTGTAGAAGTTAATATGAGCATTAAAAGGAAGATTGAAATGCAATTTCATATGTAGAAATGAATCCTACATATTATTTTTCTTTGAGCAGCTACTTATGTTGTTCTTATTTACACAGAAATAACTGTCTGGAATTTATGTTTTTAAAATGGCAAAAGTACTTTGTGACTTGATATTGTTCTGACTTTCACCTTTAACTTTCATTTTTGCTCTTCACTATGCCTGCATTTGACAGGATGATGTATCAATGGTTTGTGTCAAAGATATATGATTTGACTTTCTCAGAAAGAGATTTTCCAGTATTTTCATTTTCCATTCATCACTCTTAATCTAAGAAAACCACTGATGGGGGCACCAAAGCTGATTTGAGGGGTTTGTTCTCTTACTTCCTATTTTTATTGTCACTTGCTTTCTCAATTGCTAGCTAATTTGAGAAACTAAAAGTGATATTTTTGACATCACATTTCTTAGCACATTTTGTCAAAGATTTATTACACCACGAAGTAATCAAAATGGTAGCCATAAAAACAAATCACAGCTCAGTTTTGCAGAACATATCTTACAGACTATTTTCAAGTAATCACTGCTGATAATACCTTGATTAAAAATACAGAATACCAGGTAGCACATAGCTTTTGCCAAAACTCTTTAGGAGGAGCTTTTCAGGGACCTCATTATGAATGATCAGTCTGGAAACCAATAGCCAGCATAACCTATTTGCTGGAATTTGACAAAACTGCAGTTTGAAAAGCAAACCATTTAGGGGAAAATAGAGAACCTGCCAGAAGGATGATTAGTAATCAGTTAAAGCTCATTCTCCTAAGTCTGGCTATGCAGTGAAGGAAGTCTTGAAGGTTCTTTGTCCTTTGTTCATTTACAAAATTTCTGCAGCAAGTGTATCATGACACAATAGTGCCCCAAATCCTGGCAACATTTGTGCATGCCTATTCAGATACCAAGATATTTAGAACCTGAACTAAACTTCCCCAACTTGGGTTCTTCCTGCAGTCATAGTAATGTTAAATTAATTGGTTATAAGACCTCTCTGAAGAAAGGGGGGAGTGTGCTAGAGGTGAATGGGGACAGTGGAGGGAGCACCAACCCTTCCATTTCCATTACTTGTTAGAACAAATGCTCTTGGCTACAAACTGGTAGCAAATGACAGTTCAATTCTCCTTGGCTATGTGCATCCTGGAAACAGGCAAGATGAAACTACAGTACAGAGGAGGAATGGCTATGGTTACAACTCAACTTGCTGGCAAGGATTTTGCTACTGCAGCTGGGCTATATAACAACAGGTTTTGTACTTTCTTTCTTCATAGTTTGACTTTCCCACCTGCAACTAAAATAAAACTTGGCAACACAGAGAAAGCCAGTTAATTACCTCATCTCCACTTATACTTCACTGCTGTTACTGCTGGTGGTGGTTGTGCTCCCAAGTTTTCAGAAGATCAGTTGCCAGCTGTGAGATGTGCTGCCAGGCAAACTTGATGTGGGTGGATTCCACTGTGCGGGAACAAACAGCAAAACGTAGCACAAACTTCTCTCGCAGGTGGCACGGGACCAGATGGATCTTCTTGGCATCATTTATGCTTTTTAGAAGTGCCTCATTTAGTTCATTTGAGCCCTGAAATCATTGTAATTCAATGGATATGGCAATGAATTTCAGAAACAATTCTGGAAAATGTAAATCCCACCAAGCAGCCAAGCTCAAGTAGCACCAGTAACAGGCAGTCACCGTCTCATCTCTCAGTGCTTTGCCTTCAAGGGTCACAAAATGATGATGATTTGAGAGAGAAGTTTTGGGCCACAAAGAGATTTAGGGATTACCTTCAGTTTAGAAACAGTGCTCACACTGGGGGATTTGTGATAGCTGACTGCCTTTTTGTGACCTAAGGTCGTGAGCTATGTTAAAAGCATTCATTATTGTATCTGTGTTATTACACTCTTCTTGGATCTAATCAAACAAACATGGGAGGAAGTTTTGCAGTGAGCTATGCTAACTTTCCTCACTTAAGCGTGGCTGCTGTGAGAGATTCTTTTGAATATGAAATCTTACCCTTAATTAAAAAACTTTTAAGGTAATATATCCCTGGCATAATTAGGTTTCATATGATCAGTGGAAACCCTAAAAAAGTATTTGCCTCAATTCTATAGGAGTTGCCCACCACAGAAGCCCTCAGAGGAAGTATCTTAGGTAGTGTGCAACCTTTACTCCATCTGTTACACTGGTGGCAACACACAATTGCAAGAGATTCTGGGAGCATCTGCATTTTTACTGCAGTGCCCCCTTACTGAGCACAGTCTGTGGAAAAAGAATTGCAAATGGACAAATCCCTCTGTTCGGCATCCTGACCAGAAAACACCTTCTCCAAAATCCAATTGTGACTTTCCTGCTTACATAAGGCAGACAGTTTCCTACTGGCAGCAAGGAAGAATGTATGATTCTCACATTTTTAGATCATATTAAGAATTAAGAGTTGAACCCATGTCAAAACTTTGTTCTGTCTTAGCACAAGTTATGATGAATTTGGTGTGTAGTCCTAAATTCATGGCTTAGCCTTACTCTTCTAGGAGATATTTATGTGACTGAAATGCTCCTAGCTAAGAAAATGGACCAACTTTGGTGTTTTGTAAGTCCCCAGCTATTACAGGTCAGTCACTGCTGACAATGATGTCCTGCTTTCTTATCAAAGGCAATGCATTATTAAAATGACAGTCCTTGCTTTTAACATCAAATGCACAGCGCTGACTTTCAGGCAATACAAGCAGTTACATGATGTTAAGTTGGCAGGAGGAGGGAGAAAGATTAATTTATCTTTCTTCTGTTCTGCTCTCACAGCTCCACCTTAGGGCTGCTGTGGCACTCAGGTGTCAAGTCAAATTGAAGTTGGTAGTGACTAATCCTCTCCCAGAGCTTTGAGAAGGCAGCTTTGATTGAGTCTGTGAGCTTCAAGAAGACAGCATTCTCACCCCCTTGGAGAAATTACTAGCTTGACTTGTATTCATCTGCAGTCATGACAAGGAGGCCTAAAACTAACCCTTTGGCATGACATATTTGATGAAATAATTATAATATGAAAGTCATAGGTAATTAGTCCATTTGCTCAACAGTGTGAAAGGCAAAAAATTAAAAGTTACAGCTAAGCAAAAAAAATTAAAAGGGCTTCTCAAGAACAAAGGAAGTAAGAAAAAAAAATCATACTTTTACAGCTGTGCAGTATTATGTAGTTCATGTCCCCTGACCCTGAATACTACTGCAACTACATAAAAGTTACAAATGCCCTGCTTCTAAGATGTATGAATTATATGATTTTATGAATTATAAAAATGATAGAATGATTTTTGAAGGAGTGATATAAACGGCAAATAAAGCTGTTAAAATAGCTATAAAACCCTCCTAATTTGAAAGCTTGCTAAGTTTTTTTTTTTCATTTTTTTGGATCAACACTGCTCTTTTAACACTGGTTTTCAGTGGAATCAGGCCTTTATTCTACAACTTGTCCAAAGGTTTCTTTGCTAAAGGTCCAATATTTACCTCCTATTGTAAAATTGTCTTTCCCTTTAGATGCAATTTCTTCCTCTGAATCATGAGGGACAGGAGAACAAATGTAGATGAACTACTGGTCTGATCAAAAGTGACAATTCCTGTGTTGCTATGCTCTATTTCACCAGAACTGTTCCTTCAAAGTAAATGTAGAGCACTGACTAACAGCTGTGTCTGGATCTGCAAAACTAGTGTTTGCTTGTTCCATGTGAGAGAGCAGACTGCAACCAGCATTTTGTTATTGAGCAATAAAAGCCACAGAATCTATCCCTCAACATCTTTTAAATGTTATTGTTAGGAAAGAGACTATATTCATGTTTCCATTGACTGAAAAAACTACATTTGTAATATGTCTGATCCCTTAAAAACAGGGTCTTTTAAAATTTTGGTTTAAACATTATAAATTCAAACAAAACCATTTTCCTATTCCAGGTGAACTTGCCATTACTTTATTATTTACTTGTTAGCTTCCTCAGCCATTTGCATCAAACTCAGGTAACTGGAGCAACTGAATGACTGAGAAAAGAATTTGTTGAAAATAAACTACCCAGAAGGAGAAAAGATGTGCTTGGAAGCCTTCAGAAAAGCGAAAAGCTCATTTAGGTATCATGTTAACTAGAAAACACTAGTGCTGTTGTTGGTATTGTTGCTTGGTGGTCAGATCCAGGGTTACAATCCAGTCCTCTGCAGAGGCTTTAGCTGCAAGCTCTTCTAGAAAATGACTTCTTTACCTAAACTGAGACACTGATCCCCTTTTAATGGCTGATTGAAACAAATGAGCTCTCCCAACTACTGCAGCTTTTATTTTCTAAGTACAGAATGAATTTTCTAATTTCTGTTGGGCAAGGTCTCCACATCAATGAACTTGGCACTTTGAGAGATTTTGGGCAATAAAAGGCCAAACAAGGCAAAAGAATCATGTTCAGCAATAAAAAGCAGACCAGGAAAGCTGGCCTCCCATGTAACCTGTTCTTAAACACATCTTACTTCAATTTTCCCAGTTTTACCATCAAATTTTATAGGTGAAAAAACAGTCTTTAAAGAAAAGTGTTTCGTTCTCTGATTTTTATCTTATTATTTTTAAAATAAAACTGAATATGAAATATATACACATAAAAAATTAACTTGACAAGAAACAAGTAATACACACTCACCATATTCAGCAGTCTAGGGAAATATACTAAAACAGTCATCTTTATCAAAGCTCCTCACACATAGAATGTAAGTCATTTTATATGACTAGTTTAAACATTTGTTTGCCTTGACTGTATGTTTCCATACCTTATTATGCTTTAATTTCTCTTAAGCTTTTGATTCAATTTGAACAAAATTGTCTAAAGCTTTTTTTTCTTTCATCTGCTTTGTTCTAAACAAGCTCACTTTCATTAAAAAGTAATCAACTGCAAAGGCTGTATTCAGCTGCAGGTTCTGGAGTTGCTATAAACCATGAGAGAAGAAATAGGAGATTTCAGCTGCCTTACCTTCAGCCGGAAGCAGACCAGTCCCAAAACAACCTCGGCACAGATCTCAAACCTTTCATCCTGAAGGACTAAGTGTTCAAACTGATGCGACAGCCTAATGTGCTGAGAAGAGAAAGAGTATCTACATTGAATACATTTGATTCACCAAGAGAAAAGGTGTGCTGAAGTATTTTCCATTCCTTTGCTCTGTTCCTTCTGCTGCTCTGTGATAATATTCACATATTGCCATCTGTTTGTGTTAACTTCCATCCCATTTATGACTCCCAGAGACCATATGGAGCCATTGCTGTATTAGGATCTCAGTCTGTCTTAGGCAGTGCTGGTCTACTTCTTGAGACACTTCAGCACAATTTGATATGATACCACATTAGCAGTAAATAATTTTAATAATTCTCCTTTACGTTTTATACCACTGTTAGTTTAGGCTGGGAATGGCAAAAGAATCCAGAAGTCATTAGAGGGAAAGGGGGAAGTGCACAGATATACAGGGGAAAAATTGTCACAATTTCAGTGAAAATTGAGCTGGAAATATACACTTTTTAGAATAGCCCACTTAATATGAGAAATCTGTGAAGAAAGGGAGAACTTGCTCACTATTCTGACCTGGGTGCTCAGGTTCAGTTGAAAAAAAGTTGATGGCAGTATAATCAAGAAAATGGACAGCAAATCTCAGCAAACCTGTTGAGAAGTTACTGAGGCAAAAAAAGGATGACACTGGGCACCAAGCTGGAGCAATTATTTTGAAGCAGATGAAACCAAAATTCAAATAAAAAGGGAAAAACCAACAGACATGCTAAAAACCAGCTGGGAAGTATTATCATTAGTCAGTGATACTGGCATGCTCATACCATGTTTTTCTTTGTTTTCTTTCAAAGAGAAAATTAATTTAAAAGCACTTTCAAAAAACCAGCACATATCCTTATCAGGTACCTGCAATACCCTATCCAGTCCCCCTCCTGCTAGCTATATCATTAGCTTAGTGTTCGCTATTCTAGAAAAAGCCAAAAAATACAACCAAACTACCAACTAAAAAAGGTAAGGCAACAACAGAAACCTGCCATTTTAATTATAGTTTGTCTTCATGCAATAGCCAGTCTATACCAAAAATTATCTGAAACACCTAAAAGTCATGTTTAAAGATTTTTTCATTTTTATATATTTAGGACTGCAAATAATTTTACAAAAATAAACAACTAAGCCCATGCTTTTGCACTTCGACTTTTTGTAAGTTCAAGGATGGCTATTAAACAAAAATGAAACATATTACTTTGGGTCAAGGTTAAATGTGGAATGTATCATCTCACAGTAACTTCTTCCAAAAGGACAAGGCAAAACAGAAACTACAGAAAAGGAAAAAAAAAGAAGAAAAAAAGCCAACACATTTTGTAATCTTAATCATAGCTTTCTGGTGGTTTTTTATTTCTTGAAATAGAAAAACATAGTTTAAATTGAATCAAAATATTTCTTCAAAACCTTCATATTGGGCTTACTGGTACCCTATGTAACCAGCCAGTTGTTACCACTTCTGCTCTGCTGTTTGTTACACCCATTTATCAACTCCCTCTAAAATGAGCCTGAAAGCTCTTTGAGTCAGGAATGAGACCAATAAATTCCCAATCCCTTCCAAGGCATTTGAATGTTGTGCTAATACACAGAGCATGAATTTACTGCTGTGAAATCCAACCAGAACTATCTGCATACGTGCAGATACTTGTATGCATAATAACTGCATGAAAAACATATGTGGAATAGGCACAGGAGTTGCAATGGTCTTTTACTGTCTCCTCCTATCCTCATGTTCTGTAGCTTTAACCAAACATGTCTTTTACACAGCTCCACAAAATTCTGCACTGCATGTAGCATGTCTTGGAAAACAAAGCCATAAAACAAATCATGCTCAATGAGATAAGAATTTTACAACTGTCCAGCTGAATGTAATCACCAGCTGAATTTCATCAAATTTTTTCTGGGTAACAATTGAATAAAGTAAACATTTAAGATCTGGCTTACTGTGAGGACTTTGTACTAGAAAACTCCAGACCCAAGCTGTGCATTTTATAGCAGGTACTTATGTCCACTTCTTGAATGAAATGATTTTTCAGGAATTTGAAAGAAATAAAAGCAAGGGTAAATAGAAAAATTTTAAGTAAGTCACAAACCAAAATTCTGGAGGTATTTTGCCTTCATGTCTGGATACAAATACCTACATTCACAGCAAGTCTTAACAAACAGCAATAATTGGTAAAGACACTGGGGGGCACCAAGCGTGTTAGGTTTTACTGAACTGGAATAAGAGAAAGAGGGGATTTAAGTGGAGTTTCACGTGTATAGCTTTGCCTAAATACAGTTAGCCAAGGCCCTGCACCTTTGAACTGTAAGCTGTTATCCTGAATTGCTCTTACATTGATTGCTGCAGCAGTAGAGTTAGATATTATTAAGCCTGGAAGTTCAAGTTCTGTGAAACTGCAGGGCATTCAGGTGTCACATGTGCCTCTCTAAGTCCAAAAGCTGTACCCACGCTCTGGATGTGAGCATGGCAATAATTGACAGGAGGACATGTGTGGCTTTAATGCTTCAGCTTTTCAAAACAGCCAGGTACACTGTGAAAATAAAACTGCTGGCACTGAAACTCAGAATAGGAAAGAAGGAGAAGTAAAAGACTGACAGGCTGTTCTCAGTTTTCTGCTGAATGTGTACATACCAAGGCTGACCTATGGATATCTTAATCCTCAAGTGCTTTTGATTTTGACATCTGTGTGTCAAGCTGTGTCCCTAGCATTAACTTGAAGTTGGCATTCAAATATTTAACTTTTCAAAATTATTTTATTAGAGCTGTTATTTGATTTAACAAAAGTGTGAACATAAGCAAACCAACTCACGTACTGTTTCTAAAACTACCATTTGAGCAATCCCTCCATCAGGTGCATTCTCAGAGTGGAATCACATGGACTGTGTTTGTGTCCTGAAGTATCTTGGTATATAGGAACAGAATAACAGCCCCAGTGTTTGCAGTGCAATTTAGCTTGAAATAAAGAGCCTTCTTATGTGTCACTATTATCTCAGGTACGTAACCTTTGCTCTTCTCCAGAAAAGTGAGAAAGGAAACTAGGGATCTAATTAATTTGGTTATTCTGGATTAAGGGAAATGTCTTACATAATCAGTAATGGGAGCAGTAAACTTGTGAGGCACTAAGATGTGGTCCCTATTTAAAAAAATCTGTATTTTCCTATGTATGTAAATAACTATAGCTATTTACTCACAGTTCCTGTGAGTAAATAGCTATAATTATGAATATAAATATAAATTTAAATTTAAATGCTTCTGCATTGAAGTGTTCAAGCTGAATTATAATTTTTGAGCAACGCCTTCAAGAGCTAAAATAGCTTTTGATTGCGGGGAGCTTCTCTGAAGCATCAGAGTACGCTACTGTGTATATGCAGATAAACATACTGCCCTAGTCTTGATCACTTCATACTTTTTCTCCTATAAATTTCACTTCTTTGCCTGCTTTAGCCTGCATCCCACTACACTGAAGGGAAATGCTGTCACAAGAGTCTTCTTAACAGCCACTTGGACTGTGCCACTCTCCAGTTCAATCTCTAGTATTGCTGTTCTTTACAGTTCCAGTTTCTTGGACTCTACTGTTAATTTTTAATGGCATTCATTATCCTCAGTACACTGATTACTTCTGCTCCTAAGGAGGATTCCCTTGAGAGGACTTAAACCAACAAAGGAATAATAAAGAGATGGTCAAGCAGTTTGCAAATGAGCCATTTGCAAATGGGCCGTTTGGATTTCACATTTATACAGACTCTGAGTGGTTGGCATCAGTCCAGAAGACTGTTGTTGTTGAGTTTGCCCTCTTTTTACATCTCCTCTGTGGCTTTAGGACTTAACTCCAAAATTTGTATTTGTCTTTCCCCACATCCTTCAAAGATGACAATCCTCCCCTTTACCACTGCTTTAAAACCTATACTTTGCAATAGATTAATATGACATGCTGTGTGTGAAAAGAGTGCATAACTGGAATGTTTGGAAAGCAAAAAAAGTTACTGAATCTAAATCCAAGTCACACATTCTCATCTCCTGGGAATATTTTACTTCCTAAATGCCCTCCTCAAGCAAGTGCCAAATTGCAGTGGTTATCCGGTTATTTTGATGTAGACCTTAAGGCTGCAAACACAACAAACATATATTTCTTAAAACATACTAACAAAAGGGAGGTAAAAATAATTTTTGTGACAGTTTACATCAAGAAAAAGAAGTTTTTGAAGAGATAGTTACAGACATCTTTGGTCTCCCACACAGAAACTTGCTACCACACAACAAATAGGGTGGGTTCTTAAGGATCTACAGTGTTTTTCCCCTCTATATCATGTCAGAGGCTCTTCACTCTTGAAAATCTCAAATCCCTTTGTAAGTAACACCAGGCTGCACAAAAGAAGCCTAACTAGAAACCTATAAACACTGCACAGATCTTCCTAGAGTTTTCCATGACTTAGGAGCAAACTTAGGCACCTCCTTTCCCAGATTCCAGCCCAAGGAGCAGCTTCAAACCTCCACTCTTCCGCCCGACTCTGTCACCCTTTCCTTGAGGCAGCTCCTCAGTAACACAAGAGACAGAGAGAGCAGTTCTTCCTGCTTCCCCAGCTCCAGCCCTCTGGAGTTCTCCACTGGAAGGTTGCAATACCTGCCTTTGTCACTGTCCCTAGGTCTCTTCTCGTTCCACCTATGTCCACTCTATCACTCACTCAAATGCATCTCCAGAAATAATTCTGGCATGTGCAGAGCTTCCCTTAAAACCCAGCTACAAGTCCCAAGTCCACAGGAGACAGTACCAGCCCCGGAGCAGGAACTGCCTGCGACTGCCTTGGCCAGCAGTGGGAATATAATTATTTGCAAGATGCTACAACATGTTTAAAAAGAAAACAGCTTCTCAAGGCCAGGCATGGGGATGAGCAATGTTAAAATTCAGCTAACAAGCGAAGCTAAATTCCAAATTATTTTTTCATTTGGAAACTTGTCTATAGGCTTGAAAATTTAAACCAATGTCAGTCTGGTTTAGATACTTCATTACTACTCTACCAAAAGAAAAGTCATCACAATCTACCTGGAGCTCATGATAATTTCTGAGAAGATGGGAAAAAGTACAAGATAAGAAACACATTTTTAATTTTTATTTTCCAGCTAGTGATATAATTTTATCAAAATATCTGAAAACTCACAAGAGATACCTTAGATTCTGCTATGGAACAAATGAAATGCAATTATTTTTTGAAATTTAAGTTCAACAGAGGCTTGCTGGAGATATAAATTAGGTTTATTTTAAGATGCTTTGGAACCCACTGAACCAGCATTCATTAGGAGTGGGTAAGGAGGTAAGAGGAGAAATTAATTTAATGGTTCCAATTTCAAGATTTATACAGTGAGAAAAATTCTTCACCTAATTATACCTCTTGTCTTTTCATATGTTATTTTTATATCTGTACTGAAGAAAAATTTAGTCCTTAGAAATATAAACCAAACACACTCATTTCAACAAGCCCTTGGAAATCTTAGCTGTCTGAACCACCTTTACAAACGAGGAAACATACAAGGGTTTTACTTTGGAGTCATTATCTTTAAGAAAAGATTCATCTGCTTACCCTTCCTGAACTGAATTGTCACAGAAAATATCAGTGCTTGGTCCTCAGCTATGATTCTATGAAGACAAGCAGCTTTTGGCAGGACAAGCAGGAAGATATGTGGGAAACAGGGAAAGAGGGAATTTTTTGAATGTAAATACTGATCTGTGGAAAGCAGCTTGACAAAAGGCCGTGCAATTGATATGAGTCTTCCAAAGATTTTCTTAGGAATTCTTCTGTTTAGTACCAAAACTGAAAGGAATGTGTGTCTGCAAGGAATAAGGCTAGGCCCTTAGCTAATGGATATTTTTGTAAATATTTAGAGCCAAGTCATGGATCTCCCCTCACTAGAGGTTTCCCTGAACTCCATAAAGGTGGAAAGGTATGCTTGAATTTGACTTTACTGCTACAGAGGAAGTATATATATAATTTAGAGGGGTGCCACATGTGTTTTTAGTGATTAAAAACCCCTCCTTTCTTCATCAAGAATAAACTTAGTACTTATAACAGTATCAACAGACTGTAAATTGTGCGCATTCTTTCTTTAACAAAAATATATTTTAGACAGGAAAAAAAGCAACAGCAGAGGTAGACATGCCAAATAAGTCACTGTATTCCTTAATCATAATCTAAACATCCTATCAATGCATGCATATTAATAAAATAAAGAAGCAATGAACATCCATGTGTTTCCACAAAATAAAACCATCTATGTGTTTTGGCTTAATTTGAGAGGGAACTGTGGTTCCACACTGTAGAAGGTCCAAATTCTGAGATGTTTCTTTCCTAAAGATGAGCACAAAATGAATGGCACCTTTGCTCCGGCCATGATACGAAATGCTGACCTTACATGGGGCAAACGAGCAGCACCCTTGTCGAACTGAGCTGCCCCAAACTGCTTCCTGTGCCTTCTGATGTGTGCACAGAAGTCATGGGGAGCAGCCAGGCAGCTCACCTTCCCTTGCCATCCCACCAGAGGGTACCCAAGAAGGAGATTCCCAGTCACCTTGCGGATGTGCTCCTGCAGCCCCCTGACGCCGTACATCCTCAGCACGAACCAGAGCTTCAGGGAGCGGAACCTCCTGCCCAGGGGGATCTGCCAGTGCTGCAACCCAGAGAGAAAGGAGAGCCCGTGTCAGAGGCCACCACTGCAGTGACACAGCACAAAGTATGGTTTTGAAGTGACCCACATGGCCACATCCTATGGGCAGGTGCTGGAGGTGGAACAAATAATAGAAGAAATATCTATTCCTGGTTTATTAATCCCTGTTTATTAATGCCGTTTAATACTCAGAATTTTCAACTTAAAATTGGCAAAGGAGGTTGGAGTCAGAACGGAAGGGTCATGAGGCAAATCAAATTTTCTTTGTGCATCCTGAATTTTCCTCAAAGGCTTTAGAAAAACAAGTATCTGAGAAACTCATGTACATTGGCTCGTTTAAAGTTGTGGGGCTAGCATCTACAAAGACAGGCACATTTTCCATTTCAAAACAACAGTGTTTCTATGGTAAAAGATTGAAATAGAGATGCTTTTAATTTTTTTAAAATTGTGTTATTCACTATGTCAAAGAAATAAATCACCAAACCCACAACTTTAGAAAATTTCTTTGTACTGCCTAAATCTAAAGATATTGCACATGCAAGACAATTTCTGCCTTTAAACATTCTTTTTTCAAAAAACAGAAAAAAACCCAAATTTCAATTTGTTAAAAAATTTAGCAAGCTGCATCCTTCTTGTAAAGAAACATAAAGTTTGGAAGTTTATGGCAGTAATGGAAAATAAAGCCCTAAAAATATCAGTACAGACAAGTAATAGTGTTAATTATATTCATACTTACCCGATAATCTGTGACAAGACCTGGAAATTAAAGAAAAAACATTCACATTGCATCATCATCACAACAGCCAAAGACTTCAACCATTCTAATGTTATTGAAAAAGCTGTATCTTATCTATCCTTTACATCTGCTGCAAATTTCTGCATCATCAGTGTCAACAGGAGCACTAAATATCTAGCTGGGTACTTGGCTGCATGTGAAATGAAGGGGCTTGCAATAACCTTCGTTCCTTAGCTAGTCAAAATATGCTACTGACAAACAGTTTACAGAAGAAACATTATTTTCCTTTCTGTTATACTGCAGATACTATGGAGATGACAGATCAAATATTATGTTTATTTTCTTCCTGTAGAGAAAACAAGCAGCAGATAAAATACCTATTATTAATTTTGGTTTAAACAGTTTGCAGAATCCCCAGACTCACCTCATACTCATAACTCATTCTCTGCTGTGAAATGTCATTGCCTTTACCCTAGTGAACTGGTAAGACTCTTTGAAATAATCCACCTTTTATATTCATGCATATATTTGTTGCTAATTCTACAGAATATATAATAAGTGACTAGAAAATTGACTCAGAATTTGACCTGTCCCTGCTTGGAGAATAGTATTCTGCAATTTTTTATGGTTTTTCTTTTGATGGAGTGAAAGTCGCTTACACAGATGGACTAAGCAGTCCAGGAAGGCAAGCAGAGGGCATTATCAGCTGTCCTTTTATGTAAGCACACAGTGTCAGGATTCACCTGACTTTTCTTTGAATCAAGGAATTCAACTGATTTCACAGTAAACTTGAACTCAGTCAGTTACTTGCTGTAAGCCAGTAAGAGACATTAAACTGATGTAATATTTAAAGCACTTCTCTAGGAAGCATCTGCTTAGCTTATTTGTTTAATTTCTCTGCATTGGGGTATAAGCTTCATAGGAGAGTATGTACTTGGATTCCTTGGGAAAATGCTAAATGTTCCTGGAATTGTTAAAATGTTAACTGGAAGGTTGAACTGTAGCTTCTGAATTTGACCAGTATATGCCATTTACATAATTTTCAGCCTTTATATTTTCCAGGGGAAAAAACCAAACAACTTTTTTCTGTGTTACAAGCTCTCTTGCCAATGTTCTCTCATTTGCAGCCAAAACACAGGAAAAAACATGGTCCTTCTGTCCCTGTAATAGAAGGACATTAGGTTCTTTAACCTGTCACTATGTTGGTCTCCAGGTGGTAAAATACCCCAAATCCACAAAACAACCAACAATCATCAACTTGTTTCTGGTCTTCTGGAAATGAATGTGGTTGTCTCTGCTTGGTAACGAGGAAAATTGATAACATTCACATTCTTCTGCTTTGTAGCAGCCATTTCTGTTTGATAGCTGCAAGACTGGTAGCAAAGAGAGTAAAGCAACTGGTGACAGATAAATAATCCTACGCTCCTGTAAGGGGCTATGTCTAATGATCCACAACAACGCCTTTCACAAGCTGTGAAGCAGAATGTAATCAATGATTAGTGCTTGATTCCTTGATTACAAGCCTTAGTCTTACATCTGTATTTAACCAGGAGGAATTGCATTGTGGGAGACTATGTGGTGCTCACAATAGAGTATAAAGCTGCACTCTTCTAACACTGCCATGAGGATTTGACCTATATCCTGGGTTGCCAGGCAAGCTAGTATAATCTTTCTGGTGTGGTGATGCAAATCACATAAAAATTATAATTAATGACAAAATAAAGACTCTCCCCTTGGGGACACATATAATTGCCATATGGTTAATAAGAGTAATTGCTCACGGATAGATATATTTTTCCGCTCATTTAAATTCTTGAGTGAGAGATAAGTGAATTCAGAAATACTACTTTATTATTTAGTAAACCAGGATAGGAATTCTCAGACCTGAGAATACTGAGAATTCAAGACCCTCCATTTGGCAAGTCGTATTTTCAGGAGTGCTGACATCCCATAAATCACACAGGAGTCAATGGGGACTGCAGCACCTTCGTGTAGCAAATTTGACTGTGTTTATTGAAGGAGTAAGTGAGGGTTGGAAGTTTAACCAGAGGCTTTTGCATTTGGAAAGTGTTGTCCAACTTCTTAGAAAATTGATATCACATGGGAAAGGAGCATAGAAAAAAAAATGGCATCCCTAGACTGCTAGTAATCACTTTATCTCCTTTGAAATCAGTATGTTAGATCATCTAACATGCTATTCCACTTCTGAAGACAAGATGAAGGCTAAAAAACTCTTTCTCCGACTGGGTGACAAAGTTTTTAGGTCAACTAGGTGGCTTTACTGAAACTACCTGTTTTTAAGAAAGGTTTGGTTTTCTTCAGGTGTTATTTAACCCAGGTAAGACCAAAAGTTCTTGTATCAGCATTATCAGTTGTCCCAAGAACATATTTTCATTTTAGTTAAGGCTGGAATTTTTTCACCTGAAGATAAATATTTTTAATGTGTATGTTAATTAAAGGCTAGTGCCTTAAGTGTAACTTGTATATTCTATTAGAAAAGGCAAAAAAAAAAAAAAGGTATATCTTTTTTCTTAATAATTTGAGCCTTTAGAGGGTGAACATCAGGTCCAGAATTACTGCATGTTCCTGTTTATTGCACTGTTCTATGTTTGCATTCCTTGGAAATGGAGGAAAGGAATAAGATGCAAGGTTTATGCCAGTTCAGGATTAAGGTACATGAGTCCATTTTTCCTAGGGCTTTTTAGTGAATTGTGGAATTCTGGATGGTATTAATTTAAATGTCAATGAGTTCATAGCCATATCAGGATACACTTCTGAACACAGATCAGCACCAGAAATTCCAGGAAAACAATGAGGTTGAGTATATGGTAAGTCCATCTACAGATGATTCAGCAAGTTATGAGGGAACTTCCACCACATGTTGACTCTGCACTGCTGTGACCTTCTTCACAATTATTCAGTTAATACCCAGATGTGTAAAAATGGGCTTCAGGAGGGCAAATACCACTCTGCAGTTGCTAGGTATGTGCAAGGACCATCACTAATCCATTAAGGAGCTTTGTACAGAGTCTGAGATTTTTTAATTCTTTGTGTGCATTTTGCAAAGAGCTTTCATGAGCATTTTGTATGAAACAGATAGTCTGCTCTTTCTGCCTTTCCCTACAGCCAGTGTAAGAGCATGAGGGCCACAGCATAAGGTCCCAGAAAGCTATCACTCAAAAGCAGAGCACAGACAGCAAACACAGTTCACCCCTTCTTTGTAGTTTCTGAGAGTGTTTTTTTCCTCACATGTGTTTCTGAAAAATTTGAATCAGAGCTTGCATGAATAACTAAGAAAAAAAGTCACAGGCCTTAGAAACTCTGAAACCAAATCAGATCCTGAAATCATTCTGGAGAAAGATGTGCTGGGGAGACAGGTTAGGGGACTTGTTACACAACACCCAATAATACGATTATCTGACAGCCAAAAGATAATGAGAATTTTCTCAACACTCCTGCAATCAATCAGTGGTAAGTCTGCAACTGGGGAAATCCCAATACAAAAGTAGTAATGCATAATGCTTTATGAAATTACTTTCCTTGTACTGCTTTTAACTAACTAAAATCTCACTAGACATGTATTTGCACTTTAATGAGCTAAGCTCCCTAGAGTGCTCAGAAAATGGAAACGGCCTCCTAAACAACTTGGGTAGTTTAAGAATTGCTGTTTTCATCTTAAGTCCTTTTTTCTTTCCATTAAATATCAGAGTGCAAACAAAATAATAATAATCTCATTTAATGATAAAATTACCAGACTCCTGATGGTGATGCTGCAGGTAAAGAGGTTCTAATTTAAAGGCACCTATTAAATCTGATCTTTTTTTCACCCTGTATAAAAAAAGAAAGAAATCAAATTGAGAAATTTAAGAATAAAGACTTAAGGGATTAAATTTCCACAAGAAGTGAAGTCAAATTGAATGTGTTTAAACTGGCATATTTCCTGAGCACAGCCTGTGCCATTTTCAGTGCTTTTTCACAGCCATATCAGTACTGTACTTACAAGCAGTTAAGTGTAAGGCTCAGCAGGAACGGGCAGCATGACTGCACGACTGCATATTTAAAAACAGACAAGAAACAGACATAGAGGATCTTTTTATGGTGATAGACACTCACACCAGAATGTGAGACTAGCTGAAGCAATGTTAATGTTTGCAGTCAACAGAAGTTGTCTTGAAATTACTGCAGTACAAAGCTGCGTGGGAAGAGCTGTTGCTTCCTAAACATCACGCAGAGCCGCGCTGAGGCTTTGGGGGCGCTGGCCACTGTCTCCCCATGCTGCTGTGGAAGCAGCAAGAGCAGCCCCTGGAAGGGACAAGCCCCAGCTCTGACTCTGACTCCCCTCTTGTACCACCCTGCCACCAGCTGGATCCACGACACAATTCCTGACAGACATTCTACAGCACAATGTCACACTGAGAAGTGTAACTTACTATTGTCAGCTGAGGGGTGGTGTGACTGGACTGACGTTCAAAAGCCAGTGTGTCCCTATTAGAGAGAATAAACTTTGTTCTGCCAGCGATTAATAACGAGATTTTTCTGGTTCGTGGTGCATGCTCAGTAAGACTGACTCACCTCCACAAATGTTGGGGTTTATAGAGGCAGAAGAAGAAACCATAAATCAAAAAGGGAAAGACTGCTACATCATTATATTATGCCTATAAATATATTACAAATTAAGCAAAAATTATATCAAAACAGGGATACTCTAAAAGACTAAAGTCCGGAATTTTTTTCTATTTTTAATTGTTTATTGTAGAATTGTAAATTTCTAAGTAAAAATCTAATTTCCAATATTTTAGTGTGTATGTATAAATTCACAGGCCAGTACATACTCCCATTCTCATTCACATCTAGACTGTGGTCATAAAACTTCTTTTTCAAACAAATAAAAAGCCTTCATCTCTCTAATGGTCAGGGAAGTATCAAGGCCAACAGGTAAGTATTTGCCTTCAGGTAAGGGAAGTACATGGCTGAAAATAAGTAAACTTAGGCATATGAAAAATAGTGACAGATTTTCAGATAAAATAAAAACAGTGAATAACCTAATTATTGCTAAAAATGTCCTGTGGACAAAAGGAAGAAAACAATGATTTAAAAAAGGTTTAATTAGGATAAATATTTTTAACAGATTTTATGTTGTTCTACTGTAGTTTATTTGAAGTATTTGATTACTTTGGTATATTTGTGTTTCAGTAGTTCATTCTCAATGCAGCTAATCCAAGTTATAAGCAACATCTTAAGATGTTTTGTGAGCACTTTATTTCTTCTCCTGTAAGATGCTGTATTAAACAATGGGAAGGGCAACTATTTTGTAGCAACATCTAGCTTAGAACACACGAAAATGAAGTTTCTGTAGGCAGGGAATGCAGGAAGGGTGCTGCTCCATTCTGCAAGCAGGTCCACACCTCAGGCAAGTCCTAAAGAGATCCAGACCAGAGTGCTCAGTGCTCAAGGTCTCTGCCACAATGGGGGGCCCCCACCTTGGAGCCAGACCCAGGGTGAGTGAGGCAGCCCCTGAGAAGTCTGATGCTGCCACTCAGATGGAACTGGTAAGGAAGGAGGTGTCAGTGCTGCTGGTAGCTTGCAATGGATACCCAGACACTTCTGGAGAAAAGGCTGGTACCTGCACAAGGTGTGCACGGGTGGATGACCTGTTGTCAAATGGCTGCATTACAAGACACAGATAACAGGCTGTGTGGTAGTGGAGGGACTCAAACAGAAGTAGATATGTGGCTCCAGAACCATCCACCTCCAGGGGATAACACTGAGACACCTTGGACCCTGGTGATCAAAAAAAAAGCAGGGCTCCAACCAACCTCCACCCTCCAACATTCAGAGCAAAATCAGGTATGATTTGTTAGAGATCTAAAGATGTTTGTGAGCAAGGCAAACAAGGTGAGCCTACATCAGGAGCCATGTGGTGGTTACTGTAAAAAGAAAAGTTGAGTGACTGTAGTGGGTGGCTCTCTGTTAAAGGGCTCTGAGGCAGAGCCTGAAAGATGTTCCTTTCTTCCACCAGCCTAAAAGATGTTCCTTGACCACCTCTCAAGACGAAAACCATAGGGCTAGATATCTCCAGAAGTCCCTTCCAACCCTAATGAATCTGTGATCCTGTGAATATGTTTTTCACAAATTATGCTGGTAAACTACAAATTTTTTAAGGCTGGAGGTTATGCTAATAGACCAAGACCTAGCCTAAGTAGCACAGATTAAGTGTTCATAATACAAAATGCAAAACAAAACTCCTGGTGAAATAAGTAGTGAAAATCTGTGAGAAGTGACTTACTTGAATTGCACATCTGCAGCTTTTAACTGCCTTGCTCTGTTTTGTGCATTTTAAATGAAAGATAAAAAGGTGACCTCATATAATGAACCACCAGGAAAATTTCAGTTTATGTTCAAGTAGATTGTTCAAGTTTGTTCAGCTGGAGCTGGGAAGTGAAATACAATTTCATTTCAAGCACTCTTCAAGACCAGGCTGGTTGGGGCTTTGAGCAAACTTGGGCTAATGGAAGGTGTCCCTGCCCATAACAGTGGGGTTGGAAGTAGATGACCTTTAAGTTCCCTTTCAACCCAAACTATTCTGTGTTCTATGATCTACAGATAAGTATTTCCTGTAGGCACCTTCTTCCAGTTACAGAAACACCCTTCCCAATCAAAAGTTAACACTTAAACCCCGAAAACAGTAATAAAAGTCAAAAATACCAAGACTTTGCAAGATTATTATTTTCACTCTCTCTGAATGAAGACACTTAGTCCTATTTTATAATATTCCACAGCATAATTTAAACAAGTCAGGCAAAACTGACTGTAGGTTCAAAAGAAAGTCTCTAAAGGACTCTGATATCTGAATACAGAAAATATATCCTTCTTGGACTGGCTTTATTAAATTCCTTTTTATAGGAAATTGACTGCTCTTTTCTGTACATCAGGAATTCTGAGAATATTTTACAAAAGGTTTATAATGAAATTGTCTCCAAATCTGAAACTACATCAGTGCCACATATTGCACTGAGTAGTTACATAATTACATTACAGATCTAATGGGTAGATTATTTTAATCAGCTTGCAGAGAAAAGAAATGCAAGTGTTTATTAGGGAAAATGCTGAGGAGTCTGAGTTATTTTGAAGTCTGGTCATCAATGGATGCACAGATTACTTTGGTTCTGAAATGGTGTTCGATGTTTACTGAACTCCTCTTTCCATACTACCACAGTATCTTACTTAATACTTTTCATGGATCCTAAGAGAATGTATTCTTCACAGTTACTTTTTCTTACCATCTTTCATCCTTTATTATTACTTTTCACCTCCTCAGGGATTATTACATTAGGTAAAACAGGTGGATTTTGGATGTGGGTCTTAAAATTAGCTTGCTGGACAATGGACTTGGCTTCAAGTCAAAGAGCTTAAGCATATATTTATTGTGTGTTAAGTGAATAAGCCCTATACAGAAATGCCTAGCTGACCTGAAGCCTGAGTGGCTATAGTTGTGAAACTTTTACTTTGAGTAGGGAGATGTGGCAAGGTCTCTTCAGAGTCCTTTTACTGCAATCTTCCTACCTATGAAAATAAGCATGTTATGCAATGTCTTATCTAAAAATAAAAAATAAAAACCCAACAAGAAACAAAATGCAGAAAAAAGTATTTCCCTAAGTCTAAAGTCTAAGCTTTACTAGGAATAACGTAAAGTCACCTGAGATGGGAACTCACAGTGTGATTGTATATAACTTGTTTTATTGGAAAGCCAGATAAAATGCCTTTAACGTAGTTCCACAGGGTTTTCAGGGACAGCAGAATTAATGAGAAACTAAATTGTTAGGGACTGGACTGTGGTTCCTCATTGTTCTACAAACATTAAAGAAAATGATAGTGTATTGTCTAATTTGCAAGTGGCTATGTTTCTAACAATATCTTTGAGTGATGAAAAAAAGATGGGAGGAACTAGCAAAGGAGTTTGTTTCCTCCTCTCGCCACTTCCCAACATCCAGAGACACAGCATGTTATGGGGTGCTGCCACTACTGATAAATTAGGGTCTAAATGTAAGCCACCTACCCTAAGGAAAAGAAAAAAACACTATGTGTGGGAAGATTCAAAATGCCTACATCAGCTGAAATATTAAAGTAAAAACCATAATATAATACCTGAAAAAATAATATATTACCTTTTCAGGTAATATATTTATTTACCAACTTTACCAACTTTGCCAGGGAAATTAAAAGAGATGAAGGTTAACCAAAAGCAACTGAGTGATCACTGTCTTACATTTATTCCTCTTTTAAATAGGTGACCTATTTCTGGATGATATTTTGGAGTCTTCTTTTTTCTCTTTTGTAAATTTTGTTCTTTTATGACTGAAATTAATGTTTTCATTTTTGATAAATGGTCTGCATTTGTTGAATAGCTGTTTTGCTAACAAGTATCATTAATTGTGATGCTGGTAATCATTTTGTTTGGGACAAAATCGGATCACCCATGGAACGTTTTTAACAAACCCATGCTATTATTACTGCCATAATACTTTGTTTTGTTTGAAAGTATGTCTATGGGTTTCTATTTCAGCATCATTTAATATGAAAATATCTGGGCTGTCATCTGGGAAAATTGAAAGTCAGTACAAAATTGCATAAATAGGCCTTTTTGAAATCAGCTGCTTTTCATCAGCCAAATCTTCAACATTTTTAGAACGGCTTTTAAAAGAATCAAACCAAAAGAAATGTTATGGAAAAGAAAAGGAAGAAAGAAAGAAAGAAAGAAAGAAAGAAAGAAAGAAAGAAAGAAAGAAAGAAAGAAAGAAAGAAAGAAAGAAAGAAAGAAAGAAAGAAAGAAAGAAAGAAAGAAAGAAAGAAAGAAAGAAAGAAAGAAAGAAAGAAAGAAAGAAAGAAAGAAAGAAAGAAAGAAAGAAAGAAAGAAAGAAAGAAAGAAAGAAAGAAAGAAAGAAAGAAAGAAAGAAAGAAAGAAAGAAAGAAAGAAAGAAAGAAAGAAAGAAAGAAAGAAAGAAAGAAAGAAAGAAAGAAAGAAAGAAAGAAAGAAAGAAAGAAAGAAAGAAAGAAAGAAAGAAAGAAAGAAAGAAAGAAAGAAAGAAAGAAAGAAAGAAAGAAAGAAAGAAAGAAAGAAAGAAAGAAAGAAAGAAAGAAAGAAAGAAAGAAAGAAAAAAAAAACCTGTTTAGCATGCTGTTCATTGCACTGCTATGCTTAAAATAAGGTTTTTTATTTATGTTTTAAACAGTCCCAAAATGGAGCAAGTATAAATCTTCAGACTTTTGGGGACTTCTCTGTCTTTTTGGAACACAATACAGAGTTCAGGTCTCTTTCAGAACTTTGTGTTTGTGAAATTTGGATTAAATGGAAGTCTGAATTCTGTAAATAATTTATAATATTTAAAGCTATGCAGTTCTCCTCATTTCAGTTGAAAAATATAAAGAAATGTCTTCTCATAGAAAGGAAGACTAATAAAACCTCATTTTTGTTTCTTGTAATGTTTCCCTGTACTGAAATACTTACCACATTGCAGAGCAGTCAAAATTCACTAGGAGCCATTTGTGAGGATTAAAGTTAAATGAATCTGCAAACTGAGAATGGATAAATAAAAACAGAATTACAAAAGAGAAATCATGTGATAATGATAGGACTTTGTCAAATTGTCTGTATAACTATAAATCAATTCGTGAATCAGGTCTTTATAATGTTCATATTGATGTCACCTTATTTAGTAACTGTTGGAGTTAAATCTTCATTTATTTTGGGAGTGGAATTCACGTTAGATATGGAGTAAGGCTAGTGGTATTATCAACATTTTGAACATTTGTTTACAATTATACTTTCTTGCTACATATGTTATGGAAAAGTGTATATATTATTGTGATCTTAAATAAATAAATAAATAAATAAATAAATAAATACATAAATAAATAAATTTGCATACTCAGAAACATTCACTGGGGTTCATATCACATTTTCCAATAACAAATCCCTATGCTTTCTACTTCCAAGGATATGAAATTAATACACACAAAATTCATATATACCAATAAACTATACATGTAATTCAGAATCTGCACATCATATTCCTTCAAAAAATTACAACTGACTAGGAGGAAATATTTCTTCTTTTTTTCTTTTTTTTTTTACGGGGTCTTTTCTTTCACTAGAATTATTGTTTCATCTAAATCAAAAGAAAAACCACCAAAAAGTAAGCACTTGCAATAAATACACATTTATACACCATATGCCATGCCTGGTTTACTTGACATGTTTAGGTGGGACATCACAAGAAACCCAGGTAGGTAAAGATTTTAGAAAGGTTTCATCCATGTTTTATGTTTTAAGAAAGGCAGAAGGCACTAGCCTTAAAAAGCTGGGGATGGGGACCCAGCAGCAACAAGGTCTGACTATTCCATATTGCACTTTTCTGTTCTCATTTGCTTCTCATAACCTTCCCTGTCACTTGTAAACAACTAACTAATGCTCTAATAAGAGAAGATGATCTGCCTGTCTCTCTACTCATCTATCTATCCATCTATCTTGCTATCACCCTGCACTATGTAAAGTAAGAAACCTATTCATGGTTGTCAAATATTTACTTTTATGACAAACGCTGGCCCAGACAAGGGATGCTGTTTCATTTCCTTTAGGAACCAATAACAATAATTTAAAAAATATTCCCCCACAGGAAATTACAACAAGCTTCATTTGCTGATAAAAAGGAGACAAAAAGAAATGCTTTATTTGTGAGGGGGTTTTCCTGCCTCTTCTTCATTACTCACTGCCTATCAGTGCTGTGTTTAAACTTCTGGCTTTACCAAACAGTAATATTTTCTGCACTGGCGTGGAAGACAAGGACTTATCTGAGTGAGGGGAGCAGCAGGAAATTGAAGTACTCTTATCTAAGCAACTGAATGCCAAGTAGCTCAGCAAGGCAGCGGAAAAGGAACAGCAGTGCTGTTAGGGGAATATTTCATTTATGCCTCTTGGTTATTAAACCCTGTCTGTTTGAGATACAGCTGCTGGCTCTATACTATATGAATTTATGGATGTAAGAAGAAAACCAGACATAATGAGCTCATTAATTTGTCAAAATTATTTTTTCCTCATTTTTGTGTAATGTAGGATGTTACAAATATGTCTTTAGCGATATTTGGGGAAAAGTTCCTCTTTTTTGTTTGTTGATTCAGTACTACTTGTTATTCTGAATGACAAACTTCTTATAGAGGGGTACTCATAGAGCCCCAGTATAAACCATTAAAAATTTACAAATTTAAGTAATGTAATCGAATGTACAGGGATTTGTAGTGCAAACCGAGGTGCAGCTTACTCAGAGATTCTGGAAGAGACATTAATCTTGGCTGCATAAAAAACACACAAATTCTATAAAAGAGCAAGGTTTCAGCAGGCTGCTAGAGAAAAAACACTCATTCACCTCCACTCCATTTAAAAGATGCCTGAATTCAGGGCAGATGAAAGCACTTCCCGCATAGGCTGCATCAATATGCATCCAGATATTTTCCTTATTACCTAAAAAAATAATTGAAGGAAATAAATTAAACAGCTAATTTAAAAGTCCAATTATTTTGCATGAAACCAAGTGCCTGAGAGGTTTCCCTTTGATGTTATTATTTTCCCAATTTCAAATTAAATTAAGAGATTAAATGTTTCCACCATCTGGGTTTTCATTAATACATAAATTGTATATATAATGTATTATTTTTCCTTCCCACTTCTACTGGAAAAAAGTTACAGAAGCATAGAATCACAGAATATCCCATATTGGAAAGGACCCATAAGGATCATCATCTCTAGGTTTATCTTACTAAAAGTAAGCAACCTAAATTATTTTGTGGTTTTAATTTAAGAACCATTATAAAATAAACTTTCAAAAAAATGTATATAGAGATTTAGCTATCATTTATATGCTAATAAAACTACTTTAGTAGGAGATAGAATATTACCTGTGCTCCCTACTTCTAACTCATAATTCACAAACACTTTTCTAAACAGAATTTTGTACATATTGATAAATGTGCATGCACATGCTTTGAACTATGTGCAGCAAACTACTCATTTTAAGGATGCAGACAATTAGGCAAAAGCAAGCACTGAAATGCTGAGAAAGTGTTACTTTGATTAGTCACTGAATGGTTTCTGCAGAAATATTTTGGAATATGAGCAGGTCAGGTATACTCTAAGTATTCCCACTCTCCTGGGAAACACTGTTTTAATGCACTCAGTAACAATTATGGTCTATTGGTTGATGGTTAAAGCTCGCATTACACTTGCCACCAAATAATTCTGATGGTTATTTCCACATACAGAGGTACATCCACTGAGATCTGCAGTCTGGCACCAAGTTCATGCTGAAATTTGCATTCTTGTGAACTAAAATTTCTTTTTGCATGAATGTCTGGGAAAGCTAATAAAATATTATTCACAACATCCACAACTTAGGTTTATTTTAAAGCATGTTGAATGTTTAAGTGATTATCTATTTTAAAATACACTTGATTTGAGACACTGCCTTCATATCACAGGACTGCTGCTCATGTGTGCGAAGGATAAGATTAAGCAGAAAAGCTAGCACGAGATTTCTGACTTCACTGGCATGCCATCCTTCTGCTGGGCTCTGCTACACAAGCAGGGAATCACTGAAGTGAAACACATGATTATTGCTACACCTAAAAATATTGGTGTCACTATTTTAGTAGGTCTTTAGGAATAGCACAATCAGCAAAATAATCTGTAGCTGCTAAGCAAACTACTAGGAACCTGTTCAAAAAGAAGGACTGGGAGAAATTGAGTCACTGGGGCTTGTGCTGAAAGGCAGCACACCTCACAGAGCAAATGACCCCTGAATAAATTAACAGGACATCAAATCAAGCTGGGTTTCAATGAAGTTGCTTCCAGTGGCTTACAGCTATGGATTTCCTGTTCTCATGTGGAGAGATATGGTGTGCTTTGGTAGCAATTTCATCAGCCAGCAAACATGGGATTTGACCAAGCCCTGCTGCAGATCAAAGCTTGACACAACAAACCATAACACAGAAAGTAATACTTATGAAGAGTCCATGACTCGATCACTGTATTAAACACACTGGCATTTTTCCTATTTTCTTGGAAGAGGAAGGAAATTGGGAAGGGGAGAGCAAGGATTAAGAATAGATGGGGATTTTTGGTGCATATTTCCCTACCTTTTATTGTTATTATAACCAGGCAGAAACAAAACACTTGGTGCAGAGCAGAATTAAGAGTTCAGCTTTTCCCTGATATTCAGCATCGTTCTAGATGCCCTTGCAGGGCAGAAGGGCTTGAAGAAATATCTTACAAACTGAGGCCCTTACAGTAATTCTTAAGTATTCCAAAATATGTCCCCCTCCCCAGAAAAGAAACCCTTAAGGCAATACCCTCTAACTCTTTTAACAGCTTGAGAATGCACATTTGCTGCTTGACCTAATATTAGAAATAAAACTGTAACTGAAGGTCTCATCTATAAGTAGCTTTATTGTATTTGGACACTGACACAGCATAATGTCCTGGAAATGACTCAGCATGGCTTAAACTGGTATCTGAAATTTTAGAAAGAAGCAGAGGACCCAGTTCCAACAGTTTGTCAAAGGAGCAGCAAGAGGTGGTTCCAAGTGTTGCACAGAACTGCAGAGCCAAAAAAAAAAAAAAAAGTGTTACAGCATAGAAAATTACCAAAGGAGAAAAAGGAGAAAAACAGTCTGCAAAGGCAGCAATAAACAAAAATACAAGATATTACAGAACAAAAAAATCATGTTAGTCATTAGTGGCCCTTAAGTAGTCCCTTAGTGGAACTTTTAAGACTGTGGGTTGGTTTTTCCCAAGGCTCCCATAACAGTCCATTGAAGCAGATGCATAAAATAAAATGTTTATAAAAAATTGAATGATAAGTACTGTAATATAGGCACAGTGTTGTGCTAATGCTATATTTTATGTATTTTCTGTAAGTTCTACATGTTTATTGTGTGGCTCAGTACTATCTTACATATGCAAATCCCATCAAAATGATTTGTGGTTCATGGTACATAAGCAAGTTCTGAACTTGAGCAATTTAAAGGTGCTGGAATTATTATTGACAGAATAGATCGACAAATGTTGCTGTCTCAATCAGAGCCACAGCTCTGCAACAGAGATTTGTAACCAGTTTATGCTCAAGAGATCTGCAACCTGGAACCTGTTCACTAGCAGCATATGTTCCCTACTTGGCTTGCAAGACTTTTTCACAGAGAAACTTCTCCCAGATTCATCCAAAAACACTGGAACAGTGCTTCCTTCTTTCTGTTCATGTCTCATTTAATGTACCCTTCTGTGTGACCAGTGGGCCAAAGGCAGAGGCAACATAAATGCTGAAGTTTCACAGCAGAAAGCGAACATAACTAGGTGAAAATGAGCTATTGTAATTTATTGGAAATATGCAGGTAGAATTTTAATCAATAACCCCCAACTACCAAGGGTATATAAACTGACATTATTTTTCATTGCTACACTTATGTTTTAAACACCCTCTCTTATTTCTGAAAGCACTAAAAGGCTGAGTATGATTTTTGTGGTTTACTAGATTTTTTACATAATAAAAGACACTCTACAGTTTAAATATACAAATAAAGTATGCTGTGTTATAGTCAGAGTATTGAAATACAAAAGAGTTAGATAATTTATCCAAGATCACACATAAACAACAGTACAGCTAGGACATGACTATAAAATTTTGCTTTTTTTGTTTTAGTATTTCTGGTTACCTTTTCTGCCAAGTACATTGTCAAGCAACATATTTTGTTCCTACAGTTTTTCCCTATATATCTGGAACTAGACACATTTTTCTGTGTGTATGTGTCCCTCAGCAAATTCATTATGAGACCAATAAGAAAAGAAAGGAAACCCTAAATTATACTTGTCCATCCAGTGGACTTTTCAAGAAACAAACATTCTGTCCCAGAAAAACTTGAAAGAAGCAATAATTAAAATAAAAAAAGGGACAATTCAGTATTTTTTCTATACTAAGCTACTAAGAACCGGAGTTTGGAACAAATACAGTTGAGAAATAATTGTATGTATATAGTTAGTAAAATCATAAGCTAATATATTTTTCCTTCAAGATAATCTCATCTTTATCTATACTGGCCTCTATTCCTGAGACACAGAAAAACAGAAAACTGAAGTGCTTTGAGGCACATCTAAGAGTTCTCTGGAACACTAATCACCCATTTAGAGAGGCTGCTTTGAAAAGATTGCAGGGTAATTTTTTAAATAGCAGGAAAAAATTTGGTCTCAATTTTTCCTAAGAAGGCACATATGTATGGAGTGAAAATATATTTACCACAATGGAGGATACCATGATGAAAATGCCAGTTTTTAAATATGCATAAGGAATATGCATATATTGGGAAATAAATAAAAATAGTGCACTATAGACTTAACTCAGCTTTTACACATATATTTTATGGAATATGGTATGAATTTTCTGACAAGATCAGAGTGAAATTGCCTTGGTTAGTCCAGCAATTAAAATAATGATGGAAATTTCATAACAAAAAGTTACACATTATTGTTTTTCATTCATTATTGTTATTCATTATTGTTATTAATTTTGTACTGCTATTAAGGTATTCTCCCCAATCAGGATAAGAAGTATGGTTTTTTCAGTGAGAGATTATATGAGTTCAAACATATGCTTAGTTGTTTAAATAATGGGTTATTCTGTAAAGTATACCTCAATTTCTAAAATAATTTTGTTTTCCTCTCTGCAGGTGTCTAAGCCTCAAAGCTACTTTCTTTAATTCTCAGAAACCACTTAGAGTGACAACATCTGCCCTTGTCAGGACTCTTATTACCCCGCCTCAGTACTAGAGAATGAATCTAACTCAATTTGTAGCCTGTGTAACACCAGAAAAATCACATTTGTGCAAAAGGTAGGGGACAGACTGCATCACAGAAATGGGACTGATGGCTCAGTATAGCCTGCAGGCCTTTTCCTTTTCAGGTTGTGCACTTCAAATTTGACTCAGCCCTTGGTTGTGAATACAAAGCAGCTAAAATGCTTAACTCAGTCATCTCATGTATTACTTTCCTGAAATGGAGAGCTATGTCAGGAAACATACATGCATCTTTATGATTCCTGAGAGCAATTCCTCTCAATCTTTTCAACTGGAAGACCTCCTACAGTTATTGAAAAGATGTGGGCACATTTTGCATGGTTCCACCACAAAGCTTTTCATTTGCAAATAACTAAAATGAGGCAGAACTTTCAATGTTCACATATTGTTTATATTTTCTCCTATTCAGTTCTTGCCAGCTTGCACTCATGAGAATATCTGTGGCCTGAGGAAAACTGCAACAGTTCTCTAAACCATCATTCAGTATTTTACAGAACAGCAATCATTCACAAACTGTGGGTTAAGAGACATCACCCTAGACATCTGTATGTGTCTGAAGAATGTTTCTTCCAAATGGAAATCTGTGGTCAGGATCTAAGTGTTCTAGTGAAAAGATGGCTCATCTGTCAGTCTGATACTGATTTATTGTTTCCTGAGTGAGTCTGGATAGAAAAAGCCTGCTTCTTAATATCCTGTGGATCACATTCAGAAGAGTCATTTCATCTAAAATCAGAGAGATTTCATGCTGGGCAGCAGACAATTGTGTTGTAGCAGCTCTATATTGGTTGAGGTCATTGAAGTATATTGTACCTTGTATATGCCAGCTGCAATCTGTCAGTGCTGACTTATGAAAGAGAGCACAAAGCTCACAGGCCACATACACACGTTTAGGTGAGCCAGGCTTGAATGCAGTGGGCACTCTATCTGAATTTAGGAGTGCTTAACTTAGTGGTCTTCACTTTTGAGCATCCCAGCCAGCATTCTGCCAACACAGGCCTGTGTCAAGCTGGGAGCACAGGGCCCAAGTGAGAGAGGCATTTACACACAGGTTTAACCACCAGTGTGTATTCACAGTAATAAAATGGACATGAATTCAGCATGTGTTTTAAAGCTCCACCTTAACTCGGGGCCACATGAAGGGCTGCACATCACCTGTGCTGGGAAATGGCTCCTCAGTAAATTGTGGCTATTTTAGTGCCTCAACACCTGACATGGTTAAGTGCTTTGTTTGCAGAGTCTCCTTGCTTTATTATATGAAAATATCTCTGTTTCAGTTTCTGCAAAAGTATTTTGAAAGAGATGAATTAACACAAGTCTGAACTCAGAAATGAAAGAAAGAAAACAAAAGTAGAGATCAGGGTACCCTAGTGGCAACAGCTTTTACTGAACAAAATTATATACACATTACTAGTGCTATAGGACATTGATGGTGGGTAGGAATGCAAAGATTCCTTTTAAAGACAATGCCTCTCCCCAAAAAAGGCTGACTGCCAAATCCTATGTAAGTGAAAAGCAAACCTTTTGTTAACAGATTGCTGTAATGACAGAACCTGTTTCACATCAAGCAAACCCGACCCTCATTCTCCACTCACCTTTACAGGGAAAGCACTGTTATCAAGTTCAGTATAATGATTCTTCATTTATTCATTAAGAATAAGAGGAGGAACATGCCTATAAGGCATTGCAATTTACTTGTGTTTTCTTTTTAATCCCTTACAAAACCTTTTGTTGCTTCTAAGGGAGACTGTAGCAGCTTGGATGCAAACAAGACATCTTCATTAGAAGTGATGTTGCTGCTGTCACAAGTCTCTTCAGGCAGAATTTCTTCCATCAAACTTGTTGCTTGTTGCTGAATCACTCCCCTTAGTGAAGGATCAGTGAATACAGGGAGACAAGGAATCAAGTGGCTAAGGTGTTTGCTTGGCAATGTGCATATCTTTGTCACCAGAACAAAATACAACAGCACCAAATTACTCAAGAACAAAAGAAATGGAAAGGCTTTTGAAATCTGCAAGCCAAAAAAGGGAGCTCTAATACAGTGCATGGACTGCTGCTCAGCATGACAGAGAATTAACACACCTTTTGAGTTATGAGGCCAGCCATACCAATAATGAGATCTAATCTAAGCTAAACCTGACATATTTTATGTATACAAATAAGTGGAGGACTCGATACAGGCTGTATAAACTCAGGCAGAGCCTCTGATGTCTTTGAAAGCTGCACAGCTAAACAAACAGAGAAAGAAAAACAGCAGTTAAATCACCCTTTGTAAATGTGTCACTGAATACATAAATTAGATTTTTTTTCCTCTTGTATGCATAGAAAAATTAATAAGGCCTGAATATTTATGAGGGGCAAGTTGCATTTTTTTTTTTGTAAATGGATGAAAGCTGAGGAAAAAAGACATTTATAGTTACAGCATGAAGATGTGATATCCTGCTGTACTTGTAATTATTTAAAATTAACAGTGAGATATAGAAACAGGATACTGTGTAAGGTATTATGAGCTGGGATCATAACACAGAGAAATAAAACATGCCGTGTGGCTTGTTCTTCACCTTAGTAGGTGCATCCCACAGAAAAAAAGTTCTTTTTGGAATCCCTAGAAATGCTTTTTTTTCTCAGTTATATTATAAAGCAATTGACAGGATGTGCTTGGTCATCCTAAGGACTCGCTAGTTCTAGGCACCCTGGAAATTAGCAGTGTTCTGCACATAGGAAAACCACTTCTCATTCTAGTCATCCTCATATTACATAAAAGCATTCTCTAAAGGTTAATAACAAGAAGAGTAAAAAGATTATATTTTCATAAGAGCCTGGTGAAATTTAAGCTTCTTTGTCCCATTTGGCACTAATCCATAAGTATAAGCAAGCTTAATCTTCTAATTCTTCTGAAAACAGTTCATAGAAATTTAAGTCACATTATCCCTTTTCAAAATGTTACAACATGAAAGAAAAGAAACAACCATTGTTGGACATGACTTTTTTGTGAAAAAAGTGATTTATTTTTGAATCTCTTAAAAAAATCCCATTTCTGAAGTTCTCAGTTTCTAAATTAGTTGTGTGAGGATTTTTTCTTCAGTGGAGGCCAGTAAAAACATATTCTCTGTAGCATGTTATACCCCTTAATAAATCTATATAGCCTGTGGTTCTTATCAAGTTTAGTTGAGCATAATGCTTGGAAATAAGCAAAGAATTTTTTTGGTGGTATACAAAACCACAACAGAAGTTACTTACATCATAGGAAAAAAAAACAAATGGCAAAATCTTGTTTTAACTTGAAGTAATAGCATAGTATTCTGAACTGGCAGGAGGAGCAGATCTGATGAATAGGCAATTTTTCTTTTTGATCAGGTTCTTATCATGGTAGAACCAAGATTTATAGTTTTAGCTAATCTAACAATGCTCTATGTCAAAACTTGGGGGATTATGAGCTTAAGATACTGATACATAACTATATTTGCCTTCGCTGTCCTGCTGTGAAAGCAGGAATTTCTGGAGAAAAAAAAAGTGGACAGATAACAAGAAATGGTGACATCTGAAGTTTCCACAGCTGCATTCTCTATAACTCACTTGCTAGAGATTAATTACTTACTCACAAGTGCCTGACTGCATCTGATCTTGATGATATTTGGGGTACATTATGGAGATTCATGTTTTTGCTAAAGTACTATCAAGAGGAAACTATTTTTCTTGAAGACACTTGGGCTTGAGATAACATAATTTAATTTACTGCCTTTAAACTTGTTTTATTTGTAAGTAAGTTGGAACCTGAAAAATAAAGGTAAACAGTTCAGAATTCAGGAATCAGGACATTATAACACTGCAAGACTACATGCAACTATAAAATTAACCTCAAACATAATTTTGCTGAGAAGTGCAACCAGTTGCTCAAATTATTTTCTCCTCCTGCACAAAAAGGTATGTGAAGAACACTCATGGAACCTCTCCTAGTATTCTAGCCCAGCTGCCTACCAGTGCCTCTGTTAGGGATGAGGCCATCTATTAATGTCAAAAGCATCTTATGAGAACCATTAAATCCACTGATTTGTTAAAACCCAGTACTCACAAAGAAAGGTATAAGACCAGCAGCTTTGTCTTCATCCAGAACTTTCTTCAGGGCTGAACCACAAACACTAAATGTGTCATCTGAAGGAACACTTTTAATCTTCACAGCACCAATTAATGCAGCCCTTTCCACAGAGGAATGAGCCTACAGAGAAACGGGTAAGTTTTAGACTAATACTTTTTTTACTGGAATGTAAGAAGTTCATTTGAATTTACAAACTAAAGAAGTAAGTCCTTTCAAGTGAAGCCATACTTGAGATCCTAGAACAGTTGACCATATGTAATAGATATATACTTGTCCACCTTTCCTATAGGTAGATGGAGACACACACACACACACACACACACACATATATATATATATATATACACATATACATATATATATATATACACATATACATAAATACACACATACACAAAATAAACTAATAGCAACCCTGCAATACCCTTGAGACCATTGCCAGGATCACAGTAGACAAGAGTTCCATTAACCTTAGCGAGAGCTTTAATTTACATGGTAGGATTGATGTAGAGCTTCAGGATTTGGCTCTAGATCAATCAAAAGATGTGCAGACAATCCTCTTGTCTGATAATGATTCAGGTGCTGGCTAGCATATTTTTATGGTGTATAGCTTTTCTGAACTCTAAAATTGTACATGTCACAATATGGTACATGTATTTTCTTACACAACCATTTTTTTCTGATTACATACTAACTACATGGTGGTTCAATCATTCAGTCACTTTTTTAGGCAAGGATCATTCCCAATATGTGCTTACAGCTCTTCATTATTTACAACATTTCCATTTAATTCCCCTGAAATAATATTGTTTTAGAAAATAAATCACATCTCTGTTAATAAAAATGAAGATATCACTAACAAATTCTCATAAATTTGTGAACTACAATAGAATAACAGGAATAAAAACTCCATTGACAATGAGAGGTACATTAGCCACAAAATAATCTCCTTTAAAGCATGATTAAAACAAACAAACAGAAAAGCTATTTTACCTTCTATAATTTCATTAATCATCATTAATTTGAAAGAGGAAAATGCCTCACCTTTTCATATCATGACTATTCTCATTCACAATGTCCTTGTTGATTCTTGCCAGTGCCTAAGACTGCTTATTAATTCTATTTCAATTTAGCATATAATCACAAAAATAGCAATCCAGAATTTTGTTGAACTAGCCTAGATGAAGTTTTTGCCTTTCAGCTAAACATATTTCTGGAATGACATGTTTTAAAGACAGATGTACCATCAATTTGTATCTCAGTAGTGCCCCCTTTTAATGTGCTTGGTAACTAATTAGGCACCAGCTTAGGAAAATTAGGAAGCCTAAATTTGAAATATAACTTTTTAAGGGGAAAACGAGGTGTGTGGCATAGCAATACCACACTTCAAGTGTACAATTAAAAATGTATTTTAGAACTTATTTATACTAGAATTGCAGATAAGCAAACTACAATAATACATTGAGGTTGTTAGCCAGTCAGAACCCCTAAATTGCTTCATCAAGACTCAAAAATTGTAGCAAGATTCTTTTCCAGATGCATTCTGGTATTGTTGGGCTCTATCAGCAAATGGTTTTCCCTTTTACAGAATGGATTGAACTTTCTTTTGTGGATTATTGCCTATGAGTCACACAGGTCTGTTCTTAACGCAGAAGGAACGGTGAGCTCGGCAACAATCTGCTAGGAAAGGTCAGCAGTATCTTAAGGCAAATCCTTCTGTAAACATAAGATCCTCTGACCTTCAGTGGGCAGGAAGGCCTGTCAGTCCTCATTTCAGGTCAGCCTCTTACACAGGACAAAGAAGTCAAAACAAGTAAAAGGTTTTGTGCATCACTGGGTCGGTTGGAGCTCTGGGACTGGTGGTCTGTGCAATACTGACCTTAGGGTCCCAAACAAACAAAAAGAAAGGAAAAATATCCTTTGTGCCTCTTGAAAGCAGTTATCTTTTCTCATATTTCCTTGTCTTGAATCTTCTCACCACACAAGTGTAATCCCTCTTCCCACCAGCAAAGAGCAAGTGTGGTGTTAACAACTTCTACAGTGCTCTCTACCATACACTTAGTAGTAAATCAAAGTAAGGCTGAAACCTGGCCATTTTACTCTGCACATCTGATATTACTTTAATATAAACAGTAAGTACTAAGAGAGGGATTTTTTTCTGTCTCATTGACATGTAGGTAAGAAAATATCACACATATTAAGAGAAACAACACTGCATGGCCGTTCGGTAGGATTACAGTGTCAGAAACATAGCAGCAGCAGAACTCACATGAGCAGAATTTGTTTTCATTAACATTAAAATCCTCTCATAGTCATGGCCTGCTGAGAATTTAGTGTAACTCAGTCTGCTAAATACCACTCACAGTCAGAAATCAAGGATTATGTTTTCTGTTTCCTTACAAGATTTCTTAGTTGGATTGGCAGATGGATATCTTAAAGGTTTTCTTTTTTAAAAGAAAAAAAATGTTTTCGTTTCTTTAAGTACTGTGACTGATTTGATTTTATTCATGCATTAGGTTTTTCTGCATACATACATCTGTACCCATGCATGCATATAGGGAGAGCATGGTTGCTTGCACATGTGCTCGTAGGATACACAGATAGACATAGAAGACTGGATGTAACAAAGGATACCCTATACTTACCAAACCTGACTGAAATTAATATCTTATTTAATTATCCTTATTTACTTCAAACAAGCTCTTTATAAAGATGTTTAACACTGACATCTGGATATTTATCCTTTATAATATGAAAGCACATATGACATTCCAGTTCACTTACCACAGAACCATAGAATGGCTTGGGTTGGAAGGAACCTTACAGATCAGCTGGTGCAAGTCCCACTGTCATGGGCAGGGACATTTTCTACTAGACCAGGTTGCACAGAAGCCCATACATCCTGGCCTTGAACACCTCCAGAGGTAGGACATCCACAACTTCTATGGACAACCTGTTCCAGTGCCTCACCACTCCCACAGTAAAGAATATCTTTAATATAATACCCTACTCACAGTTTAAAATCATTACCCCTTGTTCTTTACATGCTCTTGTAACAAGTCCCCCCATGTTTTTCATACAGGCTTTAAGTCTTAATTATGTCACCCCAAAGCCTTCCCTTCTCCAGGCTGAGCAATCCTAATTCTCTCAGCCTTTTCCCATAGAAGAGGTGCTTCATTCCTCTGATCATCTCCGTGTCCATCCTCTGTAATTGCTCCAACAGGTCCATGTCCCTCCCTATGCTGTGGTCCCAGAGCTGATGCAGCCCTGCAGGTGGGGTCTCACCAGAGCAGAGCAGAGCAGAGCAGAGCAGAGGGGCAGAATCCCCTACCTCCCCTGCTGCCCACACTGCTTTGGATGCAGCCCAGGACACATTTTGTTTTCTGGGCTGCAAACACACTTTGCCAGCTCATGTCCAGCTCCTCACCCACCAGCACTCCCCAGTCCTTCTCACAGGGCTGCTCTCCATCTGTTCATCCCCCCCAGCCTGTGTTGGTACTGGGGGCTGCCCTGATCCAGGTGCTGCACCTTGAACTTGGTCTTGTTAAACCTTATGAGATTCCCATGGAGCAATTTTCAAGTTTGTCCAGGTCCATCTGGATGGCATCCCATCCTCAGCTGTGGCAGCTGCATCACTCAGCTTGGTGTCATCTCCAAATTTGCTGAGGGTGCACTCAATCCCTTTGTCTATGTAATTTATGAAGATGTTAAACAACACTGATCCCAATACAGACCCCCATGGAACACACATAGGATGTACAGTAAGATTTAAACAACCAAAATCAAATAGTCACCAATCCAAAGAGTTTATGCTAAATTCACCTGCCTATTCAGATGGCCAAAATTGTTAAGTACAGACACCGTGTTTCCAAGTTAATGAGAGGCACTCACCTGATCAGAAGCATAAGCCACCAGCGTGCCCATGATCTCTGCTTCTGTCAGCTCAGGCTTCTCTGACTGCACCTGTCTGATAATTTTTGTCCTTGCAGCAAGCAGTGCAATCAGGGTGGCCTCACTTGCACTTCCCTGGGGGATAAATTGAGGGAAGATTCAAAGTGAAAACATTGCAGAAGGAGAAAAGCGACATTCATTCTGTGTTAATCTTCAAAGTAGTTAACAGAAAATGCAGATGAGAAACTGTGCAATCTTATGTTTTTTAAAAATATGTCTGACAGCAAGGGAGGGATCTCTGTTTGATCTTGGTCTCCTCCTTCCCAATGCTTTTGCCTTTTCTCTTAAATCTCTATGCTTGGTCCGTTTAGGCAACAGCCTCGCAAGCAAGTGCTACAAATCTGGACTCACTAAGGCTTAAATGTGTGTGACAAGGCTCTCAAACCAGGCACCAGTCTGCTCTTAATTCATAACAATTCAGTCAGAGTAACTGCTGATTTCTGTTACTCTGGATTTCTGCACATCTCAGTTCCATCACAATCTGAATGCCAGCTCTCACTTCTATCAAGACACATGCCTAATTATGCACCTCCTTTCATATTAGAATTACCTTGGGCAAGTAAATTATTGTGACTAAAAGGGAAAAAAAACCACTGAAAAACCAAAACTGCTATGATTCAATTGCTAATTGCACTTCAAAGTATTAGTTTTGTATGTTGTCTTCAACACCAAGAAAGATGAAAGGAACAGTGACACGCTACTTATAAATTGCACTTTGACTCACAAAACATCAGTTTAAAATATGTCTTGGATACTCTGTGATAACAAAAATAAATTTTTGTATGAATTTATTAATTTATTTAGTAAATTTCACAGAATACAACTTCCCAGAAATTCTTTTTACAGTTTTCATCTAGAAAATGCACCTGAAACATGCCCTAAACTACTCTTTTAAACTATTTGTAGCAGTTTGTAAATACATACTCATAAATTTCAATGTATTGGGGAATCTCTAAGCAAGATGAAGTTTTTAGGTACTTTCAAAGTTGATTAAATATCATGTGAATCATAATAGTGCTCTGAATAGAGTCACTTATTTTAGTATCTTTGTCTCAGAAATAACCCCAGTTTCAACAAACTAATTTTGGAGTGATGTTTCTTCTCCTGTACCAAAATTCTCTCCTACTTCTATTGAAGACTTGAGTATACTTACTAATTACAACAAATGTTTAAATATTTGGAAGGCAATTTTATTTCCTTAAAGATGAGCCTGATTTGACAGATTTCATATATGAGAATGATCCCAGTGAGTTCAGACTTTCTCCTACACTGAAGTTGGCTGAGCTATTCATATGAGACCAAGCTCCCTTCTACTCATGTCAACATCTCAACAGTGCATGAATGCAATCCAGCTGAAATTCAGCTGAGTAATGTGGGAAAAGGACAGTCCCAGAGCATTCACTGAATGTATTTCCAATGATTAATACATTTTATCTGCCTTTTTGGTAGTGTGAGATTCAAAGAATGTAGACCCCAAGGCATAAACACAAGCTGAAGAGTTTTGTGCACTAGTTTGCATTTTTTGTGCATTTTTTAATACTTCCTGCTGCTGCTGCATACAGTATTATGGTAACTGAGGAAATTATTACAGATACAGTATGGAATTAGGATACAATTACTCCTTTTGGTCAAGTAAGGTTGCCTTCCATGTGGAGGCAAGGGGCAAAGGAAATTTGGTCTATTAATTACAGAAAACATAATTTGGCAATCTCCTTAAGCCATGTTATTCTGTGTATGGTCTGTAGCCAGACAGAGTTCTCATCACAATATCAGAACATGGAGAAATCTTCCTACTTTTTCTGCCCAAAAAGTCAAAATAGCTGAAATAAAATAACTATTTACACTGTTAGTGCGTTTCCAGGATATGAATGGAATACACATATTAATTACAAAAACGGGCATTAATACGTAAAAGAAAATGGCTGTAAGAAATTACAAAGGTTAAGGCATTTATTTGAGAGCTGGAAATTTAGGCCCCCACTATTCTGGTGATCACCTGGCTGGGTGGGCAAATGACTTAGGCTGAAGAATAGCCTCTGCTTCCTACAGAGTGCACCGAGATATCCTGGCTCTTCATCTATGCTGGTGAGTAGTCAATGTATACAACAGTTCTTGTATGAATTTCCTTTTACAGAAACAAGGATGAAAAGAAAAGGGCCTACTGCCCAGCTGAATTTTGCCTCCTGAATTTTGCTGGGACACAGCCTAAAGGTACCTGAATCCAGCAACGTGGAAATTCTTTTGGACGTCTTACAACAGACACAGGTTTTTCCCCTTTGCCTCAGTTTCCATACATCACTTTTTTTATATTGAGTCACCTTTTTTACACTGAACCTTTTTACACTGCTTACAGAGCTTGGTTTGCAATGCTCTTCTATACACTTGGCACCAAAGTCTTATGCTAAATATTTTTGAGGAAAAAAAAAAAAAACGCCTTGGTTCTTGAACTACTTGGCTAACTGACAAGTAAGATAAATCAGCAGTGTTCTTTGCCAGGCCAAAGATAATTTTGTCTCACCCCTAAAATACTTTTTCTTTGCAGAGCAAGAAAACTCTTTAAAATTCAAAGCAGGTACACTTTCCAGCAATTTATCTAGAATGAACAGCAGGTTACAAACTTCAGGAAGAAAGTTGCTTTCTCTCTTATTTTTGAAAGCTGTTTTTTCTCCTCTTCAATGCTGCATGCTGCATTAAGTGAAGGATGATGATACCTTTGCTTTTACCACAGGCAAACAAAGGTTGCCATGGCAAGCAGGCTCAAGAGGCGGAGGAAATATCAGCAAGAGCTGATGTTCATGTCCACCAGAGCTCTGAACTGAAATTTTCTTTCATCTTTTGCCATTTTGAAGTGTCATCTTGCACAGAACAACAAAGTGCTCCATATTGACATAGACTTTCAAATGTAATTAAGAGGCAATTTTCACAGGCTCGGTTTTGCCCAATAGCACAATAATTACTTGGCATTTAGGCACAGAATGACTGGCACTTTCACACACGTTGTCTTTGCCTCATGCTCTTTTGCTTGGATCGTTATTGTTTCAAGAGCAAGACAAGATCTGCAGCCCAAACGACTGCATCATAAGCTGGAACAGAGAGGCCACTTTCGATTCTGAAAATGACCAGTTTCTGATGAAAATTATGGGCAATCCAGCACTGTCAGCCTGGAGGGGCAATATTTCCTGCTGATAACAATCAGGCATAATTGCTTGCTTTAACTGGTACAAAATAGATGCTGCTACATGCATGAGGGAAGCTTGCTTTCTTGAAAATAAAGCCCTCCCTAGCAATCGTAATGATAAAGACACTAACAGAGCAAGCAGATGAGTAAAGAACTATACTGGAAATACACTGGTGTAGGTGCAAGTCCATCTAGGACCAAGATTGCCCATGATTATTGTTCAGGTTATCTGCTCAGACATTGTAAGTTTCATTCAACAGTCAATGTCAAAGTTTGGGGACTTTTTTCTAGTTTGGATATGCACTGTAGTCTCAAAATTGTATTATCTATTGATAGAACTGCTTAGGTACACATTTTAAACAGCTCTTCATTTTATTATAATTGTCTGCTTTTTCCTTTTGTTATATAAGAAAAACTTATATATATATAATTTTTATATAGAATAATTAAAATACAATATTAAAATATTTTTTCCTTTTGTTGTATAAGAAAAACATAAAGAAATTTGAACCTCTTTGGCAAAAACTGGTATACTTTTTACTACATTCTGCTATTTCTATTTATCAAAGTTTATCTCCAATGTTCTGTGGAAACTGACTGAAATAAACAATTGCACATAGAACAGGTAGACTTCTAACCTCAGCTATGAAACATTGCTGGATATTTTTGATAAATATGAGCTCAGTTCACTGAGTAACAAATTGAAGTCTCCATCCTACACAATTCTGATTTGAATTTTAAGCCTAAATTTTAAATTGAACTATTAACAATTCTTCACTGAGAAGTGTTTTAGAAATCATCTGCTCCAGAAACATCAGCATTACTTTCCTGAATGATCCTGCCCACCTATAGACATTCTCACAGACCATCAATCCTCCTGAAATTTGAAAGGAACCCATGTGGCAGCAAACAAAATTATATTTCCTTAATTAGTGTCCTAGTATAAAGATTTTACAAAATCATGATTTCAAGAACTCAATCTGTATTTGTCTCATTTCCCCTCTTACCTGAATGACTCCTCCACCTTGGCCATCCTTCTCAGCTAAAAACTCCTTAGGCAAATTAACCATCTTCCCTAGCCAATCCAGCATGACAGTCTCCAGCTCTGTGCAAGCTGGACTTGCAGCCTGTGTTGAAAAACAGAGCAGAGGGAATAATCTCACTAGACCATGAAGAGAAATCAGATCTACCTGAGCAAGAATAATTCTCTTTCTTTCTCTCTTTTTTTTTTTTGCTGTAGAGACGAGATGACTAATGTCACCAGCCAAGTTAGGGACCTGAAGACCATTTTGTGCATATAGTTTCTAACACTTACTAAAAAATGTCAAAATAGGCCTTACATAGAACTATGACTATCAAATGTCAAAGCTAGGATTGCATCTTGCATATTTTTTCCAACATCAAATATCAGCCTGTTTTGAGAAGAGTATATGTCATATGAATGTGGGGGTTTTAATGAAATTTTCCATCATCCAGATGAAAAGAGAAATAACAACAATGGCTGCTAAACTACAGTCATACTTATTACTGGATTACCAGTATGTTTGCATTGCTATCACTAATTCTAACTGTTGGTGATTTTTCAAGAGCAAAACTTGTATGAGGAAATAGCCTTTTATTCCTGGAATCATTCAGGCTGTCTAGGTGAAAACCCTTAATTAATCAAGGAAATTTATCTACAAAAATACTCCTGTGACTTCACTGCTAATAATAAATTATTTCATTGTAGAATGTTACTGAAACACTTAAAATTCTGGCAAGGTGAAGCACCAATACCACCCACCAGAGTAAACTCACCCAGGAGAAGCCCACGCATCCTATTCCACCACACAACATATCTGCAAGAAGAGCTGGGAAGGAAGAGGCTGAAGGGAAGTAGGCAAAAAAGTACGGACTGTGCCAGTGAGTCACCTGTATTAAGTGGAAAATAATTATTTTTAACTAATACAGGAAGCAGGAAAAAATTGTCACAAAATCAAAAAAGGCTAGAGGTTGTGACAAGCCAACAGTTCTTGACTAGCTGGCTGTAACAGAGGATCTCATTTTTTTAGAAAAACTTACCTTGTTTTTTTCATGATATTTTCTCCATCTTTTACTCAAAATAAAAATAAGTAAGTTCTCACCCCAACCCCCCAACAGCTCCAAAATGAGAGTTCTCCATTTTTCTTCCTAGAAGACAAGAATTGCGTGGGTCATGGCAGCCTGAGCTTCTGTGCAAGCTCAGGCTCACTGCTCTTGAGTCTCTACCATCAGGGACTCTGGTATTTTGGTTTTCCATCTCTGTCACACAACAGACAGAGGAAGAGTGTCTTCAGTGCAGCAGAAGTCCACAGAACTCTCTTGTCCACACTCTCATGTTGTTTGCTAATTCTCAGGCAGTGAATCTGACCAAACAGCTCCTCACCACAAAATGAAAAACCCATCCCAGTATACAGTAACTTCTGTAGAAAACGAAACTCTCATCTCCCTTTAACAAGTTGTGACTTACATACAACTCCACTCTCTATGAACTAATATGAGAGAAGAACATGGTAACTGCATAAATGGCAGTCAATTGTCCTGCCAAAGCAATGTTTAGAATTCTCTTATGTAACATCCAAGAAATTTTAAGGATCTGAGAGATACTTGATAGTGCTCCACAACTCTAATCTAAAAAAATTTGAAAGCAGGAAATGCACAGCCACACAGCAGTGTTCAGTGGAAATAATGTGATAAGTGATATGTTTGGCAAAACCAGCTTTTACATTCAAAAAGGCAAGTTTTTGAAAAAAGTCTTCCACAGCTGTAAGCAAGAATTCAGCAGATCTATGTAAGATTTTTTTCATGGGTGGAAGTCTAGCGGCTGCAGAGTTATTGAAGGCTAGCCTTTTCTTACATCATTTTGCTTCCTTTTTAATATTGGAATTCTTCTGTTATAGCTGGAGGATAGCACAACTATACATTCTCTCTTGCCCGAGTTCAGTGTTTCTCTGCTGTTTTGTTCCACATTCATTCTCTGATGAATTTTAGCTCTTACACTCCTCTCTCCTAGCCTGTGATAAGGTTTCTGGTTCTAGAGCTAACTCAGGGATTGCTGCACCACACAGTACTGCATGCTGCAAATAGTCTGTTTCTTTCATCTTCTAACCTTCCTCATGCCAACAACCAGCTCTTCTTTAAGGGCTGTGGTCCATGCCAAGGGGAAACTGCCTTAACTCTTGAACAGAATGAATCAGGTATCACTTTCCCCGCTGCAGTGTACCAATTTCAAATGTGCCTATCTCTTTCACATGAAAACATCTCCTACCCATTACAATTTTCCACCGTCTAAACTAGCCCTGTACCTGCTCCGTTCAAGATTTCATTATTAATGGTCACTAGGTTGAAACCTGTCAAATCAGTTATCCAGAGACAAGCCACTGCGAACCTCTTCAGCTGTATCCCACATTTGCTCGGGAAATCCTTCTTTGCTGTAACAAAGTTTTAGAGATCTTGTGGCAAATGTCTTCCTTCACAAATCAGAAAAACACCCCAGATGGGATGTGGCTCTCCACAGGAAAACAATAAAATATTCAAGAAGCAGTGGTCTCTGATAGGGTCCACATGCACAGACTTTCACTGATATCTGTAACAAGCCAGGGCTGCCACTGTTCATCTCCCCAGCTCTAATCCTCTGTGATCTGTAAGACTTGTGACATTCATCTTAGGTTAATCAAGTTAAACTGACTGTTTGCTGGGAGCCATTTGCTTGATGAAACACAGCAGATTCCAGTTGCACCACTCACACAAAGCAAAAAAGCTAAAAGCCCTGAGGCAAGTGCAGCTGCGCTTCTTCCTCCTGCCTCCCCTTCCCCCCGTCCCTTGAAGCAGCTGTAAAATTCTTTTTTTCACAATGTTGGAACAGATACACTTAGTCAGATATTGCAAAGAGCCTGACATAATTGATGCCTGGGTTTTTTGCCCTCTGCTGATAAATAATGATATACAAATGTCTTGGGTTCACTCTAATTACCACTCTAGTGCTTCTCAGAGACATTCTAATTCCAAGATTTCTTCTAAGGATGTCTTTCTCTGGCTTGCTTGGTCTAAGCAAGAGTCTTCCTTTACCACATTCTGAGGATAGGTACTTCTGAGGATAGGTACTAATCTATGAACTTCAAAGTTCATAGATTATGGATCCAATGTGAGGAAAATTAGCATCTTGAGTACCACTATTTGCAGTTACAACTACACTTGATCATTTTTAGCTCTAAAAGAGAAAGACAGCAAAGCAAATCTGAGAGGGAAAGGTGACTGATATTTTGACATGCAGATCCTTTCTTACTGTCTGCCTGCTGTGGAGATCAGAGTTCTGCAGTTATTCCCTCTGTCTCTGTGTTAGAATCAGGAACCTAGTGCCATTACTGTCATTATCATTGGGTGGGCTGCCCTTTGAAGGTCTACCTTACATTTCACAGTAAGTCTCCATAAAGAAATTTCACTACTCACAAATTCTTTTCTCCTACAGGGTGAAGACAGCAATAGATACTGCATCATTATCACTTCACACAGTTAATTGATCCCTGCCCTTCTGAAGGAACACTATTTTCATATTTTTAGTCCTACAATAAGTAGCAAATATCTGAACACAACTAACACAGTAAAGATGTCAACATGAACGAAACAAGAATCACTTATGGGCCACCAACAGCTTACAGACAAAACAAGGGTTTATGATATGTCATATTACTTATTCTTTCTGAAAAAGCCCTTTCTGAAGTTCTTCATTTATAAAACGGATATAAGACATTCCCTGGTCAAACAGTAGGTAAATGCTATAGATGAAAAACTCTAGATGTACTTTTAAATGTTATTCTTGTCAGGAAAAACATGGGAAGAAGATTAAGGGAAAAGGGAAAATATAACCTGAACAATTAGAGAAAAAATACCTTTGCAGACTGGCTGGATAACCTGGGAAGGAGAGCTGTAAACTAGGAATGATGAGGGAAGGAGAGGAAACCACAGCCAAGGGAGGAAGATGGACCAAGCTGGCAAGCAAAGGGACATGAGAGAACTCAGAAAGAAGCTAAGGCTAAAGCAGACTGATCCCCAGTGTATCTACATAAATTAGGAAGTGCTGAGAGGGCAGCATTAGGGCAGGGGCAAGACAGAGGAGCCCTCACATCTTTTCTGGGGAATCAAGACAAATGGGTGCCTCGCTGAAGCACCTATAAGCTGTGCACAACACATGGGGAACAAACAGAAGGAAAGAGAAGGCTGAGTGCAAGTACAGGTCTGTGATTTCACTGGGATCACAGAGATGCTGTGGGATTGCTTGCATGACTGAAGTGCTGCAGCAGATGAGGACAGGAAGGTCAGACCAGGAAGGCGAGGCAGAGGATGGTCCTTTATGGAAGAGAATAGCAGGAATGCACTGATCTCTGCCTAAGAATGGACAATGAGCCAGTCAAGAACTTGTGAGTCAGGACTGGTGAAGATATTAAAATGGGCAATATTTGGGGGTGTGCATCTGCTACAGACCACCTGGTCAGAAGAAGCACATGAGTGCAGCATTCAGACAGCTGGAAGAAACTTCATGTTCACAGGTCATAGTTCTCACATCTGCTGGACAGACAACACAGCAGGACACAGTCAGGAGGGTTCTGGAGTGCATTGATAATTACCTAACACAGGAAACTGTGGAGGAACTGACAAAAATGTGGGACAGGGTGTGGGACTGCACATTTACCAACAGGAAAGAAGTGGTGAAGGCAGTGCCCTGGGCTTCACTGAAAGCAATGTGGGCAGCAGGGGAAAGGAGGGGATTCTGACCCTCTCCTCCATTCTGGTGAGACCTTACCTGGACTGCTGTGTCCCGCTCTAGGATCCCCAGAATAAGGGAGGACATTGACCTATTGGAATGAGTCCAGAGGAGGAATATCAAGATGATCAGAGGAATGGAGCACCTCTCCTGTGAGAACAGCCGAGAGAATTGGGATTGCTCAGCCTTGAAAAGAGAAGGCTTTGGGGTGATATAACTGCGGCCTTCCAGTACCTAAAGGGAGCCTACAAGAAAGATGGAGAGAGACGTTTTGCAAGGGCATGTAGTGATAGGACATGAGGGAATTACTTTAAATTGAGAATAGGTTTAGATTACACATTTGAAAAAAAAGTTCTTTCCTGTGAGGGTGGTAAGGCACTGAAACACCTGCCCAGGCAGGTTGTGAGTGCTCCATCCCTGAAGTATTCAAGGATAGGTCACATGAAGAATGAAAGGCAAAGGCTAGTACTTCATTAAATACCTTGATATGGGATAGAGTGCACCCTCAGCAAGGTTGCAGACGACATAAAACTGGGAGGAGTGTTTGATACACTGTGTGGTCATGCTGCAATTCAAAGGGACCTTAACTGCTTGCAGAATAGGCCATCAGGAATCACATGAAGTTGACTAAAGAAATGAAAAAGCCTGTACCTGGTGAGAAATAACCCCCTGCCCCATATAGAGCAAGGATCAATTGGCTGGCAAGCAGCTCGGAATAAATTGGGGAAGGAATCCCCCAGGAGGACCTGGGGATCCTGGTGGCCAAGCTGAATATGAGCCAGCAATGCATCCTGGCAGCAAGCACTGTGACCCAAGAGCATTCTGTGGGCCAGGGTATCAAAACTGCTGCCAGAAGGTGAAAAGAGTTGATCTTTCCCTTCTGTGCAGCACTGGAAAGGCCACACCTGGAATGCTGCATCCAGTTCTGGGTTTTCCAGTACAAGGAACAAAGACCTGCTGGAGTGATTCCAGGGAAAGACCATGGAGATGATTAATTGCTGTGTCTGTGATGTGACAAGTGTCTCAAAGAGCTGGGGTTGTTCAGCCTGCAGGAAGTTCAGGGGGTACCTTGTTCATGTGTATAAACAGGAAGGTGTAAAAAAGATGAAGCCTGATTCTTCTCAGAAGTACCCAGTGACAAGACAATAAGAAATATGCATGAAGTGAAATAGAGAAAATTCCATTTAAACATAAGAAAAAGCTTTTTTACTGTGAGGGTGATCCAACTTTGGAACAGGACAGCAGAGTTCATCCTTGGAGATATTCAGTGACCAGCAGGATATAGTCCTGAACAACCTGCTCTGACTCAGCTTTGAGCAGAGGGGATGGACTAAATTATCCTGAGATACCATCCAATCTTTACTATACAGGACCTCATGGTTCTGTGCCCATGTGAGTCTTTGGAATTAAGTAAAAGCAACATGGGTAGAATCAGAATTACTATAAGAACTGGGATTTATATTGTGCTCTTTGTGTCACTAACATTTCACACCAGTGAAAAATTTAGGATAGAACAATTTTTCTTCAGAATGTATCAGTGTGTAAAAGTACATTTGTTTGCAGGGCACGTAAATATTAAGAGAAGTCAATTTAGTTAAGAGAGAACATGACATGCTGATGACATAATTGGAATTCAATGTCTCACTTTCTACTCTCGAGTTATTCATCTCTTATTTTTTAATGCATTATTATTTTATTGAAAGTTCTCAGGTGTTCAAAGTATTTTCTCTTCTACTTCACAGACATTACTATTTTCCTCCAATGAAAAAGAAAAGCCAATTATATCTATGAGCAGCAATTAAAATATTTGCACGTGTTGGACATAATTCTTTTATCTAATCTGCATTGATTTAATCCCCTTGGATTTAAGACTTCATCCTCAAATCTTTGAAAAGAGTGCAAAGGTTTCAATTTACTTCAGCTGAGCTTTTGCCTGTTAAAGTACAGATGGCTGTCTCCAAGGAAAACAAGATAAAATCATACTGAATATCAAATATTTACATTGGTCAATGGAAAGGAATTGGCATCATAGTACACTGACTAAAGTAATTTTGATTGTGGTGTCCAGTCCCAACACAATCATATCACCTAGCTGCATCTAGAGAAGAAACCCAAAGTGCTTATTGAGGAGATCCAAAGGAGAGATTCCTCATTAACTTTTACTAATAATTCAGTTCTCTTCAAGCTACTTAGAGGCCTAAGGAGACAAGTACATATTTAAAATAAAAAAGGTGCACCATGAGTGGAAAAACGAGAAAATTTCAGGGCTGAACAAATGCCAGATGCTTTGCCAACAGTTCTGCATTGTCTGTCCAATACTGATCTATTCAAGGCCTAATATTTAGGCAGGGTGGTCTGCCTTAGAAGTTACGAGAAGTAGTTGACATTTAGGAGAGTAAGTCAACAGAACAAGTATGGGGAAGAATCCTTTCTAGTCAACTCTAATAAAAGAAGTCTCCTAAGAGAATTTTAACATTTAAAGATCAGCTTGAAGAAACACTTCAGGCACAGCAGACTAATAAAAATACTATTTTGTAAAATATTTACTGTGCTATGAAAGTAGTGAAAATATCACATGAAACTGAAAGTAATGAAGTTTTGCTTTAACCAGTTCAAGGGAGGAAAAGAAATTATTTTCAAAAGTAAACCATGCATGAAGCAAAAGAATGATTTGATTATTTCTAGGAAAAATGGAAAACATTAGTTAGATCATATTCAACATGTAAAGCTGGCTCCTGCCTTGTAAAAGTTAATCAGTGTGGGTATTTATGTTGGTAAACCCCCACTTTCTTTAAGGTGTTTGAAAACCTAAACACAGTATTGAACATTGCACTACAGTTCCATTTCTCTTACCCCTGGCATAATGATCTTCTCAATGTCCTTAAAGACATCCTCAAAGCTCTCAGGATCTTGGGGTGCAGAGTCTGCAACGAGGGGCCGTAGGTATCCTGGTTCCACATCTGGGAACACCTGACGTTTCTCTATCTTCTCCAGGTAATCCGCCACATAGTCCACCATCTCCTTCCCTCTCTTGCGGAATTCTGCAGCATCCATGGGTAACGGAGTTTAGGGCTTATTCTCGGAAAAACACCTGAAAAGAAAGAGAAAAAAGAACCATTTTTGAAAGAGAATTTTACTAGTTTTAAACCTGTTATTCATATGATTTATAGGAAGACTCAGATGGTCATGATATGAGTAGATTAGATTATTACACACAGACAATATGTTTAGCACAGAAGAACAGTAGAAGCACATGGATAAAGATTCAAAAATTACAGATATATTTCATACAGCTGCTGCTTGACACAAGGATGTCCGATGTTAAGTAGCACATAATCAACTCCTTCCTGCCTTATGGAGAATAAGTATAAGAAAATACCTGTCTGTGTGTCTCTGTTATAATTTGTAATAACAAACTATAATAATCACAGTTATCACAGTGATCCACGGTGCTGCCCTGTCATTTTATCTGCTTCTCAACTCCTGTCTTGTCTCAAGATCTAGCTTCTTTACTCTTTCACTGTAAATGCACATGCTTTGTCATCTACAAAACTTTGTTTCTTAGTGAGGTTTCAAAAAGAATTCACTTCAAGTTGGTCTGTACTGTGTTTTGCAGGAGAATGTGAGGAAGCTCTGTCTGGGGCTGTCCATATTTCTAAGATGTTGGGCTGCAGCTCCAGGGGTTATTTGAGATAGGCAGGTTGTGCGAGCACACCCAAGGTGATACACGGCTCAGCTGAGAGGAGCTGGAGTTCGCCTGCAAAGTGCTCTGCAAACATAAATTCATGATACAACATTAATATAGTGCCTGCTCCTGCCACCCTGGACCACTCAATTTTATTACTCTGTCTAGCTGTGCATTTTGAGTACTCAGTGAATATATGGCTGAAACTTTTTATCCACTGAGTACCAAAAAAGTGTCCACGAGTCCTGATATGCTCACATTGAGGGATGCTGTTCCTTGGAATCCGGTCAGAAGATTGATAAGAGAGAAAAGAATTTTCACTGCTGGTCTCAAGAACTATTGTGCTTAGCTCACACACCTGTAGATCTTCACTTTGTAAGGAAATAATTATATTAAGCACAATGTGAATATTAGATAAGTAGGAGACAATTTTTCAGATATCAAGTATTTGTGATAATGATTTCTAACTGAGGACGTAATTTTGAGAAAAGAGAACCTCCTGGGCTTTATTACATTTGAATTAGTACTGTAACATCACAAGAGAAAGACATTACCAAGCACTGTCTTAGACACATCTCTGCTGCTACAAACAGGGGATCTGGAATTTGTGTGGAGCAGCTGCTGCTCTTATTTAAGAAGGCAGGGTGGTGCTGCAGGTCACGAAACACTTGGGAGAGCAAGGATCTGCACAGTAGGGACTTTTAAATGCCCAGAGATGGTTGCTCCTGTTGCAATTTCACTAGAGTTTTATAGAGTATTCTCTATAATCATAATGAAATTGTTTATTTGGCTCTGTCTCTACCTTTCATAAAGGGGTATTAGGACCTCATATCTTGCCACTAAGTTGCTGGAAATACATTACCAGTGGTCATTACAGTCCTAGAATGTGCAGTGGGCAGCTTTGTGTGTCAACTGCCTTTTGAAAACCTGTGTTTAAGCAGGCAGTTTTGTTTCTGCTCCTTTAAAATCAGGATGATTCAATTTCTCCCATACACCCTAAATCTTACCTGCATTTTCATTCAACACCTCTTTGTTCATCGTTCAAAATTTTAACAAATTCTCTAAAGAAATCAGCATGAACTGCAGCAAACAATATGCATTTCTGTGGTAGCAATCTAATTACACACCAAGGCTCTCTTCTTTGGTTTAGATATTTTTTTGCCAGAAGAAATCTAAATACTGTACTGTTGAACTTCTTTTTCAACGCATTCTAATTTAACTCTTAAGTCATGCTATTATTATTTATTTTATGCTACTTCATTCATGGGTTCCTTGCTATAGCATGCCCTAAAGAACTTGAATCAGGTGATCTGTTATTTTTTCCACTGGTTTCGGAGAAGAAAGCTATGAAAAAAAGAATTTAACAAACAACTGACAAATTAGTGGGAGATGCCTGAGACTGAACTGACTCAGAGCATGAGGACTGGTGTTCCCAGCACTGTGCTGTTGCTCACCAGTGTGCTGCAGCTATTCCTACAGACCTTTACACACGGATCATATCACCTATCTCATTCCACATCTGTGGCTCCAGTGAGCCCCAAGCACAGCAGGTAAGAGCATCACTGCGTAAGAGCATCACTACACTACTCCCTAGCTTTACTTGGTAGTAATCAAATAAAAGGGACCACTTAACATAAAAACTTCTGTGGATCACATGGTATTTTCCTAAAATACAAATCAAATGGCATAAATTAAATCATATTGTGTGTAAGCTCAGCACAGCTCACAAACACACAGAAAAAAAGAATTTACTTTATCATATTACCAGAACATACATGGTATGTTTTATAGGTTGTGATATTTACATCAACTTGTTGCTACACAGTATGCTGATATTGTTATTTTTATTATTAGAAATTAGGACAAAGTTCTTTTTGGATATCAGGATAAGCAAATAAAATATTATATCTAAATATCAGATACACATTCTGTGTGTGTAGTCTATTGCTATGGAACTCAATTTGACAAACTACACATTTTGTCTAATCACGAAGACCTTGCTTGTAATTGTGTAACTTCTTCCCAAGAATGGGAGGTTCATTGGCTCATCCTAGCATTGTTTTGGCTGCACTGCTTCTGTCATTAATCACTGTTGCAATAGCAAAATTCAGGTAGAGAATTAAATTACAGGGGAAACCCACTGTTTTGCATGGAAGTAACTGAACCTGGAAGCTTAAATGTTCAGATTTGAAGGTTGAATCTTTCATCTCAAATGTGCTATAGTGGTTACACTGTTATAAATTTATATGAACTAATATTTACTTAATCTCTAATACTCTTACAGTGCAGTGAAGTACGTCAAACTGCTTCAATCTGAAGCAAAGTATTTAACCCTTCTTTCTCCCAAAGGCAACACAAAGAAATTAAAAATCTGATTTTTTCTATTCATGCATTTCCTTCCTAAAATCCCCTACCTACAGTAATATATGCTTCTCATGGGGGAACTGTGAAGGCATACTCCTTGCAGGAACACCGTGGTCATCCTGTTCACTTCCTATGTTATATTTGTTCCTCTGTGAGTGACAAGACCCACTTGTGGGATCTCAGCACCTCAGGACTGAGGTGCAGAGGGACCGAGACCACCCTTGGGGGGCTCGGGAGTCCTGGAATGTTGCCAGAAGTGTCTGGTGGCTGGACTTTGATCCTACACGGGAGACGACACCTGTATGAGGATGGGAGGATTTCACTGGGGTAAATGGTGAAGGGATAAGTTAATTAGAGTGTAAAACACAGGGTTTAGGATTTCTGTACAGGGGGGTCTAAAGAAGTAAGATGGAGGAATTGGGGTGTGTCCTGTTCTTCTTCTTCTTCTTCTTCTTCTCGGCCTCCATCTTCTGTGGTGATGTTGGCACTTTGGGATTGGTTATTACTAAAAGTGCACCGGTTAATAAGGGTAGAAGGTATTGGGGAAAATTGATAAATATTGTATACGTAACTTTGAGTATAAAGATAGGTGACCGCCCCGGGGGCTCGCAGTGTGCTCATGGCTGGCTGCTGTGCAGACCTCTGTCGGGCCGAGAGAAAATCTTTTAGATAAACAATTAATAAACACCAAGACTGAGAAAAGATCTGGAGCCTCTTCTCGTCCTTTGAAGCGCGGGCTGTCCAAGGCCACCCCGGGCCTTTCCAGGCCACCTAAACAGCCGAGAAACCGACACCCACTTACCCTTTCATGCCTATTTTTATTCTCTTCCTGAACTGTTTGCTATAGATTTCACTTCACTGCTTCAAAGTACTACTTGCTGTGGAAGCCATCTCCAGCAGGCAACTGTAATGCTCACTAGTGAGTACTATCAAAATGCAAATTACTGAATTAAATAATTTGCATTTTCTCTACCAGTACAGAATATCTCTACTTGCACGCACATCAAGCTCATGTACAATGCAACAACATAATGAATAGGGAGAGACCTTCCCTCTATGCCAGTGTATTTTTAAAATATAGAGATTTTATAAGAAGCAAAATACTTCAGAGAACTCAGGCCTTATGGTTTGAAATGAAAATGCTGTTTGAGAGAATCTGTACTTCCTGAAGGGATGAGTGTTACAGTCTGCATGCAGTCAAAATATCCACTTAACTTGAAGAAACTTCAACTGCAAAATAATGCAAGCCAAGTTTCCAAAACTAAAGGGAAATTTCAGATAAACTAAGCCTCTTTCTATAAGTATTTAATAGTGGTATATCTTCTTGAGAAAGTCTCCACACTTTCAGAGATCCCACAGCTCCCAGGATGAGTTTCAGCATATTCACTATCTGTGAGCTAAACCCCAAGTGAGGACAGCCCAGCTTTTCAGGAGGTGCCCTGCCTAATTGCAACCTCTGCCACACTGTGAGCAGCCTGTGTGCAAACTCATTGACAGCCTCACTCTGATTGATAAAATACAATTTTACCAAGCACATATTCTGCCTGAGCACTTTTGTTCCCAGCAAGAATCAATGGCTACTGTCACCACTGCATACTTCTGATCAAATCCTACTTTACTGGAGAAGATTATGTTCTGCTCTAAAATGCAGGTAAAACCAAGAAAAAAAACACGTTAAACCTTAAATTATATCAGTGTATCTTTTTTTACTTGTTCATATATAAACTCCTTGGTCTTTGATTTTGCTGTAATTTGTCAGAGGACAAGTACACTACACAGTCTAAAGTTGACATATCCTTTGTTGCTTTTTTAAAAACTACTCCTACTTCACAGCACTGAAATAGAGACACATTTTATTTTACTGAAGTTACTGAAAATTATTGTTAGTCTTTAGATTGCATATGTTCATTTGCCAGCAATTTTCTACTTTATCTGAAACTGAACCATACAAATGAGTAGCTTATACACAAGTAATTACTAAAGATATTTATAGGTATAGTATTTTCTTGGTAACATTCAGCTCATTCATTATTTCTGTTAAAAGGCATTGTCTATGATTTCAGAACCTGGGTGAGTTTTTTCATATTTACTAAATATGAATGTAAAATATATCTAAATGCTACCAGGAAATTCATTATGAGAAGGAAAAAGAGAAAAAAGATGAAAAAGCAGAAAAAAAGAGGGAAAAGGCAAAAGAAGAGCAAATGAGGAGAGACGTATATTTGATACATTAAAATTTTACGTCTCCCTCTTCTCCAGTTGATCAAATTAAAATAAACAACAGCTAACAAAATAAAATCTTTTAGCAGCTCCTGTTTATGAATGCAGACAGGAAGAATGCATAGACACATTAATAGCATCTAAAACTTTACTTTTTTTGAGCAAATACAGCTATAACTGGGTCTCTTTCCAATATATGAGTCAAGTGCACTTTCTATTCTGATTATTGCAGACCAAAATGTAATTTAAGGGCTGATGGTGTTTCAGTGACACCACCAAAGCCACGAGAACTTCCTGCTGCTGAACCCAGCTGAAGGTTTTTGCAGCTGTTGCCACTGTTAAGCTGAACTTCCCCTGCTGGCAATAGGATATTGCCAGAAAAAGAGCCAAAGGATGAATTTTACTTCAGCACAGGTAAAAAGGAACTGGATCTACACTGTACTTCTATCTTTGCACAAGTCAAGAATTAAGAGTATATTATAACCTCTATATTTTATTTAAATAATTACATTTTCCAGAAGTTGCTGGCTGTATTCATTTACTGTCACTGGCACAGTGTCTGCAACCTCATAATGTTCCCTGCTGAGGTCTTAGTACTGTGATGGGAAAGGGTTATTTCTGAGGAAAACATTACCCTAAAAAAGGCATGCATTTAATTTATCTTGAAATTTTATTATTCAGAATATTAGGCAGAGAATTTCTCAAGTTCTGCTTGGTTATTGCAAGCACTGCTGTACTTGGAAAGACAAGGTACAAACTTTTGTATACATGGGACTCTACATAAATGCATATAAACAGTTACAGCTGACACACATCAGATGGAAAAAAGAGCAAACACAACACAATAGGTGTACACTAGACTGTGCAAACTTAGAATAAAAAGAAATGTTATTATTGTTATCATCATCCCTAAAATAACACAAGCTGTCTGTTTATTAACTTAGATCCCACTCTCCATAACCAATTGTTGCATTAATCCAAATGTACCTACTTCAATTTAATAACCATAAAGACTTGAGGACAAAGAATGCTACTTACAGCAAGTTGGTAAGGTTTTTGCTTCTCCCCTGCCCTTCTCACTGCCCTCCTCTGCTCCTCAGTGGCAGCTACAAAGCGGAGAGGACGCAGTTGCCAGCATATATAGGCAGAGTATCCATGTCCCTTCAGCCTATCACAGCCACGGGCTTTGCGCTGAACGTGCAGCAGCAGCAGCAGCAGCAGCAGCATCTCCCCCTCCCACAGCTCCTCCAAACACAGCTCGCAAAGGAGGCTCCCTGAAAGGCAGCGGGATCCCACCCAGAAACGGCCCTTGCCAGGTTAACTCTGCAGTGCCCTGTGTGTTCTTCCAGGGGCTCCATGCACAAGTTCATGAGCAGAGAGTGTCAAATCACACGCTCCCCGTCTGTGCTGCACACTCCGGGACATTTCTGCTGAGGCTGCTGCAGTAGCAGCAAATGCTTTGATTTGCTTCTGTGAAATATTATTGCCACGAAAGAAACACAAATATGGTCAAAGTACCACTCAAGTGACTGCAAGCTCAGGTATACAGCTGTGGAATAAACATCCCCAGATAAGCTTTACCCAACTTTTCCCAGTTTCTCTCTTTGATCATATGTACACTTAAAAGCAATTCTAAAAGTGTGTAAGATTTGTTTTCCTATTCTAAAACTTTATATGGAGCTCTCCTTCCTAGATGAATCCAGGGGGTGTCCTGTCATTTTTATTTCAGTAAAGTTTATCTAAAAAAAATACTATCAGCATTTCATAGTCCTAAAGAGCTCACAGCCAGATAGTGTAGCAGATTTGGGATGGTCGTTCCTCTTGTACTCTCCAGTCCATTGCAGTATTATCACAGCCAACCTTTTTGTGAAGGAGGAAAAAGTCACAGTTTTTAAAACTGTTATGGCTCTTCTAATGTTACAAGAACAATGACAACTCTGCTACAATACTGGAAGAGCCTTTTCAAAATGAAACCAGTACCTAAACGTCCCAGTTGAGCTTTCTGGTGTCATTGCAGTTGTTGTGCCAGATGTTATTCTGTGATCTGACTTACATTTCCAATGCCTGGGTTGGCTGCTGTAATCATTAGTTCTTCAGTTTTGAAAAGCATCAAGAAATCCCAGAGCCAGCTGCCACAGCGTCCGAGGTGTCTTCCACCTCAAAGAAACTCCTGAGTTCACAGAGCCACAAACTCAATACACTGGTACCCCACAGGAAAACAGGTGTTTTGGAGACTTTTCTTATATATTTCTTTCTTCCCGAATTTGACTGAAAAGGCTGAAAATTCAAAATTTGTTGTGAGGGCATAAAGAGATGCAAAAATTGAAGTTGTCCTTAGTAAACTTAAAGAGAACTGAAATTTTACTTCAATGTTTGATCCAAATGGCTTGCAAAAGATAAATAACCTTCAAAGGAAATTAAAAATGGAAATTAAAATTAAGATTGGAGTATTAAAATGCTGTTTTCATCAGTGTTGAAATACAGCCTCAAAGTCACCTGATGTGTTTTTATTTCTCTGCTGTACCTGTAAAGCTTGCTGTGAAGAGGCCATGGTTGCATTTTCCATTAAAATATTTCTTTTTGTTATTTCTCAGGAAGAAAAAGGAAATGAAGTGTGGAGGTACAACAGGCAAGTTGGAAAAGGGGAATTAAATGCCCTTCTAAAAATCATGTTCCATGTCTCTTCTATAATTTAGAAATTCTTCTGGCTCGTACTAATTTTATAATTCTCACCATCAACTGCTGGCAATAAACAAATCTTTGTTTAACAGAATCTTTCTGTGGTGGACAAAAGGAAGATCACTAAGCTGTCTATCACAAGTTCTGGCTAAGTCAGACCCAATGATTTTGTTCCAGACCCTTCAGACTGCTCCTTCTTTCACAGAGAACAACTTCGTTTACTACTGAAACACAACAAATAGAGATCCGCTCTTTAGTGCCAAACTGTTCCAAAATTCAGGATACCAGTGTGTGAGAAATAACAGATGATCTTAAAAGGTTTAAAGGCTGGGGCTTATTGGTAAGCACCCAACAGACCTATTATTCACAGCTAATATGAGACAAGCTTCAATATGTTTTTGCACATGGAAGTCAACTGTGATGATGATACCTAAATGATGCTGTGTCCATGCAGTAATAGCATCAATTCATTACCACTACTGAAGCCTTTGGTTTGCAAACGAGGTGGGGGAGAGGCTGTGTTTGAACAGGCAGCACAGCACCAGAAATGAAGCAGACAACGTGATATCAGTCACTGCAGTCCCACTGTCAGTCCTTATGCAAAGACATAGATCAAAGCAGAGGGATTAAACAGTTTGTACCCACTTTCTAACAGCTTTCACCTCTTCCATGACTGTACAGTGCAGGTTAGAAATGAAAAGGCAGTTTCCTCTGGCTTTTAGTCCAGTTATGATTAGATGGCTCTACTCCCAACTTTGCTTTTCCCTCACCTAAACAGCCTGACACTCTTCTCATGCCAGCCTCATGGTGTGGGTCTAGGTACTAAATTTTATGATGTGTTTGGGTTGTAGTTCACTGAGCCTAACATTATTTGAAAAAACCTGTTCTGTGCTATAACATGAAGGGCTTTAAATTGACTCAGATATGCTCAATATCTTAGACACTGAGAAAATAATTTGAAGCAATTAATTAGGGATCTAGCACAATGTTCGTGCCTGTTTTCCACATTTGATGTCAAAGGAACAGACACTGTTGCCTATGTGTAAAAAACCCCACTGGTTTGTTGTATTTGGTTTACTCTATGTCTGTAGTTTAAGGATGATATTTGGAGACTGCAGGCCTTTTTTCCAGTTTTCCTTGCAGCTGCTCCCTCAAAAAGAGAACAGTAGTAGAACCCCATCTTTGTCTTTCTTTTTTCCCCCCAGCACATTCTTCCATTCATGTAAAAATACTAGTTACAGGAAATTATCTATGAGAAGGTAAAAGAAATACGAACAAGTTAGAATGGAATGAAAAATCCTTTTATGTTCCATAAACAACGTCCAAATCTGCATAAGCACGAAGATGAGACAAGAAAGAAGAGAGTATTTTGGATAAAATGTGCAACTAACAATTTTCTAATTAAAACAAAAGGGTGTATTTCCTTTGGAAGAAAGTAAGAATTAAATGAAGCATTCCAACACAAATACATGGATTACTCTCAGCGTATGAGGATAAACCCTAAGTCTCCTGCAGAACATAAGTAGACTTTGCAAGAGATTAGCCAGGAGATGAATCTGAGACAGAGCTGACAAACTGGGAAAGTAACTATCCTCTTTTTTCATAAATATTTTATGTGTGACTTGTTTTCCCTGTTCAGTATCTATTGCTGGTTGTGTGAACATGTGAAGGTAAACCAAAGAAGGAAAAAAGGAACTGCTAACGAAGTGAACATGGACACAGACTCACACACACAGTTTCAGAGGAGTTAATGTACCATTTGCTGGTTCAAAGCAGCCTGAGCATATTACTCTTATGGAAGCAAGCCTACAGAAAAGAGAGGTTGTGATGAACTGAAAAAGTGTCAACAGAAAAACTGACAGGCTGTGAAGAGTCACAGAGACAGTGAGAGCAGGCTGCAATCACAGTAGGCAGACTCTTCCAATACCAAGATAGGAATAGCTTCTGCTGTGAGCTGAGATGCGCTTACCTAGGGGTGTAGGCACTGCCAGGGCACTCGTCCAGCCATGTATTGCTCACAGAAAGAATGTTCTCAAGCATTGACTATTGTCAGCTTCACAGAAGCTGTGGCTGACAGATGAACTGCTATGAGGCCTTAAATGTGCTGTGAAGCCCTCTTGTTAGAAAAGCAAGTTAACAGTTAGTTTATGAATGGAATAACCCCTGTGTGGATGAAAAGACAGACCCAGATGAGGCATGAGGAACAAAGATGGCTTGAGGGAACACAATGCAGCGCTTGTTTTTGAGCAAGTGATTTGTTCGGATCACTGTTTACAAAAATATCGAAGAACACACAGTGCTTGGTCGAGAAGGTATTTTTATTTATTTATTTATTATTTATTATAATCACTGACTGTGATTAACCCTTTGTCACAAGGGCCATGCACTCGAGATAAGCTTGGAAGAGCATTTGCTACCACTGTAAGACGTGAGTCATTCTTGAAAGGATGAGAACATCACTAGTCTCTTCATCAAGAGCGTGTTGGTGCCCAGTTGTCTGAGATTACGGTAAGTGCTATGGCAAGGGATCAGACCAGTGTTTCTTGCTGTACATCCCTGTCAGCTTTTCTACAAAGGTGTCTTTGGCTCCTCTTCAGTCTGTGCAAACACAGGCATCTTTTCAGAAATAACCAATGCAAAGCTTCAGGAAACTTTATGTTTAGTAGAGCACATTGGAGAAGTTCATGGAGGACTGTCTCCTATGGGAGGGACCCCATGCTGGAGCAGGGGAGGACTCCTCTACCTGAGCAGCGGGAGAAACAGCCTGTGATGAACTGACCATACACCCCCATTCTTTGTCTCCCATCGCTGCTGGGGAAGGAGGAGGTAGAGTTTGGGAAGGGCTGGCAAAGGTTTTTTAAAGACTTATTTTACTTCTCATTATCCTGCTTTGATTTTGTTAGTAATAAAATCAATTAATATCCCAAATTCGAGCCTATTTTGCTCATCATGACATTCGATGAATGCCCTCCCCCAGTCCTTATCTCAACCCAGGAACCCTTGGTTACATTTTCCTTCCCCTGTCCAGCTGTGGAGAGGAGAGACAGAAAGGCTTTTGTGGGTGCTGGCATCCAGCCAGGGTCAACCCACTACACACATATCCCAAAATGAGAGCACTGGAAAAACTGAATGGTAACCAGATCTCCCACATGCACAGGGTCTCCCTGGTCATGGACACACATTCACAGCTGAAGCAATGAGTAAGGTAATATTTGCTCCCTTCTGCTCTGGGTTGTTCTCTTCACCTCAGGGCTGGGAGTGATATATGTACAAAGCCCAACTGCCTGATTGCAGGAAGATGCACTTGCACTAAGATGAGTCTTTCCATTGAGCCATGTGCCCCTGCTCCTGACTCCTGCTAACATGGTTGGTATAACCAACACCATTTCCTTAGACAAACAGTCATAACATGTAAGCATGCTGGTCACATATCACCTCCTCTTTTCCCCTTTGCAACACTGTAGTTGCCACCAAGATGTGATGACCCCCATCACAGAACAGCCAGATCCCCCTGTCAGCATTATGAAAAAACTATTTGCCCCACAAGATTGCTACCAGGATGTGGTGACACCAGATCTGGAATATAGAAATGCAACACTACATGAGATACTGCCTATAAAATCAAAAAGCAAAACCTGGGATCCCCCACTGGTCTAGGACACAGCCACTGCTGTCTTCTTCCTCTGAAGATGGAGTGAATCATGTTCTCCTGGGTAAAGTCTGAGTCCACATAATGATTATTGTATCATGCACCAATTACCAAGAATTTGAAATAATCTGCAGAGGGTCCAAGTGACTAAAAGTGTAGCTATTAAAGACTCTAGATAGTAAGAAAGCTACAATCATTACTAGAAAGTTTGCTTAGCTGAAAGCATAAGTCATAAGAACTGTGCAATAAACTACACTAAATCCTAAAAATTGTAGGTAACAATAAACTATCCTGAAAATTAAGTATTTAATTGTAGTAATAAAGGTCTAATTTACCTAAAATCCTGTGGCAAATTATCATTCTGCCAAGGATCCCTAAAAGAATCTGCCTGTCCCTGTGACATTAGGTGACAGAGCCACCAAGTGTTCACATGCTCCATCCTGCCAACTCCACAAGAACTGCAATCATCTCCAGCTAGGAGGGAAAACAGTGAGCCAGGAGGATAACAGCTTAAGCTGCTGCAGGTAGCTTCACCACAGTGCAGCCAGCCATCTCCCCACTCAGAACTGCTTGCCATCTGTTCTCCTTATGATCTTGTTCACTTCCACACCTCAGATAATCACAGCTTCCACATTATCATTAGGAGAGATAGGCTCTCATTTAGCCAGGATTTACTGGCAGAGACAGGCAGTTAAATAAGAAGGACAGTCAATGTATTCATTACATTTGTATGCAGAGGCCTTAGTTCAAGCTCCTGCTTTCAAGTACAGATGCAAGCCTTTGCCATATGCTGTGAAATGCTGGGTAAGTTCTGAGAGGAATTTTCCATAAAATATTTTGCTAGAAAGGGTTGTTCTCTTCCAGCTTATTTTTCTGTGCTACCACGTTTGGCTCCAGCTGGATTTGGAATCCAAACAGCCTAAATCTAGGCCAGGTTTAAAGTGGCAGCACCCTCTGTCAAAACTCTGGCAGTGTTTGTCTCTGGTCAGAGGCACAAAGTTTGAACCTCTGTGTGCTGAGGTCAGATGGAGCCAGTCTAGAGGCAGACAGTTTTCATACCAGTCTGATATTCTGCAGAATTCTCTGAAAGACAGTGTAGAAAAGTTTTGGAAATTTTGAGATTTCTGTTTTCTTCCTTCCTGGTAACTCTTAACAAAGCACTCTCTTATTAAGTGATCTTGTTCTTTGTAGTCTTAGGAGACATCTCTTCCACTCTAACACCAGGCTAACTTTTGTCAGTAGGAAATGGTTAAGAAATATAATTTTTCACTGTTTTTCAGTGCTCAGAGAACACAGAATGGTGTGAAATTATGCTTAGGGAAGGAGAATCACTGCCACATTTTATGTTACATACATTGCAAAATATAATGAAGCAAGACAACTTACCTGCCCATAGCATCTGCTGAATTCTAGGGGATATTTTCAATTTCTCTCTTTCAACAACACACCAGTCTCAACTTATTGCTGTTGCCCATTTAAGCAAAAAGTAAGAAAACAGCTATGTATCTACATTCTCTGACTTGAGAATGATTTAAAAGCAGTTAAAATTTTACATTAGTTGCTAATTTTCTTTCTTAATATGTATGTTCAACATGTAAAATCACACTAATCTTTCATCAAAATTATAATTTATTTACTTTATCTTACACAATAACAAACTCATACAACCCAGGTCTACATTTTATGTGACTGTAGTCTTCAAGAAGAATAATTGTGGAAATTAATTTACTATATACATATATATATAAAAAGCCTAACTCAAGATTCTTCAGCTGTGAGTACAACACATATCAACCACATTCCAATCCTACAACACTGCTAAAAGAAATAACTCAAAGCTGTGTTAAACAAAGGATTAATTACATGATCTCCTTACTTCCCTTTCGCTGAAAAATAAAATCCAATGAGAGACAGTGTTACACTATACTCAATGGATACTTACAAAGAAGAGCTGGTTTCTACCAATGCTAGAATAGTAAGCTGTCACAAAAAGCCTGGCAGTATTTCTGGATGCCCAAGACAATACAGTTCTCTTCAGCTCTGCAGCTTTCAGCTCTGCTGGCTGCCACTACTGCTATCCAGGAAGACAAGCTGTAAAACTGTGATGACCAGGTGACCAGAAGCATCCTCAACTAGCATGTGGAAGAAGATTGGGAAATAAGGGATCCAGAACCTGTGCTAAGACTCAGAACATTTGCTATTCTGCCTGTTGAATTTGAAATAGAGATAGGTGGAGCTGTGGGTTTTCTTATAGTGAAGCTCTTCACATCCTCACCAAGCATCAAAAATCAATTTTTTTGTAGTGAAAAATGGGCTGAATATTGTGCCTTGGATCAAATGGGAGTGTAGAGGCACAGTGCAGTGAACAAGGGAATGATGTCCAGATTACAGCAGAGAACACAACTTCCTGTACTCACAGCTCAGTTACACTCCATCATCTATTTCATATTTCTCTTGATGTTTGTCCAGTTAAACATCTATTGAATAAGCCATTCATGTTCATAACATTTCCTGTTTGGTTGAAAAGATAACCTTCCCTCTCTTTTTCAAATAAATGAATGGTGCTCCTATGTCTATGTTTGCACTGTTTTCCTTCAAGTTTCCTTTAACAGGTACTTTTCTTCAGCAAAATAATGTTTTAGCCTGCTTTGGATACAATAAATTTTGATTCATCATCTTAGCAATTTCAAAACATTTCCACTACTTATCAGAGGCTTCTGTTGCTAAAGTAACTATGAGTTGTCTGTAGGAACTGCATTTTTTTTAAAAACCCCTAATTCTCTCCTGAAAACAAGTACTGGATTCACTTCTAACATAGAATTGTGCTGAGCAGTAGAAACCACAAAAAGATGACAAATCAAAACCTGGCAGCAAGGTCAGCTGTACTAGATGTGATAATCTTTGTACTGTAATTATGTTGTAACAACATGATGTAATAACATTCAAAACTTCAGAATAGCAAGCACCTTTCCTTGCACAACTTTTTTTTGTCATTTGTGTACCAAACATGCATACACTAAAAATAAATACTTGAATGTAATTTCCAGCAAATAGCCTCCATAGCCTTGTTCTTGTGATGGAACTTGGCCCTTAAAACAAGCAAGATAAATTTAAAATGTGTCAATATGCTCTTCCCAGTAAAACAGTATAAACAAGTCTATAGGTTCACCAAAGAACCTGCATAATATCAAGATTATTTTAAGTTTCAAAATCAATGAAATATTCAAATTAGGGATGATTTTCTAAATAAAATGGTAACAAAAAGGTGCTTTTTTAACAGCCACTATCAAGAGCAGGAGAAATAAGAACAGGTAAGAAAGAAGGTACTAACATACAGTACTCATTGATCTGCAATAACATTTTTTATTTTGTAATATTAGTAACATTGGCTTCCCTATACCACCTTTAATATTTCATTCCTTCTGCCAGCTATGAAATTTTGACCAAATTTATGTGCTTTTAAAATGACTATTCAAAAGAGGTATTACATAAAAAATCTTTGCTCCAAAAGTGTGCAATGTATTTTTAAGAAATATATATTCAAAATATAAGAAATCTGCTCTTGAAAAATTAGAAAAACACTGTCCAAAGGAATCTTCAAAATAAAGCAAAAACTGTAGCAAAGAAGACTGACATTTTCTGTCTTATTTTCTTTTTAACCTTGAAAGGAAACGTGAGAAAGCCACAGCAGTAGCAAATGAGTAGTTCACCACTCAATCTTAAAGTCATTTAAGGACTAGTATGCAATTAAGTAATTACTGGGCTGAACAGAACAGCAGTCAACATGGTAACAAATTACTGCAATGGTAAAAAAAAAAAAAAATTTTTTTTAGAGAAAGGAAAATTAGACAAAAAATATGTTTGCATCTTAGATTTTTGGCTCTAGCAAGAATGGAAATCACCCAAAGGCAGGAACAGACTCATTAGGATGTACAATAGAAATGTGTATCAATAACCTTGAAAAGGAGGAGGCAGAGGTAGGCGTAAGAACAACCCAGGGCATGAATTCACACAACAGTTGTGTGCCGTGGGCAGATATTCTTGAGATCGGCCTTCTAACTAGCTGAGCTGCTGATGCAGCTACAGAGAATCCTCACACTTACATACAATCCTAATAATGCATTCTATTTTTTGTGCCTTATCTTTCATTAGCACAAAACACATTTACAAGGCTCTGGGTTTTACCTTTTGAATATAAAATTTTCATTATAAGAAATGCCATTTTCAGCAGCCTAGCACAATAACAGGTCCCTATCCTGGCAGGCCTCAGGATGTGGTCCTGCAATACTTGCTCAGGAATCAACACCTTTGTGCCTGGTCCCCAGGCACCCAAGGAGAATGGCACAATAAGGGCCCATTTAAGAGCTGGCAGGGCAGGCAAACCAGGAGACAAGTCTTTGCCTCCGTGAGCAGTGCCAAGGAAAAAATCCTGCCATGTGCAAGGCAACAGAAAACAGGAGAGAGAGCGTGTGAGGCACCTGTCATGTTAGCAATCAGCAAATGAAGGACTTCTGAGGGTCTGAAAAGAACTTGTAAGAGAAGCTTATATATTTTAAGCATGTACCTCTACAGCCACCTGAGTAAAGGCTGCTGTAATTAGCCTCAACAAACAAGGAACCTATGGTTAAATCATTAAATAAATTATAGCTGATGATAAAAAGGAGTATTCTCGGGAAAGATGCCAACATTAAATATAAATTTCCTTGGAAAGAAAAGAAGAGTGAAGAAACAGAAAAATATGCCATAAGAAAGAAGATTAAAATGCTAAAAAAGCATTAAAAAAAGGAAATCACAGCCGTAAGGTGTAAGGTGTGCATCCAGTCAGAGGCTGCTGGTTTTTCCTGCTGGCTCAGGCCAGGGCCCTGCTGCAGGCTGGTGGCTGCCTGGGGATGCCTGTAGTGGTGCTTTAGCTGGGGTGCAAAATGCTTTTTGTTTGAGTGTGGGCATTCCTCGAAGCTTATGCTGTTATTGTTTCCAAAGCTTCACAAATGCTTTCTATTGCTTAATAGGTTAGTTTGAATGAATCAGCTGAATTGGTTAACTAAGGTGAATGAATACCAAAAAATGTATTTGGTCTCAGGACTTCTATTTCTGAAAAATTATAGTTCTGTATCTACACTTCTTACAAAGTTTGACTTTGTATGCCAGTTTATCATTGGTCCTTAATAATAATAGTGCTAAGTAGTCATGTAGAGGTTTTCATGTTCTCACAATCAAGTATTTCCTCTGATTCTACATTGTGATATTAAATTTTATTTACACATTATTTTGGAAACTTATCGATATGAAGGAATTTTCCTCATAGATTAAGATCATCACTAAGCTGCTTTTAATTATTAAACTTTTACTGTTTAATATGAAGATTAACACCTTCCTAGTTTCTACTTTTCATTAGAAATGTTTCAAAAATATACTCTCTAGCCATCATTTCTTTCTTTTCAAAAATCAATTCTTTTGTTCCCTGGATGTTTCCACTTGCAAAGCAAAATCCATAAAATTAGCTGGTCTTTTATACTTGGGCAGAAAATATGATCATCTTATGGAACATCTTCAGTATGTGTCAAAAATCCTGGGCAACAGACCACAGCATCACAGAATGGGTCAGGCTGAAGGGACCATAGTGGTCATCTGGTCCAACCTCCCTGCTCAAGCAAGGTCACAGCAGAACAAATGGCACAGCATTGTGTCCAGGTGGTTTGTGAATATCTCCAGTGAGGGAGACTGCACAACTCTGGACACTCTGTCCCAGTGCTCAGTCCCCTGCACAAGAAAGTGCTTTTTCATATTCAGGTGGAACTGCCTGTGCATCAGTTTCTGCTTGTTACCTCTTGTCTTATTGCTGGGTGCCATTGAGAAGGACCTGGATCCATCCTCTTGACACCCTCCTTTCAGATATTTTTAGACATTAATGAGGTGCCCTCTCACTTGTCTCCTCTGAAGACTGAACAGGCCCAGCTCCCTCAGCCTGTCTTCACAAGAGAGATATACGCAATATTGCTCTTTCTCTTCCACAAATTCTCTTAGATATTTGTCTTTTATTAGAATACAGGCTTACCCATCATCTCCCATCTCAGACCTCTCACTACCCACCACTACAGCAAGTATTCTTTCTGGTCCATTCCTTGCGTATCCCAGCTTAACTACAGCTGGAGGTCACAGAGTCCCCTACTTCAGCTGCCTAAAGTGTATGAAAGTCACAATACCTGGGGGCCTTTACATTGGTGAGATACAAAAACTTGCAGTGAAAGGGTATCATTCCACCATCCCATTATCCCCCTGCCCCCTCTCCTTTTTTCCTATTAAAGATGCAGCCATAGGAACTGGGGAGAGGAGCTAGGAATGTCACATCTTGAATAGTCAGTACAGAGTTGCAGGAAGTTCAGTACAAATAATCTGAAGCAATGCAGAATACAGAGAGGGTTAAGAAGTCTTAAGGGTCAAGCTTAGTCTAACCAATGTTGGTGGCACTGTTGGATGAAAACCTCTGTTTAATAAGTAGCATGATCAAGAACAGCAAGAAGTTTGGATCCACTAAGAACAAGTTGGAGAATTAGAGGAAAAATATTCTAATGACTTTTGATCAATTGTTGGAACATTTCTCAAACATTCAATATTCTCTCAGATTTTCACTTTCAAAAAGATTTCAGTGCCCTCCTGGAGCATAAGAGAAGATTTCTCTTCAAAGACACTTATGCTGTCCTCTGGGGAAGATTCAAATGAGTGGGCCTGGTTAGCTTTGAAAAACAGAACAACATGAAAGAAACCAAGGAAAGGATAAGAGAACGAAAGAGTACAGGGAGAAGACAAAGAACTTCTTTCTGATTTTCAAATTCTAAAAGCCCAAGAGGGACAATTCTGGGAAATTAAAGACAGCATATTAAAAATAGACAGAAGGAAACACTTTTTCACATCATGTGTGGTTAAAACTGTTGAAAATATAATTACCACAAGAAGAATTACAGTCAAGAACTCAGCAAGATTCTGATGGGTCTGCAGATGTATAAGGATATCAAACATATCAAGAGCAATTTAAAACTGCTGGAAGGCACATGTATTTCTTAAGGGAAAACTGTCCAAGCATTTTAAAACAGCACAAAGACATGTGCTAATCAGACCAAGAGACAAAGAAAAAGTCCTCTGCAAGATAATGCACCCACAGGATGCCGTTAATGAAATGACACCTCCTCTGAAATCCTTTGCATTCATTCTCTCTCTCTCCCTTTAAAGAAGCAGCACAGAAAGGGACAATATCTGCCACATTGAAAGGCCATTTCCTTTACGGTATTGTCCAAGATGAAAAGGTGCCTGCCAGCCATTCTCCCAGATACTTTGGCAGTCTTCAGCTTGTCCCATGTGTCTGGAAATGTATATTTGCCTTGAAATTCATAGAGCTGGTTCTACGATTAGCTGGATCCTTTCTACTTCTCAGAGCTCAGATTGTTTTTAAAAGCAGAAGGCACCATATGTAGCATATCTGTAATTTCCCACCTCGCTTTTTTGCATGACTAGTCACAGTAACGATGCTTCCCTCTTGTTATGTCACATTAACTGTACCTGTGCTGTCATATGTCAGAAAAAAGAAAATCTAAAAACTGTGAGGTTTATTCATTTAAATGGAACAGTTTGTCAATATCATAACTGAGTGCAAGTGAGGCCAAAACACAGGGAGGCATTATAAGCGACTTAGCAGCAGCATTACTCTGATGCTGAATTTATAGCCTTCTTAAACAATACACGCCAGTGCATTTTTTTCTTAAATCATCTTTTTGCACCAATTTTAGTCTGCTACTTATATCCTGTCTACTGAGCAGGAAGCAATTATTCCCTTCCTTTTTGTAAGTGAACTCCAAATTATATGCCAGTATTGCTGACACCAGTGCTTGACGTTGCCCTAGCAATCAGACAGTAGATGGTACTTGGTATATATAAAAAAAAAAAAATTAAAAATCTGAAGCATAAGGAATGTCACAAACCCGAGTTTGGCACGACTGGCTTGAAACTCTGAAATGCTAATAATAACCCTGACTTAGGGTTATACATATTCCAGCTTCTACTGGAATGCACAGTTGCTGTTACTATGGCTTCGATTGCCTCCAGTGCTAAGATCAGATGAGTCCCATGTCCTCCCTCCCTACGCTTCTTTCAGTGACTGAAACCTTTCCACTTTATCTTTGTCCAAAACACAACCTTCCTAACCTCTCTGCCTTATATCCAGCCTTGCAAAGATAGGCTGTACCTAACAGATGGGGAGATATATCCTCTACAGAGGCTGTTTTGATGGATGACACAGTACTGGAGTCACATCTTTGCCTTCAAGTCATCCCATGTTCCTACACTGAGACTCACAGCACAGCACTTCACTGAGGGAGAAAAAATGAAAAAAAAAAAGTGCTTCCATTAATCCTTGCATCACTCATCACCTTTTAAGAGACAGACCCTCTCTGTCTGCCTCTGAAGCTGTAAAAAACAGCTTCAGGAATACAGTAATATGTCTAATGTAATATAAGAATAATAACACTAAACTACATTTGACTCCATGTTAACCACCCAATCCCTCTGAAAACATACAACCAGGAAAGATAAAACTAATTTCTATTTACACCTTCACAAAGCTTAGCAAACTTGCCCTGAATTTTAAAACCAAATGTTCCTTGCAAACAAGAGGAGAGTGGGGGGAAAAGGGGGGAATGATACAGTATTATTTAATAATAAACTGCAAGAGCAACATTTTAAGCACACAATGCTCTTGCCAGCTCTCTGACAAAGAGCCTAAAACTAAAATCCCAATGTATTTTCCAAGAACTGATTGTTTGCCATAGCATTTCTTCTCCTGTTTATTCATTTGGTTTTGGATAGCCATACAATCCACATAGACTCAAGAGAGGTGAAAAATGTACAACAAAACAGCTGTTTCATTCCACAATTTTTTACAGGGAAAATATCACTGATAGGAGAAAAAAATATAATCAGCATGAGTTGGCTTAATGGGGAGACACTCATTAGAGAGGAACACTGGAGGATTGTGGACATGCAGAGGCAACAGAGAGTTGAGGTGAGCAACAGGATTTGGATTAGGATATGCTGAAAGTAAATTGTGTTTGTTGTATAGGTTGAACTTGTTTTTTTCACAAAGAAATAATAAAATACTCTTGGCCATGTATTTTTCTGATTATACAATATATTATCTGTGATTGAAAAAATATACCTTTTTTGTGATTCAGAAGAATGAGGTGAACAGTTCTTCACAGAATCACAGAGTGAACTAGGTTGGAAAAGACCTTTGAGATCATCAAGTCCAACCTATGATCTAACACCTCCTCATCAACTAAACCATGGCACTAAGTGCCACATCCAGTCTTTTTTTTTAACACATCAAGGGATGGTGACCTCACTGGGCAGATGATTCCAGTGCCCAGTCACTCTTTCACTGAAGAATTTTTTCCTGATGTCGAACCTAAACTTCCCCAAGCACAGCTTAAGACTGTGGCCTCTTGTTCTGTCAGCTGCTGCTTGTGAGAAGAGACCAAACCCCACCTGGTTCCAAACTCCTTTCAGGAAGTTGTAGGGAGTGATAAGGTCTCCCTTGAGGCTCCTTTCTTCCAGGCTAAACAACCTCAGCTCCTTCAGCCATTCTTCAAAGGGCTTGTATTCCAGGCCCTTCACCAGCCTTGTTGCCCTCCTCTGGACACATTCAAGCACCTCAACATCATTCCTAAACTGAGGGGCCCAGAACTGGACACAGCATAATGGAAAGAACAGAGTAAGAAACATACACAGAAATTTCCCACTGATGTGTATCAATTGGCCAAAGAAACTCTCTTCCGACTTTAAACAACCTTTAGCAATTTCAGCAAGAAATTCCAGTTTCCTCACTTTGTGTGGCTGGTAGGGGATGCACATTTTGAACATTAAAATTCCAGGATGCTCTTCCTTGAGGCATCACTCACCCAAGAAAACCTTTCAGCATGTATCACAGGTACACTGCAAATCTGGTTTTCACTGACTTTCCATTATAGTATCTTTTTCCCCCCTTTTCTTTACCATTGGCATAAGCAGTAAATTTCTGTAATGTAAACAGTGATTATCACTTCATTTCACCTTTCCTTTCCCAATTTCAGCATCTTCTTACTCTTCGAATCCCAGCAATGCTATAATAATTTTTGCTGTTTCACATTTAGCCCCAGATACAATTGGAATGTCAACATACGAAGATCACTGCAGTCCCTGAGCAATAAACAGGATCTCTACAGGACAATACACCTCATGTGACAGGTTTATAAACAAAACCAAGCTGGAGGACTAGGAGCACAAAATTTTCAAACAAGCAAGAAATTTTTTGGACAAAATTTGAAAAGATTAATAAAATTTCCTTGTCAGCTGGGACCCAGCTCCAAGACTGACCAGTACACCACCATCTAGTACTGCCATCCCTCCAGTCTGCTTCCCCTAAGCAGCAGTGCTGTCAATTCAACTTTCAGCAGCAATTAAGAAGAGGTTCTCTTAAACATGTTGTGAATTGCAAAGCTTTGATTTCAAAATACTTAATGAACTCCTGACTCTTTCACCAAAACTGGCTTAAGGCCATGTCAATTAAAATATTTACATTTAGCACACTATGCTGCGCTTCTAAACACTAACTAATTTAATACTTTACAAATTACGTGGGTTTGTTGGATCAGATTATTTGGTGAAAGTGCAAAGGTAGCTTCACTTTCAGAAATTACTGAATTTATCCTTTCCTTACCTTTTTGGAGATTTCACTCCTTTTCCAGGTATCTTGGAAACAGGTATTGTTTTTAGTTCCCTACAGCTAGCTCCCTGTAGTTCAAAGTCGCCCTGTGAAGAAGAGGTCACCAGAAGTGGCTAAGGAATTTTAATCTCAATATATTTCTACGGCTTTTCCAGCAACTATCGTGGCTTCACCCTGCACTCCTGTGTTAACCATTAACTAGGCGTGCCCCTGTGTCAGCTTTATCAGCACGGGGAAACCAGAAAACCTTTGGGCTCATCCAGCTGCAATTCGCAGCCATTGCGATAGGAGGGACGTGGGATTTCTCACCTATTCACAGAGCCTTGGGTAAAAAATCCAAGGAGACGTGGGATGCAGCAAGCAGCAGCTCCAGCACATCCTGCCTCTGCCGGGGTTCTGCCGACGAGGATGTGTCCATGCCATGGAGATGTCTGGGGAGTCACACGAGCAAGGCAGTGGGACAATTCGGGAAACCCAAAGCCAGAGCTCCTGGGGCAGCAGCTGCCGGTGCCTCAGGGGCCCTGCCGGGAGGGTCAAAATATCATGTCCCTGTGAAAAATGTGTATTTTATGATTGGCTTTTTGCAAATATTAAAATTAGTATTATATGTGTTGTGTTAGAAAGTAATGATGTATTGATTCACTTAAGTAGTGTGTTAAATATAGTTTTAGGTTATGAAAAATGTTACAATAGAAACTATGCTATGTAGGATACTTTTTTTAAAGAAAGGACTTGCAGCGAGATAGCAGCCACAGGACACCTAAATCTTTCAGAGAAAAAGAATTTATTGCTTTCTTATCAGAAGAAACAAACTTCTTCCCGCCTCGAAGGCGCTGTCAGGATTCAGAGGAAGAAGTTGACGATGACCAGACAGAATCCTGTGTTTGAATGGAATTTATGCACCATGTATGAAGTGTATGAATATGCAACAGGTTGTTGTTTTTAAGGATTAATCCTTTGTTAACGGGTGTCCTTTTCCGGGCTCATGCTGCCCAGAAAAACATACCCAGATGTCTGTAACTCTTTGTTTCTATTGCCTTATATTGTCCTAATTCAAACTGTCCAAATGATTATTACTCCAATTGTATTACTATTTTTATAACCATTTTATTACTAGTAAACTTTCAAATTTTTAAAAACAAGTGACTGGCGTTTTTCACATCCCCAAAGCGGGACACGATGCTCTTGGCGGGGACGGGGCGGGCGCCGGTGCCAGCCGTGCGCCAGCGCTGCCATTTGCAGCAGCGGCCCCGCCGGAGGCACCCTGGGCGGGCTTGGAGCTGTTTTAGAGCGGTTTCACAGGAGACGACGCCAAGGCTGCCGCCACAAAACAAAGGAGCTCCAACCAAGGGAGAACCCCGCTCCATCGTGTGGGGCAGGCCCGGGCTGCGCGCCCTCTGCCGGCCCGGGGCAGGCACGGGAGCCCGCCGTGCCCGCGGGCCTGCGGCCTCGCCAGCGCGGCCTGCTCCAGCTCCGGGCCCGCACAGGCCGGGCTCTGTGTCAGCTGCCGGCCCTGATGGGACTTTCTCCAGGATTTAGACTTGTCAGAATCGGAGAGTAGAAATCAGCAAAATGAGGCTCCATTGTGCCCAGCTCCTGTTTGTCAGAGGCGGCCCGCAGCCCCTCAGGGCCCCTCGCAGGGCTGCAGCTGCCCGGGGCCAGCAGGGTGAGCCCCTCACTGGGGCAGGACAGAGCCCAGCCACCTCTGACACCTGCTGCTGGGAGACAGCAGGATCCTCCAGGGCGGGATGGAACCCGGCTGGCACCAGCATTTGATCTCATCGATGCACAGAAATGCTTCAAAGGCAGGTGTCAAGGCGATGGTGCCAGACTTTCCAGTGGTGCTCAGAGTCAGGATGAACATATGCAATGGCCATAAACTAAAACCCAAGTTTCACCTCAACATAAAGAAGAACTTTTTTACGTTGAGGGTGGAAATGGCCGCCCAGAGAGGTCGTGGAGTCTCTGTGTCAAGACAATCAAAACCCAGCTGGACATGTTCATGTGTAACCTGATCTAGGTGACTGTGCCACAGCCATGGGTGTTGGATTGGATGATCCCCAGAGATCTCTTCCAACCCTAAAAGTTCTGTGATTTACTCTTTCCATTCTCTCTCTGCCTGAACAGCAGTGGGTGGCTTGGGAGAGCCTCAGCAGCTCCCAATGTGCCTCCCACTCCTGGCCTGCCTACCCCAGCACAGCACTCTCCCTCCAGCTCCACCATAGCTTTCAGTAAGAAAAATTACCTCGCTTGAGCAGGTGCGTGCCCCTTTCTGTTCCCCAAATGTCAATGGTGTAGGAAAGCCTGTGTTTTACCCCAGGAGAACCCTTTATGACACGTCCTTGTGCACTGCTGAACAAAAATGCCCAAAGATACCCATTTATATGCAACTTTTAGTATAGTAATTTCTGACTTGAAAGGGAGTAGCACCTATTCTCTGTTTAATGCTCAGTCACCTCGAAAGCTCAGTCCCTGTCAATTACGACCCAGTTTTGAGGCTGAATGAAGCCAGACACTACTCTTGAACAACTTCAGAGCCCTGATGGACTCAGCTCTGCTGTGGCAGCCCCCACACCTGCAGCAAACCCTGCCAGTGGCAGGCTGGAGCAGGGGGTACACGAGGACAGGAAAGCTGTTGCAGGCATCCCTTCCTAGGGTAGGGCGGTAGGAGGCAAATTCAATACTTACAGGGCTGTTTCCCTAAAGGCAGCCTCCAGTTGACTGTAGAGCAGGTTTTCTTGGTTGCTCCTCAGGTCTTATGCGCTAGCTTGAGTTGCTACCTTCTGTATGAGTCAGCCCTCATGTGGGCACATAACTGGATCAGATAAAAAGTATCTCTACCTACCTCTCTATCTCTATCTAGGCAGTGGACATGCAGGGAAGATGTACTTATATATATGCTGTCAAGTAATGATTCTTCCCCTGAAGATTGCTCCTGGCACTTGGTGACATATGACCAATGGACTTGCAGAGAAAAAGATTTTTGTAGTTATTATCCATCAGCTGAGTTTTCTCTATCACGATGTGATAGAAGCCCTTTGTGAAGCCATGAGAACTTTTGCCCCGTGCTACATTTTGTGGTGGAAAATACAAGAGATTACATGAGCAGTTTATGAAGAAATATTTTTGGTTTTCCTGAACTGGTCCTCTGCATACTTCAGGTGACTTGTGTATCAAAAAATACCATAATTCTTTTGTTTCTGCTCAGCTGCCTATGTTTATCTATAAATCTATTATACTTGCTCATTGAACTGTTTTATTATATATTTGATTGTTCTTCTGACCTTCTTGTTAGGTCTTCCATTTGTACTGCATCCTAAGTCTCCTTCTCTGCTGTCATTGAGTTCCTGCTCTCCTACACTTTTAGGGGGAGAGGATGCAATCCCTTCCCATGTACATGCACTTCTCTGAAGCACTCTGTTTTCTAGAGCAGGTCAAATGCTTGTTCCAGCAATTGATTTTAAGTATTTTGAGGCAAACTTTGTGAGCCTTCAATGACTTTCACCCTTGTTCAGCTAGCTGTTTTCCCAAACCTTACTATCTAGTGAAAAAATGCCAAATAAGTGTTCTCTACACCAATTCTAGAATTACCAATTTACATTCTTTAATAACTAGATGTGTTGTGGAGTTACTTTTCAGGAAGCTCTAATCCTCACAGCTGGGCTTGTTTCTGTATTTGTTTTTGATTCTGAGAGTGCTACAGCAACCTTTTGAAAACTAGGAGTTGGTAAGAGTGACACAGAGTACATTTTTATCATGCACAAATTCAACAGCAAAGTATCATGAAAGAAATCGAATAAGGAAAAGGTATAAATAATTAAATTATTTAAAGATAGGCTGTGCCTAAGGTATTTTTTTGTGGAGCAGTGATATTGTACACTTTCAGGACTGTGCTTAGCCATTTGCTTTAATCATCATCATTTTTAGCAGTACCATAGTACCAAACTCTCACCTTCCTTTCTTCTGATGGCAGTTGGACAGGCTGTTTTGGAGAACGGGCAGGTTGTAGAGAACACCAATTCCACTGCTGTTTCTCTCCTTGGCAATGCAAGATGCCAGTCCTAATGCCTCTGGAGAATGTGTTTCAAAGGGCAGGTACGATAGGAGTCCATATGTAGAAGTGTCTTCACAAGTTTGGGGAAGAAGAGGGGAAACTGACTCTTAGGGAGTGGTGTGCAGCACTCAGGGCATCACAACACTGTCTTCTTCCTAGTCACACCAAAACCAGCCCTTGGACAATACTGCCCAAGAGTAATTCTTTTCTTCCTTCCACTTCCTTCCCTGTCTCTCTTCTGAGCTCTGAGGAATTGTACCTCTGAGCACAGCCAAGCTGAGATTCAGGGCCCATAAAGCCAGGCTGTATTTTTGCTCAGAGCCAGCAGCTGTTTGTAATTGCATGTTCCTATTCCCAAGTTGTGGCACCAGGATCTTGCAGGCAAGGGATGAAAAACACCTGATTATAGGAAAGCATAACAAACCTGGGCAACTAACAAGTGTTGTAGGACCCTGTTAATCACAGCTTAGTGTCCTGTGTGAACCTGTGTTTCTTGCTAAAACATCTGCTGGTATCTGTGCAAAATGATGAGCAATTAGAGCAGAATTGTCTTTGGGCTAAGGGTTTGCAATGTGTGTTACACAAACAAATTCATTTTCAAGTCTCAGATGTGCCTAATCACAATATCTAATGAACATCATATAGGCCTTGGACATAGTTGTGGTTATGTTGGATTTTCAAATACTAATTAAATTGTGCTTCAAGTTAAGGAGGGAAGACTTAAGATTTAGGATGCAGAAGCAACCCAAATGAAGGCAGCATGGATATTACAGAGGAAGGTATCTTTTCTTTCCATCTGCTGACATTGTCACTGAAGTTTCCAAGATGTCAGAAAAACAATGTCTGAGACACAAAGCAGTCTACAGACTGGACACTGACAAACCAGATTAAAGCATTATTAATTAGCAATAACAAAGACCAAAAGTTCAACTTGAAGGGAAGTGGCTCATCTGGTGATGTTTTTCTCATCTGGTTTTGCAGGTACAGACTGAAGCAACAATTTAGTGTTAAAGGAATCCTAATTTAAGGGTTCTTTGTATCAGGATGAAAGTCCTGCATGCTGTAAAACATGAGTCTGATAGGAATTTATTTACAGGCCCAAATGCATTTAAGCTGTTTTGCCTGGTGAACTTCATGCTAGAATGCTTAATGTGGGATCAGATGTCCGATCATGTCTGTTGTTCTGCAGCTAATGAAAAGAAGCACAAACCTATCAGGCAAGTAATTAAAATCTGTACCACAGACCCACTTCTGGCCCAGACTAATTTTGTACTGGTGATGTTCTGATAGCCCAAGTACCCACTGCTAATGCCAAGGGCCAGATTTCACAGGCATCATTTTGTATCTGCCACAGAGGTGGGCAGTTTGGACAAACATGCCGGCAGCACTACCTTGCAATGGGGCAGGCTGAAATCTTTTTACCATGTTGCTTTTTTTAATGCCATCTTCTTGTCTGTTCCAAATGCAATATGTACAAGAAAGCAGGGTGGGGTTTTGATTTTTATTGTTTGTTTGTTTGGGTTTTTTTTTAAACAGGTTTGTGTAGAATTATTGTCTGTGACTTTTAATGAACATAGTGAGAGTCAGTTTCAATGATAGTATGGCCTCCTCTAGCCAAGCAGGAGATAGGCATCTGCAGTTCCCTTAAGCTTAGCGAAAAAAGTAAGGTACTGCATGCAGGATAGAGAATTCTAAGCACTGTAACATGCATGTCCAGATAGAAAAAAACTTGAGGAATATCAAAATCAACAGGAAGTACTCTGCCTCTATGTGCTGATGAATGAATTTCATCATGCTAACATATGAATTAACTCATGCTGTAGTGCAATATGGAGACATCACATGGAGACACAGCATGCAGAAGCCAGAGTAAAATGCATTAACAAGGAGGAGACAGGAAAGGATTGTGTAAAAAAAAAAAAAAAGTGAAATATTCCCAACCTTCTGTTTTTCTACCTGCCAGAAGAACCACCAAACCCTCCACCCCACTCCTCCACCACCCTGGAATTTTTAAGTAAAGATGTGTTTTGTGCAGATGGTGCTTTTCCACCCAAATTCTGATAGACCACTCAAATACAAGGACTACAGGGGTAAATAATTGCTTTCTGGAAGTACTATTGAAAAGTTTTCTGATCCAACAGCTATCAGGCCAATGAAGTGTTTTATGCAGAGTGTGCATGTTCAATGAATTGTAACTTTATGACCTGAAAGTTGGTCATAGTATGTTCTTCTGACATGATTCTAGCGGCCTTCCCAAATGAATACTATAAATATCATAGCAGAATATCCCCAGTATTTTTTCTCAAACAAAATGAGTGAATAAGTTGTTTGCTAAATAAAATGCAGTCTGTCCTAATAGGAATCTTAAAGACAACAGCCAGAATAAAGGTATCTTGGGGATTGTGTTTTCCTCTTCACACTTCTTAAAAGCTGCTTAACATGACCTACTCAGTTAAGCTGCAATAAGGCAAGAGATACACAGTGTACTGATATATCCAAAGGACGACATTCATTCCAATATAAAATGAATAGCATTGTATTAACGTTTATTTCTAATTACAAGAAACAGAATATCAGTCCCTTATTTGTACAAAAATACCTGAAAGATTACAATTAGGTTCACAAGCCAAAAAGCTATTTACAGTATGAAGCAAAGCATATTGAATAAAGGTTTTGTCTCTTAAGTTAATACCTTTTGCATTCCCTGAAACTTTAAACTTTATTCCATTTTACAGTCACTAAATCTTGCATTGTGACAATATAATTTACGATAAGCAAGTCTTGCCACTGGAAAGGTGCATTGATTGGTCAAACTGTCAGGTATTTAGTGCAGAAAAGATAAGACAAAACATCTAAACTGAGGCACGTGTTTCTTCAAGATTAATTAACAAATAAAAAGTTTTTTGTACTTTAACACCTATCGTAACATAACTTAACTAGTAACCTCATTACCAAAATGGTTTGGCATTTTCCTTCTCAACATATTCAAGATTGCTACATGAAGTATTTATTTAGAAAATAAAATCACAGGCAAAAAGATAAAAATTCAACAGGCTCCAAAACAACCCTGAGCATCCCCTTTACATTCATGTCATTTAAATACAAAAATAAGAGTCAAATGTCCTTCAGTCCTTGGTATTCTGAGCTGGCAGCCAGCTGAATCTGTTGGAAAACTAAGGTGGCATTGACTGTTTTCCAGCAGAAAGAAGACAAAGCAGTGATCTGCTTAAGTAAGATTGTTGCCACTTTGAAGGTGGTCACTTTCTCAAAACAGCTCACTTTAGCTGGGAAGAGTACAAAATACTAAGTCAACCATCTACATACAAAAATCATGGTTCATAGTCAAACTTTTATTCTCAATTTAAATAAGATGCAAAGTTTTTTTTTATAAATATGAAACACTGCAAATACTATCTGCCTACTGGGAAAAATGCATGGTTGTCACTAAGCTATGTAAACAGAAAAACTTAAAACTACAGCATAAATGGTCTTATTAAACTGGTAATGTAGTCAATACAAGTATCTTTTTTCTCCTAATAGGGGCCAAATAGAAGCATGCAAAGTGAAGTCAGACTTAAGTTAGCTTAATTTCAAGGTTTTAAAATACATTGTCTAGAAAGCAGGAACACTCATTTCACTATGTACAATTAAAAAAAGCAAAAACAAAACAAAACAAAAACGGCTTCTACTAAAAACAAAATCAAGTTTCTTCATTTTTAGTATCTAGACATTAAATGGAAAAAAATACTAAATGTGTTCTGTAAACTAAAATACAGTGTTTCTATACCATTGACATAGTTTAAGCTGATATGGACGACTCAGGCAGGTTATGGTTTGTCTTAAGCTATTCTTAACACTACATGAAGACCTAAAAGTGTAGGATTGGTTTTCCTTCTTTACCTTTCAGATGGCTAGGATTTCAAACCCAGTGGCAAATATTAAGGATTAACTAGCCTGTGTAGATAATTTACCATTTTACAAATGCTCCGTTCTGCACTACACTCTGCAAGTTCCCAGGGTGGAATACTTCTCACTGTGGCTAATGGCACCAAGCACTGGGAAGTTATTTCAGTTCAGACAGCTGCTGAAGGAATGGTTGGCTGCAACTGCAGGGTCAAGGTGGGACTTGTCTGACTTTAATACTCATTTATCATCAGAATGAGTTATTGAGTAAACATTAAAGAATTCATTTAAACATTAACAATAAAGTAGTTCTGATGACAAACCAGCACCAGAGCAAGATACATGCTTGTCTGCCACAGGTACTGGTGTGCAGTAGCACACATGACACAGGGATCACCAGTTACCTCAATGGATGATATTGCCAGCAGTTACTTCACAATCAAATCTGTTTCTATTCCCAGCATGTTCCTTCTCACCATGTAAACTTTCATGACCCTACAAGAAGCAGAAGGGTTCAGTTCTTCTTATGCCCTATCCCCAGGAGAGCGTTGTCACTGTAGCTTTACTCTATTGAAAGAGCTCTTTGAAACAGTCTGAAAATTCAAGGAGCTATAAAGCTAAAAACACTGGTTTTAATTTTTTTTTATTTTGTCATACTAAGACTACCTGCAGAAGAATCTTCTCACAAAAAATGGTGGTTCAAATACAAGTGTAGTCATTCAGTCCTACTCTATTTAGTAACAGTAAGGTTTCTCAGGAAAACAGTCAAAAGGCTGTAAAAAACAAACCACCACTCCAATAATAAAAATTTGTGCATAGAATCTAATACAGTCTCTGCATGACTGGATGCCACTAATATACCATCAACATACTACAGCCATAATGCTACAAGTCAACAGTTTTAAGAGTACATATATTGGTGGTATGTTCTTTTAGAATTGTATCCTCATTGCTTCTTCAAAGACACCGGCAGATCATTGAACCTCAGGTCTCCAGAGAAGTACTGAGACATACGCGCGCGCACACACACACTTCTTGATTTTCTTCTAGATCCTTTTAGGCTGAAGCATTCCATACATTTTAGGGTGCAGATTAATACCCAACTCCTGCATGAATTTTAAAAGCCACATCAGCTCCTAATATAGGCTGCATACAATATCCGAAACAAAGTAGGAGTGCAAAAAAAGTGATCAATACAAAAAGTAAACACACTAGTCTTAATTGTCAAGATTATTCCAGGGCAAGAGTTCTTTTCAAAGATTTCTCTTCACACTTGTTCCTGTTAAGTGGCCCAGCCAAGATAGTTTCCAGTTTTGTTTCAAATTTACTCATTGTTTTACAGACCCTCCCCCCATTTTTGGGATGCTGGGACACTCAGCAGCAATCACTCTTAGGTGTTAGACAAACCAGCAATCTTGGTCTGTTGGCACCTGTCGAATCCATCCCTTTCAGAGTCCCAAGGTGCATAATATTTATTTTTTTAACCAACTTACAAATCTGCCAATTCCCCAGTGTCAACCTTCTCTTACAATTACTCTTCTATCAAATCCAGTCTTCAGCAAGAGTCAGATTTGAGGTCATAAGGCCACTCGGATGCAGTGGTGTTTGAGTTTGCAGGGCAAGACTCCTTTGTTTAGTTGATAGAATTCAACAAGCTGGATTAGATCACTGAATTTGGTGTTCCCATCATCCAGACTGAAAAATATCTGTCCATCATCTTCACACTAGGAAAAAAAAAAATCCTTTTCAAGTTAGGCTGCACATGAAGAGATACACAAGTGGAAAAACTCAGAGAGTACCACCAGTGTGTGACATAAATAAATGATGGGCACTCAGCTGGCACTCGGTTGCATAAACCACCCAGTGCCTGCAGTTCTTTATGAAACTATGCACAGGGCTAGAAGAAACATACCTTAACCCAACTTGTAACATTTTGCTTATGAAAGTGAAAATTTGTGGGCACAGTAATTGAAAGTTCTACAGATGTCACTGGCATTCATTAGATAAAACAAAAATACCGCAAAAGGATTTGTTAGCTTTTTGTAAAATTGGCCAGCTAAACAACACAAGAGGGTTTGGAACAATAAAAAGGTCTACATAATCCTAAATTTTTCATGCTTTTTTGGATCAAGATAAAAATCAAATTGCTTTCCAACATCTCTGTGTAATGTTATTTGAAGCTCAACATTATTGGATAACCTCCAGAATAAAACTTTTTAAAGTTTCCTGAAGTTATTCTATGTTTGCTTAAGTGAGAAGGGAGACAACAACTGCTGTTGTCTCTGACAGTCACAGAGAACAAGTTCTGTGCATTACACAGACTTGTGTAATGCAGTGACTTACAACAGTTTTCCAGCAATGCTAACCATTTGACTGATTAAAGAATATTCTAAAGAATATCTGTTTATAAATTTGCTAATGGAAACATCCTTGTTAATTACAACAGTAATTAATAAGAGATCTCCTGAGATGTTGGCAAAAGCTTAATGGTTTAAAATTTTGGGGTTTTTTTATCAGTATCAAAAATAATCTACTTACCGGCAAGATTTGAAAATGCTTTATTTTTTGATGATGGCATAACGTAAGTACAAATGCCTTTGGATTGCTTTGGCTGTCCCGGAGAAGAAATAATCTAGGAGAGAACATTTTAAAGAACAAATTGAATATCCCCATCTGTTTGTTCTTAAATAATCAGAACCACTAAGTAATATTGTGCCACTGCCGAATTCTTCTTTAGTTGCATTAAGAGGTGATTTTGTAACTGGCAATTTACTTTCTACCATGGCTAAGCAACATTAACAGATGAAGAAACAAGAAGTGCAAGATACATGATGGTACTTCTTCCCCTAAGAATGTATCTATGAGGCTTTTTTTAAGGTTCCCTCTAACTCAGCTTTCTACTAATGATTTGTACTCTTATGAAGAAAATGTTATCATTTAATTCTAGAGAAAATCTGCATTTCTGTAGATGAGAAAGTAATATATGGGAATCTGTTCCCACTACAATATCTTGCATCAGTTTGCAGAAATCCAGTGTCAACAAAATTATGTGTTGGTTAAATGGCTGCAATTACACAGAAACAGCTCAATACTTTCTTAAAATTATTTACCAGTTAAGTAGCTTCCAAATTATCAAGATGGGGAAAACACACACTGATTTTTCCTCTAGAACAGTCACAGTATTTTCCCCTCAGCATGTGGAAAAAAATGTACATTAGGTATACAGCTACCAACATCATACACCATGTAGCTGTCACTTTTAAGTTAACCCACAAAACTGAAGTCCTACCCCAAATGGACTTTATTTAACATCCATAATGAGAAGAGGAGAAAAAAAGCTAGATAAAAACCCCTGTGTTTCCTCCCTCTGATATTTTTGAACTAAGGAAGCAGATCCTCTCCATGCCACAGGAAAAAAGAATATACCTTTGCAGAAGGCTTATAGCACAAAGCACAAGTGGATTTTAGAGATGGCTGAGCACAGGACTGGAGCAGGCCTCTTAATTGCTGACCACTAGGCAAGGAACACACTTTTCCAAAGTGCAGTTGAAAGAACTGCTTGTAGTCTTAAGAACCCAAAAGATTTTACTCCAGCTCCTCAGAACTGATTGAGAAATGTCAGTACCAGAAAAATGCACCATCATAACCAGAGTGACTTCAGTAGTCAGGGACAGGCATGTCTTGCCACTCTCAGAAACCATGCATGGTATTTGAACGTTCCATTGTAATCCTAGGAAGACCAAATGTGTGGAAAAGGGACAAAAGCCTTTATAAATTAGCATCCCTGTGAGGGAGAAAGAGCCTGCCCTGTGGTTGCTGCAGTTCATGCAGGTGCCTCTCAATTTTATTTCATCTAGTTGTTTCATATCATGCATGGTAAGCTGGTGGCACAAAGCAAAGGTCTGCACAAATGATGCTGCAGCTGTTTACTCAACCTCTGGCAAGCAACCAGCTTCCACACAAACAGTGGCTACCAAGAGAGATGCACCCTCAGCAAGAACTTCCAGAGATATCCAAGATAGCAGCATCAGTTGCTTGTATACAGTGTTGAGCCTCTTCCATGAACCATCAGGACACTGTTAACTTTCTACCTTCTTTTGTTCAAGAACGCACAGAGCAGGAAAACATAGGCCAGAATTTTCCCCCCTGAAAATCATGATCCTTAGATCTCAGAGCACTTAGGTAACCTGGTTGTTTTGTCACTGCTAGTGGACCTTACTATGGCTAAACTAACCAATTTTTACATTCCACAGTAAGTAAGCTGATTAGGCACAAATTTAACACAGCATCAAACACATGAACACATTTATGAATTCCTCAAGAAGGATGGGCCATCAGATTCCTAAGGCAACAAGACAAAATGAGCCCAAGATTGTACTGTGAGAAAACCAGAAACACAAAAAGTCAGCAGTGCTCCTTTGCTTTCTCAGCTTCTCTTTTCTGTTGAACCTGCTTAGCTAAAAGCCCCTATCTAGCCTTAGACTGGAAAAAACTCCCCAAAAATAAGCAAACACTGCTTGATGAATATATATATATATAAATATATGCACTACCAATTTCTAGAAATGTATTTTAGTCTTCAGAAAGATTAGTGTTGCTTCTGAATAAGAAAATGCTGAAGAAAAGTTTGAACTTCACTGTCTCCTGTGAAGCCAACATGGATAATTCTGAGAGCAATGAAGACAGTGAACTAAGGGCAACCATGCCTTTCCCATCCTACAAATCAACAATGCTGAATGCAGTTCAAGCAACTTCCCTTTGATAACCATAACTCCATATAAATAAGGAAAACAGATGCTCAGAAGATATTTAAATAATGACCACAGACATTTAAGAGAGTGCTGGAACAGGTACTTTCATTTCTTTGCTCTAGAACAGAAATAGTGAGCAAGCACTATTAGCTCCTCTGATTCATGCAGAAGAGCACGGATGGCTGATTATAAATTTGTTGGCAAATGCTTAGGTACAGCTTTGCCTGAAAAATATATCCTCAGTGCATATTACAATAATTAACTAAATTCAAATTCTAACATCATCTAAAACTTGACTATCTCTGTTGGAAAAAAAGAAAGACAATTAAGTGTATTTTAAGATTTTACTTTTCAAATTAAAAGTTAGGATCCACTCCTACAAGCACACACTCTGACTTTTTGGAATCCAGGCAGGTTATAACGGGACTGCTCAAGAATCAGGTTACTAAGAAATGCTCATAAACCTGTAGATTATTACAGCATAAGGTGTGCTCTCGTCTATAAAGCTTACTGTCAGATCATAAATGCTGAGCAACAAGAATACCTACCCATCTACAAGCCCTTGTTGCTTAATAATCCTGTGAGATTCTTCTCTGGAGATTCTGCCGTGAAACCAGTGCTGTGTCCTATGAATAACTGGAGGTGAGAGGAAAAAGAAGGAGAGGATGGTTAAAAACAATTACACATGCAACCATTTTTTCCACATACTAATTATTTAAACATTTTAAAAGTGGGTATAGATCTCTTACAGAATATAAGGTATCTTCCATCAACCTATATAAAAGAGAATCAATATAAAAAATGCATCTACTTAATATACCAAGTAGAGAGGCATCATATCTCCATGTATTTTCCAATTTTTAGATATACAATTAGGTAAAAAAGAGAAGTCTCTTATAATACTGCCTCTCATAGCTTCTTGAATATACTGGGACTAACATTCCTTAGAACTCAATGTATAAGCTAATGAGTTAGAAACAAGTCCCTCTAAATATCAGATAAAGAAATGCACTTTAGATGGTGCTTTTAGGAGTCAAGTTAGCCCCCAATATTTTTATCTTTATTGTTTTGTTCTTCAAATGGTATTTTAAAATTCTGTTAACAGAATAGCAATAGAAAATAGCTGTGTTTCCTCCAAGAAGGCTAGGATATTAATATGAAATTCCCTGTTGTTTTAATAAATTTACAGTCTCAAAGAAATGTTGAGGACTTGCATATTTTACATTTTTCAATTATTATGGAACAAATTCTGTTTTGAAAACTCTCATTTCTACTCTTTAAAGATTAAAAGGTCACTCACTGACTTTCCTTGTCCCAAACGGCAAATTAACTGCTGGATTCTTTTAAATGGAAATACTTATGGAGTGTCTATTTTTACAAAATAAGAGTTTAAAAAGACAAGTCCTAAAGAAAAGCTTGAGTGGGCCATCAAGGGAAACAAGTTCCTTCCATGGTGTCTGTATGGGTAGGCATGTTAATGACACAGGAGCTACCGATAAGGATTGTATTTGACATCAAGGCATTTGTACTACATGGCTGCACTCTGTGTCTATATGAAATGTACCTTTTCTTTACCCACAGAGACCTCTGATACTATGGTTACAAACCATCAGAATTTACCTGTACTCAGTGTGGAAGGATGGAGTGGACTTTGGCTACCCAAGATGTTCATTCTTGTGCTACGTTTCTATAGAGAAAATGAATTACCGTTAAATCCACACTAACGTCTCGGGAGAAGAGAATTAGTGCACATGCAATATAGATTAAATTTACAGGAAACTGGGGGCTGGGCAGATTTAATGCAAGGATGAGAAAAAGAAATGCAACTTTGAAGGGGGCTAATCTACAAGCAGCAGCTCATTTCAGTTGGCTTAAAACACAAGCCAGATGTTAATGATGAAAGCTCAGTATCTTAAAAAAAAAAAAAAAAGGAAAAAAAGACAGAAAAAAAGAAAAGACTGATATGTTTCTGCTCAGGCAAAACACCAGGCACTCAGTAAATCAAGCAGTATTTCCCTCCCGTACATAAAGCACCAGCTAATGCTTCAGTAATGACTCCTTTTCCCTAAAAGACGAGCATGTGGGAAAACTTGTACTGCAGCTGTCTGTCCACAAGACACTATAAACAAGTTACATCAGTTTTCATTGCAAGAGGTCCTGCCTCTTGTATATTCTGCAATTAAACTTACTGGGAGCAAGCCATTAGTCAGAGCCCCAGCCTCTTCCATGTGGGGAAGCATTTAATTTGACATATTCCTCCTCAGAGACTGGTTTTGCAAACTGGCAGTAAAGTTCTGGTGGGTCTGCTTTCCCCCTCAACTTTCCTCTGGACACTAGGGGGACAGAGAAGCAGTGGTAGAAGGTTGTTGTGAATGTGACAGTTTTGCTAAAGATGGATATTGACTTTCAGATCTGCATGCTTGCAGTGTGATTGCTGCAGGTCGGAGCTAAGCTATACTGTGACCAGCACTGCACTAACATCATAGCACACTCTGTGTTTTGGCTCTCAACAGACACTTACTGATTGCAAAAATAGAAAAGAAGAGAAGATAGCTACCCTCCAAGCATGTCCTTCTTCCAAGGCAGCACTCTGTGCTTCAGCAGGATTTTCAATAACTCTTCCTATTTGCCCCGAAAAATCCATTGCTACTAGTGAGTTTTCAGATACACTTCTCTGAAAAGGAATTTTCACTTATTTCAAAAAACAGGGAAAAGAAAAACCAGCTTGAGAGTTTCACTTCAAACTGTTCTGGTTTCAGAAGACTGTCCAAAGTCCTCCTTCAATAGCACAGAAAATACATCTTATTTTTTTCTCCTTTCAAAAGATTCACAGACACAAAAATAGATGTTTTTTCGACTGTATGGGAGTGAGACGATTCAAAGGCTCAGAATAAAATCTGTTTGCTCAAGTTGCCCGCTTGCTCTATTACTATATTCCAGTCATTTTCAGGGCCAGTTGGGATCCAAATATAGGCTCTTCCCTTTTAGGTAGTTAACAGTCAGCTCTTGGCCCAACATATTTTAGGAAATCTACGTGTTAGTTTTGCCAGACCTAAGCTGGCTTCTGCAGAGACAGCCAGATGTCTCTCTGTGCCGTACATCTCAAAGAGCGTGACGTAGCCAAGATTTTTCAATCATGTGGATCATGTAAGCCTAAGATAATGGAGAGCCAACCACAAAAACTGTACTCATGCAAAACATGAACTTTACATTGATTTGCTACACAATGCTCAATTTACATTTCTTAGTGTAAAATTTTCCACTTTTAAAATGCAAAAGCAAATGTATCTTTTCCATCATCATACATCAGTGAGGTAAAGTTCATCACTTACTACTGGAGTGGAAAAGTGTGGAAGCATGGCTTTTCGCTGCTGGGGAATTCTGTAATTCTGATACAGTAGCATTCCATACTGCCAACAGAAACACAAGGACAGTATTATTCAAATATATGCCCTAGGAAAAAATCTGTAGTGATTTCTTAATACTACTTTTACACTGGACCAAGGTCCCAAAGACATTTGCATTGAGTAATAGTGATTGGCAGGTGGCAAAGACTAAATATGCACAAAATGTTTTATTTTAAAAAATACAAGCTTGAGTGATATACACAAGTTATTTTTGCTACTTTCAGCTATGATCATGTTTTCTTTGTAGAACACAAGCTTTCAGCTGAGATCAGAACACACATATTAATCCCCTTCTTTTTACCCTCTAGAACTTAAAGAAATTCTGCACAAGACATTCAAACTCAGTTTTCATAATGATAAAAAATAAGAACCTTTCTAATTCACTAGCTCTTTCAATAAATTTCACTATCACTTTGTACTTTTCCCATCTTAAAAAAAAATAAGGTGATTGAATTCCAGTCATGCCCTTGGTTGAACATGATGAATTTTAGGAACACTTGTAGCTAGGATAGGTAAACAGCTACTCAGTGCCTTCCCTAGAGGCACAGTGCTGAAGGAGAGCAACATTGCTTACTGAATGTTCTAATTGAAACAGTTTATACAATTTCCTAACAGGGTAATAGAGGACTATGGAAAGCTAAATGAGTTGGTGAATAAAAACAAGCGTTATGGACACAGCCTTGGGGCAGAGCCCTAATTTCACTGACTGCAGACCTTTAATAATTTTTTGTGTGTCTTAAATACAAAGTCATTTCTTTTCAGTACACAGGACATAGTAAGGTAGAGAGAAAAACACAGCAGTTTTCAAAACAGCATATTCAGAAAAAGACTTAGAACCAAACCAGAATTTATGCACATTTTCCTATGAAAATCAGGGAGTTCTCTCCTTCAAAGGACACCAAATAGTCAGCTTTCTCCTCAGTTCCCTCCATCTTGATTTTGTTTCAAAAAGCAGTGAAGCTTCCTATCATATTACCAAGAAGTTACATTGTGTGCTCTCAGATATGAATAACTTTCACCCAGATATAGGGTTACTTATTTTTGTTACTTCTTCTAATAGAAAAATGGAAAAAATGGAAAAAAATTGCTAAAGAAATGCTGTTCTGGTAAAGAGAACCACTTACCATTATGAAAACAGTTTCTTTAGCTTTATGATAACTTGAAAATATCTTGTAAGCAGTTTTTTTAATTCATTCTCATATCTCAAATTTGGATCCCAAACTAAAACTATACTTGATTCATATGAGAAGGAATAGATCTTAGTCCCACGCTTAAATTCTTAAGTGGGACAGGTCTGCTTGGCATTTTGCTCTTATCCATATTGTTTTGGATCAGATGACATTTAAGAACATATAGATAACTTCTCATTAACAAAATAATAAGTGCCACTTTAGGTGTAGCTTTGTAAAAGTAGGAGAGATTAGGTACCTTGAGGAGTCGAAAGGCAGTCATCCAGCACGTCCTGCTTTGCTCGTCTTCAGCACACAACAACCGCAGTTCCTTAGTTTCGTTTCTCACTCTGTTTGGCTTTAAAGCATTAGAGGGAAGTCAGATAAATTCATGAGAAAACCAACAATTAGAATCACTGTAAACAGGGTAGAGGCAGGTACAGTACTAATCCAAAGAACTAGCCAGAAAAAGCTCCCATCACACTGAATTTAAAGCTCAGGAGAGGCTGAGCATGCTCTGAAGGAAATCACTTTTTCAGCTGGATCCAACAAGATCAAATGTTGGTGCCTCCTGACTTTCAGAAGCTGGGGTCATTGATCCTTGTAGGTCCCCTCCAACTCAGGGTTTTCAATGATTCTATGGTTTGAAATAACCTGCAGTCCTAGCAGTTTATAGGAACAAGGTACTCAGGCCATGCTAGAATCAAACCCAGGCACTTAGTTTTATTGAGTTTGGTAGTTGGAGGGTTTTTTCCTGTTTTTTGGGGGGATTTTTTGTTGTTGTTATTGTTTTGTTTTGCCTTTTTTTTTTTGGTTTTGTTTTCAAATCTGTGAGAAGTTTTATACGCCTCCATTTTGAAATGAAGAATGAAAGTTTCCACAACTGAGGGTAATTGAAAGTTTGCTTCCACTAGTTCAGGATGTGTCCTGCATCCAGTCTCTTTGATACAAACTCTTGCTGTCTGGCTCTGGAACGGCTGCTAGGAAGGAGACTACTTCACTACTGTCACAAAACCAGCTCCCAGCCTTATTTTCTTCTCAGAAAATTACACTTTTCAAACCTTTGAAATACCTTCCAAATAAATCTTTCAGCACAACAGTTTTAAAAATCTTCAAAGGCAAATGGTTATTCTTACATTCATGTTTCCAAGACACTGTTCCTCTTTAAATAAAGGCAAACTTCTGGTCCACAATAATGATAAAATTGCACTCTATCAGAGCTTGATCCTTTGCTGCTATTTGGTTTTGGTGCTTACTGTCCATAGAAACTTTTCTGTTTGATTAGTGAACTTGGAAAAAGCTTTCCACTGTGAGGTGAACCAAGGCCATCTCACAAGCACACCATGCTTCAGCTCTGAGCTGCTCTTGCACAAAAATTTCCCAAACCAAAGGAGCACCAGATAAAGTGTTAAAAGTGTCACAAAAAATGATGACAAGATTCACAGGACATGCCTGCCAAACGAAAGATGTTAAAGATCAAGTCCTTGTGACAGAAAAGGCTTGCAGAGTTTTACACACAAATCCCGTTTAGCTGGGGGTTGGGGTGACTCAGCTACCAACACCGTCTGGAACTTCGGAAGAACTCAGTGAGAAAATTTACCTTTATACAAAATCCATACTCTGCAGGGGCATTGTACAACTTCTTGCCTGCTATCAACGAGAAGATATTGCTGTCTTCTAGGTCAGCCAACAATTGCAAATGTCTTGGTTCCTGGGGAAGTAACATGATTTAGCAGAGGTAAGTGGAAGGTTTTGGAAGATGTGCAAGCTCTGAAGTCTCTCCAGCCCAGCCTCCAACAGAGGGCGGTGCATGAACACTGCTCCTCTCCCAGGCGGCCTCCAGTGGCCATGGCACACAACCCTTAAACATCAGCCTACCAGCAGAAAGTGCTTGGTACAGGAAGCTCACAAAATGCTTATGCAAACCCCCCACATTAAAAATGGCCTGGCCTATTACATTGGTCCAGAGAAATCTGAAGGTTAGCACAACTTTAGTGGCCACAATGATGTTGCCTGGCTGGTTTGGTTTTATTTTATAATGAAACTCTGTGGCTGTGTTTATGCATTGAGAGCCCAGGGCTCAACTGTCATTTGATCATGCCTTACTCATCTTTTTCTGTGGAACAAAAAATGGAAACACTGTGTGGAGATTTTTAAAAAACAGCAAAAAATACCCACTGTAAAAGCTGAAAATGTTTTCACATGCTAGAACTGTGCAACTTCTTTTTTAATCTTACCTTTGAAGTTCCTTTTGTAGAACAATAAAGTCCTGATCTCCTCAAACACATAAACAGTTTCTTCCATGATTTCCTACCCAGTTCTTTCACATGCAAGAAACCTTGAATTTCAGGGCAGCTACTGGAGTTTAAAAAGTTCTGTTGGAGAGGAAAATGTAGATGAACATTGTATCCTATGGATGAATTGTAAAATTGTCACTGTATTTGCAGAATAGAGAATGAAATGGCAAATCACTTTGCTGACTTGAGGTGCAGTTTCACACTAGGCTTAAACTGACCTAGATGTTTAATCTGATTTACAATCAAAATGTATATTCCTGCTCTTCCATTGCATCTAGCTGGCCATCTCCTCCTGCAATTGACACCTTCCTATTCTCTGCACCAAGACTTAAATCTCAAAAAACATAGTGCTTCTCTGTATTGCCCTTCATCTTGCACCTGGCCTGAAGGGAGAGAAACTAAGCTTATTAATTCTTAAAATAATACCTTGTCACAGCAATTTTGGCAAATTGCCTAGCTTGGAAACATTGGCCAAAATCTCCATCTTTATCCTCAACTTTTTGAAAGGAAGAGCCTATTTAGGGATTTCAAGCTGTCTCAAGACAAGAGGCATAACAGACAACAGGGTATTTAACTGAAAATGAAATGTAGAGCAGTCAAGTAAGTGCCAGCAATTATACCAGACCTCAGGATTGAAAAGCATTAAACTTCTTGACATAAGTAGAGGAACCATATACAAAATAATTAGATTTGTGATATATCACAGGAAGGAAGAATTAATTATGGTAGGAGAACTGACGGATTGCTCCCTTATTACAACAGGCCAGGTTTTTAAATGACAGAGGGCTCAATCATTAGGTTAAATACCAAATTAATAAATTCAATAAGTATGAAGAAAAATGCATCAACCTGGTTAGCCTAGATGTCTCAGCAATTCTTCAAAGTTGTGTTTTGGTATGGACATTGCCCTTAGGAAACAAAACCAAAACCAGCGTCCTGTGTCAGAATTCTTACTTCCATTAAACCCTATTTTTTTTTCCAGTGTTCCTCCTCATCTCATCTAACAGAATGGGAAAGAACAATCAATTTTCTTGCTGTTTGTACTATGAATACACTGGTCAGCTGTGAAAGGGAAAGACCAAAAGAAGAACAGATTCTTTTTGTCCAGTCAGTTAAAACAAAAGTAAACTAAGATGGCAAGGTTTTTTGCATGTTATAGCCAGGTCAAGACTAAGGAAAACAGATCCCAATGATTTTAGTGCTATTGTCATGACTAAAAATATTAGCTCTTAATGAAGTATATGATATAATAAGATGATATTTAATATTCTTCCCTGTCATGTGTATAATTAAAACCAGCAAAATGGGTCAGTGTCTAAGGTGGCCTCAGATGCAACGTGCTTAATGACTACTAGGCTGCAGGAGGTTTACTGTGAATAAATTACAACTGCCATTGAAATTCTGAAAAATGGTTGTGTGTTTCTCAAAAGAAGTACTTAATATAAAAATTTTAACAAAAGGAATTTTTTATGGGTAAACAACGAACTAGAGGGATTATGATCACCCTCTTTCCCCCACCCTCTTGTGTTGTTAACCTCCAAGACTTTTGCTTCTTCAGGACTGTACCTTCCTGAGCCTTCCCAGAAGCAAACTCATACCTCATGGGGCTGTAAGGTTTCCTTTTGCTACCACTTGAGTTACCCTCAAAACTTTTCCATCTTCAAGGACATCTTGCTCTTTTTGGGAGTCCTGCTGCTTGTATTGATTACTAAATTAAATTCTCCATTCTAATTACAGGAAGAGGGTCCAAGGTGTGAAAACCTCTCTTCCTACCAGTCTATGGCAATGCCAGTCCATGCCAGTTTTGGTTCCTGATTACAACCTCACTGCACTTTTATAACTTTCATTTATAATTCCAGAAATTGGCTTGATTTTTTTTTGTTTGAATGTTTCCCAGATGTAAGTGGATGCTAATATTTTAAATTCTCCTCAGTGAATGTGGAACCAGATTTTAATGGACTTTGGCATGTTATGGGACAGAATGAATGCACTGGATCAAAGGTGAGTGGAAACTTGTCTTAACACAGAGTCAGTGTATATTTGCAAAATGACAGAAATCAAGCTAAAATCAGTTACTCGTATGCTTATATTCTTCATATATTTGTGCTTCTGCTTTATAATTTGTTATTCATGATACTGTCCTCCAGGCATCATGGTCATATGTTCTTAGTACAGTACTTCTTTAATAAATTGTGTTTTAATTTTGCTCTGGAGTTGAATGTCTAGAGGTTGAGAAAACAAGTGAAGTGAAAAGGATTTATAGACTATGGGGCTTAGATTGGAGTGCTAAAAATTGAGAGATTTAAGTGAATCAGTTACTGGTCAGAGGGGTAGCCCACTCTCTAGCACTATCCTTGAAGGCAAACCAACTATGCACCACTCCCATTCCTTTATGAGCAAACAAGAAACTGTAGAGTGACACCAGAACTTCAGCACAAGTGCAGCACACATGCCACCACCACCACACAGATTGCACAACTCTACCAACACATATGCATAAGGAACACACCCCTGCAATTTAACCTGGGGAGCTTTAAATGGGATTACTTTGCAAATACTGTGTACAAATTCCTACTTGCACTTACTTCTTAGGGCATTATTTTTCTACACAAAAGAGCAGCTGGTTGGCTGAACCATGGGGAAGTTGGTCCTTATTGTTAATTCTTGCCAGGCACAAACATGGGACACAAAAAGCAAAAGCAAAAGCTCTCATCATCTCAAACTCATCTTCTAATATCCACCTGCATTTTTACACTTTCTCCTGTGCTATGATGTGGAGTACAGAAGAGTACTTCTGTTCTGCCTTTTATAAAAGGTATATTTGTTTTTCTAGAAGTATTCTTGCCAAGGCTGTTTGCGAGTAACAACAGGTGGCTAAACCAGATACCCACAGAGTAAGCTGAGTATTAATGGAACAAATATGTATGACCACAGTTATGAATACTTTGTGTTTACAATTTGCACCTCAATGCCACTGGTCAAGATCTTTGTCAGGTATTTGACATTAGCCCCAGATGCTATTTCACTATACTGGTCTTTCTCTGACTATTTTCCACACCTTTGAATTCTCTTCCTTCCTGACTGCCTCTCAACCCCTTCCCCTCCATCTTCTTTGTCCATACAGATAATTTACAGTACCTGCAAAAGTTGTGACTGTGGGATACTGCCATTTGTTTGCTGGCACCAGGCAACCATTTGTTCGGGAAAGAAATTCTAGACACAAAAAGAAGATAATTGCAAATCACATTATATTTAAACACTTACAGAGAACTAGTCACATTTTCTTACAGTCATTAATTTTTTGGAACTATCACTATTAAATCAATTTGGAGATCCCCTGACACAGAAGGTAATACTAGGGCTTTTCAAGTGCAGTTCTTCCCCTCCTTCTGCTCACCAGATGCCCATGCAGACAGATTGTGAGTTTTTAAAATATCTGATATGTAGCATTTCCTAAGTGCATTTTCCTCTCACTTCCTCTTCTACCAAGAACTTTTGGGGATCTCTAACAGCCTCTACTTTCTTGGGAAGATAAGGATGAATTGTCCTGCAAGTTGAGTATGCAGTGACTCCTTGCTTATTGGACCAATTACTTGATTTCAGATTTATTCCTCCAGTTCCCCTTTAATCTGCTATGTTTTAAAATTCCTGTATAATTTGGTACACTGAATTTACTATACACAGCAATGACAGGAAATCATTCTTGAAGTTTTTAAACATTATTTGAAGCATGAAGACATCCAGAAATGCCTGAAATAAAACAATGACTGATTATAACAAGATGAATCACAACAAAAACATTTCCAGTTTAGAACATTTGTCACTCTTCCGGCAATATAAATTTTAGTCTTTAGGGCATAAAGAGAAGGGCTGAGGAGGGATCACCCTTCTGCCAGGTAAGTTGCACAATGAGTTATGAAAGCTAACATTTACCAGCCTCTCTTGAGTAGAAACAGTGCCATATGGCAACAGCTAATGCAACGGATAGGGAGCCTTCGCATTCTTACACCACAAGAATGATTTATTCTGTGATTGCAGGAGCCTGGGACTGAATGCCAAGCATTCTGGGTTTTACTCCCATGCTCTGTTATTAATTAAAATATACCACATGAAACTAATGCTCTAGCTCCTATGATACCAAAACTTCTGTACAACACTCAGATGTTCATGGGTTATCAGATGGTGAGATCAACAGAAATGAAAAACTAGGAACACTCCATGTACAGAAACGTTTCACAGAGTAAGTCAAGGCACAGACTCTGAAACAAGCACCAGCAGATGACAAATGTACATGCAAGCACAGGTGTGAAGATGCAGCAACTGTGCACTGGCATCTAGAGCAAAGGCATGAATTTATCACCTGCAGTTACTTCAGCAATGTGTTTAAACATGACCTTGTGTATCTTTTTTCCTTCTCACACCCCAGATGCCTGACTGGCCCAAAATCTGTTCTTACCTAACCACCTCTGGATCACCCTTCCTCAGCTATCTCAATAGGTTGCACCAGCTGAGGGTGGTTCATGACAACAGTCTGTTCCAACATAATTGTTTGGATAAAATGTGAAAAAGTCTTCCTCAGATGAGCAGTTACACAGTAACCAGCTCAAAATGACAACATTCAAAGGATCCTAGAAATCCAGGAATAGGTATGGCATGCAGTAGTTTTCAAGCATGGGTATACCAGGGATATAGAGAGGACAAGCTATGGTGATCAGTAAATGTGGCAGAGCACACCAGTAAAGCACAGCCATAGGTGAAACAGTGAAATTCCTTGTATGGAGTAAGTGCTTTAGGGGTCACCCAGATGGGTTTGTTGTTTTATTAACTATTACAGGCAGAAATGAAAAGGTTTGGATACTGCTTGTTACGTGATGAATTTTCTTCGAATCAAGGAACTTTGACGATAATGAGTAAATTGCGCTTCTGATTGTTTTTCTTGAACTAATGAAAATTTCCCTGTCTTGGTCACTCTCCAATGTAACTACAGACATTTTGAAACAACACTTTGAAAACACTTGAGGTTTTTAGGCTAGGAGGAAAGTATAAGGAATTTAAACATTGGTTAAAATTTCTTTGGAAAGAATTCTGTTAGTTGGTTGCCTGTTCTTTTTATAAAAAATGTTTAAGACAGAAGAGTGGCCAGCAATCCACAGTTATTGCAATCCACCCCTCTGTGGTGTAAACAACTAAGTAATGAGACTCACCATGGGATTTTTGAAAAATTCGTATTTTGCGTAATTCTTCCTGAACAAAAATTTACTTTCGCTTCCCATGGTGGATTCAACTTGAACTATGAGCTCATGATCTTCCAGGCACCTCTCTGTGGAAAAAGAACACCATGTTAACACACAGCCAACCAGCAGGAGTGAGACCAACTAAGAACAGAAGTTAAAACAACCCAGTGTAATTCCATTACCTTTTAAGAAATTACCAAAACACATTCTAACTTTCAAACCATACTGCCATGAGGCAATACTTTACTTTGCAATGTATTATAAAGTTTAACATTATATGACAGTGTTCTTCAAGGAATTCCTATATCAGGGCTTCATAAGCACAGACTTTTGAGAAAGGAATAGATTTTTTGTGTGTGCAGTAGCTACAATAATACAGACAAACCTCTTCTTTTGCCACTGGTTGTGTGCTGTGGAACTGGCAAGGTGGACAGGTTTAAGGGGGAAAAAAGTTACAGAAAGGCCACTGTTAGGTCTTGAACTATCACAGAAATACAGCGTTGTATTTGATCACACTCTATAAAACCAGTCCATTTCAAGGTGAACTTCAGGCCTTTATTGTAGATGCTAGACAATGGGGTTTATTATGAAAGAGGTCACAGGATCTACTTTACAGGAATACTGACAGAGACAAATGTTTTGTACACATGACAGGGCAATTTTCTGCTCTAGATTTGGTTACAAGGTAACTGCCCATAACCACCACTTCTCTGGTCAAAAGAATGGCACATCAAAGCATGAACAGATAGCTTAACAAACCCAATTCACTGAAAGCAGTAATTCGAAAGAAGGCAACTGGCTAAGTGTGCACTACTTAATGAACTCATTATCTTGACAAGTCTTCAGAACTTTCTCAGAAAATATTTAGGTATTTTTCAAAAGTTTTAACTAGTCAGTGCTTTCATGCCTTATGTAATACAAAATTTTAAAATTAGGTCAAACAAAACATAACTTTTGCAAAACTTTAAACAAAATTCCTGTGACTTGCTGACCAAAGAAATTTGGAGAGTCCCTTACCCACTTTGTGTTCCTGCAATACTTGTATTCCTACAGTAAGAAATGCCAGAGTGCCATCCAATTTCTCTTGGGGTGATTTCAGGATAAAAAGCAAGCAGCCATTGGCATCCCAAAAAGAGCAAGCTCTGGAATACTACTTGAATTGCTGAACTCAGCAGATTATGTGGTGTTCTTTGATTGAAAATTTAACCTATGACTGAATAATCCCATGGTCTTTTTCTCTTTCACTCAGTCTGTCAGTCATCACCAGCTCATTGACGACTTCAGCATTTACTGTGCATTTGTGATGTCCAGCCTTGCTCTAAATTGTGTTTTCAAAGGGGTTAACATTGACAAACCTCCATAGTGGGCTGCCCTCAAACAAAGAGCTGTGTCTTAGTGCATCAGGTGTAACAGCACTTTGAAGGGATAGCTCTTTGACTAATGTGCACAACAGTACTGCTACAGGGAGGCTGTTAGTAAAAGACATTTGGCACTGCCTCAGCAGTCATCACCTAAACCTACACATTTCTAGGGGCTCTGGAGGTAAAGTTTCAGGTATTGCTAATCTGGTGCTACTACCATGGTTTTTAAGCAACTGGTGAAGTCAAATCTCCTCCACATTGTGATGAAGACTGTGGGCCTATGAGGGTGAAGGGCCTATTTTTTAAATTATGCTTCCTCCAAAAAAACATTTAATTACATTGGTACGAAGCTTTATCACAGCATGAACCCCGAAAGATCACGTCCTGTTACAGTCTAGTTCTGCCACCACCCAAAGTTGTGGTCTTTGCTTTCCTAACACATTAAAAATTGCTTGCCAGGGACAAACTCTTTATTTTGTTCTGAGGAAATGAAGTACAGATGAACATTTGTCAATTGGTTTTATATTTCAATGTTTAGTTTGTGTAAATATACTTAGTGCCTGTTTCTTGGATGCTTTAGACAACTGACCTAGATGTATTCTGTTACTACACCAAAACCCTTCTGAGATTTTGTGGTGATACTCCCACTGATTTAATGTTTATATTTTCATTTTGATGGTCAAAGCCATCTTGGAGAAAAGGTGCAGCATTTCATAACACGCGCATGTAAAAAAAAGAAACTAGTCCTGGTCAGTTTGCTATTACTTCATAGTAATACATACACTTGGGAAGTGCTTGGTAATTTGCACTTGGTTGGTACAAATGGGATGAACTTGACACTGAGCAACTCAGCCTCAGCCCTTCTTTGAGCTTTCTGCTACAAAACTAGAAGCACAGATGTCAGCCTGTTAAGTTCAGCTCAATAGGTCAGTCTGTCTTCAAGTGGCATTGCTGTTGAAGTGACCAGAAATGTGTGCTTCCAGTTTATCTGATAGGCTCCACTCAGTCTCCTCTGCATGCTTCCTGGAACAGACTTTTCCCCTACCCCACCCAAGTTAATCTGCATTATTATCAGAACTTCTACTGAACTGCAGCAGTGATACAAGGTGGGAAAAGGAGCTGGATTCCATCATGAACAACTCACAGGCATATCCCAAAATTCCCAATCAGAGAATCACTACAAATGACAGGTGGACCCCTGTATCAAAGAGCCTGCCCTGATATTGCATTTAAGCAAGCGCTGTGCTTAACTGTTCCACTTTTAATTTACTCATATTAAAAGAAATCAATGCACATTAACAAAATATCTAAGTACAAAACTGCAGCAATGCTTTCTTCTAACCCTCACATATTTCAGTCCTCTACATTCTCTCCTGCTTGAATTGTATTTAGTATGGTGTACAGTCAATTCTGGAACTCAAAAAATGAAGTGTGTAGGTAGGGAAGGATTCTTTCAGCGTCCAGGCAAATACAATAACATGAATGTTTTCATCATTATTATTTTTGTTAATGTCCAATACATAGCTCTCTGTTCTTGTCCTAAACTGATGATAGTTAAGTATGGAATAGAACATAGGGAGAATACCACATTTTATAAATGTGGTATTTATAAATATAGTTAGGTATACTTACAGTAGCAAATTAAATAATGGGACCAATTCAAATTTCATAGACTGCTTAAACATTGACTACAATGTGCTTTAGATATTAGTGGTACGGTGCAGCAGGAACCACTTTCAAATGTCAAATCAAGAAAGTCTGCTGGCAAATTGTCACACCACTGCTTCCAGTGAGAGCACAAATATTTTGTGCAGTCAAATAGCTGTTTAAAGTCATGTGTAAGCACACATTTTATTTGGAATGTACTTGGCTATGTGTGTGAAGTGAACAGTGAGGTGGAGGCTCCTTACAAAGTGGGACCTCAAAGACCAAAGCAATGATAAATATGCAGCTAGCATCAAAAATTTCATCTTGTCCTCAGTCTGTCCAATAGTAAAACAATGAATTGGTTCTGCAAACCAAGCTCTTTTGGAGAGTACTATTAGGCAAAATACAGGGAGGAAAAAAACATAGTGAACTAAATGAAGGAACTCCTCTCTTTTTGTGGGCTTCAAGACTACCACCCAGAGCATTAAGTCAGCAAGGATGTATTATATAAGAAATAATGTCTTCTAGAAACACACAATTCTGACTGCTCTTTAACCATATTTCTCTTGACACTATGTATTTATTCACCATTGTTTCATACTTATACTAGCAATCTTTTATCTAGAGGAACAAATATGGACCATCAGATGCCTGATAACTTCATCCAGGTTGCAGTCGCATTACTACCTTGATCTGACAGTCTCCAAAATACAGGAAAGCATGTAAGCTACAGAAGAGCTAGGAAGAAGCAGCCAAATAATAAAAAAATTCAAACTGCAACCAAAACTGGTGGAAGCATGAAAGTTGGTATTTAGAGTTTATTGAGTATGTATACTTAAGACCCCAAATTCAATAAACTGGATAATGTTGTCTCCTGTTAAATGAACTAATTTATTCCCTTTTCTGTCCTCATCCTTTCAAATACGTGAAATCTGTATAATTACATTTTTTAAAATTCTTTAAATATTTTTTGTCTTTTGGCTTTACACCCCCAAAGGATGCATTACTTCTCACACAGATCCACTTTGTGGCCTACAGGGGAGAGCCCTGGGGCCATCCCTGTGGAACCAAGTTTGGTGGCTGCTGAAGCCCCAACCTGCACACCCCACATCTCTGGGGGCCCGCTTTGTGCTTCAGTGTGAGACAGAGGTCCAAGGCAGGCAGGTCCCCATGTATATAAATGCAGCCCGATAAGTATCTTGCTCTTTTCCCATCATTGTTAATTACCAAGTTATTTGTGTGTAAACAGAAGCTTTTGATTTCCTAATCAGCCTCCTGCCCGATTCATTCAGAGATGTCACACACCAGAGTTTGACAGCACAATTAGTCACCATGGAAGCTATTGTGATGTCACAAACACTGAATTGTGGCATCATTGAATGAATCTGGCAGGAGAAGGATGTTGGTTACAAAGGAGAAGGCTTCTGTTTACACAATACCTTGGTAATCAGCAATGATGGGAAAGAGAATATAGAAAAAGAGAGCCTGGTAGTTTAATGAGCATTGATAAAACTGAATATTTGTAAAGGTTTTTGGAAGCGCATGTGGCGTATTAAGCTACAGAGATCAAGATTCTGTAATTTATACCTTAATTCTTCACCTCATCCTATGTCCTCAGAACTGAAAGTATATCACAGACACAGACCAGAGAGTGTTTCATGTTAATTTTTTCATATATTTCTACATTAGGAGAGATAATAAAACCATAAGCTAATCAGGATATCTTACATGTTTGGGATTTTTTTAAACTGTTAGTCCTCAGAGCAGTAAATTTATTAGTGTTTAACAGTACTGGTTTAGGGCATCACATTTCCAGCAAATAATTTCCTTTTTTTATTCGTAAGGGTTCTGAATTACATTTTTAGACATAAAACCCCCTCTGTTAGCTACAGATAGCATTCACAATTCCAGTGCTGGCGATTGCAGCTTATGATTTGCCTTCCTCTGTTTCTAGAAAAAACATTCCCCATGAAGTATATCGACTAATACTCCAAATGATACACTTTTTAAAGCGTTATTGTATGCCATGGAGAATTACAGATAGCGTTATCTGGGCGATACGCTGTTGCGAGCTGCACAGCAGAACCCTGTAACTAATCAGTGCCACAAAATAACAGGAAAAGCAAGACTGAATAACATGAGATCCTTTCAGGTACTGTAATTAAACCAATTCACGGCGTTATTTAATTCCCCACGGTTCTTCCTCTTGCTGCCTTCTTGAAACTGTAACCATGACACCTTAATTTCAATCAGGTGGAGGAGCTGCTGCCTGGAGAGCAGATACCACCGCTGGTCCAGAAATTGCCCATGGATTTGCGGGTGGTGCCACCATTTTTTCCCTGCCTGGAGTCAAGTTTAGCCAACCCCCTCCCCCACCTCAGCATGTCTAGCTTTCATGAGCATTACTGTAGGTATGTAAGGCTGAGTCTGTTCACCCAGGTCTCCCAGCTGGTGATGAGCTGAGCTGTTTCATAGGAGCGTACTCCAAGGATCAAGCTTAATTTGCCTAAGCTGTTTATTTGCAATAGCTTCAGACACAGCAATGTAGCAACAGAGCGCTAGAGTGAAGATTAGACAATTCTTCCTTTTTTTTTTTAATAATAAAAATACCAGAAGATGGGAAATAAGGGAAGGACTTTAAATGGTTTAAACGCTTAACACATCAAATTGTAATACACAGAAAGCATGTATGTGATTTCAGCTAATTGTACAAATACAAGCAGTGGAAAAGAAAACGTTCCGTCTGGAAGCACATTTATATGAATTACACATGTTTTATGTTCCCAGGTAACCATGCCACCCCTTTGACCATTCCCTACCTAATCCTAGGTGAGGGTGATGCTCCACTAGAGTCCAGCTGTTATCATCCACACAATGACTTTTGTAAACGAGCAGCTGACAGAGGTCCCTGGCTGTCATGTCTGCTAGAATCTCGACCACTTTGCTTGTTCCATCTTCACTAAAGACTTTTACATCCTGCAACATAAAGGGTACACTTACAGATCAACAGCTCTGAACATAGGCAAACCACACAGCTACTGTAGAAAAGCATCATCCTCTCGGTGTGAGGGTTCCAAGCACCTTGGTAGCCAGGACAAATGAAATGGATGATTCACTTTATAACACTTTCTCTCGATGCCCCTAGACCTATTTCCCCTCCCCCTCCCCAACACCTCCCTGCACTAAACAAAGATTCAGCAGGGTTAATATGACCACATACACAGGAAAAGTGAGAGAGCAGGTTCTGTATAGAGCTGTGTAAGGTAAGCAAACGTGAAACAATGTCGAGAGAGTACTTTGGCAACAGTGGGCGAGAGAAATCACATCCAGTCAAACACACACAGTTTTCATTGCGATCCCATCGGAGGCCTCTGAACATTCACAGAGGAGCAGGCCAAGACCCCAAAGATTAAAAATGGCTCTCTTGTTCCCCACTAACTTTTGATTGTTTCGTGTGGGGAAGTCCCATTCGCAGTCTCTGCCGGCAAATCAATTACCCAGCACAGTCCACACATTTCTCTCTCTGCCCTGACTTCTCTTTTGATCCTAGCCTGAAAGTAGTTTGAAACCAAACGTGCATACGCTGCGCATCCTAAATATCAACGGGGATGAGAGAACAAGTCAAGAGCCTTCTCCCCCACCTCCTGAATTATACAGATGCTTTCCTCTTTGCATTGTTCTGCTCAAGCGAGAGACACTTCCCGCAAAATTATTTCTCCGGGCAAATGTGCAGGTCCCAAATTTAAATCAACTCCCGTGTTTAAAACGCTCCGCATCCTAGCAAGAGAAGGAGAGTCTAACAAAAACCTGGAGGGTAATTCGATATGGAAAATCTTACCTCAACGGCACGTAAAAGGCAGCAGTCGGAAGAACAAGATGGCATTTTAAATGGGGATTGCCTCTTGAGAGTTAGTTCTCTGCCTCCGCCGACCCTCTGCAGCCTGCGGCTGGGCGCCCGGGGTGCCGGCGGCGTCAGGGGCGGCCGTACCCTACCTGTCACGTAGCCCCTGCTATGGGGACTGTTTCTGGGGAGGGAAACAACTCTGCCAGAGCTCCACTCAAAGGGTTACACGCAATCTTTGCGGTAGTGAATCAAACCACACTGTGCAGACCAATCCTAGCCCTCCCTCCGACTGATGTAATCATTTCCCACACACTATCAGACTTCCAAATTATTCCCGCCTCCCCCACCTCCCCCCCCCCCAAAAAAGAAAAAAAAAAAGGAATTACAAAGGAAATGTGGGGGTTTTTTTATGACGACCTCGGGGCGCTGGAGACCCCAGGGGCGGCGGCGGGGCGGGGCGTGGGGAGCCCGGCACGCGTGTGCCGCTGCTGCCCGGCGCCGGTGCCGGTCCCGCCCGCAGCCCGGCCTGCCCGCGCTGATGTCATCGATGCCTGCAACTTGGGCATTGAACTTCTTTCCCCGCCGCCGCTCCCCGCTCCCCGCTCCGGCTCCGCTCCGGGCCCCGGCGGTGCCACCGCGCCGCGGCCGGCGCCGCCCCCACCCCCCGCTGCCCCGGCTACGCACAAACTGGAGCCCGGCGAGGGAGGAGTTAAAGCCTCATCCAGCCCAAGTGACTCAAACCCGCGCGTTCAGGAAACGGCTTCATCTGACAGCAGGGATGAGCCAGCTCTTTCAGAAGTGGGCTCTGGAAAGGAGAGGAGGGGGAATCCCGGTTGCTCTGGGGAAGGCATGCGTGCTGTGCAATGTGTCGGCTGCACTCCTGCCAACGCTTCGCCAAGCCAGAGGCATCCTCATACACGCAGGAATTTGTTGGGCGTGGGGGTGCCCCCGTTTTCTGTCCTGCGGGCCAGTCTCTGCTGTGTGGCTGGCGCCGTGTCGCAGCAGAGCCCCGCATCGCACCGCAGCGGGACGGCCCGCTCCGGCACTCCCGGACGGGGGGACACGAGTGGATCGATGCCCGAGACAGCCGCGGGCATCGCACCGCAGTGTGCGGTGGGGAGCGCAGCTCTCGTCTTCCTCCCAGGATGGACAGGCACACCGAAAAGTCAGTACGCAACAAGACAGAAAGTAGCTATTCTGATTGTTTTAGTGGGGAATGGCAGGGACTAACACCCGCCTGATATTTTTTTTTTCTTCTACTTTTATAGTATAGCCATCGGACCGAAAAGTTGGTGGTGAAAGAATTCCGTTCTACCTTCAGCTTACTCTGCACGTAAGTGCACTTTCTGTATTGAAACTAAACTATTTTGGATGGATTTCCTGCCTCGGGAACCAACCTGGTGACATCATTCATTCATTCATTAGTCACGAGAAGCGCAGCCCTCTGCTCTCTGCCTCAGCTTTCACTGGGGTGCCCGAACCAGGAATACGCCACAGCAATCGCCACTTTGGCAACACCTGGAGGGCAAACCCCGCCTCTTCTCCTTTCGTGCAGGGAACAAGGCAGTGATACAGACAGCACCTGATCACTGTCAGTGCCAAGGCCCAGAAAAGGCAAAGCTGTTTTGCTGAGGGTGCCTCTCCAGCCCGTGCAGGTGGAAAAGACAGAGCTGTAAGACAACCACCACACTCTTCTCTGCTCCCAAGCATGGAAAGCCTTAATGCCGTGTGGCCACTGGAAGAAAGCTGCAGCTGTCTTTTATGCTCATTCATGCTGTGCTCTCTCAGTATGAAGTAAAGGAGTCAGGGGTACGTGTCCCACCCTCCCCCTCCCTGCCCAGAGTCTTAGCTCATGCTGATGCCAATGCCAGCCCCCCAGCATTTCAAACTACTGGATACCCAACACTGCAGTGTGGTGTACTCCTACTGTAATGCCATGTTCCCTCCTCCGGAGAGCCAGGCCCTGGAGGCAGCACCCACTATCCCCACACCACAGCCACTATGGAATTGGGTTACAAACATGGATATGTTCATTCATGGGACCAGACAGCCCTTGGGGTGTTAACAGGGCCCTTAAGGCACTCCAGGGAGTGGAGTGCAATGGGTGGGCAGCGTGAAGGCAGCAATGAGCAAGTAAACCTCACTGACTATTTATTAATAGTGCTGTGTTTGCCATCAAGGACAGTACAAGGCCATGTATCGCCACTGACATCACAGATATAAAACACTGCATCAGGAGGGGATGTAATGGCCTGGGCTGAACCCTGCCCCAGGGAACAGGAGAGAGGTAGAAGTGAGATGAAACCCTGTGCCTCTGCAGAGGCAGGAGTGCAGCAGCCCCTAAGAGGCTTGCATGGAAGGTAAGGGGATTTTATGCCCCCACACAACGCTGCACAGTTATGAAGTATAACCACAAATACGAAACCAGCTTGACGACAAAGCTTCACCTCCAACTTTCTGACAGTTTCTGTGACAAAAGACGCAGATAACAGCATTTCTGTATCATAGAGGGAACTGAATTTGAAGTCAATTGGTCAAATCCAATTTTCTCACTTTTCCTTTTTCTCTCTTTCTTTTTTCCTAAGGAAGCACCTCCCACTTTAAGGGCTCCCTATTCAAACTTCATCCAGCAGAAACACTGTTTCATTTCCAAAACTGATTTAGGGCTTATTATCTACAAAGGAAAACTAAGCAAGATTCACTCGAATAAAATACTCCAATAATGAAAACACTTAGCCTGATGAGAGGTTCAAAAAGTTAGTCTGACACTTTTGCACTGCATCCCTCTGAGAAATGCAGTGAAATGCAACAGCAGACTGCCTGCAACAGTGATTTACAAAAGGCCCTAATTACGTCAGCAGCACAAGGCACCTTCTATTCAAAATTAAGGTTAAGAATGCTAAGCCAACCAGAGCGCTATATTGGCTGAACATTCAGTGCTTTACAGCGCAAAGGAGCAGATAACAGACTGCACCATTGTTCTGGGAAGAAGTCTTCCCCCAAGCTTTTCTTTTCTTTCTTCTAAAGACAAAAAAGACTTTAAAAATTAAAAATTTAAAAGAACATTAATATTCATCACTTCAGAGGTTTCATATAATGGGTCGCATATCTTGAGTATCTTCATGGCTGCTTCATCTTCCAGCCTCAGTTCCTCAACCTCACTCAGTATTTTGTGTCTATCAAGTAATGCAAATACTTTAGGAATGTGAAGGGAAAAAAAAATACAACAAAAACAAGAAAACCCAGTCATGTGATGGTCACATCATTTTTTCTCCATTTCTTAAGCTATTTCTTTCCTTTTTCTTCAAAACAAAACCTATAACTATACACAATGATCACAGAAATTCACTCTTTTACATAATGTTATGCTAAAAATCTTCAGTGGCAAACAGATTTACATTCGCATTCTATAATCTGAAATTAAACAGCGTAATTTATATCAAGGTAGACCAACCCATGTTATCCTGGGCTATGACTCCAAACATCAGAAGGAAGCACCAGTCATCAGAAGGCCCTGTGACTGAAATCTAATAGATCAAAGGTTTCAGTACACTAGTTCTTTTAGAGCTTCTCTTTATAAGAGAAGTAGATCAGACTTCACAGAAAGCTATTAAAGTACACTGAAAAGTCATTACTGAGAACTGCACAAACAGAAAATCAGTCCAGCAAGTTTTGACTTCCATCCCCCAATTTCACTCATCAAGACTGTTCAGACAATCAGTGAGGTACATAGAAGGAAAATGGAACTGAAATCTTTGCACGTACCTTGTACAACTAGAAGCGCTATTTACTGCAGAAGGCACCCATGTACCAGGCAGGTACTTGCTATTTTCACCGGAACCCTGTTTTGATGAGATCTTTTTTCTAAAAGCTTTTTATAATCAAAGCTTATCAGCTCACAAGAGCAGAGTCAGAGTCACTGGAGGAATGAGGAAGCTTTCAATTAGGATCGGTCAACACAAAGCTACTGAAGACTCAAGCTCAGCCTGCAGGCTACCCTTGAACTGCTATTTTTCTGGTTGAAAAAGCAACAAATAAAGGAAGGTTTTGCTTCCTAAAGTTACAAACCTTTGAAAAAGAAAGGCCTCTAAGCATGCTCTGTGCACACCTGACAAGGTAAGCAACTCAGTCAACCACATCTACATGCTGGAGCACCAGCCAGTCCCCCTTTACTTGCCCAGCAGCATTAAGGAAGCTTTATAAGACATGGAAAATTCAGCTGCTGCAATGAAATAAATATATAGGTCAACCCTATGGCTCTTTTTGCCTTCTCTGTTGCTTCCTGCTTATGCAGGAAAATAGCCCTTCAGACAAACAGCAGTGGCAACAGCAATACAACGTGGATAAGATCACTTAGACACAAGGCATCAGATAGTACTTCCTTATAAAAGAAAAAATCCTGTGAGGTATTTGATCATTGTTTTTTTCCTCCATACACATACACATAAAACCCTTGGAAATGCTGAGGTTAAGGTTCTCATAGCAACATTAACTCTCTCCTCTGGCATACACTATATTTAGGTACACATTTAAAAGCCTATGAACAACAAATGAGAACAACTGCTGTACGATCAAGATCTTAGTCTATGACTTTCATATTCAGAACAGTAACCTCAAAACAAAATCCCACAAAGCCCTGCTTTAGTTGGCTGTGTTTCAAAATGCTCATTCTGTCCCCCTTCACTGGGCTACTGAATTTTAAACCCATTTCCAAGAGTCAGAGAAATAACCTGACCTGAAGGGGAATCATATAATCCTTATGTTCAGTGCTCATCAAAACCAATACTGATGTCATAAACTCCATGAGGGTTGTACCAGCAAGAGAGGTTTTGGGAATCATAGAGATGGGCAGGGCAGGATTAGTGCTGGGTGCCAGTCAGCATTGGCATTGGGAAGGTTAGCTCGTCTGAAGCCATCATGTATGGACACCCAGTCACCAGTGCACCCAGTAACTTTGGGGTTACATTCTTTGTGAAAGTAAGGGAGAGAGATGGAGCAGGTTACTATCTAAAGCACATGACAAAGGCTCCTGATTCTGGACGAAAGATGGATGCTGTAAGCCATGTTGGCTGAATTCAGGCCACTGTATCAAGCAAACATTTCTCTGCACTATTTACATCACAGTTTAACCCCAGCCAGCAGCTCAGCCCAACACAGCTGCTCACTTACTGCCCCCAGTGGGGTGGGGGAGAGAATTGGAGGGAATAAAATTAGAAAACTGATGGGCTGAGACAAAGACAGTTTAATCAGGAAAGCAAAAGCCATGCACATGAGCAAAGCGAAACATGAAATTCATTCCCCACTTTCCATGGGCAGGCAGGTGTTGAGCCATCACCAGGAAAGCCAATCATGAGTAATGGTGATTTGGGAAGATTAAAAATCATCACTTCCAACGTCCCCTGCCTTGTCCCATCCTTCTTCTCTCCCCAGCTTCATAGGTCAAACATGATTCCAATGATTCCAAATGGTGCAGGATTTCCCCTGGGTTAGTTGGGGTCAGCTGTCCTGACTTTGCCCCCTTGAGCTTCTTGTGTTCCACTCCCTTCCTTGCTGGAGGGACGGGGTGAGGACCAGAAACGACCTTGGCTCTGTAAGCACTGCTGAGCAGTGACTAAAACATCTCTGGAATTATCAACACAGCTTGCATCATAAATCCAAAACATGGCCCCATACCAGCTACTATGAAGAAAATTGACTCTACCCCAGTCAAAACTAGCACAATTACACACTGCAATTATTGACATTTGAGCTTTAAGAAATAAACAAAGTGTGTTATGTTGCATGTATACAAAGCACGTTTAGAGGAACATACAATGAGCACATGTGGGGAATATACAATGAGCACATGTGGGGTATTACTGAAGTTTAAAATAGAAATATTGTAATAGCAAGCCAAAGCTTTTCCTCCTCTAATTCAAAACTGCATGCGAAAATGATTATTTTTTCTGTAGGCATTGAATTATCTGGTTCTATCTTCTCAAAACTTAAAATATTTCTTAAATCTAAAAGTATTGCTCTCTGTATAGGTTTAGCATTGTATAGCAACTGCACTGAAGTATCTTCAAAAATCTCAGCTATTTATATACAACTGTGCAGAGCACATTTTCAAGACATAACCACTGCCTGCATGAACAAAAGATTTATTTCAACGTGTATGCACATACTTAGAGGCTGAAGGTTTGGAAACTGTAAGCTGCTACCCTGTAATTTCCATATTTTAAAAATAAATAGCGAAATGCAGTTTTAAGTGATACATACCTACATACAGACAACACATCAATTTTGTGACAGCATTCCCAAAAGCTGTTTCAACTCTTTCCCACTTCGGTTTAATGTTCAGATGTTCAGATAGATCATTTGACCTGTTTGACATTTTCACATCTTCCCACTCAATTCCTCATTTGCCTCTCATTTTTAGGTAAAAGAAAGAAGAAAGACTTTTTCTATCCTTCTAAGAGTAACAATAGGCCTTTTATGAATTTTGCTGAAGCTTCAGGGTACTTGCAGAATGCTAGAAGAGAGAAGGCTTGGGAAGCAGTTTGTATAGGCTTTGACAGTCCACACCAGCAGGAAGGGAGTGCAGCGACAGCCAGCTCACTCAGTCCTGGATCTGGGGGTCCAGACTGTTCCAGCATTTTCTGTTAGTTTTGACTCTAAGTCTGTAAATGTGCTCCCTTCTCTCTCCACACAGCTCCTCCTAACAGCAATTGCTTTTTATGCAAAAATCCTTTCTGGTTTCAAGATCCTTTACATACATTAAAAAAGACAGTTACAGACACTGTTACATTCTTTTGATTATGTAATGAAAGGCATTAAATTATTTTGCTGGCACTAACCTTTATCTTTCATATATTTTATTGTGCAATTTATCCCTAGATAGCTTGCAATTCTCCTCAGCTGTGCTTACAGAATGCATTATTTATTGTCTGAATTTGCTCCAAGAGCAAGGTTTAGTACAAAACTTCTTGCAAACACAATTTAAATCACTAACAACACTAGAAAGGGCAATATAAAGAAAAACCATAATAATTTCTTGATTAAATCCTTAAGTAACCAAGCTAGTTACTGAGTATTTTAAATTGCTTTGCCATTATAAATTACTCTGTAGAAAAGGAATTATTACCACATCTTCCTTGCTGCACAGGCTTCCAACCACAAGAACCACATTAATTTGGAGCTTGGCAAAGGGCGCAACAAGGCTCCAGGGAGCAGCTTCCCATTGGATTTAGGAAAGTGATACAGATCCCCAAGATTTGGATGGCTCTTTCTTTCCCAGTAGGACACTGTGACAACAGCAGCTGAGGTCCTTGTCATCTAGGGCCCAGGCCACCCTATGAGCCAAAAACCCCTTCTAGCACAGGGCTCAGCAACGTGCACTTGGCTTCTCACTTGGATTTACGATTATCCAAGCAGAACTTCTGTGTGGGTAGGCCACAAACCCTCCTTCCCTTCCATGTTTTTCTCGGGAGAGAGGAGCAGAGAGGCTGCAGAGCAGACAACGGAACACCTTTAAGGGCTGCACACACACCTAGGCCTGGCTCCAGCACTCTATTTGCATTTACAGGTCCAGCCACATATTACTGGGAAAGGGACCAGAGATTGCTTTCAAAGATGTCTTTGGAGGCTGAGGATTGGCATTTGAAAATGTATGTATTTTTAATGCATGGGAAAACCTTTGGGGTGCTGACTGTCTCTTATGTGATAAAATGGGATCTTGGGTTTAGATTGTGGTTGATGTAGTAACAGAAATAGAACAAAACCAGCAGCCCAACAATAGGGGAACAATTTGCCAAATAAACTGTATTTGGAATGGCCAGACACAACAAAACAAACACGTTATTTTAGGAATGAATAGTTATGAAATTTGTCTTGCACAAATGCAATTCAATTTACCTAGTCTGGTAGCAGAGGAATCTAAGCTAGCATTAAGATGTAGGGTTGAACAGAAATTAAACTTAGAATGCAATACAGGGTAAGACAAAGATAGACCCTCTTCCCACTCCTGTGTCTTCCTCCATCCTCCCAAAAAAGTAATCACAAGGAGTGAAAAAGCCAAGGATTTAAGGACTTGTGAATCTGTTCCCCAGTGCTTGCAAGAGCACAGCTCCTAAGGTTTCCTCTGCAACCCTGAGGGCTAAATGAATTTTTAAAATTAATGAAAACAAGTTCTTAGCTGAAGCCCCAACTCCTAGACGCGCTAGCATTGACTTCAGCAGCATGAAAAGAGTTTTCAGAAACAGCTACAGTGGCACAGTAGATTAAAAAAAAAAAAAAGGAAAAAAAATCAATTATCCATCTTTACAAGAGTTCCTTTATTCCTCACACACACACAGGGACACACACATCCTGATGAAGCAATGACATCCTAGAACAGGAAGTTACACCAAAGATGCCAGGAGAAAGGGAGAGAAAGCAAAACAAAAGAAACTTTTAAAGAAAAACCTCTATGAATTCAACATGCAAAGCCTCATATGAGAAGAATCAAGGATGATATGTCACATGGAGACAAAATACAAGGACTACAACCAAAGCGTGAAACTATGAAGATGAGAATAACTTAGGACAGTGAAAAAAATAATGGAAGCGACTGGGGAAAAAAAAAAAAGGCAAAACATGAAGAAAGGCTCCTCATGAAAACTGACCATAACCTACAGGCACTCAAGGAAATGATGGCCATTTAAAGAATAAACACTCTACAAAATTTACAGCACAATGGCTTCCATGCACCGAAAATCCCAAAAGCTCAAGCGCTATTGGAAATACAAATTTCCCGCACTCCGACAGCATCGGGCACAACGCGCCATCGGTTTTTGCGAGCGGGCTGAGCTCACTCTGCTCTGGCAGCAGCAGCAGGGTGCTTTGTAAGGAGAGGGTGACAGGCTGAGCTCCAGCAGCATGGCAGAGCATCCCTAATGCCATCAGCTGCCTCTGTTCCCTACAGTACTCAGCAATATTGCCTCACTTCCCGTCTCCCAAGGCACCGGCTCGGGAAGCCGGCGATTCCAAGCAGCGAGTATCAACTAATTGTTGCTGCCTGCAACGTTCAGGATGTTTTATGGGTCAGTTTGTCACATGCACATAATAAATGCTTTTAACAGAGCTGCTCTCATTGGGTGGGGAGGGGATTTCTGTGCAACTGTGTAAGCATCGATTGTGTGGCCAGAATTAACCCCCTGCAGATCTTTACCCAGGAAAAGGTATGTCAATGGAAGAAGAGAGCTTATGTTATCCTCTCCCCAGCTCTCATTTTCAGTGATTTCTTTAATAGGGAGAAAACTGTTCCATGAAACTGCTCTGCTGTTTAACTTCTGGTAAATTTAAGTATCAGAGGAAAATAATGGTGTGATATAGCAAAAGTTTCCAGGGCTGATGTAAGATCTAGGGTTATGGCACCACAATTAAGCTGGATATTCTCTCTTGAATGCAGCTAGCCCCATGCAAATCTCACTCTCATCCAACCTGCAAAGAATTATTTATTTTCAGAGGAAATAAAGAGAGAAAAATATTGGCATAAATCAAAAAACAATAATACAAGAGATTTATTAGCATGCAGTAATTTTGGGGTGGGGTAATTAGCATTACCCCACCCCAAAATACTTCATGTAGAGATCCAAGGTACCAAGAAATTTTTCATCTTTCTCACTGCTCTGTTTCACTGCTGCACCCATCCACCCGTGCACACTATAGGAAGATCAACTCTCAAGTTTAAGTCCACAGCAAGCATCTCTAACTTATCTATTTCCAAGTTCCCTCTCCAGGACTTGCTTGAGACCACTTTGCACACCCCTTCCTATGAGTACGGGCACCACAAACAAAAAAACAAACACAAAAAAGCCCCACACAACCCAACCCTTTGCTTAGCTTACAGGGACAAATTCCCTGCTGCCATGGTTACCACTCCAACTTCTCCTGTGGAACTAGAAATAAAAAAAAAAAAAAAAAATTAAAAGAAAAAAAAAAAAACTTCCCTGAGAACAGACGGCTATATGTTAGCTCTCCCTCCCCTCACTCATCATTGTTAGCCACTAAATCAGCTACATCTGGCATATTTAATTTGGACTAAATAAAATGTCACTAATTAAAAAGATGCCGAACAAGCAATCCATGACATTATAGAAACAGCTTGGTATTCAGCCTATTATGAACTGAAAGGAATCAACCAGTTTTTACCAAAAGCTGAGAAACAAAGGCAACTAAATGGTCCTCTATACAATCCCACTCACAACAATGTCCTCCAGCTCTCCCCTATCATCTACATGTACTGGGGTTTCCAGGCATTAATTCCTGGAGCAGCAGTGGCTCAAAAGTGAAGTAGTTAGCTCATTATAGACTGTATAATATGGATTGAAGTCTGCAGCATTTATGCCAACTTTTAAAAAGAAGGTTACTTTGCTAAAGCGACAATAAGTAAGACATTCAGCAGGCACACACACAAGCTGCTTTAAAGGACCTGTGGCCACAGAGTGGATGAACAGTAATAGCCTCTCCCCTCTTATGTTCTCCCCAGTTACCAGCAGCCTGATTTGAAGTATCACAGACTGCTCCATCCTTCCTCTCTGGCAGCTCCTCTCTTCAGCCTGTTCCTGAGGATTAACACGTCAGCTCTGCATCTCCTGCTGCAGGTCACAGTGCAGAGATGTGAGTGCTGCTTTGTACCAACACCTACTCCAGAGCAGCTCCTCTCACCCTGACATCAACACACCCTCCCCACCCTGTCCTTCCCATCATACTACACGCATCTTTCTCCTTTGCTGCTACATCATTATCAGTATTCCACTGCTGCTTATCAAACAGATTTCAGTGCAAAGCTGCACTGAATCATATAAACCTCTTTTCACAGCCCTTAAATGTTTTCCATCATCTTTTTTGCCAACTGGTAATCTTTCATTCTATCCCTTGTGACTAGTTGAATAAGCATTTGAGTGACGTTAGTTTTTCGTGCCTCTGAGGCTGAGGATTTCCCAAGAGAACAGATTATCTTCTAAGTGCTCTGGTCCAGGTTCTCATAATTTATAAATCAGATGACTGGCTCCTCTATTTTTACTGATATATGACATAGAACACATATTTAGATGTACTTTGATTGCCATTGTTCAATTTCAGTACTATTCATAATAAAATAAAATCCAAACATTTAACACAGAAATCCCTCCACTAAAGTAAATTTTAATAGAATTCTTACAAGATATTCAAGCGTATTATGTTGGTAATGCTAGCACATGCCAGGCAAGCAAAAATATTGCTCTTAGAAACTCAGTAGTTATAAATTAATTAACAGAGAGCTTTACCCTCGTAACTCCAAACTTTATTATTAAGGACATGAGACAGAGATGATATGTTTCAAGATTGACACACCTTTAACTGCTTTTTGGGCTGAAGGTTTTTTTTTTTTCATTATTAAAGTTTAGGAACAATTACAGGCTCACATAGGGTTGAGCGATGGAAGGGATCTCTGGAGGTTATCTGATCCTCCCTGTAACCCAAGCAGAGTCACCTAGAGCCTTTTCTTGGGACAGTGTCCAGGTGCCTTGGAGTATTTCCAAGGACAGAGATTCACAACCTCTCTGGCTGTGGCTGAGAGCACTCAGTCACCCTCACAAGTCAAAAGCGTTGCCTCACATTCAGAGGGAACATCCTGTGTTTCCACCTGTGCCCGTACCTGGGGACCACTGGAAAGAGCCTGGTCTGTCCTCTTTGCACCCTCCTTCAAGGTAATTATGCACATTCATAAGATGCTCCTGAGCTTTCTCTTTTCACGCTGAGCAGTCCCAGCTCTCTCTGCCTTTCCTCAGAGCACAGATTCTCTGGTGCCCCTATCATCTCTCCAGGCCTTTGTTGGATGTTCTCCAGTATGCCCATGTCTCTCTTGCGCTGGGGAGCCCAGAGCTGGACTCAGCACTCCACATGTGGCCTCATTAGTGCCGAATAAACCTCCCTTAACCCGCTGGCGATGCTTTGCCTACGGCAGCCCAGGATATCATCAGCCTTCTTGGCAGCAAGGGCACGTTGTTGGTTCACATTCAACCTGGAATCCATCAGGACCCCCAGGTCCTTTTCTGCCAAGCTGTTTTCCAGCTGGGTGACTCCCAGCATGGCCCCTGGGGTTGCTCCTCCAAAGGTGCAGGACTTTACACTTGCCCTTGTTAAACTTCATGAGCTTTCCTACAGCCCATTTCTCTAGCCTCCAAGCTCTTATACAGATGAGAAAAGTTATATAACCATGACATTAACTAAAAGCATAAAGAAGATCTAGTTTGATCACAGTTCAGGAGCCCTAGATGGGTCTTTTTGTAGGATTCTTCATCACTATTTTCCCGAGCCAAGCCAAAGTGGTTGAAGCTCCCTTTAAGTTGGTGTTATGGTCTGTTTGTCAAAGGCTGATGAACTTCACAGCGTAGGTATAAATATGAAGTTCTGTGCTGAAATCAATGTCATGATAAAAAAATGCTTCCTCATATAGAACTAGATAACATAATGCCAGAGATCCGATGCCAAAGGCTGCATGAAAGAAAATGCTACTTCTTCATTCAGCATCTGCTTCAGATTATTTTACATGGAAGTCACTGCTGCTCTGAAGCTGTCAAGGCACAGTCAGCTTCCAATTAAGCTATCTTATCTTTGAAGTTAATTGGAAGCAAAGCTTTCTCTTCCCTATAGGCATCCCCCTACAAGCAGGTAATCTGAGATAATTTCCAAACATATTCATTCTGTGCTGTCCACCCAATTAAATATCTTACACAAATGCAATCGAAGAGCCTTCTCTCTAATTGAAAAGTTTATGCAACAATTTTCATGAGGATCCCATTAAACATTTAAAATGATTACTTGTATTAAAAAGACAATTATATTCAAATAGCTCACATGCCTAGTTTCTTTGTTTAGTGCAAGCAAAAGGATATGAAAAAAATCACAAGAGGAAAAGAGCAAACATTGGGTGAATCTTTTAAGAGAACAGACACCCTCTAGAAACCAATTCTGCATGATATTAAGTGGGAAATCTTTTAACAGTGGCCTTTCTACTGTAGCTGATCATAGAGAAACCAACCATTTCCAAGACTCCAAAAGGCAATGACAAGGGAGCTGACTCTGTATTTTTACGTGCTATAGATAACACATAAATACCATTACCTACAAGCACGCTTCCTTCTGCCCCTTTCTCCCCTCCCTAAATTATTGTCAAGGGGTTAAAGAAATCCACCATGCAGAGATACCAGTAACTTTATCTCTGTCCTGGCACAAATGATAATTTTTTTTTCTCCAAGGATTTTGATGGCTCTGTATTTATATCATGGATCTTCTTTAGGATTATGCTAGAAAAAAATCTGGGTCATTGAAACTTTCTTGAACTGAACCACTGAGAAAATGAAAGAGAATATAAAAGCACTGGTGTCAGGTTTATTAAAGGAAAATGCCTTTTCCCAAGCTCATTTTTTCCCCCCAGATTGACTGGAAGAAGGTAGATAACCCTTTGGACATCTTTCTTATTCTGAAGTTTCTATTTCCATGAGTGCATAATTCCATTCCCTGTCAAAATAAAACATTTTTTAAAATACTGTGCACTTGGCTCACAGACCCAGTGACATAAGTTTAAGAAAGCTAGCCTCAAAAGGGAAAAGTACAATTTAGATCAATATATAAGGGAAGATATGTGAACATCTCAGGACCTTATGGTCCTGGGCAAGATAAAAATTTAATAGTCTCTTCTAGACAAAACTTGAATCAAATATATTTCAACATAAACAGTGTTTTCCTTTTCCCTTCTTTCCGCAAACAGCAGCTTGGGTTTGATACAAATCTGAATACTAAGATCTGCTTCCCTTATCTCTATGCTTATTGCAGTCTTGTATTTATGCAAATGAATAACATACACTTAAATATCATTCTGTACACTTCAAATTTCAACATCTAATTCTTCCATTCAATTGCCATGTAGAATTTCATAGGTTAAATACATAGTTGTACATAAGAAAACTAATTTATTTTGAAGTGTCCTTTAAAAACATATTGTATTAATAAATGGCAATAATAGTATTAACTATTAATTAATAATTCATTTCTAACTGTGTCAAACCAAATCTGCTGACTTCAGCAAATCTCACTACTTACCACTTTCAATTCATTCATGGAGAGACAATTCTACACATAAGAAAAACTTTACTGCCTTTTCAAGCTTCAGAAGGTTGGTGGCTTTGGGTGGTGGCAGAGCTTAAGGCTTCTTACTGTAGGAACATCTATCTTGCCTTTTGTACAGCATAGAAATGTGTCACAACACTTGCTTCTTCCACAACTCCCCCATCTTCCTGCACAAGATTATACATGGCAAAAGCAGAAATTTTTTGCTCCCTGCAGAGTAATAACAAAAAATACTCTGTACTGAAACTATTTTTGGTTCAACTGTTGCTTATACACTCTTCAACATAACTGACACTGATCAGACCTAAAGTGTAACTCATAATAAGTAAGTGGGTTTGTGAATTTGTTCCCAGAGTTCTGTAGATTCTTCTTTCAGTGAACCCAAGGTTGCTTGGCTCACATCAACCAAGGCTTTGCCAACCCGTGCACCGTAGGAATTGTACTTTTTAAAGCATAAAAAAATAGCTAGTGCATTAATTTCCTTCAGCTACACCATGAAAACCCTGTTTAAAGAAGAAGTGAAAAGGTTCATTCTCTTCAAGTGTGATGTAACACACTTCCCTTCCACGGACAGTGCCTCGTTAAGCCAAACGCCTTAATCTTCTCTGCAGACACCATTATTTTCCACATGTACAGAGTGGGTTAGATAAATTACCAGGTAGCCTCATTCAACATGGAAAGTACCTTGAGATGACAAATTCAGCATGTTTAGTTAGCTAAATCATCCAAAAGAGATCTTAATGACTTTGATTGTCCATAAAGAGGTTAATCAGTTAACTGGGGAAATTAAACCTCCATCCTTTTCACAAACCAACTTGAGTTTCTTGCATTTGTTCTTCTACACAAAACAAGAGCTAAGGGTAGCTTTCCCTAGTACAAAATCAGAAAGCAAATCAAAGGTAAATTACTTTCTGAAATGGCAGTCCAGTTCCTCAACCCTCTCCCTTAGAAACTCCTGCTATTGCTCCCCTCTCCCCTCAGGGCTTACTGGCTCTTGAAGAAGAAATACTTCCCCAGCCCAGATTCCAATTTGTTACTAAATTTTCTTTTTTTTCAAAAATTGGCATTGCTGTTGTGTATCAAGTACCAATGACCAAAATTATCTGTCCATGAAAGTCTGTATTCCATCCCTAAATCTTATCCATACTCCTCTATTGGAAAGGGTACCTCAAATGTCTGAACTCAGCGCATGAAGTGAAACTGCAGAACAGATGTGGAAGAGTACTGACTTGAATTTGCACAACAAGACTGTGATATGAAACTCATCATTTGTCACAGGCCCTTAACAAATTATAAAAAAAAAAAACAACAGTCCTGAAGCTGCCTGCATCTCTCCAGATAAACAAATTCTGCTGTTTCTTCCAGGAATAAGTGAGGACATTGGCCATTCAGGCACATGGTCAACAAAAATTTCCCACTTAGAAACAAGGCCCAATTCAGTCCTAATAAAACAGCTCAGTAACTTAGGGTAAGGAAAGGATCCTCATGATCACAGATCACTGCCTGGTTTACAATCCTCCTGAACTACACAGAGGTGGTGGCAGGCATTTCAGCTGTCACTAGCCACCTCAGTCAAAGCACATCCTGTCTTCACTAGGCATTCAGGTTCCCACTGTGGTCAACAGAAAGAGGAAGAGACACTTGTGCAACCCATCATCTTTTGTAGCTTTGCTACCCTAAGACACGCATGAAAGCACTTGAAAGATACTTCCCTGTGTCACCATTAACTGGAGACAAGCAACCCAAATAAGAGGTGAGGAGGAACAGAGCACACACCAAGGTCCCTTGGTCAGACCATAAGCTCATCAAGCAAAATATGGAATGCAACACCTTCCCAAAACAGCCCTTGCTGTTGTTTCTGACAAGAAGCGAGCATCTACCTGAAGAGATCTGTGAACAGACTGTAAGAACAGTAAAAGGCTGGGACTCCCATGACTGCATCTGACAGCAGGGAGCTGACAACCTAAGGGTGATTAAACCCAAATCTCTAACAGAGCTTTTATGAGACTTATGCGCTGAGTTTGATCCAACTGCTGATTTGAGCACTCATGATATGAAGTTGGACACAAAAACATGAGGATTTTCTTCACCAAGAAATCACAATACTACCCTTTGAAGTTAAAGTTTTTTCTCTCCACTTCTTCCAAGCTGAGATTCAAAAAAGGGCTCTCTGTAGGTGGGCAAAACAGCTATGCTGGATATGTTCATTAGTCTACATGCTACTTTCTAGCAGCAAAAAAAATGCCACTGTAAGCAAATAATATGAGAACCATGGCCATTCCTACTGCTTGTCTGTTGTAGGTAAAGGCCTCCAAATTTGTCTTACATTAACGCACATTTTATAATTCAATATGCAATCAATACTCAAAATAGCATTTATTTCCAGATACTGCTAATTCAGCTACAGCATATGAACCTCATTTGAAATCATGTTATGCAAAGTCAAATATCTCTTTCAAAAACACTTCATTACGGTTGTAGTGCAAAAGCAGAATTGCCCAGCATAATGAAATGCTCTTCCACAACCATTCAAAGGATCTGTTAAGTCAGTGTAGAAAAATTTGCCTTGCAAAAGTTTTGCACCAACACAAAAAATCATGGAAGAAGTCTTTACATATCAGGGTCGGAGTTCTGCACTGACTGCAAGTCTAAGCCAAGCAATCTGAGCAACTATCCAGTCAGACTTTACACACCTTCTCTTCAATTATTTCCAATGTATTTCTTGAACTCAGTGAAATCTTACTGGTTTGAAATTTTATATAAACATTGTGACATAATTTAAGAGCAAAAATAATTACTTTCTCCTTCCCTACATTAATGCGTTTTAAAATAAAGAAATTAAGATAATCAACTAATTTTGCCACAATTAATCAGTCCCCATACTTAGGTATTGCCACTAAGTTGCAACTAATATATTCAGAAAAGACATAGCTGTAGTAGAGATTAACTCAATTATGCAGAAAGCAGAGACTGCTGCAAACTCAAAGAATGCAGTCATTATGAATCATTTATGACACTGTACACATTTTTTCGTATTATTTTTGCTGGAATTTTACTAGCCCTTTCTTAATGTCTAGTATTTGAATGCAGGGCTATTAGCACTTCCAGGCCTCTGGCATAGGGATAAAACAAGCCCTTTGCAAGCACATCATCCTTGAGCATTTTGATAGACAAGTTAAACATCACAGCTTTTACAGCTGCACATTGGAGAAAGCTTGGGAAAGAGGCAAAGCAGAGAAACTGATGTGAGCATGTTTACAGTGTTGTAAAATTTATTTTACCATCTTCAGAGCTACTAGGCTATTTATTTATTTAGGGGATAAAAGTAACATATAAAAAGCTTCCTATGAAGTTCATTCATCTCTTTCATTTTAATGATTATACACCATCATAGCAGTCTTTCACCTCAGTGCCATTCAGACATCAATAGATGAATGCTGGAGCCAGCATCTGCTGCACAGGCAATTTCTCTACTCACTGAAAGACTCCATCATGCCCTGCCTCACTTCTTGCAGGATTTCTTGCTTTAACTGAAATCCTAAAAGGTTTCTCTGTGACCTCTGAAGATTGCCCAAGTGCTATTCCATGGACACAGAGGGCAAGACACAATGAAACCTTACAGACACAGCACCTATAGCAACCTGGGCAGAGCACAAAGTTAATTTCTTGTTAGCCAGATTGGCTTGAAGTTCCTCTGTATTACTTGAAGTGTTGCAATTAAGTACTGCTCTAAGCTATGCTTAATTAGGCTGTAAGCAAATGCTCATTTGTAACTTGCATGCAGTGTAATGCAGAACTGAATGTTCACTGGAAGCAAAGGGAAATAACACTGAAGGTACATTTGCACAAATATAGCTGGCAGCCTCCTGATTTTCCACTTCTTATTAATATCCTAGAAAATACTAAAAAATGTGTTACATTGTACAAATGGTTAGAAATTGATAACCTTTATCCCTGGGACTGAATGTGGTGCTCTCACGACCCCCCCCCAGCTGACAAGCACTTCACTTCCCTTGAACTGACAGCCTCTCTCTGCAGAAGATGAAAGACTCAGGATTTAGATTACCTTTCCCACCTGTGCAGGCAAAAAAAGAAAACCAACAACAACCCAATGCCAAAAAACAACCAAAACCCCCAACAGACTAGGATGCAAATCAGGGTGGGTAAGTATGCTCAAAGAAAATCAAAAAGCATAAACCAAAACTTTCATCAAAAACATTGACTGGATCCACATTCAGGAGTAAAGCTCAGTCTCACCACTGCTCATAAAAAAACCAAAAGAGGTTTACAAATATATTTAGGACCTTTTAAATGCTAGAAATGGAATGACATTAGCTTCAAGTGCAGCGACAGCATTTTTCAGCAAAACATTATTTGAGTCTGCCTTTGAGAGCATGCTCATTTGACAAGGCTGTAACAAGAAGCAAGGCTCAGCCTCACTTGGATGAGCTTTACAAAGCTTTAACAAGCTAGTTTGTTAAAGAAAAAGGTTCAAAGGTCAGCCAAGAAAAAAAATACATAGAACAAACCAGCATATAACACAGAAAACCACACAGAGAATATAAAATAAAAGGTTTTACCTGCATGACTAGATGTTGCTATTCCTGCAACATCAGCTTTCTTTTCTTTGCCTTATGAAGTGGAGGGTGATCTTTATATATATATTTAATGCCTATTTCTTTTCAAGCTGTCCCATAAACCCATTATAAGGTGACAGTACTGCAAGCAATCTTTTCATTTTCTCCTATACACAATGATAGAGATGTGTGTGTGTATACATACTTCAAACATTTAAACATAACACTGCTCAAGAGTTTGTGACAACTCAGTAAAAAGCATTCATAAACTGAAGCACAACAGGTATTGTTCAATGCTAAAACTCTGTACCTGATACCTGATGCTTATCAAAGATCTCATCTATAGCTTGCTCAGCAGAACTGAGAACTCGGTGAACGAAAATTGCTGAAAACATTTGTAAAGCTATTTATAAACTCCAGAAACACTGCAGTCATCTTGCTTTTGGGTAGATTTTAGTAAGCAATAGGGAAAATAAGTGTAACCAGCACCAATGTGACAAGCAAGTTATTTCAAAGTAATTATCTACTCTTAAAGTTTGCAGGCAGGGACATGTTCACAAATGACTCACAAAAGCCTGAGGGTGACTTGTCTGTAAAATTAAATCCAGGTGTTTTACTACACAGACACTGTTATTTAGCTCAGAATGCTCTCATTAATGTTTTGTACCTCCTTTTTTTTCCAACAGTTTTTTTTTTAAGCAGTGTTTGTTCCTTGTGAACAGCTTTTTCCTATTCTCATTACCTATTCTGGCAAGGATGGTGAGGAAAGAAAATTTTTAAAGGTGAACATAGAAAAGGAGAGGAGGAACACGAACAAGGTCAGCTCATGGGGAGGCAGCCAACCTTCCCTGGTGACTGCTGGGCACAGGCACCAGTCCCAGCACTCAGGAGCTGCTTCCTCTGCAGCACACACAGAGATAACATTCCTATGAAATGTCTGGGTGGACAGTGCACACTGTAAACTTTGTGTGTGTGCAGGGTGAAGCAGTATCCTCATAGCCCATCTCTAAATAAACCCAAAAAACAGAGCAGTTCCTCACTCTGGCCAGATAAGAGATGTAGGCAGATGAAAGGGGCAGCTGAAAAGACCTGGGTGCTATTAAGTGGCACCTGTTTGGTAAAACACAGAAGCAGCTTTTAAAGGTCTCTCCCACTTTCATCCCCTTTTTCAATAAAAACTTAAGACAACCATGTTTTCTTTGCTGTTAATGAAACCTCACTGGAAGCGAGTCTGCTGTGACAAAGCTACTTTATTCACATTCCCCAGAAACATCCCATGCTCTTGGGATGGGATCTTGGATCCAAACTTCCAGCTGACTGTCAATCCATTTTGTTTCGGAGTGCTATTCATTTCTCCCTCAGCCACACCAGAAAAACCCAAATAGTGCAGGCATGAAGCACAACAGTGGTATTTCCAATACTGTTGCTTCCCGAAATGTAGCAGGAGAAACCAGCTCCAGTAATCCCAGCAGCAGCAGGGTTTACCACTGGAGAGAACAAGCAATCCTAATGCCAGTGGAGAAGCATGAGATGCAGCTTCTATGGACAAATGATGGCTTGTCCTTTAGCAAGTCCAGATTAAACTCACTTTTATGTAAATTTAGTAAATGATGCTCAGATTACAGCCAGGCTGAAGCAAAGATTGAAGGTACTTACATTAATTCAACAAAATAATTTTTAGTACAGTAATTCTGCACTCCTATTAGGAGGAAGAATAATATAATAAGAATTTGATAGCAATAGGAGGCTATAAATCAAAAGCACAGAGAATTGAAACTCATCCAACAATGATTTAATTAACTTGCTATTAAATTCCAACTGATATTTCCCCCTGTTTAGGAAATGGAACAAAACTATATCTGCAAGCTCTGGCACAATGCAAGAACATCCTATTACCAAAACAATGAACTAACTCCAAGTTCCTTCTTCCCCACGCATCCACACACAAACACCATCTAAGAGAAGATGGACATTTTAAACAGATTTCCACTTTAATCAGGGGCACAGGTCACTGTCCAAGAAATTAAAAGAAGTCCAAAGAAGCCTTTTACCTGCTCTGAATGAACAGCATCCCTCCTCACACTTAAGCAACAACTGTGCTGATGGGTTGGAAAGGAACAAACTAAACACTGGCTTTGCCTGCCATCCCTAGAAGTAGATGCCAGCAAGCAAGCAAAAACTTGGGTGTCTTCCCAGTCCTGCTCTCCATACATCCCCAGCGTCCACCAGGGATCACCAGCAGCTCAGCTGCAGGTGCCAGCACAGCTCTGCAAGAGCTGCCACAGCTCACCTGGGGAAGGAGCTCGTGGTCAGATCACCTACCAGCTGCTGGCAACAAACTGGTGCCACGAGGTCACAGAGGATACACATTGACAGCAGAGGCTCTCAATTATGAGCTGGTGCTTTCTTTCACCTGCCCTCTAGCAGAGGTCCAAAAAGGCTTCTATCCAAAATGTCTAAAGTTGACCTGAACTCACAGCTCAAGTCCAGACAGCACAGATGTCACACAGACTCAGTGTGGCTGTTCCTGCCTTGCTGAATGACTCCTTAAAGGCTATCAGCACAAAGTTACCACATCTCTGATTTGTCTCAACCATTCATTTATGGTATAATTACGGTCACTCAATCTAGTTCTGGGTTTTTTTAATTCTCTACTTCACTTATGTTTACACCAAAACCCATTCCTTCCTGCCTCATTAGGCACAGAGAAAGTTAGAACTCCTCTCATATTGTGCTTTCCCATTTTTCACTGCCTTCTCAGCCTGATAGCTCCTCAGTTCTGTCAATTCCTGATCAAAACATAGAACAGCAAAGTTATACTCTTACTGTACTGTTAATAAAATACAGCAAGAGGAATGTGCAACAAAATGTGCAAGTGCACACATAACTAAGATGCCCACAGAAAAATGTAGTATGGACACACTAATGCAGTCACTGGTGCAAATACCACAGACTGCTCAGTTTATTGCTGTGCAACAGCTTTTTAAAACAACTGCAAGTATTACTGAGTGGCTGGAGACCCACTGGGGTACCAGGACACGTGGAGCAAGGCAGGCTTGGGCCAGGTTGGTTCCATGCATTGGATGGACAGTGCATTCCCCACGGGTCCTGAGCACACAGCCCTCCTCCCAGCACACCCCCATGGCCAGAGCATCACTTCCAGGTAGGGAGCCAAAACGATCCTGGGAGCTGGGCCAGGTTTGTGTCACTGGAAACAAAAAAATTCCCAACAAATAACATAGTCTTGGGTTTGAGCACGAGATGCCCTTAATATTTCCAGTAATTCATGCTGGGACTGTAACTACTGTCCTGGCACTTTCCAAAAAGCAAGAACAAAGAGACTAATTTCTTTCTAACAGAAAGCTTCTTGCTGTAAGAGGCATGAGGAAGCAGAAACAGCAGCTTTGCCTCTGTGCTGATCCCAGTGCTCAGCAGCCCACGTGCAGGGCTCCAGCTGGAGAGCCTGCAGACCCGCCTGGAGACCAGCACCAACAGCACCAAGGGCTGCTGGCCTTTAGCTTAGCCCAGAAAGCTTCTTAGACCTCAGATATTCATCATTCCCTTCCTCAGAATGAGTAAATGCGACTTTCAGCATGATGAAACTGATCATGCTGTGAACTCATCTCCATCCTGATTTCAGGACAACATGTTTCCATGAGGGAGGAGATAAGATGACAAGTAATGCAACATCTTTGCTTCCCTGCCAATCAAATTTAACTCTGTTAAAACTTTGGGAATGTGTTATTTCTCCAAACCAGAGAAGGGCACCCAAAGGCTGCATGTTTCATGCAGTTAGATCACAGCCCTGCAGCAGAGGCCTTCTCTTTCCCTACTTTATTCCCAAATACAATTGCAACTACCTTTAAAAAAAGCATCTGAGTTAAACATGCTGCAGAGCAATTTATGTATGATTTATTTACTTAGTGTAAGAGACTTGTTTCAAAGAAAGATTTGAGAGAAACAACTTGATGTGTCATGGCAGATACTCCTGAAAACCCATGTTTTAAAGCAGGGCCAAAGGGAATGCCCAGACTTAGACCTAAGGAAATGACCAGATTATATCCAGCTATAGATTTGGCCTGTTTAGAGAAAGTCATGCCCTGCTGACACACTTAGATGTCAGTATTTATTTTCAGAATGTCTTGTTGCAAAAGATTGTTCCACTGAAGGATCAAGTACAAAATTTGCTGTGACACACACAAAATCCAACTTAGTACATAATGCCTGCATTATACACAAGTTCATATTTTTATACAGCTTCTCTTTAGAAAATCAACATCCACATCTTCAAAAGAGCCAATATAAAAGTTTTATGGGAAGAAAAATGAAAAAATGTGCATCATAACATGTAATTAGAACAATAAAAACTAAGAAGTCTGTTTACACAAGCTCCCTTGAAGAGTAACTAAATCTGGAAAAAAGAATGACATTAATTCATACCCATTTGTGAATTTAATTTGCTAGAAAAGAGTAAATAATTTGGGTACATCAAACTGCTTTTTGGAAGTTTGCCTGGGCTGTATAGAGGGGGGATGTGAGAAATTTGCCCTATTTTTACAGTTGAAAGCTTCATTGACTCACACAAGATACTTAAGCCTAATATCCTGTGGCATTGCAGTGACCTACATGTAATTATTGCATGCTTTTTCCAAAATATTTGTACACAACCAGAAATTATAACCTAAGTTACCAACTAGCTCTTCATTTATCCAGCAACACAAAGATGGACTTCAATTGGCAGTAAGGTAGCTGTCTAATGTTTTTAGCAATCTTTTGGACAAATGTTTGGTCTTGGTTTGGTGCAATTTTCTGGTTTCCATTTTTCTTAGACAAACTTATTTACCCTGTTAAGCAAACAATGGTTTAAAAATTTTCAGCTGTCCCTTCTCCTGGCATGCAACCACTTCCCCCACTTCAGACATGGGGTGATCTTGTGTTTGTGGGTGTGCATGAGCCTTACATACAAAGATGTGGGGAAAAGGGAGAGAAAAATTATCAAGTGGTCTTGCAATGCCCCTGGTGTCACCCAGAGCATGTCCTTCCTGCTACTGCCTTTTCTTGCCCTTCCCATGCATGGCAAGTGGGAGTGCTCTCAGAGGTCTGCTGGAATTTTGGGCTCTGTGGTGATGGGCAGATGGGTGATACTTAGAGGACAAAATCAGGCACAGATGAAGAGGGGAATGCTTGGGCATGCACTGATCAGGGAGCTCCTCTCCTGCCAGCCTCCTGTCCAAGCTCACAGACAACGCTGCTCTCAACTCAGGGACTTAGCAGCTCTTTGTCAGCTACCACTTGAAGGATCAGGCTTTCTCCAAGCACAAGACACCTGCACTGTCTCACTCACCACACCAGAAACTGAAGTAGCTACTGACTCAGCAGCACAACAGGTTGGTACTTCCCATCCAGGTGCTCACCAGCTGGTTGGCTACATCACTAAAACTTCAGCTGTGCCATTTTTTATAGACCCATGTGCTGTTCACTATCAACAACCCAACTTTTAACGTTTTTCACTGTAAAACTAAGCTCAAAGTGGGCTTTTTCCACCTGCAGACCTGAAATAAAGGATCATACTGCTGAACTCCAAAGAGGCATGTATCTCTTTAATGGAAATAATTTCTGAATGTCTATCACCAGGTTTTTTAGGTCACACAACCCTATTAGCACACGTTGCCATTGTGGATGTTGTTCAGTGCAGGACAGCCTTTGAAATGTAACCTGAAAGTTCACTGCTATTTCTCTTCTAAGTCTTTTACTTCTAAATTATGTGCCAGTTTTTCAACCTTTGTGTGCTCAGAAAAAAATTATCCACAAGATTAAGTTCTTTTTCTAAAGCAAAGAAGATTATCTAGAATTAAAAAAAGCACCCTCTAAAAACCAAATCTGAAATGATTTCAATAAGCCCAACACTCCAGTTTTACCTCCCAGATTGCTTCTCCCATTAAATGACCATTCCATTTGCCTACAGGTGTGGTTAGTTTTGTGCTGCTACTGAAGACTTGTTATTTCCCACTGTTGTCTGTCTTCTGGGGGCAGCTGCAGTACACTGCTGCAGCCATCAGCTTTAAAAGCAGTATTCAGTGCCTGACTGGCAGCAGAGTGAGAGGTGGCATACTGCTTCCTGCTGTGGTGAAATCAGTACCATTACCCAACAGATCTTGTAAAAATATTCTCAAAAAAACGAAATTATTGCACTTTTTTGAGTACCATAAAGAAAATGCTTTGTCACCATGAGAAGACAGAAAAAAGAACCTAGCACAAAAAAGTAAGAAAGGCTTATTACAGCTATTTTTGACTGCTCTACTGTTTTTATCTTTCTTTGCTGAGCCAAGAGTAGGAAACAAATGCAGAGCAGTGCATAAAGCAATGCTGTGAACTGCTTGTTAAAAAAAGCAGTGGCAACTACATGAAAAAAATAAGGAAGAGACTCAGAATCAGTAAGAAACTTGTATGTCAGGCTCCAGCTACAGAATAAAATTGACAGAATAAAATATGAGAAGACACAATATCCATTTTTTCAGCCAAAAATGTAATTCAAGCTTTATGACCTGAAAGCTTCTTTACTCACTCTTTCATTCACACATGCATCCTTTTCCTATAGGGAACAATATACTGTGAAAAAGTATAACTTTTAGTAAAACTTGAATAGAGCTGGCATTTCTTTATGCCTAAGGCTTGGTAATATGACATGAGACTCTTCTATGTTTAACAAGACTGGATCTTTAAATTTCTCTTGCATAACCCCTACTAGATTTTATCATTGCAGAGTTGTATTTTACAATTATTAAATAACAGTGAGCTGTTCCAGGAGGAACAATACTAACATTTCCTTTGTGAGGAAGTCCTCAGACCCTCCAGCTTCCCACTGCTGTGTGTGCCACGTGTGATGCCCTGTGTGATCAGAGCTGCAGCACTGCTGGCTGGAACTGCTATTGGCTTATTTACCTGTAAATGCTCAAGAAGCATCAAAGGAATCCACTAGCACCTCACGCATCCCATGTAAACAGAATGGCTCATTCTCATCTCCAATTTTAATCTGTGTTCATAATTTGTAAGCAGAGAACCTGAATTAAGCATCTTGATGTTTTACCTTGGTTAGCATTTAACATTATATTTATATTTTTCTTAAAGCACAACTTATTTTCCCTAACTGCCATGTACTAAAACTTGCTATTGCATTCCTTTAACTAAGCTCATCACTTGTTTTATTAATCAGTAGTTTGTATTGTATTGATGGACATCTATCTCAGCCAAAGCCTGTCCTAAAATAATTTACTCAAATTCCCAAAGTACACATTTTTTTAAGGTGTTGAAGTTGGAAAGATGTATAACATTTCTTAAGTTACTAATTTCTTTTTACTCATGATGTTTAGCAGACTCCCGTGAAGGGAACTAAAAATTATGAGGAGGCTGAACAGAGAGATTATTTTGTTATCCAATGATATTTCCATGTTTAAAATTGAGGTAGTTTTCTTCCTTCATGAAGAAACTAAACCTACTGTCTTTTACCATTCATACTTTAAAAATAGAAGGGTTTTTTCCAGTTTTGTTTCTCTGACTCTTCATTAAAGAGAGCAAAATACTTTGATAGAGAGAAAAAGAACACTTTGCTATTCTTCCCTCATCCAGAGCCAGTGTTTCTCAACTGCTTCCAATGAGTTGAAAGGCTGAAATGATGTATTTACATCTACAAAAGAAACCATTATTGCGCAACAAGCTTTACCTCCTCAGCTTGTACCTTAAAAGGTTTTACCACTATAATGGATTGTCTTTGATTAAAAAATTCAGAAGAAAGCCTATCTATACAATATAAATTATTTCATTTTAGGCTTTCAAAACATTTGTCAAAAATTTTGATTTTAAAGTAAGGTAGAATAATCTTTAAAAAAATTTAAGGTAAAACTTGTGAAAAGAAAAGATCTTCTATTCTGCCTTTATAGCCATCTTCTCACATACATTAAAAGACTGGTTATTTTTATATTTATCTGCTGTTAAACCACTAGTTTCTAAATTTGATCAAAAACTGACTCACAGATCATTTAGGGTTCCTTAAGGTTTTACAGAGCCAAGTTTAGGGTGGCTTGGATAATTTTAGTAAAACATAGAGCTAAAAGGCAAAGAAACCCTGAACCAGGAGGATATTTGGAGAGGTAAACACAGGTTCATCAGAAACTAAAGTTTATTTCAGAAAAACAGCTCTGCTGCTGTCCTGCTGGCAAGTGCCAGGAGGCAGAATTGCCGCTGGTTTTATCTCCCCAGAGTCACATCAACTCTGCCTTGGCACAACAGCTTAGCCAGTACCTGGGTCTCTGACAGGGCCTTGTGTTAAATTCCCAATGGGATGGCTCAATTTCTTCCCAGGGCATGATTTGGTTACCTGTCTGTCTTGTATGGGTAAGAAATACAGTAAAACCAGTGGAGGTGCACTCAGGTGTCTCTCAGGAAAGGAGGCAGCTGTTAATGGCACTGTAACACAACACAGAACACACAAGGGCACACATCTGGGTCCTCTGCTTGTAGCTGTACCCAAGCCCTTTATCCCTCAGAAAGCATGTAGGAGCTAATTACAAACTAATTGAGCAGTGGCACAGAATTTCTCCATGTTTTTGGGTACTCAAGAACAGAATTGTTGTAAGCCAGTAGTCAGAGTAGCCCATTTTTTAATTCCCATGCAGGTCTGCACAGTTTACAAAATAAAAGTTTAGTCTTCAAGTGTGTTTGAGGAATGATACAAAACAAGTTAATTTTTTCTTATAGAGTGGAGTAGGACGGAGAAGAAAAACTTCTGTGTCACTGAGGTTACTGCTCTGGACCACACGAGAACTCAGTCTGGGTTGTCTTAACTGCCAAGAACCCAGAAAGTTACTCCACCAGCTTTCCACAGGACAACCTTCCCCTTAAATCCCATTACAATGAGCTCTGCCTAGTCACAAGCTCTAAGAACATCTTTGCTTTTTGAGCAGCTTCATGAAAAACAAATAAAACTCCATCATGTCTTTAAAGAATTCAGCTTTTCAGTGTTTTTGTGACACCTAGAATATGCAGTATAAAAGGCACAGATCCTCATCCAACTCTAAGATAATTCACTTGACTTCAGAATTAGTAAATCTTTAGGCTGAATAACAGAATCTGAAGGATATTAAGCATTACTGCTCCATTCACAACATGCATTTATCTGAAAGAGGCTTACTTAATTTTTACACATCTTTCTTACAAACCTTCTAAAAAATGTCTGAAGCCCTTTTTGAAGATACTCTCTCGGCCAGTGCTGCCCTACTCACAGACAAAGTGCACAAGAGTTTTTACTTATCTGGAAGCTTTCTTTCTGCCTTCAAAATGAAGTAGTCCACTGCTGGTTTGCACACGAGTGGATGACCCAAGGTTTCATCCCATACTCACATGCTTACTAGCAGGTTGACTCTGAGGTAAAGATCCAGGGGCCAGCACTGGAGAGCTTGCAGGGCTACAAAGTTCTGGGAAGGGGTTTGGGATGGCCGGCAAAGATGATGTTCGGAATTGCTGTTCCTCTTCTTGAAGACGCCTGTAAACACAGAAGCACTACACATTAAAAGGAGCAAAATGGCACCACTAGACCTGGCTCTCCTGCCCCAGGGTTTGTGATAATGACCCTAAAAACAAGGAATCAAACCCATTCTTTTTCTAGGTAACTACTATACAGTTACAGCAACTCCTAGTGCAAAGTAGGTAATTGCATGTAAAAAATGACCAGTCAGGCATCCATGCTTGCTTTGTTGCTCATAATTTGATTACTTGGGTGAGTAACTGAGGTAACTGTGCAAATAAAATAAACAAAAATATCTATCTGTATTCACTGTTGTAAGCAGTAGATTACAAGCTTAAGCTGTGTGTGTCAGAAAGTCAGTAAAGCTCTTCCAAAGCAATGTGAAAGAGGAGAAAACAATGGCAGTCAGTCAGAGCCAAATTCCAAGTGGATTTGAAAACAAACTACCCTACTGTAGAGTTCTCTAAGCTGCGACTTAAACCAATATTGTCATCTCATTATAATACCAGATTCTATCTCCAAGCAACTTGGCATTTCCTGAGAAATGAAAAGGCAAAGACATGGCTTTAGCAATAAGCAATTAGCTGGAATTGTATCCTCCCTCCCAGACAAGTTTGCATCCCCCAAAGTACGCCTCATGAGTCTGCATGTAACAGAGTTTCAGGTTCCAGTTTATTGTAGAGCTGCAGTGCCCACACCAACAAAAGAAAAACTAAAACCTAAAAGGAAAAACTAAAAAGCCTAAAAACGAAAAGAAAAACTAAACCAGAAAAGCTGTAAGACGTATTCGTGACTACACAAAAGGCTTTTGGTTTCCCTGCTGCCAGGGTATCACCACTGAAGATGCATTAGCTGACTGCAGCACGCTGCCCTTCAATGCCTAAGCAGAAGGCACCATCTAGTGGCAATCATGAAAGTTTCCAAATCAACTAACTACTGGATTTGAAAGGCAAATCATTAAAAACTCAGTTTGCTCTCATTTTTCTGCATGCCTTCAGCAAGCAAAGCCTTCTCAACAGAGCTGCCTGGGAGACAACTGCTGAGTTTGCCCACGGCAGCATGTCCCACTCTGGGTACTCTCATTTGTATTTGCCTATACCTGGGGGATGGCAAAATATAACTGCTGTGAAACCTGCTCCACAGGTAACTTTGTCCTGCAATTTAGTTGCCTTGGTATTCCATGAATGAGTATTACAGATCTGGGGGGTTGCAATTAACAGCAGTTCTAACCATAACTATGAACTATGCCAACAACTACTTGACCTGCTTCATGTATTTAATTTTTTTTGAGCTCCCCATGTGTGCAGTCCTCTACAGCACAGGGTGAAAGGACAGGGTAAGATTTCTTCAGACCAGTTCACATGTCATATCTGTGCAACAGGGCGCTGTACTGCAAGTTTTTGACTGACCTCCACTGTAAGAAGTGGAACCAATACAATTAGAAAGGTGTGGTTTCCTGAAGCTGGGAGTTCTCTGGGCTGTGCTGTGGCTCTACTGCTGCCAGTGGAGCATTTACTTCATAACTGATACACACATAAACCTGTGCTCCTAGGAGACCACAGTCAAATCACTCTGTTCTGGTGGCAAACAAGACGGATCCAGATAACCCTGAATAGAAGCTGCACCATCACCTTCTTTGATGATGATAAACACAGGATGTTCTAGTGTGCATGGAAGTATAGATTTCAAAAAGGCAGAGTGTTCTATAAAAAGAGTTGCTAAGTTTTTAAACACCAAAAATAATTTAAGTGATTTGACTGAGATATTTACAAATTATCAACAGCTATAGGACTCCAGAGAGTACATTTTCCAGTACAGCCCCATTCAAGGTTAACTGTGAAAATACCTGTAGAACTGATGGCATCATTAGCTGACCTAGCTGCACTGCATATCCATTCAAATAGAAAAGTTGCCTGTCTTACATATACCATTCCCATAAGCAATAGATCACTGTTAAGGGTTAGAAGCCACCCCTTCTACACATGGTATTTTTCTTTTATTATACTATTACTTTTCACTTCTTTCAAAGAACAAACTGCTAACTAGCAGGAAAGAAATTAGTTTACCTACTCATGCTGACAGAAGTTCCCTTCCTCCTGCTGCCTAAAAAGATTTTAAGAACCTGTACATCACCTATATACTCTCTCCCATCACCATCAAGAGTTTTCCTCTTGAAGCCTGAATTCCAGTCCTCAACTTTACAACAGGGGGACACAACTTTAATACTTTTTTTTGGTAATGACTTACACAGTGCACTGAAGTGAGTGAGCTGAAAGTGCTCTGGGAAGAACAGATACCTAACTAAGAAATTCTTTTTTTTTTTTTGTTTGTTGGTCTTAAACCACTGGGGAAACCTCCACAAAGAGAGAGGAACTTGCTGTGTATCAAAAGTAGTTAAGCATACCTTCATCTGTCTACATGATCTCTTATGTTTAATAAAACCTATAGGCTGTCAGTGGACACCAGACTTGAGAGCACTGGCTTTAACAGTTTGGAAAAAAATCCAAATATGGATATAGCTTCTGCCAACTGGTACCAATGACATACTTCTACAAATCAGCTGCGGAAACATCAAACCTTGACTAAAAGAAGGGTGATAATATGTGGAAACATTATGTCCTACACTTTTCTATGCAGAAGTCCAGTCTAACGCCAAATTCCTTACCAAAGTGGATCTCCTCTTTTAAAATACAGCTCTTTTGAAGCCAGTTCACGGCCCCTTAGGGAACAGGAGGCGAGCGCCTTGTCCCTACCTGACGGCCATGATGCGCACGGGCTGGGAGCGCTGCACCCGCTGCCGCGGGGACGTGGGCTGCAGGGCGCCGGGCGCCGGGGACGGCAGCTGGCTGCGGCTCAGCTGCCCGTTCTGCAGCAGCGGAGCCGTCTCCGACTGCATGCTGCACGTGGAGTATAAGCTTTCAAACGAGGAGTTCATGTCGTTCACCAAAGCTTCCAGGTCCACATCGTCATCTGAAAGACAAAACGAAGGCAGTGTAACACATCTGGAAGTCCCAGGCAAAGAAAATGTGGCAAGAGCAAAGACTAAGTTTCAGTAAAATTGTAACATAATTTTTTAACTACATTTTCACAGCGCAAATTATTATTGCAGATATAATGTATTTCTCTTAGAGTATAAAACCACAAGAAGTAAGAGCCAGCAATGGAGATTTGTTTTGTCTTCCATGGAGAAAAGCTATGGACACAGAATAAATATTACAGTATTTACTCTCTCTCTCTCTCTCTCTCTATATGTATGTGTGTGTGTGTATCACACAAGAATTTAGTGGGATTTTTAATAACGACAATGCTAATGTGAAGCACCACTTCACTTACTGATAAACTGCCATATATTTCCAAAGCAGATCACTTACAAATACCTCAGTTTGGCTTGGCAAAGTATCAAGTTTAGATTGTCCAACACTTGTCCAAATACTTTGAAAGACTGAATAATTTAGAAGGAAAAAAAATTAAGACAGTGCTGCAGGACATCACTATACAAGTGATTATTACATCTCGTTAAAAATCCTACTGTATTTTTTTGACATGGTATTTTGAAGGGCAGTCCAGCAACTTTCATATAGAAAGATCTATCTGTATCCCTGCTCTTGCAGTGTGATAGATAGACTTCTACCTTAAAGAGTACAAAGTAAATCAACCAAGGATGTGGTGTGGCTGGCTGGAGGAACATCAGTCCCTAAAAAGGGCACCAACCTTTCCATATTCACCACCTTACCTCACTGTAAATAAGTAACTTGTGCTGAATCATTCCTCCTTAACGATCATAATTACTCTGCAAGACAAGAGAACTCTGCAAGCCCTTTGCACTAACCACTCTCTGAACTCCTCTTGCAGAGCGCTGTAATTACTCCCTAGCCACAAGTTACATCACTCCCTATCAGGAGTTCAGCAGGCTGACGAACACACACATCGATATCTGCTTCTGGTTACAGCACAGCCACTGCCTGAACAGCTACTCCTGACCCAACAGAGCTTTGTGCAGCCAAAAATGTGCCCTTATTTTCCAGCTGTATCAACTGGCCTGGCAAAACATACCATTGCTGCCAGCAAACTTTCTGTCTCACAAAACTCTTCCTGACAGGGATGGAAAGTAGAGACAAGCGATGGAGCGGGCAAACACACACTGCTTTGCCCCTTAAACACAAATATCCATTCTTTTGCCATGTTTTATAGGTAAATGAACCATCAGAAGCAACTTGCAACCAGCTGCACTATTTTCTTTTAGGTACCATAAATGATTTTGTACAAATATCACATTTCTTGAGGATATAATGTAAAACAGGCATCACTCAATTTCTGTCCACCAACAACATGCCCTGATAACCATAATGAGATCTGAACATGGCATTTACATGGCAATTGTATTGGGATGCTGATGACCTCCATTCTCAGTGTTGGGTGAACAAAAGACCTGCTCAGAATTAAACAGGTTTCTGGTCATGCCCCAGCACCTGAGCTCTATTTAGTGACCTGAAACACCAAGTTTCTCACTGCAAGTCAATAGGCTCTTTACTATAAAGTAACAGACTTAGAATGTACTGAAGAGGATTTCAAGGTTTACACATGTCAAAAAGAAAACCAAACCACTGAAAGGGAAAAAACCACCACACCACCCCACAAACAGATTTCTTCCTTTTAATTCTTTATGGTAATTTCCCTCAATTTTTGTATTTAACAGCCACTACACTACTACTAAGACTCACCTTCACTAGGTTACACCATCTTCTCTGTATGTCAGCTAGCCGATGCATTTTCAACAACCTAAGCTTTGCTTTTCTTGGACAAAGTCTACAATAATTTTCCTGCTATTTTTAGTGATCTTGAGACAGAGCTGCAACTTAAATTTCATTCCATCCTCCAGATTCTTATTCTATTTGGAGAGGACATATCAAAAACACTTCTTGAGCAATCACAAGGGAACCACAGAAGTAGGAGTATAAAGAGGGAGAGGCCGAATTACAAGGCTTTTAAATTTTATCATTCATCTAAAGTACCGAGCTGCAGGGTGTCAGATGGCTGTCAAGTAAAAGCTTAGGGCTTGGATGCAGGAGATATAAAAGACAGACCCTGACCACAGAGTCAGGGAGTAAATGACAGCAACTAACAGCAATTGTTTAGCATGGTGAAAAGCAGAAAGGGAAGAAAGTCGAGGCATACATTCATTCAGTGGAAGTCCATATGGCTTGGTCCCTGAGGGTGCTAATTTATTAACAATTTAGACAAAGCTATTAGCGTGCAAGATCATTAAGTTTTCAGGTGATTGTAACATGGGAGGAATGATTAAGAGTCATCTCAAGCTATCCCTGAATAAGAAAACAGTTGCAAAGGTGTCCTATGTAGCCTAATATGCATAAAATGAGGTACTTCATGCAAAACACTAAGCAAAGCAAGTATACATAGTTTAAAGCATTGAATTACCATTAGCAGGCATTTAAGAATATCAATTACACACCTAAATTCAATTTCTAACAGGACAGACACTGACAAGGCGCATATAGAGTTCTCCTAATAAAATGCTGCACTGAATTCCAGAATCTGGTTTCACTTCTCTGTCAGCTCCTTTTCTCTGTGGGTGCAGCACTGTTCATAATAGCCCTCAGTCTTGCTATAAAACTTTTGCGGGAGCAAAAGATCCTTAAGATCCTTAAGCTTGTTGAAGACAAAGCCTGCAATCTTGAATATCATACAGTTTCATCTCTATACAACGGCATTTACTACTAAATACCATTATGTTTTGGAGATTTCAGCATGATGCAATAGGAAACCTCACTGCTGCAGCCTACACCTCAGAAGTGCCAGCAGATGTCTCAGCCTGCCAAGTAATCCAGGATGTTACTGTGATGGCTCTCCACAGAGTTTAACTTAACAAAAATCAAATAAGCCCTCCACAGGATTTCTAACTGTTTCAACCATATGCAGGCATACAGTTCAGAAGGGTATTTCATATATAGCACAATCCTTCAAAGCATCTCTCTACCAACCAGTGAGATCCCGCCTCCATCAAGACAACCCTATGCAGAAAAAAAATTGACAAAACTGACTTTGAGAAGGCTTGCTAGTTAACAGCAAAATTTGCAAATTATTGGACTTTGATCTAGCACAGCACCATGCTGGTCCTCCAAGCATGCACATACAGATTTTGTGACTGACCTGGAAAAATCCAGCAGGCAGAGTTACAGGTTGCTGAGGAGCTTCCAGCTCCCCAAATATCTTGCATATATGCACTTCCAGGGATACAAAAATGATATTTTCCCTAATCTGTATTGAACTCTGACATAAAATCAAGGAGTAGGAAAGTGGATATTCAAAGTCTATTCTTCCATTTCAGGTGAGAAGCACAGAAGCACTTACCACCTCCTTGCACAAACATACAAACAGCCCTTTGCTTTTGACTGTCATTTTTAAATGAGGACACTTGCAAAACCTAGGTCTGACACACTTCTGGTGGTGGACAGGGTACTGGCAGCTTTGTAGACTCTTCTGTGAACAATGTTCTTTCCCAAACTAGAACCAAAGTGCACACACTGGCAGCAGCTGTCTGAACTTCCTTTTGTTTCTTTGCCCAAAATTTGTTAAACTTTGACTTTGTTCAGAAACCAGCTCCACTGGATGTTGCAAGTAATATTTTTGGTAAAGTAAATCATTATTTCAATTACAAGAAAAGATTTAAAAGTTCCATTCAAGGAAAGAGGAAAACTTTGTTACAAAAGCTCTACTAAGCTAGTTAAGCTAGCTAGGTAGGTAAGCTGTCGTGCTCCATTTAAAAAAAAAAGCACCTTGAATACATTTTTAATGTTTTCAAGCATAATACAGGAGGGATGATAACCCCTAAATTAAGCCTGAACAAACTTTAATCTGTACTTAACCATGTCCCACTTGCCTTTCTGCTTCTAGCCCTTCTCTATCCCCTAGATCCTCATTTATTTACTTATTTTGGTAGTTGTTGGCCTTGACATGTTAAGCTCAGCTAACAAGACTAAGCAGGATCCCACTTATTCTGAAGCGACACAAAGCTGAAATGATCCTGCTCATCTTCAGCTGTGCCAGCTTCCTGAAGAAAGCAGGTATTTTCACGGCTGTCAGGGGGCTCACTGCATCACAGAAATTCTATTTACCGAAAAAGAGATAAAAATGTTGGACTACAGACCAGGATGCATTTAATGTCTCTAAATGAACGTACAGCAAACATCCTTCCCTTTCACATATGGTCCACAATTCATAGGGAACACTTTGAAAAACATCACAGGACCTAAATTAATTGTGATTTAAGAGGTTTGTAAAAACATTTTATCTAAAAAAATAAATAATTTCCTTCTTGTTTGCTCATTTTTAAAATTTAATCATCCAGCATTATCTCTTGTATCAGCTCCCAGAGATAAATGATGCAAGAGCTACTAGGAATTCAGGAGAAGATTTATAAAAATACTATAGCACTTTCTGTCGCCATGGAATTAAGTCTGACACTACAGGAAACCTAACAGTACATCTATAAACAAGTGTTTGATACACATAGGCAGCTGTTGATTGATCACCTATTCCTATCTGATAACCTAGCATCAGCAAAATGAGTTTCAGAGCAGCACATTCAGGAGCCATCTTGACAAAACAAAAAAAGCTATGATATACCTAATGTAGGATTTCACTGAAGTTAGCTGAGTAGAGCATGGCATCCAAGTTGTGAGCAGCCCCTCCAGCACATATGAATTAATCCTCAAGGAGACAGATGGAAACAGTGAAAGAAAAGGAACACACAGTTGCCTACAGCCTACCATCCTGCATTGATGATGCAGTGACACACTATGTAAATCACAGGTGATACAGGGAAAATACATTTATAGTAAAATGAATAGAAGAATTGTATCAGAGCTTGAAAAGGGAAAAAAAAGGAGACATAAAAAGTACTTGTGGTATCTATCTCAAGATCCTGTTTCAAATCCTCTGAAACCACATGTAAGTTCTTCTGATTTATACTGGTGATGCAATTAAGTTTTGCAAGGGTTTTGGCACTGTGTAAATCTCATGTTTTAGGATCAAAAATGCAGGTAAGGATTACCACAGTGAGATGTGTATACAAACTCTTTTCTCAGACTGCCCTTCATATTAAGGGCACCCCTTGCACAAGAGCACTGCAGCATGCCCCTCCAGCACTGTGTCCAAATGCCATTTTAGAAAGACTTTTCAGAAATCTCCATCACTACAATTTTTTGAAAGTGTACTATTACTGACAACACACAGTTGTTATGATGCAAAGAGAAGTCCATTCTAGGTAACACTCCTACTCCTCTATTACTTTCTCCCTCTGACCATGTTACTACACTCACTATGTTTACACAGATGTCTCATATCCCTCCATACTCTGGTTTCAGGTTCCACTAATGCCACAGGCACCAGTTGATCTGTAATTTTCAAACAATTGGTATCCACAGCCCCCTATGGATGCATGTATTTAGTACTTGGCAGCTTCTACACCTCTGAGAGATGCGTGCAACAGAAGGTGGATGATAATAAGCAGATCTCTTACAAATTTTTAAAAATCCCACAGTGCCCTCTACAGTGATGCTACAGCTGAATGACACCCTCTGTTCCCAGTATCAGGCTCCAATTCTATGCAATCTCTCCCCTCCTGATTTCTTGAAAGCTCCATATGGATGGGAAGTTTAGCACAAGAAACAAAAAGACAATATAAAAAAACATTTGCAAACCCTATGCTTTCACAGTGTTCTCCAGATCAGAGAACGCTGTCAGACAGAATTACAAAAATATCAAGACTGCCTCAATTGAACATTAGAAGCTCACAGGGTTTTTTTGTTCATTTAAAGTGAAAGAAGACACAATTTTTTGTCCTAGAGGCATCACTCACCTCAGAGTAGTCACAGCCTGAATTAAAAATTACAAGCCTGAACCCCAAACCTTTATATGCCTTGTAAGTCTCCTTATGAGCCTCTGCACTCCTTTCCTTTATTGCATTTTAACATTCTTCAGCTTAAGTGAAATCCTTTATTTTGTACTGTAACTACGGTTGCTGGCCTACAAAATCTCAAATCTGTGCATGTGCAGCTTGCAAAATGCTAAATGGACCATGCTGTGGAGAGAAGGGCAAGAAATAGAGATGCTGGTTGGTAAAAGAGCATGAAATTGAGACAGGCATCTGTGCTCTTTGAGCACACTGAAACCAGAGAGCCACACAGAGAAATCAACAGTGAACTTGAAACTGCTCCAGTATTCTGCAGGTGAATTTTAAACACCACACACATCTATTCCCATTTCTGCCAGTATGGCTGTGATGGCTAACACCAAGTATACACACTTTAATTACAGGTGCTGGAGAGATCTCTCTTTATTATTTCACACCTCTTTTCTAAAGGTTCATGGTTGGACTCCAGATATGTTCTCAAAACACACCTGATAGATTTCTTGAAATAGAAGACAAATTAAATTGAACAAAATTAATGTTGCTAGGTAACAACTATAGGAATAAGCTACATATGAAAGATGCTCATAAAAAACTGAAGCTTCAATGAGTAGCAGGAACAACTGGCTATAGGTGCCCTGCAGCAGGAAGGAATGAAGTTAGGCACTTCATTAAGTGAAGTTACCCACTTGGATTAGTGGGTAAAATGAGTTTTAGGAATTCTGACAGAAGATGGAAAGCTAAAAAATGAAAAATTCAGTTTTTGTCCAGTTCACACCTAAAGCTTGGCATCCCAAAAAATGAAGATGATGAAAGCTAGGTATTTTGGGGAAGGGAGGATGGACAAGGAGGTTTTATTTGCTAATTACGGGGATAAACTACAGCAAATCATGTCTCTGATGGAGATTTTGCTGGTTTTGCCCTTGGATGGTGCTGCAATTATTCACAGATAGCATTCAGAAGCACTTCCCACTGTACATGGTCTCGTTTCTAACCCAAGGACTGCAGAGTCAGGTTGGTCCTTTTGCAGAGTGGATGGATGGATGTTGGATATTGCTTCCCTTGACAGACAATTGCTGTGGGTGGGTATCACCACACCACTGCTGAACTCTTGCTGGACTCTACTGCACACACAAGTGTTGAAGCACTAATGGCATCAGCAGGAGAGAGGGGCTTGAAATCCAAGGAGATCATCTAAACCATCTAGAATTCTGATTGCACATGTTCTAACTATAAGAGATAAGATTAAAATATGTAAGTCATGGCCAGTCCCTTTTCCAGATTGACGCAGACCATTTAGAAAACAGAATTACTGACACCCATTTTCTCAAAGGAAATTTGCAGCCTTGGGGGAAAAAAAAACCCCAAAAAAACACACCAGAAGAAAGCATACCTTCCTTGCTAAAAAAGCATCAGGTCAAAGTTTGAACCCAAAGCCTAACAGGACACCAGCTGATCCTGTGTCACTGCACACTGGGACTGCCCACCTCCTCCTGGGGGAGCACACCCTGGTCCAGCTATCGCTGATAACAGCAATCAGCCCTTCCAAACCCTCTTTGCAGGCCAGGGCCTGCACAACCACTGCTGCATAGTAACTATTGAGTAAGCACATCACTTAAGCAGAACACCAGATTAAGCAGACCTCTGGGAAACGATAATTCTTGAGCAGATTACAAAATCCAGCGAAAAGAGTGATTTTCAAGTAACTGGTAACATCTGCGGGTTTTTTCCATGAACATGAAGCTCAGTGGTTTTCCTGTACCTTTTTCTCGTGTCACCTGCTGTTTGATTTAAGAAAAAGACTGATAAAGACCTTTGAAAATACAGCATTTTTTTGTTTGGGTTTATCAAGACAATGAAAATCCAAACCAGCCTCAGTTACCCAGCTAGAAGGAGCACCACAGAAGGCAGAATGGGATATTCTTTCAATTGCCAAACCTGAGGTCAGAGTAGACTAATCCTCAAAAAAACACTCAAGGACAGAGTGGTTACACTGGTGAAGGATGCAATACATGACAGAGTGCACAGATGGATTTTCCTGGCCCAAAAGGAGACAGGAACAGAAGCTTAAGTTACAGCTTTGTGAGAGGCAGTCATGAACCTACAGCCTTGTTGTGGCCCACCCTTAACTCAGGACAAAAAAGAAAATAAAGAGTGAACATGAGACACAGACAGATCAAGTGACCCCAGGGATTCTCCATTCAAGTCTTACCTTCCTGGTGAGGTTAACTGGATGCCACACTCCTGATGCATTACCTCAACAGCAAAACTGAGAAAGCAAGCCCTGCCAATATATCCCAAAATGATGATCACACAAAGACTGCCACTTACCCTTCAAAAGAAAGTATGTGTGGAACACCTGAGCAGCAGAAGGGCTCCTGGCCTGTGCAGCCCATACAAAACAAACAGAAAATCCACTGGAACTTTTCAGACAACGGGCAAACCCATGTTAACCTACTGAGCCATTAAGGAACTCACAAGAGCTGAAGAAGCACAACACTGGGTGGCAATGAAGAAGGGAATTGAAATACTGTCAGATGACCACAGGGTAAATGCTTGACTGCATATTATATCAGACAGTCACATTTATGAGAGAATGGCTTTAAAAAGATATCTTGTATCAGTGAGAGCTGCAATTTGACACAAAAAAGGTCAGGTTTAGTTGCATCTTTATTGAGATTACCCAGTCCTACATCAGAAACAGAATAAAAAGCTTTAAAATACCTAATAATTAAATATTTTTCTTACATTTACGTGAAAAAAATTATGTTCCCAATTTATTCTACCATTTTCCATATACAGATTTCTACTCATAGTGCTTCTCTAAAGTTTTACTTGGATATTTTATTCTTATTGTTCGTGTCCAAGAAAAAGAAGAAAAAAGTGAGAATGCTAATCAAATATAGACAAGTAACACTACTACACAAGTGACAGTTCAAGAGGAAGTTTAAAATTCACACAGATGAGAAGAGCTACACGTGTCTTGCAAATCAAAAGCTATTAAAGGCAAAGTTAAAGACAGTCAAAGCATCTATTGCTTTCCTTTCGGGAACCTGCGCTCTCCCTCCCTGATTAAACACCATAATACCCAGCTGAGTAATCCCAGCTGAACAATCCTTACAAATCAATATAAATACCACTGCACGGATTAGTCCCCTCCCATCCTGCCAAGACAGCCCAGGCTTTATCCCTGCTCCGGGAAACATCGCGCACAACCTCCTAACGTGCTGCCTGCCGGAGCTGCAGCCACAGCCCGCAATGCCCTGCCCGCTCCGAGAGAGCATCGCCTGACCGCTTGGGGAGGCCCCTGCCTGGCAGCCAGCAAACTCCAGCCTTCTTGCACAGTGGGTTTCATCTCAAACCCCCTCCACAACAACTTCAACAAAGCTTTCAAGTCAAAAGTGGTTGGATTAGCCCAGAAAGTCCATTAGCATTTCTCTTCAGGAAGTGATGGGTCTGCAGAGCTAGTGCTGAAGCATCATTATTATTATTATTATTATTATTATTATTATTATTATTATTATTATTATTATTATTATTATTATGTCCCAGAGCACCTGATACCTGAGCTAACCTTTACTCCCAAGGTTAAACCGTGAGTTTTGAATTTTGCCCCAAACAGGTTTGTTGCTGGCTTACAAAGCATGTTTGAGGATGTAATAGAAGCTCCTAAAGTTGCACACAGCAATTAATGAATCAGCTATTCTTTCAAGTTAATTAAATATTGCGTTTTCAGCATATAATAGTTACTTAGCTATAACTGATGGACATACAAAGCAGGCAACTTGGAATATTTCATATTTAAGGCACCTCTTGTCAAACTTAACAGAACCAAAGTCATGTGAAAAAGTAAAATGCTTAAACGTCAGGGTAATTTTGGTTTCTTTTTATCAGTTGCTTTAATAGTTCAGTATTAACTGCAATTGTTATTTTGATATAATATCTACAAGAGACTAAACTAGGGGAGAGTTGTTTGGAATTGCAACACTAAAAGACATCAAAAAAGCCTCCTTGAAGAGGCTGTTGTGGACTTGTAGAAACTTAATTGTTTCTACAAGAACATTAGAAATTGCCTCTGACTTGACTTTTAAACCCAGTACCCAACAAATAATGATGAGCAAGCCTAGCTACCTTAACTTCACTTCAGAGACAAAGGCAGCTGCCATCCAGATGTCCTCTTATTGCATAGGCAGCACCTTGATATAAGCTTTTCCTTCATTTTTTTGCCCTACTAAAGCAGCAGAGTTTTGGGGCACACATTTAATTTCATCTGTGCACAGATATGCTGTCCCCAAAACAGCTGTCTATTTTAGGCTCTTCTTTCAGGCAAGCCCAGGAGCTGCTTCTGTAAAATCACATAGTCCTTTGGGGTGCAGAATAAGGAGATCTCCTCCCTTGGCCTTGCCAGCAAAGGGTGGATGATTTGAGAGGAATTACTGCTGTAAGGAAGCGTGAACCTCCAGTGCATGAGAAGGGAACGCTCCAGTCCTACCGCACGCATGGATCCCCAGATGGCAAAGCATATTGCTGCAGTCTCATCCCAAATGGCGGTGTGGAGCCACCGCTGAAGGTGTCTGCGCCCCACTCCGCTCAGCAGGAAAACAGGCATTTATAAAAGCTAAAAGCTCTGTGATGCCTCTCTCTGCTGTGACTACACTGGTTCCACGAACTCCCATTAGTCAACCTGTTTTGGTTTTTTTAACATAAGATAGCAACCAAAAACACCCCCAACCCCAATCAAGGATTATGTCACCAACAACTAACCTGAGACCAGCAACAATACAAAAGAACAAGTAATCTACATTTACCATTCAAAACTTCATTGAAAATCAGTAACATCAGCCTGACTTTAGGCCTAAGAAAACCATGTGCTAATGTTTCTTCTGAACTCACCAAATCGAGTTTCTTTTCAGCTAGACAAAGCTGAAAAGAAACTGGTTGTTCGTGATTTATATCCCACAGTAAGCTGCACTGGTGAAAAATCAGTCAAGATCAGGCTCACCCAGATGGGAAATCTGCAGGTGTGCTATGCAGAAGACTCATCACAGCTCTGCATGAGTCAAAACAAACTTTTCCATTATGCCCGTTTTCCTTCTGAGATCCTCGTGCCTGATTTCACAAGCTGTGCGCATTCCCAGGTCAGGTACGCAGGGCATACCCTGTGATTTTGGGAAATCAGCCTGCTGCTCTTCTCCATCTAGTCAGCGTTCATGGAGGCCAATCCCCTGCCTAGACTCACTTCCTCGCACGTCCACAGAACAAGGCTGGAAACAGAACACAAGATATTTTCCCTGAAGGGTACTCTGTTAACAGACCATCACTTCTTATGAGGTTGTCTCCACTTCTCTTACCCCACGTGACAAGGATGTCACTCACTGGCATGCTCAAACGAGCTCTCAGGGAGCCAATGTCCTGCACTGCACAGCTTTAATTCACCCCACCACCCCTCTTAGGAGAGACGCCCCAAAAACCTGTGGACACAGGGTCAGTGTTCTCAAGAGGTGAGACAACCTGCTCACCTCGCTCTGTTTCGCATCTGAAATACAGCACAGAAAAGCAGAGAAGACTGGTTTGCTCCGCCAAAAGCACGCCCACGTATTTACAGACCTAGAAAGGCTCAGACCTAGAAAGAGGCAATGCGTCAACAGGACAGAGCTCAAGGTAGGCCAGAAGTGCTGCTGTAAAGCCTGAAGGCTCTGAAGGCCTTCTCTCAGTGGCTTTTTAACAAAGTCAGCACCTCCAGGTTAGCCACAATAGGAATAATACCCAGGGGTGTCCCAGCAGCAAGCCTTCCCAGCCTCAGTTCTCCAATCGAGTGACTCATCAGTGATGCCACCCTAGCCTTAGAGGTGACCTGTATTTCGACTTCAGTGTATTCCACATTCTCCCCTTGATGTGCATTTTTTCTGCTTAGGCTCTAAAACTCATTGTCATCTTTCTGAAGAATATTCATGGTTATTCTGGAGCCTAGAAGCTGTAGTGACTGGGCTCATCACCCAACTGTCTTTGAGTTGTCGACCTTGCAACTTAAAAACCTGTCATCTGCAGTACTTCAGATTTCAGAGGGACTTGGAACACTCTACTATGTCTGAGCTCTCCAAGATTTTTCAACCACTTAAGGACAAACCACAAAAACATACACAAAAACAGTAACTCCCTTTTGCCCTTGAACACCAGCAAGCTCACAAATTAATTGCAAAGATAAACAAAAAAATTAGCAGCCCCCACGAAGCCTTGTTTGAAAGATAAACTTATTGCCATCCTAGCTTATAAAAATGTAGAAGTGCATGCACATGCAAATTCTCAAGCAAGGTATGTTAATCAGAAGGGTTACCAAGGCACAGCCACTCCTGCGCAGTTACAGATCCGCTCAGACAGTGGTGCTGTAGCACACCCTAACATCACACTGCTCCCAGCCTCCTTTTGGACATGTCACAAATTGCCTGCAATCTTGATTTGGACAGAAAGACTTAAATATTGTTACTGCAATCCTAACGCCATTAATGAAATTACATACTAATTGCTTTGGTCAGTAGCACCTTATATACTTTAATTACTTAAGCAGCTGCTTGCTGTTAAGAACTCCAGATTTAGCTACATTTCATGCTATAGTTTGAAAGGGTTTTTTTTTTTTTTTGTTTAGCTGGTTTGCCCCATTTAACTCTGGCTTCTTTTAGCTGAAACGCAACTAGCTTGACAGAATCTTGTCCTTTTTAATAGGAACAAAGAGACTTAAAAAACGTAACAAATTCAGATTGATCTTCCCCTTGAAGCTTCTTGGCTTTAAGAGAAATGCTGCAACCTTCTTCAACCTCAATGCAAGAATGTCAGCTCCTTTGATGCATTTCTCAAGTATCCTCACATGACACAGCTTGCTGAAGTGCTGTCATGAACCACTTGCAGCATAATGTTTACATCAAGACAGAAATAAATACTGTGCTGCTTATCACAGTCAGGTAAACTGAAAGACAGTGATGACTGAAGCTTATTGTTACAATGGTGCACTGTGTTAAAAGATTTTAGTGCAGAACTGACATCAAATTACAACAGAGTTGGTTTTTTTCTACAGGATTTGCTTATTTGATTAAGCTATGAAATTTGAGGGGTTTTATCCCCCCCTCTTATTACGTGAGCTTAAAACAAGTCTCAAGCTTGCTATATCTGCTTTATAGACAACGTAAGAAATCAGAGTTACAGAAATGAGAGGATTCTAGTTCATTTTGGGACAGCCTTAACATCACAAGATTTTTTTCAAAGCTACAGGCACAATAAATAATGCAAGACTACAATATTATCTTTTGCTATTTTACGCCCCTTTAAAAAATTCAAAAGCATTTTCAAATTCAAAAACATATTTTCACTGATGTTCTTCAATCTTTTCTTAGATGGACTTGAAGACCATCTGATTACAAAAGCAAACCAACAAACAAGCACAGACTTTGCTTCCTTATTTGACAAATTTACAACCTAAACCACAAGCCAAGGCAGCTGCAGCATCAGAATGTATAGTTACCTAAAAGTATTTTTAATCTTGAGTAGTGAAAAATAAATGAAGGTTATTTCTCTTTTCTGATGTGTTTAAGCACCTAAACACACTTTAACTCTAACCATAAAATGAATAAAACACCAAGATATGGTCTCAGAACAGCAAAGACCTGCACCAAGAGCTTCTGCACCATGTAAAGCACTAGAAACCACTTCAAAGTTTCCTCCATCTCCAACAGTTCTCCAAAGGAGACACTCCATATGGGCTTCCTTTCAAAATGCAATGAACTGATGTTGAGAGTTATCTTGCTGAAGAGCAACACCTACTTTTATACTTGACTCAAATGGATTTTAGATTCTTTCTGTCTTCCTCTTTCACCACAGTAGGGTACCATTTCATTGAGAGCTACTTATGTTCTTTTCTACTGTATTAACCTCTCTAGTGTCCACTCTGTCAACAACATCTCCCAATTCTGCCCTCATTAGTGAGTCTGTCTGTTGGCCCCTTGAATCTGAGGATGCACTTGAAGACTGTCTTCCACATGCTTCCAATGAAATACATTTGTATAGGTCTGCACATTTGCCTCAAATACAAGGAAAGGTTGTGAACAACCAGTTCAATAGAAATGACTCCACATTTCTACTATTTTCCTGTTAAAATATCTGAATTTCTAGCCCAGTATAAGTGTCTAAGAATGCTTTTATTGCTGCATTTCATTTCACTTGTCAAACCAGAATAAACTTCCTTCAGAGAAAGTGGTTTTTTGCTATTACAAGTACATTAGGAAGAGTGCCAGCGCAGCTGTACCACCAAACCCCTGGGAGACACCAGACCCTGGGGAATGCAAATGGTATGAGAACATCTCTTTTCAGGGCAAAGTCATCAGCACGGAGATCACCAAGCCTTCTTGCTCAAACACCCTTGCTGTAAGAAAGGAGGTATTCACCCCAGCCATGCCTTCAGCAAATTTCTCTGATCGTCTCAGTTTGCCTTGGAGCCAACAGTCTGACAGATTCATCTCTAAACTTGCTCTTCAGAAAGGGATCTCTCTGTTTTGTATTTCACCAGCATAACACAGCAGGAGACATGTATCCTGGCCCAAAAATCTCTGCACTATTGCCATAGGGAGGAAAGGTTGAGAGGATTTTTTGTTTTGCTTTGTTTAGTCATTTTCTTAAACAGAAAGTTTATAGAGATACACAATGATAGAAAGATATTACCACAAACATAAATACTGTATTAGTAGACATCTTGGCTCCTAGAATAATGAAAACAAATTAGATCTCTTTCAATACTTTCATTTCAGCTACATACTAAAACCATCTTAAAGAAACTCCATGGCTTTTCACTTATGTCTCAAGTGTTTTTAACTTATCTCTTTATCCCACATTTAATGCCTTTTTTCTTTTTTTTTCTTTTTTTTTTAAGTCATCTGGCAAGTCTAGTCACTGCTCCCAACTTTAATTTCAATCCCCACATGCACAAAGCTTCAAGTACCCTTCAGCTTAATTCACTGACCTCCTCCCTCCTGTGAGTCAAGAATTATGCACCATCAATCGAAGCACATTTATGGTACTTAGAAGCTGCATCATCTCTCATCACTTCCATGTCACAGGCTGCACACAAATAAGTCAATTTACAGAAAGGCTACCCATCATATCAAAGTAATACCCTATGGTTTACCCAACACATTAGGACACAATCTCAGATATGTTCTCATTTCAGTCTTGACTTCATCTCTGCAGAACTGGCTCTCAACACCATGAACAACGCTGAAGTGAGACTTCATCTTCAAAAAGACCATGCACACTACTAAGCAAATCTCAACCACTACTAAGCAGGTCTCATTATTTGACAGAAGTTCTGCAATAGCAATATCCTCATTTGACTGATGGGGAAAATGTAGGCAGACATCTACAGTTATTTTTTCAATTCCATGCAGAAGCTGATTCACTGAACGAGTGCTTCTGACTCTTTGTCCCGCTTCACACAGGCACAGTGGCCAACCCCAATGAGTATTTCCCAACTTCTACACAGAAGGGGTTGTGGGCTGTGGGGTGGAGAGCCCATGGCTGCTTCTGCATGCTCATGTAAAGAAGCACACACTTGTCATCATCCTGCCATGATTTCTGCAGTCCAGTTATTCTGAGCAGCTTATGGATGCCTGAGTCTCTGATGGTTAGCTACCACCACACAGGAGCCAGGTCTGCTGCTGCCATCATCACCTGCTACAGTTTGCAACCCCTCGTTCCCACCTGTGCCTAAGAGTCCAGGCAACCCCACAGCACAGGCTGTGGACATCTCTTACTCCATGTAACTTCCAAAAGCAGTGAGAAATAACCATGCCCCCAACAAGGACCCTGCTACCTATAAAGCTGCCAGCCAGCCCACGGTCAATCACATTCTTTCAGCAAGGACTGGCTTTACACACAGGCAGAACACTGCAGAGATGCAGAAAGAACCAGGAAGTTCCTGTAATCAAAGCCTGTACCATTTTACAGTCTTCTTGGTATCTGAAGTCTGACTTCATTCATGAATCTTAAGTAATTTTTTAAACACAGAAAATCATGTTGATACTTAAATAAACATAACTCTGCCTACTTTTCACATTCACCCAAAACCACAGAAATTTATTAGCCAAGTATTTTTAGTTACTTTTTTTTTTTTTTATGCACCACAGTATATGTTCTTTTTGACATAACTGAGTTAAGGTATACTTGCTGATATAGACCATGAGTGCATTCCAGTGTCATTAGTTTGTCTCAACTAGAAGAGATATGTTCCTATGCTAGAAAAACCTTAAAATCTGAAGTCCTCGACTTCCCAGTCATCTGGCAGAACCAACCTTTATTTTATAGACAGATTACAAAAGACATTTCTAAGGAAGATCATGTTTAAGCGATAACTTGAAAGAGCATTTTCCTCTCAGCTGTACAATGTGTTATGTCTTTATGTGACAATCCCATTTTTTTATTACTTAAGATCCAGAAAATTGTTTTAATGTGCAGAACAGGATACTAAAAACGCAAATTCTATACTTGTTCAGACTGCTTAAACTAAATTTGCTATAATACTGTCAGCCAACTTTTAAATCCATTTAATCTTTAAGCACAAGGACAACTTTTGTTTAGCATTTGTAATTCTTCCTCTAATTAAGACCAACTAACAAGTGAAAAGGAGGAGCACAAAGTAGTTGACTGAAGGAATCCTAAAGCACCAGAAGCCTTTAGGAGCACAAGAAGCTTGCAGCAGAACTGCAATATCAGAAATACGCCCCATTCCGCTATTGCAAACAAGTCTTACCTCACCCTCGCTCTATTTCTCACCCCTAGAAATGTTACAGAGATAGACATTGCTTGGTTGTTTTTTTATCTAATTTTTTTTAATTTTTTTAAAAGAGAAGTAAAGTGAATTTCTGTATTAATTTCTAAGATGATAAAAGCTCTGCTTTAAAGATGAAGCTCATAAAAAAGTAAATTAACTTATACTTTTCTTCACCTGAGGCACAGGAAAGAAGAGACAGAAACCAAAGGTTAGGACACTTATTAGGACAAACAATGGAAGGAAACTAAGAGCTGTACTGCCTGTTCTCCACCCTCTCACTACTTTGACAGAGACTGAAAAAATAACTTTGAAGGTCAGGGGAAATCAAAAATCCAAAACTCAGATATACATCTCAGAATTGTTTGCAGACAAAAGGGCTGCACTGTGTCAGCTATTAAAAATCACCTGCATCACAAGGAAAATCAAAGGTGCATGGGTGGTCAGAGACACAACAAAAATCAGTTCAGTGTTTTTAACAGGGATAGGGGCAAATCAGAACTTTATCTGGTTAAACGGATTTCCTTTTGAAAAAAAAGAAAAAATATCTGATTCCAAAATTGTTACGTGTTCATGTGAAGTAAGGCTGTTAAAAAGTATCTTGCAAAGATGAAGTCTAACCAATACCAATTCAGCGAGTAGTTTCTGACACTGTCTGCTCCTACTTCACCACACCACTGCTACCACACTCTTAGAAATCAGTTTCATAGAAAATGGGGCCCATTCTCCCCCATCATCTTCAGAAAGCACAGAGGCACAGTTAACACTGTTCTCTCAAGAAATCTGTCTGCTTTTACCAAAGCAGAGGGATTCATAAAATAAAATAGCCTCCCTTCAAGAGTCACAGTGATTTCAAAAATTCCATGTGCTGCAGATAAATGGCAATTGTTTCCTGACAGATGATACTCTTAAAAGTCTGAATAAGCAGAATAGATTTATTTCAGATTTGAACACAGAGTCATGAAACCAGATTAAAGCCCTAGAGCTTTCCATGTAATCAGATACTGAAAGTCAGTTCTCTTTCCATTAAAGCTGACCTTGCATACTGACATTGTACTTTTATCTCAAAAATTAGAGATACTTCTAAAAAGATTATTTTAAAAATATATAACAGTATAGCTGCAGTGAATATGGACTGTTTCCATCTCTAAATATATTCTTCCCCTTCCATATATCAAACTACCTTTTGAACTTAGAATTTGATTTTGGATAAGGTGTCAGAATTCAAAGTTAATATTCTGATGTTGCTGAGACACTGTTTTTTCTGAACAATTGTCATTGTTATAGCATGATAAAAAGCCAGGCTACATAATAAATCAACTTTCTTAGCTCATTAGTACTGGACTATTTTAAGTGCCCACAGCCATGTTTTGACATTTGGCTATAACACCTTCACTAAAAGGTTCAAAAGCTTCTTACATCAAGCTAAATACACTTAAAACATTCTCCCTAATGGGGAATATGCAAAATCCAAGAATGTGAAGGAAGAGGGTGTAGTAACACAGGCAAGAATTCAACTCAGCCATGTTAAAAATGTCATCCAGAAACTATCAAAAGAGTCTGTGTTTATACTACTAATTTCCATCCTTTTGCTCTAACATGTTGACAGTAGAATTTTAGTCAGATTACAAAAGAAAACATAAAGGCAATACAGTTATGCCAGAGAACATAAGAGCTCATCCTATGATTTTACAGTTACCTTTCATTGATTAAATTAGAAGAGGATATTTCAGATCACTAAGCTCAATTTTGGACCATTAACTCAAATGGAAGAAAAATGCTGCCCAGTAGGCAGAGGAAGATCAGAGACCAGAAGTGCCCAATGGCTGTTGGACAGTATAAATTACTATTTTAAATTATTTTTAAAATAGTGAAATCTATCACGTTTAACTGCTTTAGCAATAGAATGGCGCCATTTACAAAGCAAATACACTTACAGAGGAGGAGTGCACCACCCATAGGATAACAGACTTTAACTCCCTCATGGAAGACGTGAGATAAACACAAGAAATGAGCTCAGCTCTGATACCTGGGAGAAACACCTCATCACGAGGTTGATACTGAGCCACGGGTTTCCCTCGGATATCTGAATTTCCCCAGGCACACCATTTCAAACAGATGTGTCAGAGCCATAAGCTCAAGCCCGAGAAAGGGAATGCCTGGAACAACATCACCCCATGAAGGGCTTGCAGCTGCTCCCCTCCAGGAGCCCTCTCTCAGCCCGTTCAAGGAGCCCTCCCTCCCAAGGAGCCACCAGCCAGGCTATGGCCGTGGCAGCCCGCTGCCCGCACACAGGCGCCTGCCCACTGAGGGGCTGGGTGACCCAACACTCTGCAGTGGTGGCAGTGGCACAGAAAGTGTCTGTGTTGCTGGTGGCATCACCTCAGAGCGCTGGCACACAGCTGGGGGAGCTGCCAAACATCAGCAAATCCATGATGTGAACATTGGCCTCCTGCAGACACTCCCAGCAGACCAGCGGGTTTAAGTACCCACCCCGGGCACCCCAGCCCCTCACTGAGAGCCCCCTCTCCTGGGCTGGCCATATGATCCTTGTGTCCCCTGTCGTTTGTTCTGGTTATGCTGGATAAAAGTTTTGCGCTTTCAGACTGGTTCTGAGAGCGAAGGGGGGAGAGAAAAAGCATGCAGTTTGTTTTCAGACACTGCTCTCACTCCTCCACATTCCTGCTCTTGGACTGTGCTGTCTATGGATGGACAGACAGAGGAACAGAGCTCTCCTTTGCTTTTTTTTTTTTTTTTTAGTTAGTTTTAGCTAGCTGAGGCAAAGAAGTTCCCTGGACTGTGGTTTCTTTCTTTTCTTTGGACCTGTTTAAACCTGCTCTGGATTGAACACCCAGCAGAACACCTGGAACTCATATCTGTGGCCCACCAGGCCAGGCCTGGGCCATGGCATTTCCAGTGCCAGAGGGACTGACAAGAGACTGAGTGAGCTGAGCTGCAGCCCGCCAAGGGGGCTTTCAGAGTTTGTCATCTCTTTTGGAGCAGCAAGGAGTTTTGTTGTCCAGTATTGTTAATTTTTTTTGTTGTTGTTGTTTTGTTTTTGTGCTGGTGAATGCTTTGCCTGTGAAATAAACAGCTTTTTTCCACATTTTCCCTAAGGATTTTTCCCCAAAACAGTTGGGGTAGGGGCCGATTGAATCTGCTTTTTAGAGGAACCCCTTTGGAGGTTCTCTCCCAAATTTGCCCTGAACCAGAACACCCCCAAATCGTGCTGCTCCCCTGAGCTGTGTTTTCACAATAGCTGCAGCACAGGGAGGGAGTTTCCACCAGATGCCCCCAAGTGCACACCCACCAACAGAGAGAGAGATCATCCCATGCTGCCTCTTGCATTACCCAGCCAAAGGATGCAAAAAGAACAGTTGATTTGCTCTTCTTCCGTGGAAGCAGGAAATGCATATATTTTAATATTAAAGACAAAAGCAAATTAAAAAGGATATTTGATTTTACAATTGATTTTGCAATTACTCTCTCTATTTGATTTGTGGCGAATTTTTTAAAGAGTCACTGCTGTACACCTGTGCTAGTACTAAGCTAACCTGTTTTCAATGAGGTAACACATAAGGGGTGAGGGAAGTAAATGCCCTCTTTCTGAGACAGATCTGCAAAGAAGCAAGAGAAGTTCATCACCCAGAAGCCCAATTTACAACTCCCCTCCCAAAGCCTTAGACAAGAATTTAACAATAACAAGAGAGGAGCCTCTAATTACCCTGAATTAACGCTTGGTGAATTTACTCCCTTCTGTGCCGTGGTAACAGCAGATACAGATCTTGAAAGAGAAGCTGGAGGAACACCTATCTGCAGTATAAAAAAAAAAATAAATCCCAAAGCACTATCTCAGATGTCATACACCCATACAGCTTCAGTCCCTGAGGGATGAGTATGGTGCATCTAATGGTCTATCTCGAGCAAGGAACTTAGCTTCCCAGTCCAACTCCACTAGCCCTTCCAATGCCACTGCTCTGCCCCAGCAACCATCTTCCTCCAGCACAGCAAGAAGGTCACTGCAAACCTGGCAATAACTTTACCATTCTTCCAAAGGCCACAAAAAAAAAAAAAAAAAAAAAAAAGGCTTAAATTAATTATTAACATTGTAGTACTTCTTGGTTTAGGCTTACTTAAAATTCCTAAGTTTTTCTACATTTCACCTTGTAAAACTTCCAATGAACAAAGGCCCCAAGGCAAACCCAATACAAACAAGACAGTGGGCTCCTTCCCTGCATTGAATTAGCTGAATCCTGTCTTGTCAGAGAAATTCAACAGATTGACACACTGAATACTGAGATTATAAACAGGCTTAAAATACCATGCTTGTTAACTATGAGATATTACAATGTTTTTTATTCATATCATGTGGCTTTAGAGGAACACAATTTTAAATATGTCAAAAACTGATGATTTGCAAGCTGATACTAAAAAGTTGATACATAAAAAATAAAATAAAAAATAAAATAAAAAATTACAATAAAAATGAAACAAAATCTATCAGTTACCTATGATTTATTTTCTTTGAATATGCTACAGTTTAAATATCTTTTGGTCTGTTTCATTTCACTGTTTTCACTCAATCTTTATTACATTATGCACAGAGTCTTCCAGCTAAACTCAATCAGTTCAGTTCATGTGTCTCCTGCAGCTCGCTGCAGATCTCTGAAACAATCTGTACTGAACACCAATCTACTGTCTTCTCTTTTCATAATTTTTTTTTCCAGAGTTCTGTCAGCCCAAGGGTTTGGAAACTAATCTAATGAGGGAAGTTAAACTTCTACACAGCTATTATGGGTGCCCTCCTAGTAGCCATGCTAACAAGATTCATCACCAAATATAAATGGAAGCATTCTCCAAGAGAAGACAAAGGTACTGTAATGAGCTAGGCAGGAAGCAGGGCCTCTGCTCTCCCCGTAAGATTAGTCAGTGTAAATCATTTTGGCACTAATGGTGGTTTTTTTCTAAGGCTGGACAATGACAACAACATTTATACAAAGCATCAGAATTCATGAATGTCTGGCAGCATTGTCTCTGAAATACAAACAATGTTTGTTTTTCATTCTACACTTTCAATTCAGTACCAGCTGGATTCTGCAAAAACATGGGTTAGCTCTGACACACTAGATAACCAACTCATCCCAGTCAGATCCCACAACTGAAGCATTTCAGAAGCAGCACCGACTGTTACTAAACACACTCCTCCTTAGCTACAGAATGAATAACAACATCGCCTCAACCTCCCATGTCTATCCCGAGGCAAATACAAAAGAAAATATATTAAAAGCAAGTAATAACAACAGTGGTGGAGAAAAAATGTGCTACACAGTATTATTTCTCTGGGCTGAATCTCAGGCATTGTAATACTTCACCTACACCCATGCTCATTCGAACGTCTGCCTGTATTTACACGGGTTTATAGCGATTTGGGCACAGGACTGTTCTACTGTGCTTGAAGGGATGTTTCTACCATGCTGACATTTACTGTCACTCTAAAAATAATGTATCAATGACTAGCCAGCAAGGTACAGGACAGCATCCACCGCAAGAGTCGACTGCAGTATTATGCAAATTTTGGCAGATGCCCTGGATCCCTCCAGTTTCACTGGGAGCCACTGGTCTTTACATACAGGCAGGAAATCTAGTGCTCATCCAATCCATTAAGCAAAGCATATTCATTATCTCACTATTGGCAAGACTTCCTACCATCACCAACCAAGAGAGACCAAAGGCTTTTAAGAAAGGACAGCTATTGGCTAAAACAACCTTGTCACCATTTCCCTTCTGCTGCTGGAGCCACCTGGCTGTGGAGCCACAGGTACACAAGGTTCAGCTCAGCTCTGTCTGCAAACTGCAGTGATAAAAAGCACCAAGTCCAGCAAGAGCTGAGACCGCCTTGGGAAAGGAAGACTTTGTGTGAATGCACTAATAAAAGGAAGATAAATCTTTCATCACAGACCCATGGCAAAACACATTTATATGGAAACTGACAATCATCCCATGAGTACATACACACAGAAAGTGCCAGCACTGCATGTCTAATACTTCTACTAAAAGACAAGGTGACAGAATGTACCTAATTTATGCCTGGCTTTAAAATTCTGAATAAGAAGTGGCTAGGCAATCTCAAAAGATACATGTCAAGTACCAATAAAAAGCATTGCCCATAAACTTCACATCTGGGACTGAAGTTGGCGGTATTTGCTGCCTGCTAGAAAAACAAACAGAAAAAATGAGCTCCAAAATATGCATCAACAAAGAAAACACCAGAAGTATGGAGCAAGAAGAGAAACAGCAGCGGCATGGTGGGCAGGTTAAAACCCCTGAAGTCCAAGAGTCAACAAATTCTGCTGGGCTTAGAGTTTTCTGTAGCATAGGGCATTCTGCCATCACAATTCATATAGCAAAGCTCTTCCACAGTAGCACAGGGAAATTTACATGATAGCTTTGCCCTGCTACTGAGACACATTCAAGGTTAAATTTGGTGACATCATACAGCAGCAGCACAGAGCAGCCAAGGGGAACAGGGGCTGCACTGCCAGGGTCCTTGAGGGAGAGAGGAGAACCAGAAGCACCATTTGGGAAGGGACAAAGGAGAACGAATGCAGGAGCCTATCACCTCTATGGAAGGCCTGCAAATGGCATCCCTGTGTGAATGGAAGGACTGGAAGTAAAATCATTACTGTGGGGCCCCAGCTCTGCCTCTCACTACTGGACAGAGTACCAGTACTGTAGGCTACACACTGCAGAAAACTTGTCATTGTAAAATTTTAAACATTTGTGACTGCTGAATCTTTTGCAAAGTGAGAAGGAAAAAGTTTTGAAAATAACAATATCTGACGTTACCTCTCACTTCCTCTTGGTGTTTTTGAAGATGGTAAATAATTGTTTTGCTTTTATCTTCACCTCCTACCTTTTCCTCTTCAAAAAAGCCACATAGTTTAGACACATTTTTCTTCTTCAAGCCTAGAGGCTTTACTACAGCTTCTGGAAGGACTGTTCCAGAAATACTTAGACTTGCTGGTTATTAAATGCCAAATCCTGGCTGGCTGTAGCTTTTCAAAGGTTTATGAAGCATATCTGTTCCTTTACATTAGTGGATACTACTATTTTTCAGCAAGACAGCTTGTTCTTTTCTATTACAATTGATTTATGAAGTATCCTATGGGGAATATAGGAAAGACATCATAGCTCACACTCTTCGTATTTAATACCTTAACAAAACTTGCCCAATTAGCAGAATCATTGAAAAGTGATAAACTAAATAATGGCTTAGATATAAAATACCTATTTGTTAAAGCAAGCAAGTTTACTAGCATGCCTACACAAAAACTATTTACAGGAAAAAATACTATTCCATCTGCACTCAATTTTGCACATTAGTTTCACATTAAATCCTCCTATTCTAAAGACTCCTCACTTTACAGAACTATCTTCTGCTCCCCAATCTTTACAAGACATTCTTTTGAAAGAAGAAGCTGAAGAGTTATAAAGCATCTGCTTGTGTAAAAACAGTGATTCAGCAGGAAACACGTACTTGAAATACCCTTCACAAGAAAGGGCTTATTCACATGGGGACAGTTGGCAGGGCTATCTCAGTCTCCACTTGAATGCTCTTTTTCCAGTTAGTGTTAAAGGGATTCAGATGCCTGGGAAGAAGCTAATCACCATTTTTATAGGCTCTGGAAAGCAGTATTGGTTCAGAACTGCAGGTGCTTGTACCGAAAGCTCTCCCAGCAAAAAGCAAAGGACCACAAGTTAATGTTCAACAGAAACTGGCAAATCTGCTGCGCTCACTGAGCAACGTGGTCAGGTGTGAACTGCAAGTGCACACATAAAACAACGTAACAACTACAGCTGCTCAAAGTTCAGCTGCAGTGTTTAACACAATACACTAAAGAAAAAAAGGCAAAGAAAACCTAAACAGGAATTATTTTAGCCAATTCTAATCCTTTCCCAATTTCTGCTCATGCCAATCACAGAGAGCTTCAGGTTTCCTAATAAGCATGTGCTTAAGTCAGCAAGTAATGTTGCCTGTAACTGGAAGCAAAAAATTGCCATAGTCTGTTCCAAACATCTTTATCATCAACATAATCAAGCCATACCACCAAACATTAATTTGCAGTGGTTCAGCAAGTTGCTTCTGGATACGGGTTTACTCTTTTAAGCTTTAAACCAGTGTCAGTGCCAGCCAGACTTTAATAGAAAGTAATGGATAACAAAGTTTAGTTTAAGAATAACAAAAACCAAAGCAAATAGTGGTCACAGAACGTAAAAATTCATTTCATGTTAATAATCTAATATTCCTACTTACTGTGTGACTAACATGACTGTATTGGGAGCTAGCTCAGACCATGTCACAACTCCCTGAGCTGAAACTCTTCATGTTGTATTTTTCTATGTTCTATTTAATTATCCGGAATTCTAGAATATATGCCAGCTCTAAAAATACTTGTACATTCAAGTTCTTGGACAAGAATATTTATTTCATATGCTATGAAAAGAGCATAGATGCTCCTACTTGGGCAAAGCAAACACTCAAGACATGACACAACATCACACTTAGGGCCACTTCCATTTCCAAGAGGGTACCAAAGCAGCAGGGACCTTGCTTCCCCCTCCAACACTGCAAAAAGGCAGAGCTCCTACAGCCCAGCTCAGCATTAAAGGCCACCATTGAGCATTTAGGTTCCAGTTCTTAATCCAGACCACTGACATAATAGCATCAAGATTGATACTGTATCATGTACTTACTGCAGCAAAATAAGTAGAAATATATTAGAAACAGTGGATTTGACTGCTGTCAGTCAGCTGATAAAAAAGAAAAATACCAAACAAATTGTGGATGCATAAGAAATCTTTACTTCAAAAAGTACCAGGGAAAAACATTAAATGGATCTTGCTTGACTGACAAGCATTGAACTGCCAGTACCCCTTATGCAAATCAATTTTTTTAAAGACAGCTGTTTCCTAAATTATTTTGAACATTTGTCTCAAAGTGGCTGAGCCACATGTCAGGTGACACTGTCAGGATCCTTTTTCAGTACAACAATACTGAGAGAGGAAAAGAAGGATCTGAAAAGGAAGTGGGGAAATGTCAGGCTGCAAAGCTGGCGTTCTGCCATCCAAACAGAGTATTACCTATTTCTTCTATAAATGTTCAGACTTCAAAAGCAGACCTGCAGACACATGCACTGTAACACATGAACTCAGACCACACAGGATGTGCTCCCCCAAACACAGAAATCCCTTAATTAAAGGGAGGTATTTACAAATAGCTTCAGAGGTCACATGTATAGATCTGTTCCACAATTTGGACATCTTGACATAGGTGGAAATAATATAACAAACATTATTAATTCTAAAACACATGAAAAATTGAACTTCTAAAATGTGTTCTGTGCAAGTAAACATGCCACTATACACTGCCTCTGCCACTGTAAGTTTTAGACTGGATTGCATTGCAACCTGTTGCCTTCTCTTTTCAACTGCAAACCAAGTTTTAGAAAACACAGAACACCTGGAGCATGGAAAGGGGAACAAGTTAAAATACAATCCTCATTACACTCTGGGACTTGTTTGTGCAACTTTAATTGTCTTGATAATCTACAAGTCATGAAATTTGAGTCTTGATGCCCTTGACAAATTAAAAAAAGCTGAATTTGAAAAGGAAAATTTAAGCATGTCATGTTTGGCAAATATTTTAAGTAATATGCTTATAATCCTTTTTTGTTTCAATAGTCTAGTTCTGTCTGCATTACTATTATTTGTTGCTCTGATGAAACAACATTTGAAGATGACCTTCAAGGGCTTGGTTTCAAATTAAACCATCAGGAAGCCTGAGGGTAAGAGGGTTCACTGCTTAAAAGAATACTATTATCAATTATTTCAAACCTAAAACAATAAAGCTGAGCTGAACAGTCTCTGTAATAATAGTAACTGTTGTCCTTTAGGTCTCTGAACAGACAGAAATCAGTGAAGACAGAGTTTTAAGATTTGTTTTAGCTTTTTATGAATGGTCCTGTTGAATTACAGAAGCTTAAAATATTACACCTGCATTACAACATCTAGTTCAGGGCTATCTTTTCACAAATGAGCTGATTTCTGCCATGGAAAGCAAATAAACGTGTTGGGTTTTTTTCCTTCTCCTACTGCAAACATTGAGCCAGAGCCTGTCTTATGGCAAAGATTTTTTTAAATGCAACCTTAACATTAAAAATGTTGAATTTAATGTCACTATGTTCCTCCTCCCCGCTCAAAAAATGTGAGAATGGAGAATATCCCTATCCCCCAGGATAGTAATCTATCTTGGGCTACAAGGTCTTAGATGCAAGTCCTTCGTCACTTTCACTCATAGCTCAAAGGACAGTTGTGACAAAAACCGATTTCTTCAGCTCTCCTTCTCCAACCATCCAGAACATTTTCTTTTCCACCCAGTGAGGAGAAACAGCCATGGAGGCAAAACAATGCCTGCACTTGCCTGAAAAGCCTGGATTTCCAGGCACTGTTCCTTACCTTGGTGGTTCAGGGAGATGCGGTTAGATGGTTCTTGGAAACCCGGTTCCACCAGATCCCGCCGACCATGAGCTGAAGTCTGATCTACATTGTCCTAAAAACAGAAGAGCACAATATCTCATCAAAAACAGGCATTCTGTACTCCCTGCAAGCTACATCACATGGAGTCAAACCACCAATACAATACAAAAAACCCTGCCATGCCTCTGAAAGGAGAAACCAAATGTCAGAGAAGGTGGGGGAACAGATCACAGGGGGACACTAGGCTGTCACATTGATACGTGTGGCATGGATCCAGAATCAATGACTGTGCTCATCTGTACACCAGTTTGCGTTTCAAATGGAGAAATAGTGATGTAAATGCACTTTCTAGTTTAACAAAAGTTTCTTCTTGCACCAAATTATGCAAAGGCTTGGGGCTTTGTTTTCTTTAATTCCAAGTCTGTGGCTTAGGGCTTTGTAACTAATTAACTGGTCTGAAACAGATTCAGTAGTGAACTACTAAACCTCAAGAGAAATCAGAAGTTCAGTTTAGATAAACATCCATGGCTCTGGATGCCAACCTGTTGTTTTTTCGTACTGGAATTCTCACAAGATCAAATTTCATGAAGTTTTAACACAAACTGAATTTGGCTAAGTCTAAAATACCACAGTTTCTCACAGATCTTGCCAAAGAAGACAACTAGGAAAAATCAGGAAAATTTAAATATGAACAAGAAAATAGGAAAAGCAAGGTAAGTCACATTTTAGAAGAATGAGATTTAAAGCAGGTGCGTGGTTTTACAAAACTGGCATACCTTTGCATACACCATTTAAGGGTGGGTATGGAAAAGTGAGCAAAGTTGTCTGCACTGATGTATCACCAAGCATAAGCTGCTGCTGTGATATACGTGACTACACACATGATCCCACTGTGCCCCAAGTGTGGGCTAAATACACAATGGCATGACCTGCTTTTATGTCAAAACAGAGGAACCACCTTCATGGCAAATGACGTTGTAATTAAGGCAAAGCAGAAACAAGCACACAGTGAGCAGCGATTCAACTACGCACAACCATGAGCCCTCAGTCCAGCACTGACAAAGTACCAGCTAATGCTCAAAATCATAATGGACGTAGTGTTTGGGGACCAGAACTCTATATAGTTACACAGTATATGAAATAAATTATCTCTTCATCAGAGGGACTGTCTCAGCAAATGCTTGAACTTTGATTCAAGTATTCAAGCACTCCTCTCAAGTGTCATCACCATCAGGGATCAGTTCAGGGGCCCACAGGCATTTATAAGACAGAAACTGACAACAGTGGTATGATTAAGGAAGGTTTTTATGAGTAAACACTGTATGATAAGATACACATGGCATCCATCTATCTATGCCAGATACAACTGGGACCACTTAAACGTCTGCCTCCATACTGGCTATCTCCCCTTATAGCTCTTTACATTCTTCGCACTGATTTTCACAACACTGGCTGCTGTTTCATGCAGCACATCTCATTAATCTCGTGAGTTTTTGTTATTGCTTCTCAGGAATCAAAAAAACCCCAAACCACATCAGACCTTCTATCAGCACAACTGTCTTTGTTCTTACTTCCTTGAAACACAGTGGTATTTGTTAGCTCTTCCACTGGAGCTAACAGAACACTTACTGGGAACAAGCAACTCACAAGCTCCTGTTTTCATCAAATCCCTTGCAACCACAGGGTATCACATTGTAACATTAAAAGTACTTTTGGAGCACTAGTCATTCTCACTGGATTTATCTCATTTTCTTTGGAATGCCACACAGCCATTACTGACTTGACCCACATCATGTCCATTTTAAATCTGAGGCAGGAAATTTGGGGACTTGCAGCATAAGAAGGCAACTGCAGAAATTATGTACAAAATTATGAATCTGTTCCTCAGAAAGTTCAGTTGTAATTTTTCCAAGGTGCCAAGGGCAACAGTGGGGAGGAGATGCTTATCTAGAAAAGTTTCAGTCAAAACTTAATGTTGAAGCTGACTGCTTTCAGTACAAAGGCTAAGAGGTAAGCATCACAGGCATGGATAACTCAGCAAAACATCCCTCCCCAGCCCAGAGCTTTTATCTGTGCAATTCCCTCCATGAAATACAACATGACCAATTTTTAGGGTAGCTAAAACCTCAGAGATGCAGTTTAGCAGCATTAGTTACACTTCCCAGGAAGAAGTCACAATGTCAGATGCAGTGACAGATTGCCTCTTGGCTTGGAAGAGCAACAGGGCACCCCAAAAGAAATAAAAGTTGGAACAAGAAAACCAGCTATAAGCTATTTGTCACATACCCAAATGTGTTTTCAGTTGCCCCAACATATAAAAGTCCCTTCTGGAAGGCAAGATTCATGAAATACTAGGTAGTAATAAAGGTGAAATGGGGCCGAGATACATGATTTTACATTTGGGTTTCCCACAGCAGTAACACACAAACACTTAACTGAGACCTTATTTCAAGGTCTCATCTGGCTCCAGGGCCATAACTCTTCAATTAAACCATTCTTTTCTTTTTTTTTTTTTAATTAGCAATTGCCAAAAATTTATAGGAAGAGGATACACCCTCTCTGGAATCACCTTACATCTTGTACCAGAAGATGCTGAGAACCACAGGCCTTACTCACAAAGTTAAGCCAAAGCCATGGAAAGGTAGATCAAAGTTTTCAGAGGCAGAGGTTGCAGTGACTAATGACTGCTGCTGCTGCCCTTGTAAAGCTGATGCCCCTGCCTGTTTCGCCCGGTGCAAATGCCTGCCCACAAGATCCAGAGAGTTCTCTGGCAGCCTGAGCAAAACAGGGAGGCGAAGGTTTCCTCCGGACACTGCGGGCCAGCAGAGCCCAGGTGCTGAGGCAGAGCGACAGGCCGTGCATAAACAAAGCCACACCTGGCAGAGCAATGCGGGCAGCGGGGGGGAAGGTAAGGGCGGTGAGGTTTAAAGAGCCAGGGGGAGTTTCACATGACCCTCGGGAATCTGTTTGTGTCCGTTGTGCGCAGACAAACACCGGCACCCGGCCAGCTGCAGCGGAGAGCACATGCTGGAACAAGGGTAAAAGAAGAAAGGGGAGGGGGGCAGGAAATAAAGTTATATAATTACTGTGTGCCAGCAGCCTTGTTGTCGGGGCCCAGCTCAGGGCTGAGGCCATGGCCCCGAGCAAGGTGGGCACCTGCTTTGGTCCATCACCATCCTCTGCTGCAGCTGAAAGCGGCCTCCAAGCAAGTCATTTGTCCGCTTCATGGTTTAATCCCCAGCTCTCCCTCCTCTTCCAATAAATGCTCTCAATATGAAATTAAAGCATGTTACTTAACTTACTGTACCATCCAGCTATTGTAGTATTTTTAGAAGCTAGCTGAGCATTAGCCCTCGCTGACTTTTTGCATGTGCTGTTTTCTCTGTCAGTCGGCCTCTGCAACCAAGGATGATTTAATCTAGTCACAAGCAAGAGTGCTGGAAGGACCTGAAGCAGGGTCCTTTAAAGCATTAGCATTTCATAAAGCCAAACACACCATCATTACAGGTCAGATTACAGTGTCCTTTTGCAAATCTATGTTGCATGACACAAAATGTGACGTGCCTGCATCGCCTTAAGAGCCAAAGTCCACTCATAGACAGTGTTATCTCTACGTATCAGTAACCAGGACAATCTAGATTTATTTTTCAATCTATAACCAAGCCTTTCAAGTTGCACTCCTTAACTATGACATACAGTGTTTGCTGCTGTTTGTGCTAGCACGATAAGCATTTCAGTTGTCTAAGAAACATTAAATCTCATCTTTTAATCAGAGAATCAGCCAGACATATACTACAGCAGCTCTGCTGTCTGCACACATGCTCTTTAATCACCTCTTTGGTTCCAAGTGCCACTATTCCCACCTGCAGTTTAGCTCAGGAGAGTATTTATCAGTTTGAGACAGCATTATTAGACAGACCAGTGTGCTGCTACCACTCTACTGCTGCTTCTCTCATCCTAGTTTTTTCAGCAAAAGTTATCCAGTCAGTCATTTAAGGTAATCTTACAGGTAAATAGTGCTTAGAGAAGGGAGGAGGCAGATTTGAATGTACAAATAATGAAGTATCATTTATACTTCCCTTCTCCCTCATCCTTCATGAAGAAAGGGGTCTAGCATAAGAAGAGACAGGGCAGCTTTCTGGAGAAGTCTGGAAATCCCCTGAAGGGTTCAGCTTCTTCTAACTTCAGCAGTCTCTGCAAGTTTACAAGATGAAGAAAGGCTACAAGTGGCAGCACAGCTTCTCGGAAGCTCCTGGGAGCATGGCCAGACTGAGGATGTCCAGACCACCAAGACGACAGTCCCTGGTTTTGGATTTATTGTAGCTGCCTGCAAACCCACAGTGCCATGCCCCTGAACAAAAGGTTCAATTGAGCAAGAGTCACGCGTACTCATGCCAGCAGTCCCACAGCAACAGATCAAGATCATGACATACTTCTGATGTTTGTACACCGTCCAGCACAACAAAAAGTAAAGTCAGACGTGCTGACGGGTCTCACTGCAATTCAGGAGACTATCAAGGCAGATATGCCTCAGTTTGCAGAGAGGGCACTCCTGCCAAACAGGAGCTCCCTGCCAACCTGGCGGTGCTCCTTCATCACACCAAGGTACGGGTCTTAAAATTAGCTGAGCGTAAAAAGAAAATTAGCAAAGTCATTATTTGAACCACCAAGCTTTACTCTGTTCAGGGAACTTGTGTAAAGCAAAATTAAAAAAGCACCTTATGTTAGCATGGACCGAGGAAGCTATTGCAGAGTGCTCAAGTGTAAGTGGTTCCCAGACAAAAAAGTAACTACAAAAATTTACTGAAGCGGTGAACACCAAGGGCTGTAATAAAGTGGACACAGCTCCAGGCTTCAGGAGCAGAAAGGGGATACTTTGAGAAATTACACTCTCTCTTTGTATCTACAACTTGTTGCTCTTAGAAGAAAGACACAGATAGACAAACATTTCTTTATCTGACTCAGTACTGTCATTCTTAACATGCCCCTGGAGTTTCCTTAGGCAATGAACAGATTAGACAGCACTTTTTCCAAGGATGCTTCATAAGAGTCTTGCTTTCCAAACAAAAGACTGTTTGCATTTATGTAAAGTAACTTCCTGTACTGCTTTTTAAGCTATGCTGATTCTTTATACCATGAATTTGCAGCTTTGGTTTACTTCAAGCATCGAATGTACAAAGAGGATAATAGACTCAATTATGCTAAGTGCCGAGTAGCCAGCTATTCATCTAGCAAACTCTCCTATAGCTTACTGGTATCCACAGCCTTCCAGGGTTCCTGCACACTCAATTTGACTCTTAGCCCTGTGAAGGCAAACACACAGGCTATTACAAGAATAAATCCAACTGACATATCCAGACCAATATTCAAATTCTAATCCAAATTCCAAAGTTGATTAGTAATTCATATGACGTTCCTTTCTTAAAAACACAGTAGCACAGTCCCCTACCAGCCAGCTGTTTGGTACAATGTGTTTTCAGCAAGCTGACACCCCAGAGTTTGAGGAAATGTACTCCAATTAAGATCCTGAGGGAAGTGAAAGGTTCTTGGGTTTGTCCAAAGTCACTGCTTTGCAAACAATTTCAAGTTTACTCAAACAGCATGTGTATGTTTTACTGTTTTCTGCCAGTGTGTTTAACATGTCATACAAATAAAGAAAACACAGGCTTTGCACACTAGGCAAAAAACTTTAAAGTGCATTCTCAGACAACCCACATATTACATAATTAAAGACCTGTAACCTGGTTTCCTGCCTCTTAACTATAGTCATTTGACTAGGTAAGAGCCAAGTGAAAGGCTCAGTAAGTCAACAGAGTAACTGTGAACCTAGAATTTTAGCATTCCCATTGCTAAGAGAGCTTGTACAAACAAGGGCTTAAAATAAAGCCACTTAGCTTTGTCAAAAGTTGGGCTTTCTCTCCTGAAGTAGCAAAGCCGCTAACTGCAGGAATCCTTCTGATTTTACAGTACTGGCTGTCAAGACTGGGAGCAATAACCCTGGAGACCAAGAACAAACAAGCCAGTTCGGGATTAAAGGAGCAGCAAAGGCAGCAGCACATTCCTCCCAACACACCACAGCACCTCCAATCCTCTGTGCCACAAATCACTAACAACACACGATAACCTGGCAGGGTACACAGACCTGTTGTGATCCACACATTCCTACAACCCTCAGCAGAATTACCAGCCCACCACACAACAAATAAGACAGCTACAACAGAGCAGGAATTAGCAAAGGGAGAAGGAAAATGAGGCCGACAGAAAAGACAGACCTGCGTCCGTGGTCCATGTCTCTGCAGCGGCAGAGAATTTGTTAAATGAATCACAGGAATTATATTACATCCCATGATACAGGGGAAGGCAGAAAGGCTTGTCAGTCTGACCTTGGAGGAACTTATCTCCTGACCCCCCCCGGGCTTTAGCAGCTCACTGATCAGAAAACCTTCAAGTCTAAAAAAACCTGGGGGTTTGGACCCTGTTGTCAACACTGAAACCCCATAGTGTGCATGCCCTGAGCCACTGAAGTGCTTCTTCCTAAAAGCTATAGCCCAACACAGTTATAAAAAGCACTGCTATAGCTGAGCCAAAAACTTATTTTTCTGAAGGTGCTTCAGATTTATTTTTAGGAGTCTAGTTTGTGACTTATCACTACCTGCACTGCAATTGCTATCAGGGCAAGCCAAAAAGCAACACCACCCAGCTTCTTTCTGTCAGCCCCTGCCCCAACTCCCAGTGTCTCTTTGGCATCCAGGAAATTAATTAAATAATTAATTCATTAATGTAGTCTACCAAGAGCTGGACCACAGCTAGCAATCTCCAACAGTATCTGGTAGCAGCTGTTTACTCCTAAAAGGCTTTTCTCCAGTAAGGCAGGGGTGAGTGAGCATAGTGAGTGTTAGCTGACAGCTCCAGCAATGCACTTTCACAGCATGCATACAGGCTAACACTAGAGATTCAGCTTCTCTAGCCTGATCTTTGCAAAATTGGCATTAACAGAGCTTTCAGAACCCCTGAACCCAACATTTGGCAAGAACTCTCTCACTAGATACAGTCCTCTCTTAGTAGGAACCAACCACTTCTGCAAAAATGGAGCTGTCTCCCCATATTCTGCACAGAGAAAATGGATAGTATACTCCATAGTGCACTTCTTGGACCAGAATGACATTTATTATGGTAGAAGAAAATTCAGTGCATCATGGTTGCTGTCTTTTAATCAGCTAGCAATGAGGGAATCCAACTGACAGGCTTAGAAATGCTAAAAGCTTTGTTCTATTTTTAATGACACTAAAACCACTGTGGCTGTTAGAGACAGTTTACATAGTTTACAGCTAAAATAAAGTACTGGAATACAGAAAAGAAACAATTGCACAAAATTGTCAGTGAAGGCAATAATTCCTTAAAGGTGTCATCACCTATGAAGTACTTAGAAAAACGAAGTATTAACTTACCAACAAAATTTCCTTTAACTTCTTTTTTTTTCTAAAACAAACTAGACCTCTTTTCATTTCTAACAAAACACCACTGAATAAATGAAGTTTGTATTAGGAAATTCTTCACAGTAGGAAAGACGCATACTTGCATGGAAATTTTGTTTCTTCTGCTGACGCCCACAGAACCTGATAATGTATCTCTAGTTTGTACTTAATTGTAAATTAGCCTTACCTCCAAAGCAAGTCACTCCCACTGGCAAGGGACTGCCACTGACAAAGATACATGTTCAAAGGTACATCCTTTGCTGCATGTTCTAAGCTCTTTGGGGGTTTGGTCAATACTGACTCAAAACTGAAGTCCCTGAAAAATCTGGTATTTGTGAGAGTGAACTGTACTTATCAATAGGAATTAAATTTAAAAATTGAGTTTTCTTACCATGAGAAAGTATAGCCTAAAGCAGTATGTAATATTCCTCTTTTTTTTAAAGAGGCTTTTCAGTTAGATCTTGTATCAAAGAACTGACACATAACAGACTACAGTACTTAAACTGAGCCAAAAGCACAAGTTCATACGTGTTAACTGCTATATTGGATGGTGCTCATGCAATCTAAGGAGTAATGCAACCCACAACAATGTGTTGTTACTCATAAAACCTTTAGCCTATTCAAGAATCCTTACAGGGTCACTCTCCATATTTTGTCCAAGTTTCTTAAGTGCACTGTCAGACTATATTCCTTCTTCATCAGAAGGACAAAAAAAATATAATGGGAATGAGTAGTTGTACTCTGGTGCAATGGAAAATTTCAGCATCACACACTTGCTAACACACCTGTCCAATCTGAGAAAACATCTTCAAAATTATTTCCTTTAAGTCCTTTAAGCTTGTATTAAAAAAAAAAAAAAAAAAAAAAAAAAAAAAAAGGAAGGAAGAAAAATCTCATCTATTATTTTGGGGGAAGCTGTAACACAGAAAGAAAGTACAGGATATTTGATCCTTTCCAACACACTGGCCTCCCCATGCTCAGACCTGTGAAATACAAGGTAGCTCATTTGTTCCACTTGGCATCAAATCTACTACAGCTTTGGTTATAGCAGCACTGCTGGCCAGCTGCTTCCAAGAACACTGGCTTTGGGAGTCAGGTTTTGACAGCTTCCTTCTACCACATGGACAGGAGACATTCCACAAAATGCCTTGGACAGTCTGTCCTAGCACAGGCTAATGATGCCCTGAATTAACCTTGGAAAGCTCAGTGCTTGAAAGGATGAGCTGGTGGACTCTGGATCTTGCACTGCAGCAACACTTTTCTCTGTCTCAGACCAGGGGAGGGAGCAGAGAAGGCAAGACGCCACCTGGGTTGAAGGAACCACTGTTTCCATACAAGTGCATTCTCTTCAGGAATTTATATTCAAATCTCTATGCTTTGGGAAGTGGCAACCACAGCAAGACAACCTAAATTACATTTAAGAGCATTACATTTAAGAGCATGCAAGGTTATAGCTAGGAAGCCCTAGACATCAAGACAGATGAAACTCAACAAAGGAATGCAAGTAGCATGAAACACAAAGGCATTTATACCATCTGAACATGGGTCTGCTCTCTTACTTAGCAACAGTGCTATCCCCCTTTTGTCTTTATGATGGTTCAGGTTCAAACTGAGAATCTGAATGGGCCAACAAGGAAACATGGTTCTCCACAACCCTCAACAGAAGTGATAAAATGATAAACCTCCTGTGGGGAAAAAGCCACTGTGTCCACATGTACATTAAAATTTACTGGATGTCAGTGAACAAACTCTCACCTTCTAATGAAATTGCTCTTCAGGTCTTCAAACCGATAACCTGATCAATTTCAAGTGCCACGTTGAACAAATTCATACAAGACTACTTTGCCATCCTTCCTTGCTTCAGCTATTAGCAACATGGACCTCGTCACTCTACTTTCTAGGCAATTTGTTCAATTGCTGAAATTTACAGTGTGCTTGGTACCCCTCCCCTCCTTCCCAACAGTGATCCTTGGTGCTAGATACATAATTAACAGGTCTAGAAGTGCCTGTCCCATCTGATCAAACCTATGATCCTAATTACCTGGACTACACACCTTTCTGCTCAGATAAAGATCCATTCTCCTGTTACATGGAGCCATCTGCCCCAGAACTCACTGCTCACTTCAGACAGGGGCATTTGCAGTTCCGGTGACTTGCTCTCAATTCAATACAGAATTAACTTTTTACACATCTCTAAAACAGCAAGGCTTACCAAAAACAAACAAAAGACATTTCAGAATCTCAGATATGGGGCAACTATTTATACACTTCAGTTGACTCCTCTATACCCTACTTAAACCCCACATAAATCACAGTCTACCAGCCTAAGGCACAGTAATTATTCATGATTAATAACCTAGCATCAGATCTTGTATTGGAACAGCCTGCTGTGTTCTCCGCATGCCAAATATCAGGGTTACAGTCAGAGCAAATCAGTAATGTAGTTTATGCAAAAAAATACTGGAGTCTAAGAAGCAGTCTGCAAGATATGGGTACTTAAAATAGTTGTTTTGTACTGCATATTTAGCAGTAATGGGTTACTTTGCAAGCCTTCAGAATAGGGAAAAAAACAAACCAAAAAACCCTCATCATTACCAACAGAACAACATGCCTGAATGTCTGAATTTCTTTCCTTAATCATGTATGAATCTCATTTAACCTGTGCAGCTCTCAGAAAGTCACACACATAACTGCATCTTTTACTGTGATGTTCAAAACAGTATTCCTGAAAAAAAAACATCCTCACAGTGATGCTGTATCAGACTTCATTAAGTTGCCATCCTCAAATGTTAGCACACAACGGCGGACGAAATTTCTAATACAAATGATGCTGCAGCCTGCATTACAGAAATACCAACATATAAATTGTCAATTCATAACAGCTGGAAAGAAAACAAAAATTAAGATAAGACTAACAACAGGAGCCATCCTGACTACTCCAGTGCATCACTGTCTTACTCCAGTTTCTCAAAATGAAAGAAACTCACAGGGCTCAATATAGGGCCCAGTTCTCTTCAGAGTCTTTACTGATGATGTGGATGAGGGTATCAAGTGTACCCTCAGTAAGTTCATGGGCAACATTAAGCTGGGTGGGAGAACTGATCTGCTGCAGGGCAGGAAGGCTCTGCAGAGCGATCTGGATCAAAGGGACAATTATATGAGGTTCAACAAGTCCAAGTGCCAGCTCCTGGACTTGGGTCACAGCAACCCCACACAATACTCCAGGCTGGGGAAGAGTGGCTGGAAAGCTGCCCAGCAGAAAAGAACCTGGGGGCGCTGGTCAACAGCAGCTGAACACGAGCCAGCACGTGCCCAGGTGGCCAAGAAGGCTGATGACATCCTGGCTTGTATCAAAAATAGGCCAGCAGTGCCAGGGCAGTGATCATCACTCTGCACTCAGCCACACTTTGAGTGTCTGAGTCCAGTTCTGGGCTCCTCACTACAAGGAGGACAGAGAGGTGCTGGAGCAAGTCCAGAGAAGGGCAACGGCACCGGTGAAGGGTCTGGAGAATGAGTCCTACAACAAGTGGCTGAGGGAGCTGGGGGTGTTCAGCCTGTAGAAAAGGAGGTCCGGGGGGACCTTGTTGCTCTCTACAGCTGCCTGAGAGGTGGCTGTAGCCAGGTGGGGGTCAGCATCTTCTCCCAGGCAACCAGCGACGGGATGGGAGGACACAGCCTCAAGCTGCACCAGAGAAGGTTGAGGCTGGACATTGAGAGGAATTCTTCATGAAAAGGGCTTTTAAACACTGGGACAAACTGCCCAAGAAGGTGATAGAGTCACCATCCCTGGAGGTGTTCATGACTGCACATGGAGCCTAATACCATAGTCTAGTTTACAGGGTGGTTATCTGTCAAAGGTTGGACTCTATGATCTTAGAAGTCTTTTCCAACCTAAATGATTCTGATTTTCCTCATCTTCATTGTCCTTAGAAAAACAAATATTTAGGTTTGACTGTGGTAAAATCCAAGCACCTCAAAGGTACTTTTTAGCCTGAGAACTTCTCTCAAAGCTCTGCCTAGTTTAACTATCTCTGTCTAACTTTCAAAAATCTAGGTACTATATGAAATATGTATCATTGTTACACTTGTTCCCGTATCAATAAAAATATATACTTGCATCTATCCATCTCAAGGTAGTGGCTGCCATGTTTTCCTTTCCTTGAGGAAAGGGAGTTAATTGCAAGTAGCTCTACCAGTTATCCTGCATTAAGAAGATGGCTTTATCAGAAAATCTTTATTGACTTAACATTCTCTGAAGGAAGAAAATTTACAAAAGATCAGCAATTTGCATTTAAATAGTAACAAATTACATGTAAAATTGCACGCTGTCCCAGAAAACACAATACAAAGTATAAATCTTCAGTTTTTGCAGAAGCTGGCACACTAAAAGCAAGCACGTCAATCATCTCTTCATACTTGGAAGGCTTTCTTTTTGTTTTGTTCTGTTTTAAAGTTGTTCACAGTGTGCGTGTCAAGTGACCACTTATTTTTTATACAGCTCCTCGCCACTTCTTTTAACACCTACTGGACACATCCAAGGAAGTTATCCACAGCACATCAGAACATACACTGAGGCACTCCTACATGGTTAGCAGCAGCTGCTTTAATTCTACACAAAGTCTCTGAGGCTACATTAAAGCCTCAACAGGTCAAAAGGGTCTCATAACTACCAGTATGCTACTGGAGGAAGGTCTGCTGTGCCAAACTTTGCCAAGGCAGCACATGAAACAGAACAAGCAAACCACCTCAAAACAAGACCTGCCCAGGTAAAGGGTCTCCAGACAAGGAGATCTGAACAGAGATTGCAAACCTGGTCAGCCAGAAGAAAAGTTCAAGAAATCCCACAGTTGTAATAAATCCACATATGCAATGTTTGATCATGCTGGCTTCAGCAACACCCAAACACTACTCCTACCAACCGCAAGAACATCTCTGCAAATGGATTTCTACTGTTTGCTCCAAGAAAAGATGGGATGCAATCGGATGAGCTGCTGTTCAATTGGAATTGAAGGGGCTTTTCTTTCTCTTCTGTGAAAGCACTGCTGAAGAAAGACTAGGGAGGGGAAGTAACTTGTTTACCTCGCAGCTCAAGGGGCTGGCTGCTTGCACATGAGCAGCCACCACACTTCAGCTGAATGGTGATTAATTCAGGGTGGTACCTTTTACAGTACAACCAGTATTTATTGTACTGCTTCCTCTAGATTTGAGCTATTCTTTCTAACCCAAAAATGCAGGTCTGTGACATAAAAGGTAGTGGAAAACATTCCTGCTGAGATTAAAGTCAAATCAGAGATTAAAAAAAAAAGAAAAAAAGAATCACAGGATAAGGAAGAGATGAGGAAAAACATTGAACTAGGCTTCAGAATCAAACTGTGGGTGAGAGGAATGGGTCACCTTCTGGATACAGATAAACAGAAGACTACTTATTTAGCTAAACCAGGAAAATTAACTGTGACAAGTTACCTAGAAGCTCATTATCACACCACAATACTGACAGCATGTGTGTAATCGTACATCATAATAATACATATTACTGTGTCAATATCCCTGTTTCAGAAGATGCTACGGATGAGAAGTTTCTGGTCTTGTGGGTTTGGGTTTATTTTAATCTTCAGGGCAAGTCATACTCAAAAGATACACTGTCAAAAAACTATTTTTCCAACTCTCATCCAGCATAGCAGTTATGGTTTGTGACTTAACCATACAGACAGTTCATGTTCAACAGCCAGCAGCTTGTCATAATTCCAAGGACATAAAGGACTCCAGAAAAAACAAGATTGCAAGAGATGCCTTTTTCAGAATATCTTCAGCAAACTTCAGTTAACCCTTCTGCTCACATCATGGCAAAAAATAATGTATGCCATGCAGAAATCTCCCCAGCAAATACACAGGAAGGAATCAAATTTGCAACCCGCTGCCTTACATACTTCTATGTAGTTAGAAGTAGAGAAACAAGCCCTGTGAAGTCTTTTTACCTTAGGAAACAGGTTCTACAAATACTTCCAGCTACAAAACACTTAAGGTGACTTCCTCAAATATTGGCATTTATATTCCGGTTGACAAACTCTTAGTTCTGTCCTGAATTCAAAAAGGAAAAAAAATTTAACTTGAGAGGGCATGTGTGGGTGAGTAAACAAGTTGCTTTCATAAATTGATTATTTATGGATGTATGTAACATGTATGCTACATATGGCCCTGGAGTCACCTTCTGCAGAAATCTTTCCAAGAGGTCATGGTGGTGTGGCCACAGATAATGAGCCCAAGAAAGAGCTCTGGAAGAAGCAGGATATGCAGAGGGGGAACAGGGTACCAGCACACAGAAAGACTGTGCAAGATAAAAGGGCTTCACCCAACCAGGTGGCAGGAGACCCAGAGCCACACAGAGGGTGATGAGAAAAGATGCCCCATGGAAGTGGATTACCATAAATAGTTAACTGTCTCCTGACCTCATCACTGCCAAGATGTCTTCCTGAAAGAGCCCATGATCTCCCTCCAGGAGAGCTAGAACATCTTCTCCCAAGCTCCCCCACCCACTACTCTCCATCAGCCTGAACATAACCACGCAAGGCAGACCTGGGAGGTCAGGTCTTTGCTAGAGATAGAAAAGGCAGAAAACCCAGAGGCAGGAAAGGGAGATGTTAGCCTTGCCAGGCTAGGCACAAACCCTTTACAATCAATAAAACACCTCATGCATTGGAAGGCTTTTGTCAGCCCTCGCTCCCTGACCTGCACTGCCTCCATGCCCTCCAGGCATGCAGATGGCATCTCTTCTGCAAGGGGCCCACAGTGGAGAGGGAAGGGGAACATCTGGCCAGGACTCCCCTAGTGCCTCCCCACCAAATAGCTCGGAGCCAGAGGCAGTCATGACCAAAGGACAGCAGCATCAGTCACATCTGAGGGTGGACCTGATAAGCCACTCAGCAAGGGGGAGCTTCCCTACACCACCACAAGGACAGTCCTGCAGAGATATGGCTGGCAGTGGGTCCTTGGAGAAGGCAGCATGGCAGACAGTCCACTTGGATGTAAGCCCCTTGTGAGAGAGAGTAAACATCAGGGAAGGCAGGAGAACACCATGACAGGAGACTGAGTACAAACAGCCTGGCTGGGAAGCCACAAGGGACAGTGCTGGACAGGACACACCTGGACAATTGGCCAGCACCTCTAGGTTCTCCTTTGCTTCTGTCACACTGCCAAGTCCCTCATTTTCCACTTCAATACTTCCCAAAAGAAGCACTCACCATCTTTAAGAAGATTAATGCTCAGAATACCTGTCTTGCTCAAAGCAATGAAGCCCCTCTTTGCAGCCAGGTGCATGGGATGGGGAGAAACTTGACACAAATTGGCTAAATCACATTTCTGACCCACTCACAAGCAAACAGTGCCATTCCAGCTGCAGCCAGCACTGGACTCTACAAAAATTTCTGGAGTGAGTTGAAGACAACTTCACAAGTGATCAGTGAGCCAACTGGGGAAGCTGGCTCAACCAGCTTTGACCAACAAGCTGGCAATGCCAACTGATAGACAAAGAAGAGCCATTTGGGGAGGAAGAGGCTGATGGCAGTGGAGATGATGCAGAGATTACAGTAATGAGTAAACAAAGAGAGCAAGACTACCAGCAGAATCACAGTCTTGGACTATGAGAAAACAGATTTTTTGGCCTGTTCAAGGATCTGCATGCAAGGTTCCCATGGCAGACTTCTCTGAAGAACGAAGGCACCCAGGGCAACAATCTGATCTTGCAGGACAGCCCACTCAAACCCCAAGAAAGGTGTATTGTGGCATGCAGAAAGTCACAGAGGAATGGCAGAAAGCCAGCTGAATGGACAGGCATCTCCTGCCTCAGCTAAAATGCTGAAACACAAAGAGTGTTAAAGAGGAAGAGGTTACACAGAAAGAACATGGAGATTGTGCACATGCAGAAAAGCTGGAGCAAGCAAAGGATGCCAAGAAAAAACAAGGAATTCTTATATAGGCAAGTAACAACAAAAGGATGGCTACTACTGGTTTAGTTAGCTCTCAGTTGTGCACAGGATCCAGCAGCTAAGGACACAAAAGAGCAATGATTTTTCTCCCTCAGTTTTTCCTAGCTCCTCCTCGTGTCTCCCAGTTCTTTGAGCACAGTGCCAGCATCTGGAGGATTGAACCATTACTGAGAGCAAAGGGAAGTTAAGGATCAGACAAGCTAACTAGGAGCAGATAGGATTGATTAGAAGATGCAAAGGATGCTAACCAACACTACACTAGCAAGGCTACTCTCCATTATCTTCAAAAGAGTAAGTAACTAATCAGAGGATGATCCTGGTGAGTGCAGAGGCAGAGAACACACTCCTCTTCAAAACAGGTGAGGATGACAATATGAAGCACCAGAAGCTGGTCAGCCTTGACAAGCTGGCAAGAGTATGGAGCAAGTCCTTCCAGAAGTCACTGCCAAGAACCCAAAGGATCTACACTGGCTGTTCCAAAGAACAAGTCATGTTCATTTGCAATTTTATACCATTTGTACTAAGGGTCTTATCTCTCAAGAAACCAGAACACTTACACAGATCATGGGTCATTGTGCTGCCTTCTGATTTCATCTAGCTGCACATACTAGGTTTCTTCAAATATGTAGTTAAAATTTTACAATACTGGACAATCATATGGGATTTCTGGAACATCTATTTTCATTAGAAGAGGAGGCACTTCATCTGTACCCCCCACAGCCCAAAGCAACCTGCCTCAATACAGCTGAAGGCTATAGAAAAGTCATCTGAATACCTGAGAAGAACCTACTGCAACAGCATAAAATTGATCAAAAATACCTCTTTGCCTTCACTGAAGTATCAATCCTACAAATCTCATGTGAGCTGAAATAATGGCCTGCCACTCTCCTACACTACTAGCTTCAAGAACTTCTTCAAGAAAGGTGCCAACACCACTTTGTCAGAAACCCCCTCCTGAACTGCACAGAAGTATTCACTCTTCTGGGGAACTTGCCAGCATGACAGTATTTACTGTATGACTAATATGCATTAATGAAGCACAAATGGACAACTATTTACTTGTGCTAATAACTAAAGCGCCTTATTAGAGCTAGGGCCTCTAGCATGAAGGATTGCCAGGCTCCCCCACTTGCCAAAATTATGTCAAAAAATGGAGCCAATGTGTAAGACACCAAGAGCTACAGCCAGTGTATAGTAGAGTCTTAAGTCATTGTTTAACATTCAGCTTGCAAAGGACTAGCATGCTCCAAAACCACTGGCTGTTTCTGAGGGCTTGTCTTTTCATTGTAGAGGCTAGAATTTCAAATATGCACACTGGCCGTACCAGCACACAGGCCAAAACTATCTTAAAATAGCAGTAAAGCCTGAGAGCTTTGCTGGGCATTTGTGTTCTACCTTTGATTGCTCACTGTTCTTTCAAAACCAGAAATAAAAACTCTGTATCTTAATGCCTTGGATTAAAATATCAATACTATCTAGCATAAAAGGCCATTAATACCAATAATCTAGCCCCTTGTTCATGAAGGATTCCTGAAAGCTGATCAATTTGGTAAAATTCCATCCTGAAAAAGCAAAGTCAGCTGTACAAGTCCTTGCTCTGTGCAGCACTTTCCATCCCACCTCTCCACAAAGGGAACATACCTACAACACTAGAAATTAAAGACCTCAAAAAGTGGCAGGGTTTTGTGGGAACCCATGAATAACTTTTTAAAAAGACCACTCCAGATTACGTTATATTAGGAATGGAAAAGAAAGTTCTTAGGGGTTGCAAAAAGAGCAGGCAAAGACTGTTTTCAGTCATAGCTAGTACTAGCTTGACCTGATATGTTTATTCCTAGCTTTACAGAGTAAATGGCACCTTCACCACACCAAGGCTACAGTGAGTTCAGGCTTTCCATTCTTCCTTGAATCAGCAGCTTCAGTTTGGAGTAGAAAGTCTGCAAGTGTAGAAACAAGGAGGTCTCTGCCACGAGGCATCACACGAACAAAAAAGTCTGGAAACTGTACCCACAGTTTCTCTCTAGAAACAGGAAAATTCTCTTAGATTTGTTCACAGAAACAGCTTCATTCAGAATCACAGGATCTGGGCTGGTAGTTTGGAGGAGTTTTTTCCTCCCTTCTTTTTTAACTTAAAAAATTATATAACTAAGTGCTAATGAAATATTGTCCTTCCTTCGATCAAACAGATTCTCCTTAGACTATGTAACACAAGAAAATGTCCTGGGCACAACTTTATGCAAGTTCTGTATCTAGATATATTTCCTGGAAATACTTAAATATAAGGCAACATTGTATCACTGGTCTTTTCCAAGGATAGAGGAGATCTCTCTGAGCCAACTGGCAAGGACAACAACACTAAGAACTATCCGAGCCACAGTGCTTTCTTGAAAAGTGACAGCTCCAAGTACACAGCAATATTATCTTCCGCTTAAAAAACAAAATAACCTTCTCCATTGGTTACTGTTTACTCATATTTAAAACACAGAACATCTGTGTGAGGAAGGTTCATTAAAAGCAGATGCCCTCAACTATCAGTAATGTAATTCCAGTTGGTTATATTCAATGCACTTAAAAAAAAAAAAAAAGCTTTCATTCCTTTGTATTTCAGGTTTCTATCTTTTTATATTTATGCAGGCATTTGAAGTGTGAAGCTGTCTTAGGACTGGTACATCAACTCTCTTCTGTTAAATCACAGCTGTTATTAATATGAAAAAACTCATACTGGTACTTCTCCAAAATAACCAGTTGGTAAACAGCTTGTTAAATATTTACTCATTTGGAAAAGATCCAACTCATGAAAAAATATGCAGGATTTTATTTGGTGTTATAGTCTGCTAAACTGATTGTTACCATTCCTTCAGAATGTTCTCGTGAAGTTTTGTGAGAGAACAGCAGAAAATACTCTGTTCTTATCAATGTGGGTATGTTTCCAGTCTTGAAGTACCATCTTAAGGCCTCATAGAAGTCAGAACCTAAAGAGACCCACTGCTTTTGATTTCCATGCTATCATCGATTGACTGGGGTTGGAAGAGACCTCTGGGTGTCACCTGGTCCAATCCCCTGCTCAGGCAGGGCCACCTACAGCCAGTGCCTGAGATCATGTCTGGGTGGCTTTGGACAATGTCCAAGAATGGAGATTTCACCACCTCTGCCAGTGCTCAGTCACTCTCACAGTGAAAGAGCATTGTCCAATATCAAGGGAGAACCTCCTGTGTTTCAGATCATGTCCACTGGCTCTGGTCAGGGAAAGAAGCCTGGCTCCATTCTCTTTACAACATTTCAGGTATTTATATACATTCCTAAGATCCACCCTCAACTTTCTCCCAAGTATAAAAGTAACAAATCATAGGTTTAAACATGAATGAAAACCAGAGCTGAATCAAGAGACTGCTTGAATTTAACGACAGGGTCAAGCTAGTGTTTAAGCATGAAATCATTAACAGGAAGATGCAAAATTAAACTTCTTTACTTTATTTCCTCACTTGATTTGCAACATCTGTGTTGCAATTTGGTCTATCCTGACCAATGTTAGTAGTCATGCAAGCAGCAAATGTATGATTGACCACTGGAGTGTTTTGAGTCTTTTCTCTTGATGGGTTGAAAAAATTCATGTAATTGGAAAATGTGGACTGAGCAACTTGAAATTTCTTGCTTGCATTCACCTTCAAAAAAAGACTTCATGTTTTGCCAACCAACTTCTGTAAATCAGAATACAAAAGCAGAAGTGCAAACAGTAAGGTACATACTTGTGACTGGAAATGTAGAAAGGTGAACTAGTACATCAAAAAAACAAAAAAAAAAGATTGATTACTATTTCTTGTCAGAAGGGAAACTGTAATCAATTGTATAGAAGCTTAGTGCAAGATACAAACTTCTTTGATGCTATTTTGTTTCATATAAAGTATTCTGATGATACACCATAATGGTGGCAAGTACACTTCCACTCCTCTTCAAGTGAAGTGTGGTAAGCACCACACTCCTATTTCGATGTAAATGAAAACAACTGGTTTCAGGGCAATTTTTTAAATAGACTTCTTTCCAAGAAAAATAAAAGCTAGAAATCTAGCTTCAGTTGGTCTTCAATGAAAACCAACAAGCAGCATCAACTCTATCTGTAAAAAACATTTGCAAGCTAGAAATCTAGCTTCAGTTGGTCTTCAATGAAAACCAACAAGCAGCATCAACTCTATCTGTAAAAAACATTTGCAGTCTGCACTCAGGGAGACAGATTTCATAACTTCATATTGGAGGCAACAACATGTCTTGTAAAAACATTCACTAATGTTCGCGCTGCTTTGTACTTTGTCTGCTCCAGTCCGTCAACCCTCTACACCACATCCATGTAAACTGTTAAAACAAGAGTATCGTCAATAAAAGATCTGTTGACTGACACCATATTTCACAAATCTGATGACTTTCTGCATTGGCAGTAGCAACATTTCAGCTTTTCTTTAGGCAATATGTAGAAGAATGATGCAATGCAATAATGCATCTGGTGTTTTTTCACTCAGCTATGCCCAAGGACTTTGAAAGCCTGCTTGTGCACTCTGGTCCTTCCATATTGCCCTCTTAGGGTGAAAAAACCAAACTCCAGGATTAATTTTAAATTTTATGGAAGCAGAATCCTTGTACATTTAAGCCTAATAAGAGTAAATTAAGCCACCATTTGTTTTGAATCTTGAAAATCATGTATTGGGTTTGCAAGAGAAGGCTTTGGGAGTGGGGAGAGGGACCAGGTTGGCTTCTGTGAAGAAAAAAACAAAACAAAAAAAAATCTGCTCAATTGTGTCCTGGTTCTGACCAAGACAGGGTTAATGTCTGGAGTAGCTGGGAGGTGGCATTGCTAATACAGGGAGGTTATTCTACACCACCTCACCTCATTGCCCGGGGTCAGAGAAGGGGCATTCTGAGAAGGGGTTCCTTCCTGATGAGCAAGCCTGGCACTGGTCAGGTTCCCAGAGCGTCCTGCATGTGAAATCACTCTCTAATAAACACTTTTGTTGCCAATATTGTTGCTGTTACTGTTCCTTTTCTTATCTCATGGCTGTTCCCAGTAAACTGTTCTCATCTTAACCTGTTATCTTTGCCTTCTGTGCCTCCAATTCTCCTCTCTGGCCACCCCCGGTGGTACGGCTGGGGAAGCAACCCAGTAACAGTGTGATTAGGAGAGCCTCAGTGGGAGAACTAAATCAAGGAGTACCATTCCTAAACCATGACAAGTTGCAGATCAAGAGAAGAGCGCGAATATGGAGAGAAGCAGCTCTGCAGAAACCAGGGTCAGTGGAAAGGAGGGGGAGGAGGTGCTCCAGGCACTGGAGCTGAGGTTCCCCTGCAGCCCGTGGTGCAGACCATGGTGAAGCAGCAGTGTCCCTGCAGCCCGTGGAGTCCCACAGGGGAGCCAGAGATGCACCTACAGCCCATCCAGGGCTCTGTGCTGGAGCATGCAGATGCACAAGTGAGGCTGTGACACTGTGGGAAGCCCACACTGGAGCAGGCTGCTGGACCTGCTCACCTGGGCACCCACAGAGAGAGAGAAGAGCTCACACTAGAGCAGGTTATGCCCTGTCACCCCACAAGGCACAGCAGCCTGTTATGGAAGGACTGCATCCCTTGGAAGGAATTTATGCTCATGTGGGAAGGAACCACACTGGAGAAGCTCATGGAAATCTCTCTCCCTGGGAAGGGCCCCACACTGAAGCAAGGGAAGAGTATGAGTAGTCCTCCCCCTGAGGAGGAAAGACTGTCAGAGACAATGACAATGAACTGACTGCAAACCCCATTCCCCATCCCACTGCATCACTGGAAGGGAGGAGAGAGAGCAAACTGGGAGTGAAGTAGAACATGGGAAGAAGGACAGGATGGGGGGAATGTGTTTTTAAAATTTATCTCTATTTCTCATTACTTTACTCTGATGTGATTGGTAATATATTAAACTAATTTCCCCCAGACAATCTGTTTTGCCTGTGATGGTACCCAGTGAGTGATTTCTCCCTGCCCTTACCCCATCCCATAAGCCTTTTATTATGTTTTCTTCTCCCTGCCCAGCTGAGGAGAGGAATGACCAGAATCATTTTGGCCTGGTGCCTTTCTTACCACAAATGGCAAGTGACATCTCCAAAGAATCGATCAACTATTGTCAAGATATTCAAACAGTGTCAGGCAGACAATAAGGACCAAAACTCAGAACTTCAGCAGCTCTCTCCAAGCCCACTTGGAGACAAATTCTGCAAACAAATGTTTTTCATGCAAGTTTTTTAACAATATAAAAGATTTTATGCACACAAACATGGACTGCAGCATGTATACCTAAATTAACACCAAATAACAGACTGTTCAATACCAAAGAGGCAGAGATGACTGAGTCATATAGAAGGCATCTGGATGTCAAAAGGGTGAGGATTATTGCATCCATCAAGGTAATTCTCTAATTAAATTAGAGATTTATTCAAATCAAAAGGGTTTTTTTCTTCCCCTTTCACTAAGAGACAAACCCTCTCTTTTCTAACTGCACAATCTAAGCAAGCCATCTCTGAAAATAAAAAAAGCAAGTTACCCAAAAAACCACACTCACTAAGATGAAGCACTCCAGGAAAACAATATGCCATGGACTTTGATCAGATGACCTCCAAAGGTGTCTTCTAACTTACTGTATCATTTTATTAAAAATAAGGATCAAAGCTGCCATACTAAAACCTGGAGGACCTCTGCCTAACTGCTCCTCCAGACAAAGGCAGAGCAATGTTGCTATTGTAGTTCTAGTATTGGCAGCAAATCATCTCCCCATCCACAAATCTGAATTCACTGAAAGAGGCTTTCATTACAGTAGCTAGTCTCTGATTAATTCTCTTATGTATTTATTTCCTACTCTTGAAGTGCACAAAGCTTTTCAAGTATGATGTGCACTATTTTGCACTCTTATCTGATCAAGAGGATTATTAGCAATCCTGAAATCCACAGCTCTGTACACGTAAGAGAAAGCAATTCCCATTTTCTCCCTACTTTATGGCGAAGTGCTTGTAGTCCATTTTGTACCAAGTTACAAGTTCTTTCTCAAATAAGAATTCAGCTCAGTAAAACCAAACTACATTAATTATTACTGAAGTCATACCTGCATCTTGGTCATGAGAAAACAAACAGAAGGCAGAAGGTGGAAGACAAACAGAGCATTCCTGTATGCCCAAAATTATATCTTCATAAACTGAGAAAAAAAACTGGGGGTTTTTTGTTATTTATGTCACTGAGACTTGTACAATCAAAGCAAAGGGTTAAAGAACTAAATATTCCCCAAGAGTTCAAGTCACTGCACATAAATACTGTTGTGACTACAGATTGCAAAAGAACGGAAACACAGTAAATCATCCCATTTTTTCTGAGAAATTCTGGGACTGTGTTCTGAATTTCCAGGAATAGAAGACAAATACTGCCAATTCTCACTGCTGGATTTTTATTGAAGAGTTCAAGAATCTGGAAAGGACTCCTGAAAGCCACTGAAAGATAGTATGGATTTTTTTAATTTTTTTTTTAAACTGAGCCAGAGATTGTTTCTAGGAGAACGCACTCAGTGTGACTGGTTTATGTGCAAACCCCTGAGAAAGTTAAAAGAAGGAAAAAAAAAAGCTCTTAAACAAGACCTGGGAGGTTCTGAAAGCAGCAAGCCTTGCAAGCAAAGACCCCAGTACAAAAGCCAGAGATCCATACTTTGCCATCTCTCTAAAAATATTTTAAAAAATAAGAAAAGGTGGATTGGCAGCAAGACATTCTAAAGGATATTCTGTAGGGCATACTTACTTACCCAGGTTCTCATTTTTCTTGCCTTGAATATAATCCCAACCTCCAATGTGTCAATTTATTCTAATACTGAATTTACAGCATTAAGGTCCCAACCTTGGGATCTCTGGAGCTGTCCTTCATAGCTTCTCATTCACATTAAGTAAGAAAATGTGCTGAAAAAATAGAATACTTCTTTACACTCTAATCTAGAGCATATTTAGTTTAACCTTCTTTCAGCCCTTTACCAACAAAATGCTTTCACTGCAGCCAAATTTGAAAGACAAGTTGATGAAAGCTCCTAAGTCAGATTTAGTAGGGGTGGAAAAACAGATGTTCAGGATTTTTTTAATGCAAACTTCAGTTCTGACAGAAGGCACAGTAGTTGTGAATGGGCTTCCAGAGCTAGTCTTCAAACTGGTTATAAGCACTCAGGGTAGTTAATACACAGTAAGCTTTGACCAAAAATAACTGAGTCACTTTCCCACCATCTTAAGTCACCCCATGTTGCTCTGAATTTCCAGTCTGCTGACTGCCCCAGACTAAAGCAGATTATCTACAGGGCTTGTCAGAGAAAAGGGAGTACCAACGAAAATTCACATTTTTGCTTCCTATGAACCACTAAAGACACTGTTTTCACAAGAGAGATTGACACTCAGTTAAAGAATTTGCAGCTCAAAAATGACTGCCTAGAATGTCAAGTTTCTCTTACATAGCTCTCCTTTCCCTCAGCTTCACATCATGACTCAGATGATGCTTTAAATGAATTGGAAGCATAATTTCACAGTGCATCAAAATTATGAAGTCCAGGCACATCTATTCACATATTCTTTTAAACTCATAGATCCCAGTAGAGTAACAGATTTTCAGGACATCCAATTTCTCAAAGTCCAGTCTATTTTTATAGCTGCAAAAGAAGCTATAAAAGAACTGTTATGCTTTTCCTGCTATTGGGAAAAGCATTCAGGTACATTCAGCTGACAACTCAGCATATACTAACATTAGACTTTTAACTAATTAGAGGTTTCCTGTTGGGGGAAAAAAAATTGTAAATTGACATATTACACAACATGCATGAATACTAATCTTAAAGAGATTTTTTGGAAATGTTGTTGTTTTTGTCTGGTTTTTTTGCTTTTCTTCCAAATGAGTAGCATGACTGTAGTAATCACTACTAGCAATGTTTCTCTTGGGACAAAAGGAAAAGGTTTTAATGTCACATGACACTGTTTAATTATTTGTGTATCTGCAGGGTCCAAAATCATAACTGAATCCTCAGGGCAGTAATCATATTATGAAAACAGAAGATAAAAAGTGCAAAGAAAAGATCACATCCAAACTAGCAATTTGCAGTTTCATAAAAAATACAAAGCAAGCATTAAGACAACTAAAACTGCCCAGGAAAAAAAAGAGAACTTTTACATGCATTTTTGTCAAGCACCTTTGAATTTAGCGGAGGGTTTTTAAAATATACTCTTTGTAATATGCCATATTGGCTGCTTAGATACAGCACAATGACTCAAAAACATAGGATCTAACCAAGTGTAAAAATCTCTGCCTTTGTTCCTACAGATACAGCATTCTGCAAACTGATACATTTTGATGCAAGACATTTCACTGGGGTTGTAGCTTGCCACCTTTTCTTTGGAAACAAGTGCCTTCTCCCAGTTAGGAAATGGATATTTTAAAGACAAATATCAAATCTGTATATATTAATGACACAGTCTTTTCAGCAGCAGAACTTGAATACAGGATGGTAACAGAGGCTCTGTTTCCAAAATGTTAGCAAAACCCAGAGAATTGCCAGACAGCTATTAGCAGTTTGATGAAAAGTTTGAATGCACAATCAATCACCGGCACGCAGCAATATGATGCTACAAGCTGACACGAACATGCAATTTCACAACTTACTATCCGATAAGGAAGATGTAAAAAGGAGTCTGGGCAGCCAGCTAAAGCCATTTGTTCCTTCAAATTTTCTTCAAATTACATCTACTGCTTCCCAGGACCTGCAGAGTACAAACAAATTGTCAGAAACCATACTGAAGACATTTCATCAACTTATTATTGAAAACAGTTGGAGCAGAGAGACCGAGAAGATCAAGATGAGGTGATGAGGATTTGCATCAACTTGAAGCAGAAAATGTGCACATTTGCTGCCTGTAGCCTAGCAAACACATTCAATTTGATATTTCATTTAAAAACCCAACATAACTTCTCAGGTTGTGTGGCTCCTGCTTCATTTCCACTGTTTAGGCAAAAATGAAGGCCTCCCTTCACAGCAAAACCCCAGCCATTTAAAAACTGGCTCTCACCACCTGAGGCTATGTTTTCAATTGAGGAAAGAAAACTGAAATCTCTGAGTTAATTAAGATGACAGTCACTTATCACAGAATCATTTAAGTTGAAAAAACCCCATAAGATCACTGAGATCATTATGCAGCATCAGCCTTCAAAGCCTGGCTACACAGCTCCTAACCTTTACCCTTTCCTGCCTGCCTTTCCCCCCGTGGTTTTATTCTCACACAATATATCAAACAGACTGTCACACACAAATTCATTCAGGTCTTGCACTTGTTCTTCTGAGTCATTATTAGCAGCAGCTTTGCAAGGTGAGTTGTGTATCCTTTAAAGCACCACTTTGTGATCAAATAGAGCTTGAAAAGAAATCTGCAAACATTTAGAGGTACATATGGCTAAAGAACTAAAAATAAGAGGGTAAGACAATGTCAAGACAGTTATTATAACTGCCTCACAAAAAGGAAACAAAAAATAAATCTAAATAAATAAGCAAATAAATAAAGCACTATTTCCCACTCCAGCATTTCCTCCTACCTGCAGGGGTGGACACACCCCTGCAGTGTAAGACAAGTGATGCCACCTCCAAGTAGATGAAAAAGGTATGACTGGGGAAGAGAACACAGGCTGCAAAGCACAGACACAACTTTTACTTCTACCATGAAAGCAAGCTCCTGTCTGGCTTGCTGTTAATTATCAAGTATGTGTTCAAAACAAAAGCCCAAGTTTTAAACAGTCTACCCACTGCTCTCTGCTAAGCACGACCTGTCACCAAACCAAAGCTGTAAGCAAAATTTATGGGACAGTTAAGTGAGGGACAAGGGTAAAAAAACATCTTGGACAAACTGTTCCTGGATGACTTCCCGCCTAAGGCCCACAAACCATGCACTCATCAAGGAAGCTTTATTTTGCTCAGGTCCAGGATGAGTTTGGCTGAGGTATGGCAGCCTCCTCCTCTATCAGTAAGGCAGGCAAACTCCTGGAATTTCTTTCCAGGAAGTAGTTACTGGGTTTCTGCAGTGATCAATTCATACAGCCAAGTACCCCAGGAGGAAACTGGTTTTGGCAATAGCAAGTCTGAAAATTCATTTAACCAAATATGCACATATGCACAAATCCGGTTATTTATTCTAGGTAACCAAACACTATGGAAAAAAATAATTAACCCCAAAATCTTACAGGATTCAAAGTGTGTGTGGGGGGGGGGGGAAGCCACATCAAGCATCAAACTCTGTAGACATGTTACTCAACTTGCACCATTGCTAGTCTTTAAACATATAAAGAGCAGGCAACAGCCTTCTAACTACTTCTCCACACCTAAAAGTTTGTAGTCAGTTTTAAAGATTGATCTGAAGATTTCACTTTAATCATCCAGTTTGTTCAGGGAGAATTAAGCACAGATTTAACAATAGCTCTTAAAAGTCTTTTCACTTGGGGGAGTACTATTTTTTTTTTCTTTCTCATAAGCACATCTACAGAGAAATTAAGCAAGGCACTGAAATAGCTGTTATGAAGTTGGTAAAATGCATCAATAAAGAGATCTGTATTATTAGCCTCTAAACCCACCAAGACTAAAGAAAGTTAACATAAAGGGGTAAGGGAAAAGAATTGAGCTATATACCCTGCAACAGTTTTATGTTTATTATCACTTCAGGATTTAGACATCACAAAAAGGCACAACTGCTGTAAATTTAATGGTAGGTTATTTAGGACTGAATATCAAAATACTGGTCCTTTGACATTTCAGCAAAAGGCTCCAACCCACTTACAGCAAGATAGATGAAATATGTTCCGAAACAATACCAGACCAATTTGTCTACTCTAGGGCGTGCTGCAGTTTATGCCACAGCCCCATTACACCAGTGGAAGATCATAAATTACCTCAAACAATAGTTGGAGTCAAGACTGCATAATTTATCAAGAACCATTTGCTTTGCTGATACATTCTTGAGTATTCATTTGTTAATGCTGCAGAAACAGAGGAAAGCAATAATCTCTAGATGGTATCATTCCTGGCCAGTCACACATTAACACTGACTTAAGATCTCATCTCTTTTGATCTGTCTAAAAACAGTTTATCAACCTAGTCCTACCCCAGGAATACAAAAACCCTTTGCTCACCTTTAAGACCTAAGGTCCTTTGTACCACATCAACAAGTAATAAATTTCATAGGGACAGAACTCTACACCAATTCATGTGTTCATTAGTTTAAAAAGAAAAATAAATTTTTCCTGTGCTGTTGTCTTTATAGATGGTATTTAGCATGTCACTTCTTGTCAGAGACTATAGTTGCACACAGACATACATGTTCTTTGCACACAATTTACACAGCACAAATCACAAAGAGGTATTTAAGTGCCACGTTACTGCCCTTTTCCTAAAATGCCTTAGATGAGGGAGGGAAATTCCAAAGGACTGTAAATAGGAAACAAGCAATGTTGTCAATCCCCGTTACAAAACTCAGGACATTCATTGGTGAGAACAACTGTCATGCAGCATTGAGCGATGCAGCCTGTGTACAATCAGAACCAGGAGATTTCATGTGCTTTTATTGGCTTCAGAGCTCTGCCTTGGACAGAGGCCCTGAAAGAAGGACAATCAAGATAAACCACATTTCAAAGGTCACGAGACTAATTTTTGGTATAACATTCTCCAGAATAAAGAATGGACTATTGTGAGGCACAGCTTTGATATCTCAGCCTCTCCGAAGTGTTAAACAAACTCACACGATCTAAAAGATTGATATTAATCCTGCATGGAAAACACTGCAGGTATGCACCCTGGAGATTGTCACTGCTCTGAATGGGTTGTTTAAGTCACAATCAAATTACTCTGGTAACCAGCAGACTAAGTTGTCTATTAACTGCAAATTAAGCCCATCACCAGATATGTTTTTCTGATTTATCACTTGTTATCTGCACATTCCCAGCACTGGAAACTGTATCTCGCCCAGCACTCTGGAAGCAGACACAGCCTACGCACCTACGGATACTGTGGTAGGAAAATGGCAGGGGTATGGTCACTCTGCCAATTCAGGAAGTTTTCCAGGTTCTACATGTGCCATCTGTCAAAGTCTTTAAATTCAAGAGAAAAATAATTTTTAAAACGCAATTGCTTGCAGATTAGTTAGGAACAGGAGGAGGAGGAGGAGGAAAAAAAAAAAAAAGAAAAGGATTTTAACCTGGCAGAGTTGCAAGACAAGCTCCAGAGCTCTTGAAAACTGGATTTATGCTCTTTTATAAAAGGTAATTCAACAAATTTGTTGAATGTTATACCCTTTTAAGTATTTCATAATTTTTCTTCTATAATGTTCTGCTTTCTATAGCTGAACTATTGTGAAAGAGGGAAGGGGAAAAAGCTTCAGCACAGCCTTAATTTTGACCTGAAGTCCTTTATCTAAGATCTCAGGTTTTACATACAAGTTAAAAAATCTTTCCCTCTGTTTAATGTATATCTTTCATTCTCTCAGCCATTAAGTATCACTATGCATTACTCCCCACAATACCGAATGAAGTTCTGCAGACCAAACCTGGATTTTCCTAAGAAACCAGAAAAAGGTCTTAAAAATATTCTTCTTTAACTTACCTTCAGAACTGTCTGAATTAAGATTGCTGGACTGCACTTAACATCTTAAAGCCCCAGGGAGAAAAAGATCCTCTCTTCTTGGTCTACACAAACAGCAATCTCAAAGACTTTATCTGGCTGTTCTCCTGGCTGTAGGCTGCCCACTACTTCATACCATCTAGGAAAGCATTCTGTTTTTTATTTCAGACATGTGTGTACATATATATACACACACACACGGGTGTTGATCTGCATCACCCAAACAGGTTTACAAGATGAGGTGAGGCAGTTCTATGGATACACCGAGCAACGCTCTGCAACACAGGCATGAGAACCCATACTCTGACACTTTCTTACCAGTCTACTCCTATTGCCATAGTTACAATGGAAATAAAGTTGGATACAAGCAGCATGAGGCACGCCAGTGAATTTTCCCTAGTTGAAAGACCTGACAGCTAGCAATGTCCCCAGCTGCACTGATACTGCAAGACCCAGATGTGTTTTTGCATGCAAGATCCAGACAATTTCTCACAAAAATGAAGCCTGAATGACTATGTGGGCTGAAAAGAAAGTGCCATCAGATTCCTAAGCTGGCTGGACCAAGGAGACTAAAGCACCCTTGGCAGCACACAAGTCTGCCATCAGATTTCATCGTGGCTTCAGCAATCAGAACACATAAGGATTTCTACATCATCTTCCCTCTTTTAGTGATAGCTTCAAGTGGAGACTGTCAATTTACAACACTGAGACTACTCCTCACCCTCCCTAAGGGATTACTTGGTCAGCAGGACTGAATTCATCCCCTCAAACATTTTACTGACCACTTTCTCAAGTGGTCAAGTTTCTCACTCACTCAGTCCAAACACACACTTGCTTCTCTCCCCAACTCTGCATGTTCCTCCTCACACTCAAATTCTCCAGTCTGCCCATGCTGAAAAACAATACCTGGCAAGTTTCCCTTCAAACAAGTTTTTTTTTCCTCCAATACACGTCCCCAAACACTCCAGAATGGAATCACTCTCCAACCACAAGACATAATGACATGATCGTCAACATCCTGATGGCCTACTGAGATTAGCAGCAGGTAAAATTTAAGAATACCCACAGCTTTCCCAATTTCTCCCCATTTTCCTTGCAGGAATTGGTATCTTCACACCCATTTTGTTACACATATATACCCAAAAGTCATTTGCAAGTCTATGATATGGAGCAACTGCCTAACTAGAGCAATACTTTGAACATCTTTGAAAACAAAGCATTGTTCTAGCTGAAATTTCAGGCGAGTGTTGCTCACTAAAATGAAAAGCACTGTTCAAAATATAAATCATCAATCAAAAGCACTTCAGTTACGTCCAAACACTCCCACGAAACCATACTAAAAAATCTGGTCTTATAAAAAAAGGGAATATAATTCTCTTTTGCCATTCTTAATTGCAAAGCTGTTAGTCTAAATATTACACCTTGTAAAGGAAGCCATTTGCCATTGTACTTTTGCCAGAAAGTGAAGAATCTTGGCAACCGCAATTCAGGCTTTTGAAAGCCAAAACAGATACATACTTCAGAAGAAGCACAGAAGAGCTGATGCCATCCCACTTCGAGCCTTGCCAAATAAAATTAAATAACATATATGCAGTTCAGCATTTTTTGGTTTCCTGAATCTGCCTAAAATTTTGAAAGGGCTCAAGAGTCATAGCCTGTGAATTCATGTTCACCTCCTGAGAGAACACCTTCACTGACAGCAAAGATAAGGTCCTGAGGAAAAAAAAAAACAGTGTTTAGCCCAACAACACTGGACAACACCACCAAAAATAAACAACCAAGGAAAAAAAAAAAACTATGAAGAAAAATTAAAAAAAAAAAAAACCAAACCAAAACAACACCAAAAATCAAAAAACTAAACAACAAATCCCAAACCTATAATGAACTTTGGAAATATTGACAAAACTCTGCAGTTTCACTGTCTTTCTTGATCACTCAAAATCCTCTTCAGTCTCCTAATAGCTTCAAACCCATAGCTTTGAAGCAGGAACTTTGGCAACTAAACAGAGACTCGTACCAAAGTCTAAATGAAATGCTAATTAGACAGAAACTGAAATAAAAACCCATGTAGTATTCAGTAGACAACGCCACCAGCAAGCCATATGCAGAGGTAGGGAAGGTGCAAGGATGCATGATTGGGACATGAGAGGTACACGAGTGAGGCAGCCCAAGGTGAACTCTATCTGACAATGCCATGACTAGTGGTCTCCAATTCTGCACACATGGTTTCTCACTACATCCTTTGCCTCCAGAGAATAAAAAAAATGCTGCCTCCATTCTCTCTGTGTTGTCACTGTCTTGCCTTCCCTGCCCACCCCAATCTAGTCACATTTCTTGTAAAACAGAATCCAAAATTTTATAATTTTGGGAAAGCAGTCTAAATAATTATTTCCTTATGTTATTTTAAGCTTTTATTATCCAACCTGAAGACTTAGAGTGAAGTTATACAACAGTCAAGATGATTTAAGAGCTTGTTACTGCCAAAAACAGGACAGACATCCCACTCTCTTCATCAGCCCCTGCTCTGCTTTCTTCCTCCACTTCCTCCCAGCAGCTTCATGGCACTCCCTCCTTCTCCCCCTTTTGTGTCATGTATGGTCCTTAATGAGTTCAGCTTGTGTTAATTAACGCATTTGTTTTGCTGGGTTATTGCTCTGTGAAGGAAGCAAATGCAATAAACTTAGATCTGACAGGCAGTTCAGTTGGCACAATGTGAACGCGGGAGACCATGAGCAAGAGGGGAAGGGAACAGCATCACCCCCTGTCCAGTGGCAGCCAATTATTACATTGGCTAAGGCAACCTGTGAACTTTCATTTTCTTTGTTTACTGCTGTTAGGAGCTGGCAAACCTCTCCTACTGCACATCCGTGAGAATTAATGCTTTCCAGGCATCTCACAGAAGTTAAACATTCGGACAGATCTCCAAATAAAATACAAAGTTTTTCTCAAAGCAGCTCAACTAAAGTCTGCCTTTGTTGCATACTTACCAAAACATTGCTTTTTGCATTTAGCACACTGCTGAGCCTTTATGCTTCTAACATGCAACCGGTGTGAATGGTCCTTCCCTCTGCTCTGTGGTGGGATTTGAAAGCCAAGGGCTCTAGACCTCCCAGCCCAGAGACTAAACTACACACAAGACATTTTTCTAAGCCATTAAAGTTCATCAGCCTCTGCACAGTGTTGCTTTTTGTTTGTTTTTTTTTAAAGAAAGTCAGATCATTACAGATTCTGTTTGAAACCATATCTTAATCTACAGGCCTGTCCATAAACATCCATTGGACAGATCTACCAGACTCAACTTGCCTTTACTAAGGTGACAAGGCAGTAGCATGCACTCCTCAGCTGTTACTTTTACAGCCTCCAGACAGAAGCTGGGAGGCTGTAAAACTAGCAGGTGAGGAGTGCATAATAATAGTTGAAATATATATGCAAAGGTTTGATAGAGAGACTTTTCAATTCATAGAGTAGCCATCTGCAGCAAGGATGCCCTGCTCCCAGCTTCTGCTCCCTTATTTCTCTACAACATTCCTTCACTTTGGAGGACAATCTTCCAAAGCATGCAGAAACCTTTTTTCCCCTCCTGGCTGATGCAAAGGACAAAGATATAAAAAAAAAAAAAAGAGAAACAACAAAAGACAATCTCCTATCACATGATCTACTGATCAGTTTTTCAAGTATTTTAAGCCTGTTTCATCCAAATTATGAATTCATCAATCACCATAATTATCCACAGCCTATTTTTCTTTCCTTGGATCTTTATGCAGGGGGCACAGTAGCTTCTCAAAGAACTTTCTAGGTTTTTGTTAGACCATGCCAGCTACAATGGGCTGGCCATCAGGCTGACTTCAAAACCAATACGCACACTAGTGCACAGAAAGCAACAGGCAGATATCTATCAATACCATTCACATCCCTCCTTAGGGTCTCTCCTGCTCCCCAGCATTTTCAGGTAGGTTAAAATACTTTTCCTGGATTTAAAACTTCATTATTGTGGACCAATGACATCAGACATTAGGGTTTTTATATTGACAATTTACAGGTTTTAATGTTGATAGTTAACACAGTAATTTTACACGTATCACTTGCTGCTCTCTTGGTTCAAGATTTTTTTGGGAAGAGTTATTAACTAGGATTATCAGAAGCCTTTCTATAGACATCAAGCTTTGGGGTTTTTAAGAAAACCAGAAAGAGGCTTTTACAGTTATCTGTGATTTATGTTCATGAATAAGCACTGGTTTATTTACATAGTCCCATCACATACAAATGGTTGAGGCTAGAAGGCAAGTTTAGACATTTCAATTCAAACTGCCAGCTACTCACTAAGACGGTATCTTTTTGAGATACCATAAAAGGTACACTTAAGTGAGAAGGTTACTCTCAGTATACCTCATTTATACAGTCAGAGCACTCAAAAGAAAGACTTTCTGCTTAGCCTCTGAAAAAAAACACCACATTCTGTGAGCAGAGATGCATTCCCCAGCATCAGCTGCACGCTAAGTCATCCTCCAAGTAGTTTTGTGGTAACTACTCCCAAACATTATTTATTCCAAAGAATTCAACTATTGAAACAATTCTTATGAGGACACCATAGTAAGTAACAGCAGCAAGTAGCAAAAATAAACAAGGAAACCCCTTTTATCTCTCATGTACAGCAGGGTAAGGGTTACCACAGAAGGGCTTGTAAGTGATAATGCAACAGAGCCAGGAGAGCTCTGGACTACATCAACCCCAAGCAACAACCAACTCTGCTTCTAGTTGCAAAGAGTGCAAGGAGGCAGCTCCAACAAACACTGTGCTGCTCTTGAGATGAACAGAAAATCCTGTCTATTCAAGAGGGCTATAATAAAGAAGTGCAAGAAGTGCAGGAGATAATATGCAAAAATTAAAGGAGTACGTACACCCTTGACTGACCGGAACATAAAAAAGGGTACCCAGTTTGGAGACTGCACTCATTCACTCCTATGCAATGAAGCACCAGCAGTGCCAGAGCTCGCTCAACTGCAAAAACACTGCTTGTAGTTTTAAGACACTGATGTCACAGATACCCCATGTGTACTTTAACGCTGCCTCACTAACAAATCACAGCAATCTCTTCTTAGAGCAAAGAGACCATTTTGTAATCTCAAATGCATTTGCTGGCATTATGCAACACACAAGCTTCAAATCCATGGGTGGCTTACGGGTAGCAGCAGGCAATCAGTGCCGACTTTCAGAACACAACTAAGATGTTACTGGTGCTCTATTCTTGAATACAGGCTAAGAATTTCTATAAATACATAAATAAAGGATATCAGCAATGCAAAAGTCTTTCTTACCCTCTTACGTTTTTTAGCCCTTGAAAAACAATTTCAAGCTGACATCTCAAAAGCGAGTATGCTGACCTACTTGCAAATATAATACTACCCTGGGACAAACAGGGCATAGCTTTTTCAAGTAAGTGTAAACAAAACAGAAAATAAACCTACAGAATAGGGTAATATTTTGTACAGGAGCTAATGTTCAACAAAAAGCTGAAATCTGGCCAGCTGATCACATGTTTCATGTGCATTAGTGAACATTTATTTACTGCTATTAACTTGTACCTGCAGAGAGGAAGAAATAAGATATTCTTCCTTTGATTCTGAAGGTCATAAGGTGACCAAAATCCCAGCTTAATGAAGACTGTGGTGAGGTTGCAAATGTCACAGCTTCCACCAACCCTTTCAAAATGCAGTGTTGGAAAGACAGGGAAGAAAACTGAAGTAATACCACCCAGGCTTCACAGACTATGTCAGCTTAATTAGAATGGCATTTTGTCAGTACTGAGAGATTACATATCGAAGGCTGAGTAGCAGGCCAAATAACTTGACTAGAATATTTCACCAAGCCACCTACATTAACAGCTTTTTCCCTACTGTACTTTCAGGGTGCCATAAAGGAAATCAGGCCTTGTTTCAGGCCTTATGAGGCTGTTTAACAGAGGCATGACATGTTGAATATCCCCAGCACTAAAGGTTTACTAGATATGCATTAAACAAGGAACATCCCTAGATAGTCTTCAGACTCCAGAGCTGCCAGAGAGGAACATTTGCTCTCCAAAGGTGTAGGATCCAGATGCAGTCAAAGTGCCTTCCCTGTATACCAATGTACTTCAACCCACAAAACACCTGTACTCCAAGCCTGGAACCCACACATGGGTCCCAACTGCATTCTCCCACCTCCAAGATTATCCAAATGGTACTGGCAGCAGTTTTGGAAAGGAGGGAGAAGACGGCAAGTAAGTGCCCCCACACACAACATTGTTTCATAGGCCCGTAGTACTTTGCCCACAGAAGCAAATCGACATCCAGGTTGCGCGTGGAGCTGACCACAACACTATCACAGGATACGACGGCAGTCACATACCCGAGGTGGTGGTGGTGGTATGCATACAGGAGAAATGTACACGCCTGCACTGCCACATCAGTCAGGGAGGAGAAACAGGCTCTCCCTATGTGCAGGCCATCTCATTCCACAGCAGCTGTCAAGATGTCAGAGAAAAAGCTGGGGCTTGCATGAGATGAGCTCAAGAAGCCACTTACAACCCCCGCAATTCAATGAAGCACACCATTGAAGCACCTCACCTCGTTCCTTCCAGTGACAACAACATGAAGTTAAAAAACTGGTCCAGACATAGCCATCCATGATCTGGAGAAAAAAAACAGCCAAAGGAATCCCTCCCCAGTGTACAGCCCTGAAATTTCACATTCTCAGCACCTCTGGACAAGACTGACAATTATGCCAGACCAGCCATTCACTACCCCCAGATTTTTGGTCTCTGTACTGCAGAAGTAAATCCTGACAAAGCTCCAGTTTCTCCCATCACCGTTTAGGGTTTAATTTCAGTCAGTGTGCCTGTGTGTAGAATGCATGTATTATACACACATATTACACACATGCACTTACATGTGCCTGTGAACTCAATGAACTCTAGATGAGAGATCCTTCAGCAGCTGCACAGAATGCAATATGGCATGGCAGAACTCAGTCAACCTCATGAAAAATAAAAAAATCTCAGTTCCCTTCCCTGAGTTTCTTTCACTGTTTGGTGCAGAGATTTTGTTCACACTTCGCTCTTCCAAAAAGTTCTCCCTCTCCCAAAATACACTGCAGTATAATAAAACAAAATGTTTATCAAAGGAGCAGATGAGCTCTCTTGCAAAAGCTTCTGTGAATATCACAAATTTGAATTTCTAATTGCTGCTCTTAATTGATAAAATAACAATTCCAAATTTTTTTGCTACTTTGTATTTTGATCTATAAAAGCATTCACTCATCATTAATGCAATCAATTTGACAGATTCATCAGAAAAGTCTCGATTTTCATTTCAGCCTTGCTAATTAGCAACTATTTTATTAAAAACCAGCTCTGCACGAAGAGATGGCTTCACACAACTGCCTGTTTTACACAAATACCTCCCACAGGCTTTCATGCTACTTTCTGTCACTGGAAGAGGGAGAATATGCCCTTTACCTAATGCTCTGATGCATACAGATCTCAGCAATCACTAGCTTGTAATACTCCCCATCTCCTTCAAACTGACAGCAGTACCACAGAATTTGCTACCAATGCTCGATATCCTCTCCTCTTTATTGCATCACTGGTCTTAGATAAATTGCACTATGTCTTGGAAATTAGCACATTTGTTTCCTGCAACATCTTTGCCTATGCATCTTTCCTAGTCCAGGAACTTGTATAAGTCAACATCCTAAAATGAGCAGCACAGTTTTCATGAGGATGCTCCCATTAAACTAAGTGACAACCTCCTCATTATACAAACCCAAAATGTTTCTCTCCAGAAAACAGGACAGAAGAAGTTCATTGAAGCTGGATGCCTCTCAGGTGTCAGGTTTGAGAAGGCTGCTCCATACAGAAGTGATCTTCTCTCTGTGGCAGGTGATGATAGCCACTGCTCCCAGAGAAGTTCCCAGTTGCAGAACTTCCTAGTCTTGTCTCTTAAGCTGCAGGCATACCCTCATACTCTGCTCCTGCAGAAATGCAACAACACATTGCCTAATGCAGCACTCCAGTTAGTCTCAGTGGGACAAGCAAGAAGCAGGAATTACAGAAATATAATTTTTCCCATGACAGCAAGTACCAGCACTTGATTAGAAAACACTTTGCAGCTCAAGTTAAGAAATGCAGGATTATAGAAAATCACTACCAATGCACGGGGAGGGACAAATATTGAACACACAAAAATTGAGGAAACAAGCACCTGAGTTGCTCCCATGGCCTATGGGACAGAAAGACGTGGCCGATTTTCTACCAGACTTTGATGACGGATCCCTAAGTTTTAACACAGATCTGTCTCAGGCAGGTTAAACCTTTTAAGGTTTAAATGCCTAACGAGATCCACTTTAAAACTCACCAAAAAGCACAACTGGAAAGCGCAGAATGACTCTGCTTTTGCGCCAAGTCAGAACACAAACAACTCCTTCTGTGGAGGCCACATGTGCCAAGAAGGACTAGGCTCCAGCTCCTGGCACTTGAGCAGCACTGAAGTTTTCATTCTCTGGATGGAAAGCACAACACTGCTGACCATTTGCACTGCAGACAAGTTAAGAAATCACCCCGTATAGTCAGACAAAATTAAGCAAGTGTGTCATTCATTACCGGAAAGCTTCTCCCTGATATCCAGCGACAGGATGTGTGGCAATGGCTCACAGCTGAGTCAGGGGAGGTTCAGACTAGATACACACAAACACTTTCTTCACCAAGAGGGTAGTCAAACACTGGAACTGGCTTCCTAGAGGAATGGTCAATGTCCCAAGCCTGGCAGTATTTAAGAGGAGCTTGGACAATGCCCTTAACAACATGCTTTGGCCTTTGGTCAGTCCTGAAGTGGTCAGACAGTTGGACTGAATGATCAGTACAGGTACCTTCTAATTGGAATGTTCTGCTCCATCCATTGATCAGACATTCAATGTTCCATTCAAGGAATGTTCTTTTATACCAAAATTGCCTTATGTGGGCGAATGGTCTTAATTGAAGTTCAGGACATTCTCTTTAATTTGCAATTTTTTTTCTGATGCAAGTCAGGCACTGAGGCTACTTCTACTAACTACTTCTAAAAATGTCCATCTCAGACCACTCAGGTGCCCTCTTGCCATCAAATTTGAGCTTATGGAAAAAACAACAGTCAAATGAGAAAAAGTAACCTTCCCATCAACAACCCTGTTCTGTCTCAAAGTAAGAGTAAAAACAGTCAGAGTCAAGAGCAGGAAAAACAGCTTTATTTGACATTGAAATGGACTGGACAGTTCAGAGGATGAACTGCTATGTCCATGGTAAGGGGCTGACAACATCCCACAGCCATCTCAGGAACCACCTGACCCCGCTGCCACAGTCCCCCACTTTACACACAATTCCCACTTCTCATCCAACACCCTCACTTCCTCTGGGGAAAAGCATGGAAGCTTGCGCTGACTGCTGAGCTGGCCAGCAAGGGACCAGTTAACAATACAAATTTCACAAGCCCACAATTACAAAACAGATATGAGCAAGTACTCTGTTGGCAATTAGAGCTTCAGTTTTATTTTATTTATTCTAGTATAAGAACAGATGTTGCAGTTATTCAAAGGTTTTCACAACCTTAATTGCTGACCTTAATTGTTGTTAATCTTTCCCATGAAGTGGAGACAGACAGACGCCACCCGTACTTTGTGAAGAAGATAGTGAGCTGCAGGGTATGAATAATAAAAGACAGTATTGTCTGCCTTCTCCCTCCTGCGTGAAATACGAGGGTATTGGGATTGGCCAGCAGCATGGAAGAAAAAGAATGAACAAGTGACTCAGCTGTTTTATTTGATTTTTTTTTAAGGATGCATCTGCTACAGGGCTGACCCTTGAGATGGACATTTCTTGCCCCTCCCCAGGACTGGTGAAGCCTCCAAGTGCCAGCGAAGGAAGTGCTGGATTCAGCCTCCACGACGCCTCAAACAGCCGATACACAAAGCACCCTGTCCACCTCACTGAGTACCACTAAAGCTGTAGTATTAAGCAGCAAAGTGTTGAGTTTCACAGGGCAATATTAGGTTTCATAAACAAGTTCTCAGACTGGACAAGAAAGTAGCATTTAATTATGTGCTAGAAACATTGCAAATGATACCTGAGAGCTTCCCAAGTCTTTTCCTTTGCTAGTGGGAAGCCTGCCTGACTTCTTACTCAGGTATGGAAATTTTATATCCATCTTTTTGCTGCAGAACTTGACAATTTAGGTTTTCTAACCAAGAAGGACATTCCTCTGACTTTGTTCTGCTAAGTGTACTCAAAGATGTTAACTTGGTGTCCCAGTAATTTGAGACCAGGCAACGCAGAGGAGGGACACAAGTTCAGAAATTAAACCCTGGATGTACTGATGCAGGCATGCCCTATAATCTAAGGCAGGAGCCCCAGAAGTCAGGATAGTGAAGATCAATTTCCTGTTTATGGTGCCTTCAAGCAAATGCCCAGAGTGAACTTGGGGCACAAGACTTAAACCAAAGACCAGATCAGAATGGCATCAGCTACCAGCTCTGCTGCAAAATACAGGAAATCAAGTCTTTCCCCCGCCTCTCACATCAAAACTCAACTGCAAGGATTCAAGGATTGCAAACCTTCAAGGATTCTTGACAGAAAGAAAAGATAAGGACTGCTTTGGTTTTAGTTCCTTAAGAGATTTTACGTTTCCTCATTTAAAAAAGTCAAAATAGATAAGCCCACCAGGCACCATGTATACTAAATAACTGCTCACACATTACATCTTAAGAGCAGCATTAAAAGATGGTTATAAATTGCACAATGGAAATAATTCAGTCAAGATTTCTAAAAGGAAAACATCAAACTACCAAGCTGTTAATTGCTGTATATACCCTGTCACACTTAAAGGATCTGGACATAGCTCAAAAGATGTTAAGTTATGTGCTTTTAGAAATGAGTTCAAGGTAAATCCAGGGAACTTAAAAATCAGGAAGAAACTTCTTTGCCGAAAGAACTAGCTAGAACTAGATAACACAGACATGAATAATCAATCAGATGGCATGAGCAAATGTCACTACAGTTTCTGCAGAAGTTATGACACAAATGCACCCAAAGTTTATGGCACTGCATGAACAAGACACAAGTGGGCATTATCCCCAGGACTCTTAGAAGGACCTGAGCTGCTCTGGTTTGCAGGAGTGGTTTCCCCCTTAACACCCAGCCAAAGGATAACAGTTAAAGGTAGGAAAACAGAGAAACTTTTTTCCATACAAGAAGTCTTCAGAATTACCATAGCAGCCATTCTTTTCAAGATACCCTTAAGCTCTCTGAAATGTGACAACCAGGGAGGTGACTCAAGTTTTGCCAGCAGTATAATGTGCTCGATCAGAGCTGGAGCTTCATGCAAAGCACAAGAATCTCATGATCACAGGCAAATGGGTAGCCAAAAAGGGCAACTGATTTAATTTCCACAAACTCAAGCCAATGTGCTAGAAGAACAGCCCTGCCTGTGTGTACCACTGAAGTGTCAGAAGTCTGAAGTCTTGTTTGAAGTATCATCCTAGAGGAAAGAGGGGGGGAGGAAAAAAAAGCAGAAAATATCTCACAAGGAAATACAGTATTAAGAATCAACGAACTGCCACAAGCAAAGCAGAATCATGACAAGTCATTAAACCCAGGGCACACCCACTCCTTGAAAACTGTGGGCTGTTATGACATTGAAAGGGTAAAACAGAATTAGAAAGAGTACAGAGAAGAGGAATTCCTAAAGCAGAAACGAACAGTCCTGGATCATTTGGCACAGAAAAGAGACAGCTGAAGGAAAAGAAGGCAGACATCAAGTCAGTTATAGAGGACATGGAAAAAGCGCCCAGAGAATAAGCATTCCCTCTCAAAAGAAAAATTCAGACAATCTGAAATTGATTGGAAACCTGCAAATCTTTCCTATGGGGTAACTGGATTTATGAATGTGTTAAAATAATAATAATCATTTAGGCAAGCACTGGGGAAAGCTCATAAGGGATGGCAATGATAGTAATAGATGTGCACACTCCAGATAACTGCAGCACCGCTCTCCAGGAAGCAGAAGGGTCTAAAAGCAGAGCAAAACTCCTTGCAGGCTTTCTGTCTAAGCAACTGCAATTCAAATCAACATTTTTCTTTTTTAATTAATATTCCTGGCTGAGAATTGTGGGTGCTAGACATTAACTTAATGGGGACAGTGATGAAGAAGAGCTGGAGGCACAGCCACATCACCGTGGTGCCAAAGCATCACCTCAGCACTACCACGCTGCATCCTCCAGAAAACACTGCATCAATCTCACAGATTTGCACCTTTAACAATTAGGCACAGACTTAAAAACTACAGTTGCTAGGCATCCTCCATGTAACATTTACTTTTAACAGCAAGTCCTGCAGGCTGCTGCAGCATGCAGAAGGAAGAATACGTGTGGCCCATAAGCTGACAAGCACACACTGAAATCCTGGCTCCCCACAACACACAACGTGACCTACTCAGCCAAAGTGCCCGTCCCACTGCTTCCCTGGGAGTTTACCATGTCCATGATGCAATACATCTCACCAGTGAATACAAAAGCTGCAGTTTTCATAATTGGCATTTAGGAAGATCCTTCCTTTGCATTTCAGGCCAGACAAGAGCAAATTGAAATCTAAGGTTTTAAAGAACATGATTCCTACATGATTAAGTCCTCCCAAAATCACAACTGAAGGCTAACACCATACTGAAAGCTGCTAAGAGACCACAGCAGAACAAGGCCTTGAACACCTCTTATCAGCTTTTTATTTTGAAAAAAAAATTAGAGCTACTTTCAAAACAGCATGAGAGTCACAACACCACAAAGATTCTGGCTTTTTCATGTTCTCAAAATAGCATGCTAGAAAGATGTCTACAAAAATAGAAAATTTAGGTGCATTTTGTTTTCATCTTTTGAGCATCAGCTCAAGTTTATCCAACACAGCATCTGCATTAGGCTCCATAAAGCATTCCCTTATACACAACCCCACTCTGATCTGCAGCAAAAAGTTGTGATCAGGTGCAGCCAATCACTTGAAAACACTCCAGGACCAGAGGATTTGGATGCTGGAGCATGTTTGTTCCTTCCCCATCACCCCACACACACTGTGCACTGCGAAATGCAGATTCCTCTAACTCGCTTCACTGAAATCCAAGCAACCTAATAGAAGGTGGCAGCCAGCAGCATCACCAAAAATAAAACCATCAGAGAGAAACCAGTGAAGTGTAAACTAATGCATTGTTTCAGGAGGTTAAATGTGCAAGTTATTTTCACTGTACTTCTCGGCACAGAAAAGCACAACAGCAGCAGCAACAAGTTTCAGGAACCATAGTCCCCTTCTCCTCCATGCCCAGGAGGCAAAGCGAGGGAAAAGCAATTGTTTCCAAACAGCCCCTCTGCTCCTTGACTGCCCAAATTCACCCTTGCTGCCCTTCTGTGTGGCAGAGTGAAGCTCACTCAGTGTGTCAGGGAGAGCATCGCTCCTCACCTCCTGCTCCCTGCCTTCTAGGAATTTCCCAATCCAGCACTGGAGGATTAGGAGCTGTAATGCTATTAAACACTGCAATATCAAAATGTGAACTAAAGCACATAAAGCCTGCCTTCAGAAGAGGAGCATTTTGGGGTGGTTTTTTTTATTTGTTTTTTTTTTTTATTTAACCTCTGGAAAAGCATCTAACAAAAACAGAGCGGAAGCAGTGTCAAAACTGGCAGCTCTGCAAGCAAAACAGCCGAGTTTACGTGCTCATTGCAGCCTGCCTGCTACTTCAGATTACTTATTGCAGAGCAACAAGTCATTCTCTCCCTAATTGGGTCCCAGTCTAAAATAGTCCTGTTATTTTTAGTACAGTACTTAAGTATCTGAACTGTGCCCTGTGCTGCCAAAGCTGGCATGCATCCCTGGCCATACCAGAAATTCCGATGTTAAACAAGAACACACATGCCACATACCCAGGCCAACGTTTGTTCTTCTGCCTTGTCTTTGGTGGGCGACTTTAAAGACTTTAAACATTAACAGCCAGCCAAAAATGGCACAGGCTTATATGCTAATTCTGCATTTAAAGCCTCCCTCCCAGCTACTGTGCAACAAGAGAACCAACCCAGCAAGGAAAGACTGAGGGTTGCAATACCAGTGATTAGTTAGAGACAGTCACTTTGTCTTTAGGGCACAGATAGAAGATAAGAATGGGATTATTTTATCTCCATTTTGCTTGGTTTACATCCACACAAGTTCTGGGGCACTGAAGGAGAGGATAAATCTAAAATGCGCTCTAACTCACCCCTCTTCTGTCCCCTTCCACACTGCACATAAACTATGGATTAAATTTAAACTAGTCAAGAAACAAAAGGCCTGTGTTAAATATGTTTACACACACCACAGAAGGAGGATTATGTAAACTCTGTCTCACAAACAATATGCTTCTTCTGCAGAAGAAATGAGATGATCAAAGCAAGACTTGTGCATATTTCCAAGTCAGTCTTCCCACCTTCCATCACAGGGGTGACAACCGTCCTGCAGTATGCTAATTCTGGAGTGCAGGGAGCAGAATAAAATCCAATACATCCATAGGCTGCTCCAACAAAGCCTTACCTGTCACTGTGAGCTGACTGTCCCTCACCTTGTGCTTCCACTGTAATCTCGTTTTTGTTAAATCAGGAAGAACAAGGTCCCAGGAGGAATTTACTCTGTCCTTTTACCAAGTACTTTGCAGCAAGGAAGTCAACTCTATGAAAGAGCTTTAAAGACAAAATCCTAACCTGAGAGACGGCTGCCAGCCAACAAAAATTTGTTAGTCTCTATTACCACTAGACCATCTGTTCTTGAAACTGTACGTTCCTTTTCAGAAGGGTTTTATTTTGTGAACAGCATCAGCATTGTTCACTCTCTCCACTCTGTCAACATCTCCTTATCCAACACACTTCTAGATCTGGTGGTGACACAAGACTAAGCCTTTAGTTTATCATATCATTATCTAGGCATTCTGGGTTCATCAGTATATATTAGTACTTCCCATTTTCAATTATTCTAACCTCAGACAGTAGCAGAAGCAATATATGTAAAACCTTTCATGGTTTCTGAGTTACAGCTGAGCTGATCAGGGGCATCAACTAAATGTTCTCAAACTCAAGACTGACAAAGGAGATGAGGCAAAAATTCAGCCTTTTGGCATTTGCCCTTTAACCATTTCAGTATATTGATTCTGGATGAAAGAACTTGCTCTGTGTCTGAAGAGAGCGTTCTGCCACTGAGTGTTCATTCTCTCTCATCTTCAGTTTTTAGTTAATCCTCAGACCCAAGATATTTAAGCGTTGCTGTTGCCCATACATGACAAAAAGCAAGCAACAGTTTGTCTGTCTGTCTTGCTAGGTAAAGAGGTCAAGCAAAGGCTGCACTCCTCTAAAAGTGCAATAGCCTGCAGACAATTATTGCAATAGCAAAGTAAGTGAAAGTGAAACAAGACACCTAAAAAACTGATTCTGTAATTCCACAGCAATAAAAATGATTAAAGGAAAGGTCAGTCAACTCACCACTTTCTCAAAAAAGCTACAAGGTAACAAAACCAAACTAAAACCAACCAAAAAAAAAAAAAAAAAAAAAAAAAAAAAAAACAAAAAAAAACCACAAAAAAAAAAAAAAAAAAACCAACAAAAACCCACCCAAAAACACACACACAAAAAACCCCCCCACAAACAAACAAACCAACCAACCAAAAAAACCCAAATAAGTAAACCCAAACTACTGCTAGTGATGATAGGGGAAAGGAGATTAAAAAAAAAATTACCAACTTTTTTTTTTTAAAATCATTCAAATCATTAGCAGTTATTCTTGAATGTCCATAGCAGATTGACAAGGTAGCAAAGGCTGGAGAATGGCAAACTGATTTCCTACAGAACTGGGAGGGAGAAAGAGTGGAAAGAAAAACATTAAGAATGATACTTGTTGATTAATTTGCATATTTGCCATTAAACCCATCTACTAGCACCAAGAAGAAAATAAAAAACTGAACTCAACAAAAACTGGTTGTTCATGTATAAGCTAAGTCAAACCAACTCAACATCCTACTATGTCAGAATAATGTATTTTAGGAACACAGAAGCAATAGACACTGAATCCTGACGTTAGCAAAACCACATCAAAAGATTCAAATTGCATTCTCACAAAAAGATAAGAAAGCTTTGTCTCACTGTTATCAATGCAAACAGTCATCTTACGGCAGATTTAAAAGTGACTGAGCAACTGCACTGACTTATATTTGCTTGGAATGTCAAAAAAAATTGAAATACTCGCATAATAGCCTGACATACTGAGTAACTTCTGCAGAGATCTGCCCTGGTCCCACACTATTCTAACACTAATGATCAAGATAATGAAGGAAAAAAATGATACTTATTAAACTTGGGGAAGCTGCTAACTTAAAGCTGTCAGCTTGCTGGAAGACTTAATTCAAAGCAAGTTTTAGAAACTGGAAAATTCTTTGTTGAGAAAGAGGCAAATGCCATAGAGGAATGTATAGAGGAACATATGTGAGAATCATGAAGCAACGGTTCTGCTCTACTTGTGGCTGATAAAGCTTCCAGCATGAAGCTGTACCCAATCTTCAGCAAATTTCAGAAAAGATCAACTGGAAAGAATCCAAGCAAAAGCAATAGGAACATCACAGAATTAGAAAAACATGACATCTGGGAGGAAAAAAGAAAAAACAGAATTAACTGGAGCTCAGCCAAAAGAAGCAAAAGTAAGGGTCATGATGAAATCTTTCAAATCTATGAAAGCCTGCTGCAAAGAAAGAGGGAATAATATCTTCTCCATGCCCACAACTTTCAGAAGAAACAGAACGGCTTAAAAAGCAAAGATTTAGGAAAACATTACTGTACTGGGTGGAGTGAGGGCATAGGGAAAAGATAAAAGAGAAGCACCAAGTTAAAATTGCTCAAGGGGAAAAAAACCAGTGAGTCAACACCCAAGACTGTGAGGAATAAGCAGTCTCCCCCAACCACTGCCACCAAGCTGCCATCAGAAACACAGCTACACTCCAGCTTTTCATCGACTTGTTTACCTGCATCAAGTCTCCTCTCCAGATCTAGCACTGTGCTAGAAGAAAAATAAGCCTAACAGATGCATTGTCAACTCTCTTTTCTCAAAGCAAAATGAGAATACCAACAAACTGCACATCTATTCTTAACATTCAGGGCTGAAAGGACTCAGTCCTAAAAAAAACAAGAAAACCCCCAACCAACTAAAAATCTCAGGTGTCAAAATACCTTTTCAAGAAGCTTAACACTGACACTTGGCTCTCTTGATACACGGATCCAGCTACATCCTAACACCACAAACAAACCAGAACCTGACAACAGAGAGACACATGGGCCATACCCTCAGCCCTATGAATTTTGCTCTTCAGTCTCATTCTGGAGGACAAATAGCAGAAACTATCACTTTGACTGTAATGTCACGTGCATTTTTTTAATGCTCAGCCTCAATCTACAAGCTGTAGATGAAAATTTCATGGTTCCACTGCCCGTCAGGTGTTGAAAGGACACAAGGAATAGAGAAATTTCTTCTTGCAGAAGAGGGTGGAAGACACCAGCACAAACTGATGCAATCCTATCATTCTGAAGGTACTGCAAGGTGCAATCCTATCATTCTGAAGCTTGGCATTGCACTTATTCAGTAGCAAGCATCTCTGGAAGCTGGGCAGGGGGAGGTGGGGCAGGGGTAACCAATAAAACCTCAATCTCTTCAATTTTTTTTAGCTCATGGACTGTGAGCACCAGTGTATTTCAAACTGCATTTGCATTTGTTCTCACTATGCAAAACCTCTGGGAATATCTACAGGAAACGAACTCTGATTAGACATAACTGCAATCGCTATCATATTCAGACAATTTTCTCTCTTCAGCCCCTCTCCCCACACACCAGTTTGACCTCCACCATTTGCATCAATGGAAGTAGCTGGGGGTAGGCATTTCACAAATCTCACAAATCCAGGGTACAAGAATTATTTCAGCCTTTAACTGTGCAACTGGAAGATATTTAAGCATGCCACAGAGGCTTAAGGGAAGCTTTGAAATTGCATTTGCTTTATATTGTGCATGTCAAAAAGACAGTAATTTGTCATCTTTTCTTGAGTATCCCTGAGTAAGATGCTGATGCAAAGATAAATATTCATAAGGCTAGCTCATGCAGCTTTCCTCAAATCTGACTAGATCCAACTCCCTCTTGTTTAAAGAACTAGGAATTATATGCAAATATCACAGCAAAGGAAGGAGATGTAGATGTTAAGATGCAGGAGTTAAGATCAGGTTTCTGTGCATGGGAGGGACCCACAGTGGATTTACAGGATTAGTGGCAGTGCCCATCCCTCTCTATCAGGAATGACTCTCTGCTCTCCACTTTGCAGATTTACAGCTGCAGATACTGGGATCTTGGACAATGAGGCTGACAGTCCCCAAAGGCAAAGCACTCATCACTCCTAAATACTAAACAGGGCTGGAAAATAGAAGAAGGAAAACTAAAATGGATTTTAAAAATAAAATCCATAGGTGTAGACACTTGAAGTTAAGAAAGGTAAGCACACATTGCCATTGCATGGAGTTCAACTGTGCCACTGCTTGCATTCAGCAGACACATTTTTGCTCAGTGCCTCACCATGTGGTTATCCCTGGAATCCCTGACTGTCCAAATGGCACAGGACATGGCACATAAACATCCACTCCAAAGTAACACCTGGGGTTTAGATCAGGGCCAAAGCCAGGCCAAGTTTCAGACACAGCTCAGCCACCTGTATCACAAGCGGGATGTTTACTATGCACTGTGGTATAAATACTCCTCCTCTCCCCATTTTTTCATAACACTTCCTCCACCTTTGGAGAAACCATCATCTCTGAGAGAATTTAACTGCCATGAGCTGGGACGTGGGAGCAAACACAGAGTGATAAAACCATCACACAGGCAAAACATCCACCAAAAACTGCAGGCTCTTCTCATACAGATGCCTCACAGCAGCTCCAAGAAAAGTGTTAGCATTACTCCAATGAGATAATCGTATCAGTAATGATTTTCAGAGCCATGATTTAGCCATGCTGTGAGTTAGGACATTCCCCCACCCATCACATCATCTTCACCAAAGAAGGGTGGGGGCGCAGCCTACTTTGCCTTTTCTCTCCATCACACTAGAAAGCCACACGTGGCAATGGAAGTCAATTTGCTTCCTTCTCATCTCACACTGCTGAGAAATGGGTGCACTACGAGGGGGGAAAAGAACTCCAAAAGATCAAGGGGATGAAAAAGTTGAGCTGTATCAATATTGCCCTTCTTTGTGTTTTCTCTTCTAGGTTCTCAGCATGGCCCCTTTAAAGCAGCTTCCCCTCTCCCTCCCCAATGCTACAAAACGCACATGTGAGCAGAGAGGTCACTTAGAAACTGCTAATCAAATGCTCAAAAGCAGACTGAAATAGCTTCTGATATTTCTTTTTCAGTATGTATCACAATTAACAAACATCCAACCATTTTTAGTTGGCCTTCATTTATATTCTTAAATAAATTTTAGATCTTTTGTCTGTATTCAGTTTTTGCTCCCTAATAATGGGATGGCTCAATTCTTTCTTACAGGATGCAAAAGAACAGGACACTCTGTGGTGTATCCCAGTGGAAGAGGATATGAAAATTCAAAGCTTTATAGGTTAGGTCAGTTTTAGGATACAACTACTTTAGATTGCTCTGCTTTGCTTTATACAAATCCTGTTAGTTCTTCATTGACCAGGCAAACCTTTAGGAAGATTACTGACATGCTACAAAATCATCTCCATTGATAAAATAAAACACTTGTAATCCAGGCTGCACTTAAAGCCACAAGGTTGTAAATAGAGTCTTCTTATAAAAGTGGCAGAAATTCATTAAAATTCATTTAAGCTACCTAGAATAATTGGTTAATTTTAAACTGCTAATGGATTTCAGAGACAGCATCTCAGGTGAAAATCACTTTTAATAAATCCTTTCAGTCCCTTGATTTTCTAGGGACCTCATTTGACATGGCTAAGGTGTCAGGTATCCTGAGTCACCCCATTACAGCACCACTTTTAAAAGGATCCCAGAAGACTCCAGGAAGACTTAACCTGAAGCTCCCTCCTCCAAGCCTCTCAGCTCCACACACAGCCACAGCCCTAAAAACCTCCCACACTACCCAAGCCCCATTCAGAACCTCAACACAAATCAGCCCTGCACACACCCCATTGCTGAAAGGCTTCATCCTAGGGTCCCAGGGATTCCAAAGAAGTGCTGGAAGCAGCATGCACTGAACTGCAGAGGAGATACACCTCCCTCAGACACCATAAAAGGGCTACATAATATAGTAATAGATCCAGGGTACATGTATATTCCACTTTGCAAACCTCCAGGTTTTCAAGACACTAAGTCAGGATTTAAAGAGTTCTTGAGCTCCTCACACACTTCCTTGCTTGGTTTTACAGAGTCACAACTGCAGAATTAGAGGATATTGGCAACAAGAGGTGACTAAGACCAAGTACTGCATGAAAGCATCATTACCCACACAAGGCAACAATTTATGGCTCCAACACAGGCTCAGGCAAAAATTCACTCTGACCACACCACTTGGTCTGTAGTCAAACATTGACTTTAGACAAGCCACAGTTGCACACAGGAAGAAAGTTTCAGTCCCCACACACTTTAGAAAAATAAATAAAACAATTAATTTTTAAAAGTACTTGTCCCATGAATGCTTCTCTGGCTGGATGAATCTTCTCGGAACCACTGCCAAGGTCAGTACAGATATGACATGGCTGAAGGCAAGCATACAAGTTGGCCAGATATCCCAAAAAGAGGAAGAAACTTGCTATTTGTACACAACCACACTAGTGTGCCCATGAAATTACTGCTCATTCATTACTTCCCTCACCTCAAGAGCCCCAAAACCTGACACAGCTATGCCAAGCAACTGAAGCATCATAAGGAGCATCTGCTATAAAACCTGAACTTCAGTCAGCAGCTGAAGAGTGCTCAAAGTAAAACACAGGGTACGAGGAGAACATTTAATACACATGTTGTCACTGTCAAAGGACCCTGCAAAAGACAAAAACTGTTTCTAGATGGAGGCAAGTCCCTGCAACAAAGGCTGAGAAAAGATCTCTTCTTCCATCCATCCAAGAGTCCACACACAATGGAACTGGTATCCAGCCAGGACTGAGCTAAAACTCAACCATTTTTGTGCTAAAATTATGGAAAAAACTATTCAGAAATGTTTCTGAAGAGAAACCCCAATCACTGCTGCGCAATCCTGAACCCAAGAACCTGAACTCCAAGTCTTCCCAAACTCTGTTTGGTAAAATGAAGAAAATCCATGACATGTCACCTTGCTCCAAAAATCATTCCACATTTACCACAGCCAAGAATAATAACTGAAATTACAGAAGAACTCATTCTGGTTTTCAGTCTGCAGAGTTGTTGTTTGGTTGGGATTTTCCCAGGCTAAAGCAGACTAGCTTTAGCATGGCTGAGAAACTGCAGCTCTAAGGCAGCTCCTCAAGAATCCCAGGTGTTCAAGGGCAGGGTCTGCCCCACAGCCACCAAGGCCATTCCCCAGCAGATACCAGAGCAGGCACCTCAAATGCCTTTATTTGACTTTGGCTACAGAAACCCTTCCTGATCAGAGCAGAACGGCTGAACCAGCTCACAGGCAGTTCTGGGATTCTGAGACTGGGAACAGATGAGACATTCCAGGAAAAAAAAACATTTCAGCTGGTAACTGGTCTGAAACAAATATGTTTTACCACTACATTTCAGAGCAAGTCAACCAAATCTCTGGTGTTTGAACAGCTATCATGCTTACTATTTTTCATAATATGAAGAATGACTGATTTATTACCAGTTACTTCCTCAGTTGCTCTGTTTCACAATGATCATATAATAAGATACAGCTACACATACCTTACATAATCTCCTGAAACTGTGAAAGTGCTATTTTTATCTTCTTTAAATGTACAAGAGCAAGAGTAACATTTTTGTTATGGCTGAGTTGCTCAATAAAAACCCCACCTAGCCCTGACACATTTCATATTCATTTTAAGAAAACAACCCAGCACCACAGGTCCATTTTATTAGAAAAAGAAGTAAAATTAAAAAGACATGAATAAACACAACATCTATTTGATCCACATTCCAGGGCAGCAAAGACAAACACAAGGTTAACCCTCACATATTGCAGAAAACTCCCTTCAACAGGTAAACCTTGCAAATACTGACAGCCTCGGGAGACCCTCTACAAAGCCAGGTTTAGTCTTTAGCTTGGTTGTTTGTGTAGGTCTGTAAGATTTGTTGAAATTCACAAAGAAAAAATTCAGTTGACAGGTTGCCAAGCTGGCCCAGCAGTTTGCTGCCACTGAAAAGATCTATTGGGATAGATGGGATCTATTCTTCTCTTTCTCATTTCTCTTCCTTTCCCTGGAAGAGCACCTCACCTCAGCTGCCCCACCACATGCTTCCAAGAACTGATCCCATCCTTTAACCCAGAAGAAAACCAATCCCAGAAAAAACAAGTACACAGGATAGCTTTCCTACCCAGTTAGAGAGTCAGCCTTGCACACACGCAGTGAGCCACCAAGCTGGCCCATGGGAAGACACCCAAACACTCCAACAAAACATTGTCAGCTTTTGGTAGCAGTCAACTCTTAGCATAGCCCACGTCCTTTGAGAAATGAAAATGGGCCTCTCTTCCCAGGGAAAGGTTTTTTCACCTCTTCAAATTGTAGAGCTTTCACACACACACAAAAAATTAGTATTTAAATACTCAAAGAGATAAGAGTGACCTGCCTCTCTGACAGCTTCACATGTGCTATCTTCCTGAAACTCTACCAAGCACTGTGAAATTTACCTGAAAGGCAACTTCACATCACCTACAGATATGTCACCTTAGCTCATGTGAACTTTAAATGAGACCCCTGAGGAATAAATCTTGCTAAAGAAGAGCTGGACTGTTGGACACGAAGGACCCAAGAAGTTCTCAGAGATGAATACAAGCAAAACAAAGTCAGGCTGTTACAGCACAAGAATCTTTCACTCAATTTTTCAAAATCATCCATTTTCCAAACACCTGTGAGAACTTCTGCTCCTGGGAAGAGAAGTGGAATTATTTCCAAGTAAATGAAGATCAATTACACATTTACCAAAATTACCTAAGGCTGAGACTAGCAAGATATATTGCAATGCCATTCTCCTACTGAAGGCTGTATCAATACTGTTTTTCAAAGCACACTGGGGAAGAAAATTATCCAACAATTCAACCAGGCATTAAAAGTGTTACCACACACCTAAACTGCATCAGCTGCTACAGCCTTTGGAATGCTCCTCTGACTTCCTATGTGTTAAGAGTGTAATCCACCTTTGCTAGCAAGGAACTCCACAGAGATTTTTCCTGACCTTTATTAGCATCGGCTCTAGAACAAAAAAATGCATGCCAAATGTGAAATGACTCTGAGTACACACGAGAGATGTCAGCAACTTGAACAGCATTTGCTCTCCACTCCTACAGCTCATCTCATACTCTTGCTGCTCAAGTCTCTTGAAGCCTTTTGGAAAATAAACACAATGCCTCTTCAAAAACTTTTGAACTCCTAAATGTGATGACTACCTGTGATGTTATAATACCCTACCAGCAAAGTATATCAAAATAATCAGTTCATGAAAATCACACATGAACTGTGACATTCCAGTCTACTCATTTCTAGAGCATCATAAAGGGCTATTTCAATTTCTTTCTCCTCCACAGGGCTGTCCTGGTTTCAGCTGGGGTAGAACTATTTTCATTCTAGAAGCTGGTACAGAGCTGTGTTTCAAATTTAGGATGACAATAATACTGATAACACACCAGTGTTGTAGTTATTGCTGAGTAGTGCTCACACCAAGTCAACAGCTCTTCAGTTTCTCACCCCACCAGTGAGAAGACCTGGGGTGAACAACAGGCTGGGAAGGGATACAGCCAGGACAGCTGACCCCAACTGGCCAAAGGAATATTCCATCCTTCATGGCATCATGCTGAACAAAAAATCTGGGGAGAGGCAGTGGCCTGCTGCTGGGAGACTGGGTGGGCATCAACCAGCAGGTGGTGAGCAACTACACAAATCATCCATCACTTGTTTGTATACACTTCTTTAGTTGTTACTATTTTACCTTCTTTTCAGTTCTCCTACACTGTCTTTATTTCAGCCCAGGAGTTTTGCCTTCTTTCCAATTCTCTTCTTCATCCCACTGATGTGGGGGTAAAATGAGTGAACAACTTTGTGGTGCTTAGCTGCCTGACAGGTTAAACCACAAGGACCTTCATTGTATTAATTTAAAAACTAAAGCTAGGTGCCCAACAGCCAGGGAGGGGGGAAAAGCAAAAGAAAAAACAAACCAACCAATCAACAGAACAGGGGGAAAAAACCTCCACCACCAAACCCACCCGCTTTTGGATTGAACTTTTTGACTTCAGTTCAGAATTCCTGGAATGACAAACATAATACAACAAACGACAGAACAAAACAAAAGAAAACAATGTTACAGCTGGTGAGCTTTTTCATAAACCATTAAAAATGCATGTATTGTGCATCTAGATGATGGCAAATCTACCTCTAGCATAAGATGCAGAGGCAAGAAGTACTTTGTCCTCACCATCACACTGCACAGATAAGCTTCTCTTGGAAATTGTTTACTACATCTCTTGCTGTGACCATGTACAGTAACTGGAACATCACAGTTAGAGATGGACAGGATAAACAAAAGCAACCTGACCCACCAAGAAAGCATCTGCCAGCACTTAAGCCATTGTTCTGCACAACATCAAGGCCTGAATTCTGACATAATCCCCTGACATCTCGGGTGATGTCAGCACGAGCAGCTATTAGAATGAAGAATGATCCCCCACAAGACATTAATTCAGAAATAATCGATGGTCTCACAATACATATTTCTCCCTTAACATTCTTCTAAATGGACTTTAATACATTTGAGCCAGAAGGGAAAGCAGGCCTTTTAAGAAAGCTTGTGATATTTTTGTCTTGTGCCAAAGCCTTCTGAATTTTTAGCTTTTCCAACTCCCTGAAGTTTAATTCCACACTTGTGCTTTGATATAATAAAAGCTCCTCGTTCCTTTCCAAGGATGCTCAGAGCTTTAACAGTACACTAAGCAAGACCAACCTACAGATTTTACCTTCCCCCAGTCCTTCTCACCCCCTCTCTCAATTCCCATTTAAGGAGAGAGAATGTTCTCCTATCTGAATCCGTACCTAGTAGTTTGGCAGACATGAACATCACGGAAAAGAAGGAAAGAAGAAAGCAGGGAGGAAAAAAAAAATCACCTCCCCATTTTTATTTCAGCCTTGAAAACTTCTGCTGCAATCCTTCCTAATATACAACTACCTTGTCCTACCATCCTCCAATAAAGTCAGTATCTGGGAAAATTTTTCTAGTAGTTTTTTCTCTAGTAAAGGATTCAAATCCTTGCTGCCAGTTAGTTTTGACATCTACAAATATATGAAGCATGCACAGATACAAAGCCCATTTGCAACTCCCTCACCAAAAATATGCTTAAGTGTTAAATCAGAATCACAGAACCACATATAGGTTCACTAACAGCAACATCAGTAGTGAAAGAGATACGGATGACATTTAATGGATTCCCTTCCTCACAGTTTCAAAGTTTAAATTAATACCTGAGGAAGAGCTAGAAATAAAGTTAAGCAAAGTATAAAAGTAACTTCTAAAAGCTTAGTCTATACTTCAAACCAACAACATGAGTTTGGACAGAGCTGCAGCCATAGATCAAGTCATCAAAAGGGAGAATTTAGATGCTGGGCACTGAAAGAAGTCTCTATCAAGTGCTAATCTCCACCATGAAAAGACTCTAGAGACTGACAGATTCTCCCTGCTTATTGATTTTCTCACCAGGGATGCATAATGGAAGAATGATGCTGGTCTCGTGGAGTATTATCCACCCTTACTTAGCTGCCTTCAGCAACCACAGACTCAGCTTGGATGCAGACACTCAGTTTCTCAGATTTCTCTGCTGACACAAATTCTGCAGCAAGAGCGTGAAGGGAGTGGATGGACCACGTTCTGATGTTTACTGTGTGAACAAATGCAGAAATCCCCACTGCTGCTCAGCAGGAGAGCTCCTTCCCACTGGGCTATAGGTTTATTCCAACAGGATGGTATGGTATTTCCTCTATGGTTTGTCTGCCAGGAAAGTCATTTCCTATTTTTGTCCTGGTATGAGCTAGTAGAAGCTGGCATTGATGGAGGCTGGGAAGAATGAGAGGTTGGTTTGCTAGTGGTTTAACCAAACATGTGTTTACAATTACCCCATTCATCCCTGTCTGTGCAAAACAGTCTTTTTTGGAATGTCCCCATGGCCCTTGGATTTGGCCTCCAAAAACGTTGAAACGGACTTGCTGAGAAATACATTGAATATTACAGCTAGAGCAACAAAACTGTCCAATGGTTAATATTGCAACCATTAACACAATTGTTGGGCATTAAGACCACGTAGCTGCTCAACTTGCTGCTGTTGGCCTAAGGATGACAGCTCAACAGCAGGAGGGTAAGATAATGGGAAAAGCTCCTGCAGTCTTCCCCTGGAGTCCAACAAAAGGATACAACAGAAACAGGGCACTGTGTTTCTTTCTCAGATATTCTACAGCATCTGCCCACAAGAAGAGAATGCAGAGATGGCCATGGTGTTCCCAGGAAACTTGGCTAGGGCACTCATCACCTCTGCATCCAAGGACCATGACTATCAACCATTGTCCCAAAGCTATTTTCAGAAATACACAGCATAATATAACCAAGACTTTCAACTCCCTTCACCCTCCCCCCCAGTTCTCACTTTAGGAAAGAATAAACAGACTCTGTTCCATCATCATGTGGTAAAGGGGGAATTTATCACTGCTGATCCTTTCTCCAAGAAGAGTTCAAACCATTCTAGCAAATATGTCTTATCCCATTGCACCTGAAACAGCAAAACCTCAAAGACAGCAGTCTTGAAAGCCGCAGAATTCCAAGAGACATTTCACCTCTCTCAGTATCAACAAGGCAGACTTTCATGCCATGTGCCTAGATTATTCCAGATTTAGTTTGGCAATCTACAAGCTTGATATAACCTGTAATTTCAGTTCATATCATATGTCAGAGAACTACTCATTTTCCTCTAACATTTTACTCACTCCAAAGTTATCATTTGAGACCCAGGGATGTAATGACTTACCAAAGGTTTCTGAAAGGATTCAGGAAGAAGGTCCCTCCCACTAATTTACAGGAGCAGTTACATGTTGTATTATCCATGATATGGGAGAAGGTGCCCTACTCTGCTAAAAAATCATCCACTTTAAAACAACTGATCTTCATGACAGCTTTTACTGTAACCATTCAGGAGGGGTAATCTGCATTTCCCATGGGTTAACTAATTGGGATGCAATTAGCAGGTTTCATTAAAAGCTCACTTGACTTGTAAATGAGCATTAGTGCTGGGCTTTGAAGAACCCATCCTTATTCATCCTGAGTATATTTCTGTTCAATCCACACCTGAGTCTCTGGTCAGTGCCACTACAGGTTGTTTGCCTGTAAAAACCCAAGCAGCATCCATAAAGCTGCTGCCACCTTCTAAGGGAAAGTGACTCACCCAGTGCTCATAATCTCCTATTTTTGTCAGTGACTCCTCACCACTAACAGAATTCCCTGGTCTTTCCTCTACAGAGACCAGGAAAGACAGAACTGTCACAAGGGCACTATTCTAAAGCAGAGGATGAACTTGCAATGCCCTCAGTCCTAAAAGCCATGTCCATATGCTCTGTACGAGCTGATCCATCTGTGACTTATGGAAGACCCTAGGAAGGCAAAGAGGGAAGGAAATTTTCAGTCAATGGATGCACATTACTGTGAATGTGAAGATCTCTTTATTAAAAAGTTTTAGGATACCTTGGCACCGATATTCAGTGCTCCTATGGACATTTGAAGTCCAAAAGCTGCTAGAAACCATGACCCCCATTTTCAGATGAATGGATCTGTATGAAAACATAGTGTCTGTCTCTCTACACACATACCTGCTGACAAGATGGTATCCAGGGAAATAAAGCATATAAGAGAAGGAAATGTCAAATATATCCAACCAAATCATCTAAAGTCAGGGTATTCTAGTTGTTTCATCACTGAAGATGTTAAGAGACTGTCTGCAGACAGGATGCCTCACCCTGATGATCAGTTTTCTTTAATGATGCTCTCATAGTGGAATCTGGCTCTCTAGGATAGTGCCCTCCACATTCCCAATGTGACAGAGGAGCCCTACTGAGCTAAAGGGAGAACTGCTATCCAGTTCAACAGATGGCATGAGAATGGGAAAGACCTGGCACAGGACTAGCTCAGAAGTGCACAGTTCAACATCTATAAAGAAAGAGAAGTCAGTGAGGTAGCATCTGTTTACTTCATAATATTACGTTTCAAAACAGCCACTGGTCTGGGAGGAAAAGTAATGGGAATCAAGACTATTTTGCCACATCCAAGTTTAGATTGCAACATGCTCTCCTGACCAGCAGGCAGTGTAAAGATAGCAAACCTGTAAATAAAGCTCAATGCTAATAAAGGGATTCCTTGGCAACCTCTTTCCTTTTAATTCCTATAAAGGATTGTGGGGTTTCAACTTTTTTGGTAAAGGATCTCCATTCCTAGATTTCCCTGGGTGAAGAGTTGCAACTGGTATATTTTGGACATCGCCAGGAGCAGGTCCAGTTTCCAAGAAAAACAATCCTAACTTCTTAGCCTGCTTTCCTACAGAAGGAGGCTTATGCAACCACACTGTAGCCAAGCCAGTTGGCAAGCTGCATGCAAGCCTGATAGAGGCAGAGGTCTCAGGAGTTATCTTCCTTGTTTATGAAAACACTGGGCCAGGTGGGCACACTTAAGAAACACTGCACTGTGAACTGGCAACAATACTCTCATAGCTGAGATAAATCCAAAGAAAAGCAGGCTTCCATAGTCTTAGCTTGGATAGAAATGTTAGCACAAAGTGAAGAGAAGCCTTTTCCCTGACCCCATTAATAAAGTCCACTCTGAGATTTAGAATAAAAAGGCCAGCAGAAAATAGTAAGGGGCTTCACCACAATGTTTGCTGCAACCAGTGAAATTTTTAATTGAGCAAATACTTAAATGCATCCTAAAAATGCTTACCATTGGACATCAAAAGGCACCCCTCCACCTATTCCCCACCCCACATTTCAGTGGTCTGAAGAAGCACCTGAGTGCATTTCACACACAAACATATAGACACACTTCCTAAGAAAGAGCTGAGCTGCTCTAGGCAGAAGTTACACCTGGAAATCTGGCCTCATTTAGCACCATCACCTCCACAACCACGTGCAGAGCAGCACAGCAAAAGGGAGCAACAGTAGGGTCCCACCCAGAGTGACACCAGCCCAGAGCCCCTCAGTTTGCCTGCTGCCACTGCTACCTGTGCCCAGGGAAGATGATGGTGCCTCGAACTCCAGGGGGACATCTGCTCATTTGGGGCTGTCAGAAAACAAATTCCCAGCACAACACTCTGGTGCTGCTGGCAGAAGCAGTGCATGACCCAGCTATGCCTCTCCTCTGCCAGCTGGGAACTCCCTGCCTTGGAAGGATACCTTTGCCAGAAAGATCCAGACGCTTTTCACCCATTTACATCCCAAGCACAGATGAGAACATGACCAAAGGTTTCTAAAAAGCCTTCGCAAAGATTCTTGCTAGAGTCATTTAAGCACTCGCAAGACAGAGGGCTGCAAACACTTGTTTTATTCACAGAGTGCACACCATACTCTTCAGCAGAACTGAGATGCAGAAATCCATCTTGCATTTAGGCAGAGCTTTTGGACTACACATTAAAAAACACAGGAACACACTTCTGAAATCCAGGTGGGGCTGTATGCGAGGATAAAAGCCAACTCACACAGTGCTAAGAGAAGGGATAGTTTGATTAACAAAACCAAGGAAAACCATGCAAGTACCACAAGATCTTTAATATGCAGCCAGGGCAAACAAGACCTACTTTAAGAACAAATAATGTCCAAGTGAAGAAAATAAATCAGACCAGAACATGGTATAACGAGCACCAGAGGCAAGCATCAGGATCAGCTGCTCTGCTGGTTTACTGTTTGCAGGAAAGCTACCAAACAGTGCTCTTCAGGCTCTGCTGTTTGCTCTACACTGCGCTGAATTTTAAAGAGTCCGGTGTTAGAGAAAGAAAACCCAAGCAGTTCTGATATTAACATATACCTGTACAAAGGTAGCCAGAGGAATACAGCTCTGGAACAGCTCTCCTCCTTATGCTTCTCTGAGAGGTTAAGCCCTGGAAGAAGACTAACAGCATGGGAAGAGCATCCTGCTTAGCTCCTGCACCCTGTCTCAGCCCCAAAAGCATCATGAAACACAACCAGAGCTCTCATCTAAAGTTTCACGCATATTTCCCCTTTTCCAAGCACGTTTTCTAGTCTCCATGTGTTTGTGGTGGTTTTTTTTTAACCTGTCCTCATAACTCACTCCTTTTAATCCTAGGATTAGCCTTGTTGCCCTTCTCTGTACCCTTTCTAGAGCTGTAAGTACAACTACTAGCCTCAGAACTCAGGAATAGATGGAGCTGGAGTGTTAATGCATCCTTGCTACACATCCCACACATCTCCATTAAAACATGTAAGCAGCTTTAAGAGGCAAAACAATTTCAGCTGTCCCTTCGAAGCCTAACTGAAGGTGGCAGATGCCCACATCCCTAGCATCCTGCCCCTTCCTGCTCTGCCCCAACCCTAAAGTCATTCTGCCTTGGTGAAGAGAAAAGCAAAGCACATTCTTTGGGTCTGTTTTAGAAAACCTGATCAATGCTGCTTTGACATACCAGCAACACATGTTCCCATTTCAACAAATGGGAGTATTTCAGGCAGACCACCACTTCAGATGGAGTGGGGCTCCTGGCTGCTGAATCAGCACTTTCCATCCTGCTGGCAATACAGAGTTATGCGACGCTTCAAAGGAAAGCGGGGAAAAGGGGGAAAGGGATGGGAGGGGGCGCTGGCACTCGAGCAACAGAAGCGGGCAAGAGGATTGTGCAGGAGTTCATCTGCCAAACCAATTCACTGCAAACTGTTCTTATAAAGATGCCACAGTTTCAGCCCGGCTTGCAGCACCAGGGTTATACAATGAGAGCCATGCGTGCCCGCCTCTCCCCGGCGGGGAGCTGGGCCCGGGGAAGCTCCGCACCGCCCCCCGGGAAGGGTCTCCGTGGCCAGCGAGGGGCTGCGGGCACGGCCGGGGCTCGGCAGGCCCGCTCTCCGGCGGGCACACGGCCGCACACCGGCAGGAAGGTGGCAGCACCCCGGGGTGGCATTTCTGCCAAGTGCCCATCCGCCAAGCCCTCCCGCAAAGCCCGAAGGCAGCGGGGGGAATACCGGGCAGTTTGGCGGCAGCAGCACCGCCAGCAGTTGGCGGGGCAGGTCTGCGCTCTCCTCCAGCGCGGGGCGACGGGAAGCCCGGCTCCCGGCACCGCCGGGGCGAGGCGAGCAAACAAAACGCGGCAAGGAAGCCCCGAGTCGGGAAAAGGGCCGACCCCCCGAGCCCCGCGGCCGCCGGCCGAACCCCGTCCGACCCCGGGGGCTCCGCGCCGGCCGGGGGGCGCTCTGGGCAGGGGGGTGGGGGCTCGCCGGCGGCCCCAGGAAAAGGAAGTTTGCTCTCCTCCTCCTCCTCCCACCGGCCTCCGCTACCGAGAAGCCGGCGAGCCCTCACCCACCCCGGCCCGGCCTCACCCCGCTGCGGCTCCCCGGGGGCAGCAGCCGCCGCCCCCCTGCGCGCCCCGCGCCGCGCCCCGGCCCCTTACCTGCAGGGCGGGCAGGCGGCCGGCACCGTCCCCGCCGGGCGCCGCGCACCCGCCAAGTTTGGGGCGGGCGCGGGGGGTCGGGGAAGGAAGGGTCGTGGGCGGCGGCGGCGGGGACGGGAGCGCGGGCGGGGAGGGGGATCCTCCGGGCGGCGCGGTGCAGTGGGGCGCGGGCGGGGGAGAGCGAGCTCTCGGAGCCACGCGCCTCAAAACCAACAGTAACAAAAGAAAAAATTAAAACTGAAAAAAAAAATTAAAAACACACAATTAAAAAAAAAAAAAAGCGATGAAGGAAAAAAAAAAAAAGCAAAACACACCCAACGCGAATAGGGACGTTCGCGCCACCGCAAAGGCGTCCCCGGGCTGCGGGAGGAGTCTGCGGAGAAAACTTCTGCCTGCCTGTCCGCGCTGCTGCCGGCTCCGGTGCTAACGGCGCCCGCCGCCGCCGCGTTCTCCCCTCGCGCCCAGCTGACTCCCGGCGGGCCCCGCCCCGCTCCCGCCCCCGCCGCACGCAGCCGCAGCCCCGGCCCGCCGAGGGCAGGGGGCGGCCGGGAGCCCCGGCGGCCGCGGGCCGTGTGGCGGCGGCTGTGGTGGCGCCCCTGTCCGCCCTCCCCCGTCCCGGGGCCGGCACTCGTGGGGCTGCGGCGGGTCTCCTGCCCTCTAACAAAAGCTCTCCCGCAGGTAGCACCGGCGCGTGCTTTTCTTGGGAAGGGCTGGTTTGTCTTGAAAACCAGCAGAGCATCTGCACACGCGAGGCATTTGTGTTCGGACTTTTTCTTTAACCTCATCGGTCCTGTCCTGTTCTCACATTTTTCCCCGCAAAACTGCGCAGGGCAAGTACTCCAGCTCTCCTTCCTGCGCTCCGGACAGCACGGAGCGGGCTCCCGCCGTGTGCCGCTGGCACGGTGGGCTGTTTAGAGCTCCTCCGTACTGCGAAGCGCCCTGCTCTCCCGGCATCCTCAGGCTGCCACTAGCGCTACTGGAGACTGCTGCTGCGAACTTCTGTGCGCTGGGACCTTCGCTGTTTCACCACGGTAGCTCCCAGCCATCCGATTTGCAAGTAGTTTGCAAACAACTCGGACTGTGGAAAAGTTATTTTAAGGGAAGTAAATCTGCACGCTTCCCTAAGAGCTACTGGTTTAAAACGTATTGACTTCCAACAAGAGCCGTCACACTCTGTGAGGAGAGGAATATTTACTTCACTAGACGCAAAAACACCTCTCATAAGAAAGTGGTCAGCCCTATAAAAGGCAATTGAGCCCCAGGAGAAGTGGGAGAAATCTCTGGGCTTTTCTTCCTAGACGGATGCATGTACACTAATGGGAGTACTGTGGCTGAGCGCCCGAGCTGAATATATTTTGAAATGTAACATGATATCTTCTTTGCTCTTGCTCTTTCTTCCTCCGTGGCTCTTCTTTACTGTATTTAAAGGAATGCTTTTCTTATCAGCCCGCCCTCCGGTCCCCGTGTTTCCAGCCATGCTCTGGTCTCGCTCTGTTCTCACCACTCACTCTCCCTGTTCAAGTCCTCAAATAATCGCTCCAGTTTCCTTTAGCGTGTCACCTCAGCCTCTTGGACACACGTGCCACTCTGCTGCCTGCTCGCTGCTCACCCTGCTCATGCCGCCAGCATGAGCCGGCCTCTCTCGGCACCGCGCTCCCCTCGGCCATCTCCGCTTGATGCAGGGCTGAGCGCTGCTCTTCAGTCTGTCAGCACCACTGCTGCCTGTCCTGTGCTGTCCTGTGCTGACCTGTCCTGTCCTGTGCTGTGCTGTCCTGTCCTGTGCTGTCCTGTGCTGACCCAGTCCATCGGGACCTTGTTCTGTGCGCTGTCACTTCCCAGCCCCGTTCAGCCCTGTCTTCCCACCACCAGGCTGGTTTGTCCTGCCTTCGTGTGAACCAGTATTCACCTTGATCTTGCGTTTTGTGGGTCCAGCCTCAGAGTGCTGGTGCCTCACCAAAGGAGAAGCAGTTTCCTGTCCAGGCTTTCACTATTTAGTGAAAAGGTGAATGTGGTATCACATTCTGCCTGAGATTACTCAGCGGCAAGAAGGCACCTACTCACGGTAGGCTGGCATCACAGTCCCACATGCTTACATAACAAACTTTATGCACACGTAGATCCAGCCCAGATTGGAAGGGAACTCCAAAGATCACCTGGTGCAACTTTTTATGGGAAAGGGATGAGATTGTCACCCTGTCCAATTGCATCTTGAAAGCCTCCAGTTGTGGAGACTCCACCCCACCCCTGGGGATGATTTTCCTGTGGGTGATTGTTCTAGCTGTAAAAATTTTATTTTTTTTTCCAGTGAATCAAAATCAAGGTGAAACCTCTCCTCATGCAACTTGTACCTGCTGCCACTTGTCTGCTCCCTGTGCCTCCCAGTGAAGAGAAAATCTCCATGTTTTTTGCAGCCGTGCATGTACCTGTATGATTTGAGCAGGGTTTGTGCAATAGGTGTCCAGTTGTTGCTGCTTTCGCAGAACCCGCTGCTGTGGGCATGGCCAAGGACTTCAGCACATGCCTCTTCCACACGCTGTTTAGTGCTATTTGCCCCTGGCACATTCCCTAGCTGCACAGTGCAATGGTTATACTTTGTCATCTGTAGTATTTCCACCCTGCAATATCAATTTACAGCTCTGCGTTACAGCGTGTCCTCAAAAAGCGAGAAGTGAAAGGAGAGAAGTTATATAACTGGTCTGGTGCTGCAGAGCCAGCCAACCACCAGCAGGATTGCATTGCAGGGATTCCCACCTTCTAAAACATACCCTTCTTCCCCAAAAGTCCTGCTATCTCAGCCTCTGAGGCAATTTGCACGCTCCATCTTGAAACCAGACCGCCTTAATGACCGTGATGCTCTGCATCTGACACTGAGGGAAGCTGGAGGGATAAAACTCAGGTATTTTTGAAGCATCATGCAGGCAGCCACCTGGCTGCCTTCCAGTGTGCTCTTCCTTTCAGTGTGCTCACTGTTCCTCATACATAAGACTGCTGATCCATCAGTTAATCATATTAAGTACCTAAAATTAACTTTTAAATTATTAATGCATGAGAACATATCCGTTTGCCATGTACATTATTTTAAAGGATTACAGTGTGTACACTGAGTGCCATTAACGTTACATTTTCAAGACAGTAAATTGACTTGTGTGAAAATCAGAAGAGTTGATGGATTCCTCTAAAGATGCCTTTGACAATGATAAAACGTTCAATTGAATTATTGTTATTATTAAGCATGTGTATGTACTTAAATTTTTTTCTAATACATACAAAAATAAGCAACTGCTCAAGTCTTATTAGTATAATATTTTTCATCTTGTGGTGGGTTAAAAAAATAGATACACATGAATATTGAAAATACTCATCTGACAAATAAAAACCCTAGGAAAGATATTTTTAGTTTCCTAGACTACAGCTGTGTTGTTCAAGACAAAACTGTACTGTCGTAAGATTGTTTATCCAAAACAGCACCACTGAAATGGTTAAGTGGAGAAGTAGCAATGCATCTTTTCAGTAGCAGCGAGGGGACATGCTTATCATTTCTCTAAAATAGCCAATCTCTGGCAACACCCTACACAATGCTGTATCATGAAAATAACAGCCTAAAATGCTGATTATTTCTCTAAGAAGAAAAGATGATCGTTTTCTGCAAGAAAAAGCACACAAGAAATAATGTTGGCAATAATGTACTGTGGCTATGTAAACATTATTCCTGCTCAAGGACAGTCTAAAAAGTAAAAGCAAACAGCCTTGGCAGAAGCCTTGATGCCTTCGGGACTTTGTACCCAGAAGTTTGTCCTAGCTCCCTGTTTTCTTCTTCTTTCCACAGTGGTTAAGGGTTAGGGTTAGAGAAGACAGATTCCTCTGACCCATGATGGAAGAGGATGGACAACTTATGAGACTCCCTGGCTGTGCTCAAGGGATTCCAGGCCACTGGGGGAGAAGAGGATGGGGAATGCAGTTCCCTCCTAGCTGGAGAAGGTCTTGCTGCCCTGCAGCTTCCAAGCTCAGAACCTGTGGTGCAATTTGGCTTAGGATATCACTTTATTCTCTTTGTTCTCTACCTCAAGATATCCAAAAAGCGCAGGAAAAGCTCTTTTTAGCATTTATGCTCCTCAGAAAATTGCATTAATGCAAGTTATACTTGCATTAATGCAATTTTCTCATGTGTTCAAAACCAGGTCCAAAATATAAGCAGAATATAGGCATTCTCTCTCTATTTAGCACTACATATAAGACTCAATACCTGATAATAAATGGCTGTTGGAGTTCAAGTACTGTGGACTTGGTTTGCTTTCCACAAAGACTTGAACTCTGCAGGGTGACTTTTCATTTTGGAACTTTGCCAAAGGACACTAAGCTCACAATTCAGTTAGTTCCAACAGAGAAAAAGGTCATTTTCATGTTTTATTAAATAGACTAATGAAAACTGTCTAGTAGATATGAAGTTTTCTTTAGAAACATTATTATATTTCATATATATACTGAGAACAGGCGTAATTTTCTTTTCTATTACGTTGATTTAGGAAATGAAAATCCAATAGCAGAAGATCTGAAGTGGAGAGATCAGAATCTGGCCACTGCTTTCCCTCTCAAAGGAACTTTCATGAAAGCATTATATGAAAGTCAGCATTAAGCATGATCTTGAACTAGTAGAATGCACTGATAAAAGAATCCAGCTATCTCAAAGGGGTCAACTTGGTCATTATTGCCTGGTAGGTATATAGGCAAAAGTGCTGACCAACATTTGAAATGATAATAAGTTTCTTTTGTCATGGACAAAGCTTTTCACCTTAAATAGACAGGAAGTCTTCTAACACAGTCGAATTTTAATAAAGCTTAATCTGGAACAAAACCAACTCAAAATTATTTCTGTTGCTTTTACTATAAATGAAGCAAATGCTTAACATATTTTTTAAAGCTGTCCAGAAAAAAATAAGCCTTTTTAGCATCAAGATGGAAGCAGGGGGAACACTATCCTTTCTTCTGTCTGCATCTTTCTTTTCCATTGTATTTATTTTATCACTCAATATATGGTGGAGATTGTAAGCTGAAAGGGGAAATGAAAGCACTAAGAAAAAAAAACTAAACAAGTTTCCAAAAAAACTCACTAAATATAGCTTTATGAGCTAGAGGATACAAATGAAATTTCAGTATTCACCAAAAGACTGAAAAGACTGAGATTTTCAAAACTTGCATGTTTTACACTAAGTCTTTGCTTAGTTCTGGTTTTTAACTGATTCAGCCAGAACTTCATCAAATACATAATTTTAGAAGTTTAGGGACATTATCTTCTGCCCAGTTGTTATCCAGAGGATTTCTTAATATCAAGTATCTATTATTTCTTAATAGAAAAGACTTTTTCAGTAGTCTAAAGACTGGTGACAGAAAAAGAAAAGCTATAGCATGACCATAACTGAATAAACTCACTGTGTTCATAGACCGCATTGTGGAGATCTACTCTTTGTTGCTAGGTAAGTTATATCTCTATTTACAGCTTTTTCAAAAGGCTGAATAGTCAGGGACATTTTGTAATTTGAGATGGAGTCTTAAGCTCTAGTGAGAGAGATGTGCTCTTCCTGGGCTGCACAAAATAGAGCAGTTACACAAGGTGGTATAGAGGAGAGGGGAATTTTAAGCAATACTGATCATTCAAACAGAAACTACATTAAAAAGACAGATACATTCAGCCCACCCTTCTACAAAAACACATCTGTTCCCACCGCTAGCTCCACAATTAACACATAGACTGATTCAACACTAAGAATTATAAATTGCTGTATTCTCTCAGTTCCAATGAAGTGATGAAGAAAATGGGCACTTTTGGACATCAAAGGTGTTAAGTGAAATGACACCTTAAGAGTGTTTACTTTCCCCAAATCAAAGTCAGCTGCTTTCCTGATGCATAATAAGTTTTCAACTAGGATGCCAAATAACACTAGAAGAAAAATTCAAAATTACACTGCAATAGGAGGAAATTCAGTTCAAATATATACTTTATATTCTCATTTATGACATGAGAAATCAGGATTTATTCAAAATGTAGTGCTCATTCACAGCTTTGCAACAGATAAGGAGAGAAGGCAACAAAAATTGTGACTCAGAATGAAATCCAGCCACACTGCAGTCAGTGGCAAAACTCTTAGAGATCTTAGTGTGACTGTGATTTTGTCTCAAGTATTTTCTTGGTTCCTGAGGGAGGGGCAATTAAAATAATAATAAAGACAAAGAGAAAATCTTCAATGCCATAACTTGCCTGCAGGCTGCAGCTTTTAGAGCATATTTTCACAACAGCTGAAGCAGGATCATTAGGCTAGTGCCATCTGAAAACCAGAAACATTTAAATGGTGTAAAGAAAAAACAGATTACATAGAAGTAGATATTACTTAGCTGAGAGAAGAGGCAGAGCAATCCAGCTGTATTGGACCCAAAACAGATCTTCTCTCAATCAGTGTGCTGAGCTGTGTGCAGACCCAGCACTCTCTGAATTAAAATGCACCTCTGTACAGCACAGCCTTGCAGGGAGCCAGTGTGCCTTTTGTTGCTTGCAGGGTATGGGTGCAGAGCTGAGCTGTGTTTCAGTTTGGTTTTCCCCACGTGCTGTAGGCACCACCACTCTCCACAATAGCTAAGTCATGTCTAAAACCATTCTCCAGAGCAGGTAATGTCGAGTTTTGAGATCGTTCCCATCCTGTGACTTTAATGGACAAAATGCTGATGTCTAATCCTCAATTCAAGTCTGAAATAGACTTTTTGTATTTTAACTGCCATTTGCGAAGGAAGTCATATTTTGCTTTCCTGGTGCAAGAATTACCAAAAAAAAATTGCCAAACCAAAACCAATGTACACTACATTGTCATCTAAATTAATCCCTTGTCATACAGTTATAGTCTCTCATTAATTCTTCTTAGCCAATTAAGCCAAAACTTTCTCATAAATTGGCTGGCAGGAAAAGATTCCCTTGCTCCATCCGTAGCAAGCAGTGGGCTAGCTGCTTAAACAGAGCATTGAGAACTTGTGTTTAAATAGAAATTCTGTCTGCAGCGATTTAAAAGTATAGTTTCTACAAGTCTTGTCTATTTATTCAACTCCACTAAAAGAGTAAGAAATCATTCTCTGCTTTAAATTATTTCCTTCTGTTTGGAAAAATAGTCATGCAAGGAGACTGATGGGACTTGCACTTCATACTGTCTGGTCAGAAGTAGGCACTTAGTGTGTCTTTATTATAGAGAAATCTTGGAGGATGAATTATATGATACACAAAAAGTGATGTACATCCTTTGATGAGAGAGCAGTCTTTCAACAGAGAGGACTGCCCTTTAGTTGTTATCCTGACAAAATGAAGATTTCTTGTGGGGTCATTCCAACCTTGATGATTCTGTGATTCCTCTCCTCTCAAAACTGTGATGGCTGTTCTTTATCAAAGAACCTCTTTTCCATGGTTGTGAGATGTATACTAATAGTCTGCATATATTCTTAGTGCAATCTGTGACTTTTTTGAGAAGTAAATTTTTGACAATTCTTCATTTCACTACCAAAAAATGTAATTAAAGTTACGAAGGTCAAACCGTCCCTGAGTGTTTTCTTCTGATGCTTTAGCAGACATGAAATAAAAAAATAAAATTTTGTTACAACATAATAGCTCACACATTCATCTTCAGCAGCATTCTACATCCACAGGCAGTGAGAAGTCTCAGGGAGTCTTGCAGTAGTTACTACAGCAGTTGAGAGGAAATCCACTGGAGCTCCTCAGGAAGCTCTCACCACCTCTAGCTGCACGTTTAGGACATGCAAGCTTGTCACTGATTGCCTAAGATTTAGCTGTGATTTATTCTGTTTCTCTAAACTTAGTCATGTAAAGGTGCACATCGGTCTAATCTCATATGCTAACTGGACCTCAACATGTTTAGTGAAAAGGAACAGAGAATATCTTTGCAGAAAAGACTTTGAGAACAGTTACACACACCAGATGAGATCAGTTCTTTCTCCTTGACCAGGAGCCTTTTTAACACACTCTGACCACGCTGTGAAGACTAAGGCAGGCTGCAGCATGGCAGAAAGGCCTCAGCTGGGCTGGGGCTCCAGCACTGAGGCTCCCTTGAAGCAGCAATGTGGCTCCTCTGTGATCATGTGCCCACCTCAAGGGGGGGTTCTGTTCCAAACAGCCCTTGTTTTAAGATGACAGATGACATTTCTGGTCTTACATTGCTTGCTTTGTAGGTTCTCCCTCCTGCGCCCAAAGATTTGGTGATCCTCTTATCCTAATATTGTTTGGCAAGCATTTGAACAGACCTTTATCTCAGCCATGCCTCAGGGATGAGATAATGTAGAAAATGCCATATTAAGAAACAACCAAACAAACTTCATTCTGTGAACCACAATGGACTGACGATAGAGCTAGGATATTTACAGCAAATCAATGAATCTGTCTAATTACTATGCTCTAATTTAGATAATTTGCTTCTACAGTGGGAGGCAGACTACTGGTGGATTGTTCCTCCCTCTTTAAGACCTAGAGCTACATATGTCATATTGTGAAAATGAAATTGCCTTCATATTACTCACTGGGAAGAAACTGGAGTCAGGCCAGGAGCAGATGGCAGCTCAAAAGGCAATCCTCTTCCTCCTTGAGAAGTACTTTTACTTTGTACTTCAGTAGAAGTATTGATCGAAGAAACTTGATGCCTTTCACAAACAATAATGAACATAATTTTATAGTGCCCTGGTAGCAGAGTTAGTGGGATTTCTCTGCTTTAGCACATAGGGAAACTGATGCATGTCAGGTTTACAGCATTCCCATGCCCACAGTTTTCCAAAAGATTGTGTTCTCCCTCCGAAGGAAAATCAGCATCTCTAAACTCCTTGCATTCTGCCACAAGCATGGCACTCAAACATCATGCACATGAAATTAAGGGATGCTAGTTAGAGGCAGAGACAAAGCCATTGGCAAAAAAGAGAATTTCCCAAGCTCACAAGAAAGTAAGTAGCTGGACCAGGACCCAGAGCAGCTCAGTCTGGGGCTGTGCTTTGTAGGCTCTGCCTGTGAGCCCATGGGGAGTATCCAGCTACTCTTGAAACAACTTGCCCATAAAAAGCACCTCTTGGTTAAGCACTTGTTTAAAGTGGAACTGAATTTCTGAACGTGAATACCTGCTAGGTGTTATACCTTGCAGCACAAGGTATATATGGATCCAGGGAACCTGCTGAGATGGTGAAACTCTCCATAAATAGGCATCAGGATGTTTCCCTAGTCAGGCCTGAGCAAACCTGAGTAATGAAAGAGACATTTTTAAAATGGAAGAAGCAGAAAAAAATTTCCTACTTCTCACACTGATATAGTAACCGATACAGTCAAGATATTGAAATGGGAAGAATTTCAGCCCAAATGTTGGAGTACAATATAATTAAGGTAATTTGAGAGTAGGAGAAAGCTTGCATACTTCTCAACCTTATTCTAATAAGCAGTGAGGTCAAAAACAAAACCCTCAAGCACAAAGAGCATTGGGCACACAACAAACAACTTTGCTATAAATTACAGTGCATAATCCCAACAGCAGAGCTTTACTGGGTCTAAACCCTCTACAGAAGTGAAGCTAGGAAGACATGTAGGAGCCAAACATTATCTTCAGGTGTATGTTGAATATGTGCGGAATATATCTCATGGTTTGAAAAGTTTGCAGTAGAACTTAGGTAGATTGGAAACTTTGGCATGATTTGAAGTGGGGTTTCTCCTCTTAAGGATTTTATTTCATGCTTACAGAAAGGTGATTTCTCATGGGTTTGCAAAAGTGGACTCTTTCATAACAGAAATACTTTATAATGATCTTCACGGTGTAAGTTAGAAAAGGAGAAAAAGAAAGCTGAACCAGTGGCAAACTACATAGGAGACAAAAAATACAAGTTTCTGAAGAGTGAAATTCCATTTTTCTACTAGCAGTTCAGAAAATTTGTTTTGCAAAGAGAGAATTACTCTTATAAAAAGATATTTTGCTTCATAGATTTTAATAAATGTATTACTCTGTGTGTATTTCAGTGCTGACACTCACATCCTGTCAGGGTCCTTTTCAAGAAAACAGCTGCATTATAAACTAGGGTCCAGTTCTGGTCCCAGTGAGGTCAAGGTGCAAGTTGGAGTCAGGCTTGATTTCCTCATGTCTGAACTCTGCAGCACATGTGGCATAGTTAAAAGTAATTTTTCTTTTTATTGTTAACACATTAATATTTTAATTTTTCTTTATTTCCAGAAAACTGAAGAGAGGTCTGTGGAGGTCTTTTTTTTTTTTGGCTTTTCACCTTCGCATACATTGAGGCAATGAGGTAGGGCACGGTTCTATTGTCATGTGTGGACAGACCAAGTGTTAGGAAACAGCAAGAAATAGAAGTATTTCTCCAGGACAGTGAAACACTACCTGATGGTAAGTTTTCAGAAAGCAAGCAGTAACTGACCCTAAGGTTCAGGCTGGACATTGGGAAGAATTTTTCTATTGAAAAGGTGAATAGACATTGGAAGAAACTGCCCTGGGAGGAGGTGGAGTCACTGTCTCTGGAGGCATTTAAGGAAAGACTGGGTGAGGCATTTGATGCCATGGTCTAGCTGACATGGTAATGTGAGGTCATAGGTTGGGCTCGATGATCTCAGAGGTCTTTTCTAACTTAACTGATTCTGTGATTCTGTAAAATACCTGTCCTTGTGGTCAGATAGCCCTTATATGTGCAGCAGAAAGCACCTTTCATTCAGGTGCACTGGGGAACGTGGCCCTCATTATAGCAAGATGCAGGTGCCCAGTTTCACACAAGAATTATACATTGCTATATAATTTCTTCATCATGTCATGTGAATTCCTGCTGCCTAACTGAGCATGAATATCTCTGGGTAACACTAGTGCCTGTATCATATGATAGGACAGAGACCAAAGGGCATGCGGGAAAGGGAACAAGAGAGAGAAGACTGCACCCGGGATACGAAAGGTAAAAATACTTGATGTGGGCAATATATTATGGAATGTGTATCCATGATCTACATACTGATTAAAAGAAAAATATTTTAAAGTTGTAATGTGTCACGGCAAAGCAAGGATCACATTTAAAGACAAGTCTGCTGGTACAGAGCGGAGCTGATGTGGAGCTGGAAGGCACAGTTAAATCCATGCTGTGACAGACATGGGAATCTTTTCATTTAGCAAATAGCATTCAGACACAGACATACTTCCAGCCTGTGTAAGACGCTGCATCAGCATATTCAGCATTATTTACACCAAGGAAATAAGTAAATTGACTTCTGTGAAGAGCAAAAATCCCACTCTCCCTTTCTCCTTGAGAAATACAGAAGCCAGTAAAGGTAAGCCAACATGGTAAATCCCATTATTTGTATTACAAGAGTTCCCAGGAACTCTGGTTGTTGACAGAAAGTCATTGCATTGGTCTAACATTGGAAAACATTTAATTAGCTTATAGAGCTATTAGTTGATCTCCATTTTACTACGTGCCCCTCATCATAGAATACCCCATAATTGAACTTGCCCTTGAATGCAATCATAGGAAGTCAAGGTGTTCTCAGTTTCTCTGACAGGAGGGTTTTGCAACAGCCAGAGCAACACAGCTTCACACACTCGCAGTGTGAGCACTGGAGTCTGCATTGCACAGAACCTTGACTCTGTGACGACACTGGCGCTGCTGTATCTGTCCAATCTGTCCCTGCTGTGCATGAGTCCTAAGGACTACTGATAACGCCAGGACTGGCTGGGACAACTTGGGTAAGCCGGCCAGTAATTGCAGGTAGTCATGGCAGGCAAAGAAAAAGAAATTCTCCCACTTGGTGTACAATCCCTTTCACAGGCTTGTGAAACTAAATGATAAAGCAATTTAAAGTTACTTCTCTTAGCTCAGTTCCTCCCAATTAGAAAACTGTATCAGAATTGCATTCCTCAGGTAGTCTGCAGCCATCTTCTAATTTCCAGCCTAAATATATTCACAGCCAATCTTATTTCCTTCCTGACACCATTTGTCTGTCTGGTCTATTTGTGACTCAGTCCTTATTTATGACTCACCGGTGTGAAAGATAAGATTTGTGGCTTAGTGAGTGGCCTAATTGCCCAAGCAATGATTATATTAGAAATACTCTAAGGGAACATGTAAGTGCTCTTCCTAAAGTCCAGTTAATGAAATATATTTGCATCTAAACAGCCATAAATAAAAATTTTAAAATGCATTTGATCTGTAATTTTCTGGATAAATATTTATGCTGTGTTTGCTAATCACCACAGCAATTTTCATCCTGATCCTCTTGTTCAGCATGTGTACAAAGAAAAAGGCAAGGTGGTGTGGATTATATGATGATGCTACCTTTCTCTGTTTCATTAGCCTCCAGCTGTGGGAGTGACCAGCTTTCATGATGTCTGTGCTAGGCTGTGGTTCATGTGAGCTTGGTGGAGCCAGTGGTCTGTGGGCCACTTGGCAGAACAGCTGGAACAAATGGCAAAAGTTATCCTGGTCACCCATCTGAGGGAGCATGTTCTGACTTTGGTTCATCAGCTCTGCCCCATGAAGATCTGGCTGGAATTTCAGCTGCTTATGGACGTTGGGATAACAGCAGTGGACAGCAACAGTTTTCAAAATGCACTTAGATCTCAGTTCTGCAGCACACTAATCATGGTTGGATTAAAGGTTTTGCAAGAGCACAATTAAAAGTTCATATAGGCTGCTTGGAGAAGGCTCAGGAGCAGTTATCCATTACTGGTAATTGTTCATTTTATTATTCTTGCAGTAAAATCTAGAGACTTCAGCAACAGACAGTCTTCATTGTCCTCAGCACTGTAAAAAGCCAGAACAAATGGCCAATTTTTTTTCACACTTGGTGGAGAATTGGCAAACATTTTCTTGGAAGACATTATTCTTTTCTGATGGCAGTCTATCAAATCCCAGTTTCAGCTCTACTATCCACCATCTATTCCATGAGCATTACTACAGACTCCATCCTCAGGTAGCACAGATCAAATACAGTGCTGTGTCAGTCACCCAAACTGTGCCGATTTATGCTGGCTGTGTTACTCCAGCGAGGACAATGACATTACACCCACTGACACCAGCTCAGGATCTGGCCCTCAGATGCTGTCAATGCCATTTAGTACCACTCTTCTCTTTCCCATTCTTCCTCAGTGCAGGGAGATTATTCTGCCTGACTGCAGCCAGGAGCCAGGCACAACTCAGCTCCCTTCCTGCACCCGGCCTCTCCAGCTCATTAGATCCCAGAGGGACAGGGGGTGTGGGAGGGGAGAAGATCCGGCCCTTTAGAGGTGGTTCCATTTATAAATATTGACTTTAATGCTAATTTCATGTAGTTGCTTGTAAAAGTCTTTTAGGCTGAAGCAGAAGGCACACTGCAGATGGCAAGGATATTTTTCACAGTTTTTATGGTGGATAACAATATACTTGACATTTTGCTCATTAAATGTGAGCCCTGGTATGTGAGTAAACATGCTAGGCATCTGTGCTCTAAAATTACCAGTGTGAAAAGCAACAACTCAAATGTTTCAGTCAATAAATGTACAGCACAGAAGCAACATTCAGCAACTTTCTGAATGCTTTATGCAAGGCGAGGACTGAGTTTGCAGTATTACATGGAACACTCTAGAACCAACAAGGAAGAAATAACATATTGCTTTACAGTCCATATTTTTGAGGGAGAGGATTACATCCAAAAATCTC